>NW_026555332.1:21367871-21985387 GCF_029017545.1 Prosopis cineraria | reverse complement strand
CGAGCTCGGCTACACGATAGGTAAACTCCCTACTTCAATCCTCTTCTCTTTCTCTTGATTTTCTTCAATTTTTGGAAGAGGAAATTTGTGGATTTTGATCCCAAAGGCTTTATTCTGTAAGCTTTGTTTCTTTGGATCCTAAGGAGCATGTTTTGAGTTTCTATATCGTGATCTAATGTTTTGAGTGGATAATTGGATGAAAAGAGGTGTTTTGGGCACAAAATAAAACCTTGAGAAATTGGGTTTTTGCTCTTCAATGGTTTAAACTTATTAATTTAGTTATAATTTTCTATTGAGCCCAATAAGATTTAAATTAAGGGTTTGGTTTCATTATAAGGGCTAATGGTGAAAGTTGGTGACACTAAGTGAAAGTTTTTAATTGATAAGAAATTATATAAAATTGGAAATTAGCCTAATGATGGCTAATAAATGGTTTGGTGGTTAAGTGATACTATGTGAATGTTTGGTTTAATACATGGACCATTAGGGTGGATTATGACTCATTGACCCAAGTTGTGTGGTATGAGTTATAGTCTTCATTAATGCTATTTGTCATGATAAGTGATGTGGATCACTTATATGTTGTAGAAAATTGTTGGTGGAACTTATTGAAATGTAAGGAACAAGCCGAGCCCTATTTTGTACAAGGAGAACCTTTTGGTACCAAAGGATTGAGGTGGTACAAGGGGAATTGTAGGTAACAGGGGAATTTATTCTTATTACTTTTTTTTAGCTATTTTTGAATAAATATTACTAGTTATCATGCATTACATGTTTTAAAAGATTAAATGTGCTTTATAAGGGGTTATGGGGTACTACTTTGATTTAGTGTAAATATGTTTTCTAATTGTTTAATAACATGTTTTTATGGAAATGACGATTTATAAATATTATACTACTTTAGAGTGTTGAATGGTCAATACTCAGGAAAGGTAGACAAGAGTAAAAGGCATGATCTCGGTGGGAGTTTGGCTAGGAAACTTGGTTATGGTGTGTGGTTTTGATGGATTTACTTAGTAGACCAAGTTTCTATTACAAGGGATCTTTATTTTGATATATATGTGATTTTATAAGCAAATGTAAAGTGGTTGCATTGCAAATGGTGTGCTATGGGTAAATATACACCTTGGATAGAGAGAGAGTGGGTGCGTGGGCCCCACAAGGAGCTCTGAGCCAAGTAAAAATGTTTAGCATATGTATTTATATAATTATATAGTATTTGGATTGATTTGTGACCACTCTTGTATGATTTGTGCATTTTGAGGGTCTATGGTCCATTTTGGGAAATGGCACCCGGGTGGTCAAATTTTGATGTATAGAGGTTTTTCATCATTTGAATGTTCTATCAGGTGTTTTTAATCTTATTTGACGTGTCCAAAGTATTCCCACAGGTTTGTGGCCATTAGGATGAGATTTGGACAATTTGAAAATGGTTTTTACCAAAAAGCTGCACTTTTGCATCCGGGTGTCCAAATCTTAATCCGACCGTTGGATTTCTCTAAAATTGGGTTACAAGTAAAACCTTTTATAAGCTTCGTGTGGGCTTTGGAATCACATCGATCGGACATCAGACGGAGAAACGACGCACTTCGGAATTTGGTCTGGAGGTGCTGTCATGACAGCATTAAATTGCTGTCATGACAGCTACAGTAGTTATATTCTAACCTGCACAAAATTCAATCCGTCCGTTGGATCATTTTAAAATTTAGTATGCTAATAGTATTCTTTAAAGTGACATGTGGGCTTTAGAATCACTACGATCGGAGGTCGGATGATGAAATGGTGCACTCCGAAAGTTGGTCCGGAAGTGCTGTCATGACAGCTTTTTGCTGTCATGACAGCAAAAGTAACCAAATTATAACATGTCCAATTTTTAATCCGACCGTTGGATCTTTTTAAAATTTGGTATACTTATAGTACCCTTTTAATGTGACGTGTGAGCTTTAAAATCACTTCGATTGGAGGTCGGATGGCGGAACGGCGCCTCCCAGAAGTTGACCCAGGAGGGCTGTCATGACAGCAATTTAAATGCTGTCATGACAGTATCTTTTTATTTCTCTTTCGTCTAGCTTGCTTCCATGCGCTATAGTTAGAACCTATAATTTTTTTAAGGTTTTAAATGTTTACTTTGCAATCGTGTATTTGCTTAATGATTTAAATGGTTTGTTTCCTAAGTTGGTTTTAGGATTAACTCCTTAACCATACTTAGTTTATTAGACTTGTGTGATTTTTGGATAACACTCGGGACAAGTGTTACAAGAACCTCTCCTCATGATACACTATTTCTCCCCTCCTAAGGACGAAAAGAATAAGTAAAGTGAGAATAAGGGAAAGATTTGTATAATGAATAAGGAAAGTTATCATATCTAAAGATGAATGCAATAAGGAATTAGAATAATTAGGTCTCAAAACTCAATAAACTAATACTAAAATGTAACCCTCCCCTTACATCAATGTGATATAAGGAGAGAATTAATATAATCACCACACTTCCAAAAAACTATATTAAAAAAATTTTGTTTGAGAAGCTGGGGACCCAAGACTTAATTTTTCAAAATCATCAAAATCCTTAATAAATTAAAGCAGTGCACAACAAAAACTAAACATATACATTCATTACATTCATTGCAAGATTGAACAAAAAGAAAAAATAAGGTCGGTTTATGGGAATATGCCACGATATGTGGTAGCCATGAGCACCCATTCTTTGTGCTGTGCATGATAGAACACATTTGTTACCCACTTTTATTTGTCAATTAGGACCATTTTATTAATGAGTTATCACCTTCAAGTGCACACATTGCATTAGATTTGGAACTTTGCCTAAGTTTCTAGGTTCAGTGCACTAGGGGCATTTTGGTCCAAAAAATGAACTTTTGAGAAAATGTACAAGAAAAATTGACAAAGTGCATTTTATGTCCAGTTGATGAATGGTGAAATTATATTTTTAAAATTCATTTTAGTTTGGGAGTAATTAAATAAAAAAGTCAACACTTTCTTAAGTGTCTTAGTTTGTCCTAGTTTTTGGTTTGCCTTTGTGTGAAAATTTTTATATAATTTTGTGCAGCCTAAAACTTGGTTAATTTAATAAATTTCCCTTCTAATTATGAATTTAATTCTGGACATGAATTAGATTTTATTATATCATATGCTATTTAATTGAATTATGTGATTTATGTGACATAGGTGGCATGTGACTTGTGCATCAATTGGGCAATTGAGGTCAACACTCCTTGAGGTCAATGGCTGATGGTTTGCACGTGAATTATGATTATTTTGAGGGATTAAATCAGCTAAAATGATGTGGATGACACATGGGAAATTAGGCACACATTGGAATCATCTACAAACCAATAGGAAGTTGCCACCTTGCAAGTGTGACAAGGCTCCCATTTACATTTTAATTTCTTTTTCCTTATTTTAATTAAGCTTCAGCTGATGGGAGACACCAAGGAGCACGCCATTTTAAGCCCCAAATGGGATCCAACACATATCTCATTCATCTTCCACATTCTCTCTCTCTTGTTCATAGTGTTCTTCATTTTCTCTCTTTTGTTCTTCATTTTCCAGCACCCTAACCTCCATTTTCAGCCACCAAACCTCCACAAAACTCATACCATTCTTCTCCTCTCTTCATTTTGTTCCATCCCTTCCATTTTCACAAGGATTGAAGCTCATTTCCATCATTCAAGAGCTATGGAGTTTGGCCTTCACAAGCAATCACTAGGGTTCTTGAAGATGAAGATTGGCTAAGTTTCTTTGTGGAATCCTAGAGAGATGAAGATGGAGGATGAGTCTTGAGCTTCAAATTGGCTAAGTTCTTTTGTTTCCTATCCTCTTCTCTTTTTACTAGATGGTTAGATTCCTTAATCTAGGGTTTAATCATCTTAGCTTATAAATTCTAATTTGAATTTGATGTTGATGTAAAGAGAGAGGATTGTTTCATTTAATTTCTTCCTTGGACAGCCATGACTGAATTTTGCCACTCTTTGTTTGGCACATAATCTTGTGTTTTTCAATTAGTGAATTTCTTGTGTTAATATTGCATAATCTTGTGGTGTTAATGCTTGTGTTGTTGAGTAGCTTGACATAATCTTGTGGTTGCTCAATTTATGTGTTTGACCATGGCTGTTGAGAGAGGATTTTGAGTGAATCACTTGGCTAATGTCTTCACCAATTGGTTAATTGAACTAGGGACTTTAATCTAAGACCTAGGGAGGTTAGCTAATTAGGTTAATTGGCTTAGGATAATTTTCTTAAGTCATGACAGCTTTAGTCAAGAGGAAAGGGAAGCTAAACTTAGCCTAATCATGAGAAGATAATGAGTCCAAAATCAACTAATCTCTAGGGTTCCATTATTGTAAAAAGGGAAGTTCATTTCACTCACTTTCACTAGCATTTTAATTACTTGCGCATTAGGTAATTAGTTTAGATAATTAGCTAGGTAACTAAATTCCTACAAACTTTGGTTGATTTATTTCACTAGATAACTTTCAATTAGACTTAAAACCATTCCTTGGGAGATGACCTAGGGTTGGCCCTATATTGCATTAGGGTTAGCTTTAGTAATTTTGAGGATAAGCGACTAATTTCCTATCAAAATTTTGGCGCCGTTGCCAGGGAATGGTTTAAGTTTAATTCTAAGGTTGTTTAGTACTTAATTTACATTTTTAGTGTTCCTGAAAATTTTTTGAAAAATTATAAAAATTTGTTTTGTGTTTTTTTTAGTGTTTTTTGTGTGTTTTGAGTGTTTTTATTCTGTTTTGAAAAAAAAAAATTAGTGCAATTTTCGTTGGTTTGGTGTAGAGCTGAAAATACTCTGTTTCTAGTGTCTCTGTCTGAAATTGAAAAATTAACTGGGAATGAGTCTGAGGGAATTTGAACTTGAAATTTATTTCATTGAAAGCTCTATATCTTAGCTTCACTTTAAAATTGGTTTGGTCAATTTTGGACGTGGGAAGTGTCCTGTGGAAATTTTACAATCTAACAAGGTCCAGGGAGCCATTACAGAGGATTCCCAAAACCCTGTTTTAACTTTGAGTTAGCATATCTTCCTCTTTGTGCGTTCAAATTGATTTATTCCAGTTTCATTTTTCTTATCACTGTCTTATTTGTTTCTTGTGTTTAGGATTTTCTTCAATTTTTCCATTTTCCTATTTGAAAGTTTGTTAGAAGCTCTGAAGGTCTTCTGGATGAAATCCTGTTTCTCCAGACCTGAGGACCAACTTGTGAAAAATTCTGGGAACGATTGGGAAGGATTTTTAATCTGAAAGTTTTTATAATTTTCCTGTATATCTCTTGTGTTTCTCATAAAATTTTCAGGGGAATTTATCATGTGGATTTGCTGCTAGAAAATTCACAAGTTCACTGTCTCCAGAGAGCCTACTGTGCGAATTCCAGAATTGCCAAAGCTTCTTGATTGAGCATTTCTAACTCTCTTTCTACTTGTTTGGTGTTATTTTTTTTTCATTTTGTTGCTATTGAGTTAATAAAAAAAATAAAAAAAATTATTTCTCTTGCTTTTGTGTGTTTTGAATTGTTTCATGTTGATTTGCATTTTAGTTTAGCTTGTTCTTTGTTCTTAATTTTCTTGAGCTTGATTAGTGCATGACCCGAAGAAAACATACCTCTTTTGTTGAATTAGATCCAGAAATTGAAAGGACTATTTCTAGATTGAGAAGATCACAACCTATTCTTGATTCTCATTTGGTTTGTAATTCAACAATGGAAGGTATCTTAGGACATGAGCATGTGCATAATGAGGGCCATGGGAATGGGAATGAGAATTTGCATGATGATGGCCATGTTAATAATGAATTTGAAGGCTTGCATAACCCTAGAGAGGAGAGGAGCATTAGGCAATTAACTCAACCTAATTGGCATGATAATCCTTATGGCTTATATGTTCCTCCTACTAATGTTCAATTTGAAATTAAATCCTCTTTGATTAATGCATTGCCTAAATTTCATGGGTTACCAGGAGAGGATTGTCATAGGTTTTTGCATACTCTCCTATTGGTTTGTGATACTATGAAGCCTATGCATGTAAATGTTGATGATGTTCAAGCTAAGGCTTTTGTATTTTCTCTTGAAGGTTTAGCAAAGGAGTGGTATTTCAACTACCCTTCTTATGTGAAAGTAAGCACATGGGCCGAGCTAAGAAGACTCTTCTTAGATAAATTCTTTCCAAATTCCAAGGTCACCAATTTGAGGAAGCAAATCTATGGGGTCCAACAAGGAGAGGATGAGAGTCTCTATGAGTATTGGACTAGATTCCAAGGCCTTTTGGCTAAATGCCCACACCATCAAATTTCTAGTGAGAATTTAGTCCAATATTTCTATGAGGGCTTGATTCCAAGAGACAAAGTTAACATTGATGCCGCTAGTGGTGGATGCTTGATTGACCTCACTTCCTTAAAGGCTTGGGAACTAATTGACAAGATGGCTTCAAGTGGTGCTCAATACTCTACAAGGGAAAAGAGAAATGTGAATATGGTAGGTTCTTCAATTCTTAATGATTCATATGTGGACTTGCTAGCTGCCAAGATTGGGAGAATGTTGGCTCCACAAATATCTCAAGTGAGCAATGTAAGTACTTCTCAAGCACTTGTCCCTTATTCTTGTACTTTTTGTGACTCACCTATGCATGTAGAAAGCAATTGTCCTATTAAGTTTGAACAAGTAAATGCTATCTACAATGGAAAACAATCCTATGGTGGGAGGCAAGGGCAAGGAGCTTATTCTAATACTTACAACCCTTCATGGAGAGACCATCCTAATTTCTCCTATTCAAATCCAAATGTGGCTTTACAAGACAATCAACAAAGAGGATCCTATCAAAACACCTTTGGCCGTGACCCTCACCTCATTTGTCTCAAGGTAGCTCTTCTCAAAGCTACAATCCAAGTGGTAATTCTCTTGCACCTTCATCTAATTCTTATAGTGATAGGAGGCTTGTTCCAATTGAGAGTTCTTCTAATTCAAACTCTTCTAATGATGTGAATGTGTTACGTAAGCAGTTGATTGAAATGAACTCTTTGTATAAAAACATGTATGATGGCTTAGGGAACAAGGTAGAGAGTATGGGTAACAAGTGTGAGAACATGAACTCTAAAATTGATGCCCTTACTTCTCAAATGAATATGCTTGCTAACCAATTAAGTGCAGCCAATGCTCAAGCCTCTACATTACCATCCAACACCGTTGCTAATCCTAAAGCTAATCTTAATGCTATCACATTGAGGAGTGGCAAGGAGTTGGGAGAAAGAGTGCAAGAAGACAAAAGACAAGGGAAGGCCGAGAAGCCCTCTTTAAATTCTTCAATTGATGTTAATGTTTCTAGTTCTTCTTTTGCTCCTAATGATGCATCTTTTTGTAGAGATGATGAGGATGAAAACATTGAGGAGATCATATGTGAGCAACCACCATCTAAGGTGGAAAAGGGGACTATGGCCGAGTTGTTTAGTAAGGAAAAAGAGGGAGAGGCCGAGCAAAGTGAAACAAGAAAGGAGAGTTCAAGGAAGGAAGAAGGAAAGCAAAGTCAAGAGATTATGAAGAAGCTTCCTTTTCCACAAGCACAAGTGGTCCCTAAGCAAGTGAAGGGACAATTTGATCAAGAGGTATATGATTTCTTCCATAAGATTCATGTTAATGTACCCTTGATGGATGTAGTTAAGAACTTTCCTAAGTATGCCAAATTTTTGAAAGATTGTTGTACAAATAAAAGAAAATTTAGGCCTAATGCAAGGGTACAATTACCCTCATCTGTGAGTGCTATCATGAAGCCTCAACTCCCTATAAAATGTGAGGACCCCGGTTCCTTCACAATTCCATGCAAGATTGGCAACACACATTTTTCTCATGCATTGATAGACTTAGGTGCAGCCATTAATGTTATGCCTCTTTCAATTTATCATGCCTTGAGTCTTGATTGCATGCATAAGACACCTATGATATGCCAATTAGCGGATAGAAGTGTTAGAAGACCACATGGAGTAGTAGAAGACTTGTTGGTTTGTGTTAAAGGTCTATTATTTCCTGTGGATTTCTATGTGCTTGATATGTCAAAAGAAGGGAGTGGGGATGATATTTTGATTTTAGGAAGGCCATTTATGAGGACTGCCCGTACATTGATTGACATGGAAAAAGGTAGTTTGATTTTGAAATGTGGAGAGGATCATGTTATTTTTAATATATATGAAGCAATGAAACATCCTTTTGAGGATTATTCTTTGTTAGGTGTAAGTTCCATTGAGTTATTGCTTCATGATGCTTGTGAGTCTCACATGCTTGATTCTTTCTCACATGTTGATGATGATTTGTCTCTTGTTACTACTACATGTATTGATGGATGTAGTTGTCCTATTTGTTTAGAGATTGATGCATGCTTGAATGATGCAACTACTTCTCTCATGATTTGTTTAAAATATCTCCTATGCTTGATCTTGAAATGCTTGAGAAGGGTATATCTTCTTGTGTTGTAGGTACTAAAGCCATTAAGGCGAATCTATGAGTTTTTCTCCACTCGAGCTTGATGTTCTTAGGATTCCCAAGCTATTGGAGGAAAATTCTACACTTTCACATGTCGAGGCCGTGGCTCAAGTCCAAGCACTTGAGGACAAGTTGCAAGAAAAGGGGGAGGCTGTAAAGAAAGAAGAGGAGAAATCAAAAACAAGTGAGAAGCCTAAAAGACAAGATAGTACCATGGAATATTCCACCAAATTAGACTTGAAGAAGCTCATTCCCTCTTGTGTAGAGCCACCTACCTTGGAGTTGAAGCCTTTACCATCCAATCTCAAGTATGCATATCTCATTGAGAATGAGAAGCTTCCGGTAATAATTTCTAACTCTTTATCTCTTGAGGAAGAAAATGCATTACTTGATGTGTTGAGAAAGAACATACATGCTATTGGTTGGACTTTGGCTGACATTCCTGGTATTGACCCTATTGTGTGCACACATAAAATTTTTCTTGAGGACAATGCTAAGCCCATTAGGCAACCACAAAGGAGACTTAACCCATTGATTTTAGATGTGGTAAAGAAAGAGGTTGTTAAGCTACTTAGTGCTGGGATCATCTATCCTATAGCTGACAGTGAGTGGGTGTCTCCAACCCAAGTTGTACCTAAGAAAGGGGGGATTACTGTGGTAAAAAATGAGAAAGGAGAGCTTGTTCCAACTAGAGTTCAAAATGCTTGGAGAGTGTGCATAGACTATAGGAAGCTCAATAATGTGACTAGGAAGGACCATTTTCCTTTGCCTTTTATTGATCAAATGCTTGAGAGATTGGCTTCCAAGTCCCATTATTGCTTTCTAGATGGGTTTAGTGGGTATTTTCAATTCCTATAGCTCCTAGTGACCAAGATAAGACTACCTTTACATGCCCCTTTGGTACATTTGCTATAGGAGGATGCCTTTTGGTCTTTGCAATGCACCTGGTACTTTTCAAAGATGCATGATGTCCATATTTTGTGATTTTATTGAACATTGCATGGAAGTCTTTATGGATGATTTTACTGTGTATGGTGAGTCCTTTGATTCATGCTTGCATTCTTTAGATAAAGTGCTTGGTAGGTGCATTGAAAAGAAGCTTGTGCTTAACTTTGAAAAATGCCATTTCATGGTAGATAAAGGAATTGTTTTAGGCCATTTGATTTCTTCCAATGGCATAGAGGTAGATAAGGCCAAAGTAGATGTGATTGCTTCTTTGCCATATCCTGTTTGTTTGAAAGATTTGAGATCATTTTTGGGACATGCAGGCTTTTATAGGAGATTTATAAAGGGGTTTAGTGAAATTGCTTTGCCTATGTCTAAACTCTTACAAAAAGATGTTGATTTTGTTTTTGATAATGCTTGCAAAAGGAGTTTTGACACTTTGAAAAGCATGCTCATTTCCCCTCCCATTCTTAAAGCCCCAAATTGGTCTTTGCCTTTTGAGTTGTCATGTGATGCTTCTAATTTTGCTGTGGGAGCTATGCTTGGTCAAAGAGAGGGCAAGTTATCATATGTGATTGCTTATGCATCTAGGACTCTAGATTCAGCTCAGGTTAATTACACCACAACTGAGAAAGAGTTGTTTGCTATTGTTTTTGCACTTGATAAATTTAGATCATATCTTCTTAACTCTAAAGTTGTTGTGTACACTGACCATGCTGCTATGAGGTACTTGTTTAAGAAGATAGATTCTAAGCCTCGCTTGATTCGATGGGTGATCTTGATGCAAGAATTTGATGTGGAGATAAGGGATAGGAGTGGTTCTTTCAATCAAGTAGCGGATCATTTGTCTAGACTACCTCATTTAAAAGCTACTATGGTAAACTCTAACCCTACTATTCCTTGTGATTCATTTCTTGATGAGGTATTGTGTGCCATTTCATCTAAGCCTCTATGGTATGCCTCTTTTGCTAACTATATTGAGTGTGGAGTCTTGCCTCCTTGTGCTTCACATTTTGCCATTGAAAAATTGAAAAGAGAGTCTAGATTTTACATTTGGAAACCACCTTTGATGTGGAAGATTTGTAGTGATAAAGTGATTAGGAGGTGTGTTGATGATGTTGATGTGCCTTCTATTCTTAAATTTTGTCACTCTCATGCATGTGGTGGTCATTTTAGCTCAAATAAGACGGCTAGAAGGTTTTAGATTGTGGATTGTATTGGCCTAGCTTGTTTAAAGACTCTTATAAATTTTGTAAAGTATGCTTGAAATGTCAAAAGGTTAGTAGTTGGGGTAAGAGACATGAAATGCCTCAACAACCCATTTTATTTTGTGAGATTTTTTATGTTTGGGGCATTGACTTCATGGGTCCCTTTCCACCATCCTTTAGTTTTGAGTACATATTACTTGGTGTTGATTATGTTTCAAAGTGGATTGAAGCCATTCCTACTAGAACTTGTGATGCTAAGATTGTTTTGAAGTTTTTCAAATCTAACATTTTTTATAGGTATGGAGTTCCTAAGGCCTTGGTAAGTGACCAAGGATCCCACTTTTGCAATAAGATGATGAAGGCTCTCTTGGCTAAATATGGGGTGCATCACAAAATCTCTACACCGTATCATCCCCAAACTAATGGCCAAGCCGAAGTATCAAATAGAGAAGTTAAGAAGATCCTAACCAAGGTGGTGAACACAAATAGGAAGGATTGGTCTTTACACTTAGAGGATGCTTTGTGGGCTTATCGGACCGCTTATAAGACTCCCATTGGCATGTCTCCTTTTTGATTGGTATATGGAAAGGCTTGTCACCTCCCTCTGGAGATAGAGCATAAGGCCTATTGGGCCATCAAGAAACTCAACTTGGATTTCCATCTTTCGGCTAAGGAGAGATTTCTTCAAATGCAAGAACTTGAGGAGCTTAGGTTGGATGCCTATGAGTCTTCTAGGATCTATAAGGAGAAAACAAGGATCCTTCATGACAAGCTAATCTTGAGGAAAAAGTTCCAAGAAGGAGATCAAGTCCTCTTGTTCCAAACAAGGTTTATTCATAAGCATGCCAAGTTGAAGTCTAAGTGGGAGGGACCATATCTAGTGACCAAGGTATTTCCCTATGGGGTTTTGCAACTCTTGAATAAAGCCACGGGTTCCACTATGCAAATCAATGGTCACCTATGCAAGCTCTACAAAGATGCCAAATCACTTCAAAAGGAGGAGGACTTCTCTCAACATATTTTTGAACCACCATGATAAGGTTGTATCTCTCCAACCTTGAGCTTTTACTTTCCTTTAATTGATATATTTAATGATAAGTATAGTTCAAGTGTAGGGGAGATGAACCTAGTAGGAAAATTAGAGTTTATTTGCTTTATTTAACTTCTTTGTTTTGTGTTTTAGTTTGGAAAAAAAAAAAAGAGAATATCTGCACCACACTTTTGTTATGCATTCATTATTGATCTCACCTTATTTTATCACTAGTCTATACATACATTGAGGACAATGCATGATTTAAGTGTGGGGGAGAGAAATAAACATTTTGTTTTGTTTGTTTGGTTTTGCAAAAAAAAATTATAAAAAAATAAAAAAAAATTGCTTTGTTTTGTTTTGTTTGAGGTTACTTAATTACCTAGCTCTTAAATGGATATTTTGATTCTTGAGATGTGGTAATTTTTAGGATTGAATAGGTGTGAAGTGAATATTCTTTTACCTTAAATTAATGGATTAGAGTGGCATATTACCCTTTCATGGAAGAGGCTAAACACTCATGTGTGATTAATTCCTAGTGATGTTACGCTCTAGAATTTGTTTCACTTCTTAATTAAGACCACATATCTCGCACTTGTTTGATAGGAGATGAGAGATGGCATTCATAAAAAATAGCCAAAAGCCAAATAGCCAACCTATTATCATTTATTATCCTTTTTTAGCCATTTGAGCCTTTGGTTTGATTCTTAAAAAAAAATATATATATATATATATATTTATTTATTCACCCTATTTTTTCCCAAGGAATGCATGTTACACTTTTATATGTCTTTTTAATATTCATTGCATGTCCTAGATCAAATGAGTAGATGCCTATTATTATTTTTCTATCCATTACTCTTTATCCTTTATTGCTACACCATTACATCCATTACTTCCATTGTTTTCAAAGAGTTAGGGGCAACCAAAAAAAAACAAAGATAGATTTGAAAAAAAATATAGTCAAAAAAAAAGAAATAAAGTTGCTAGAAAAAGAAACAAAAAGAAGAGATAAAAAAAAAGAAAGAAAAAAAAAGTTGCCTAACTCATCCATTCCATTTGTTTTATTATTTCTTATCATTTCTTTCCATCCTCATTGTGTTAAGGTGTTCACTCAATTGAGTTAGGTTATGCTTTGCATATTAAGGGGATATATCTTGATTTAGCATTATTTTGATGGTAACCCTATTTTTTTATATACATGCATTTCTTAGACATCCTTTCATTACCTATATCACAACCTAATAAAGTCCACTTGATTCTTGATTGCAAGTGCTATTTAGTGATGGAGATGTAGAAGGGTTACAAATTTATAGTAGGGTTTATCCTAAGAAATTTTGAGTGAAATTTAATACCTTATGAGTGATGAGAGCAAACACTTAACCTAGAGAGGCTTACTCTTTGACATTGATTCTTGGTAAGGGTTTGTTTGTGATATGCATAATTCTTTCCTAATTATTGCCACATTGATTGATAATTTGTAGAAGTTCATGAGCTAGTATTTTAGTGACTTGAAACAATGTTTTTCTCTTATTTTTTTGTCTTATAGTTTCTTTTGGGACCTTTTTCACTTGATTTTGCCCGGAGTGCAAAAGCTAAGTGTGGGGGAATTGATAGAACACATTTGTTACTAACTTTTATTTGTCAATTAGGACCATTTTATTAATGAGTTATCACCTTCAAGTGCACACATTGCATTAGATTTGGAACTTTGCTTAAGTTTCTAGGTTCAGTGCACTAGGGGCATTTTGGTCCAAAAAATAAACTTTTGAGAAAATGTACAAGAAAAATTGACAAAGTGAATTTTATGTCCAGTTAATGAATGGTGAAATTATATTTTTAAAATTCATTTTAGTTTTGGAGTAATTAAATAAAAAAGTCAACACTTTCTTAAGTGTCTTAGTTTGTCCTAATTTTTGGTTTGCCTTTGTGTGAAAATTTTTATATAATTTTGTGCAGCCTAAAACTTAGTTAATTTAATAAATTCTCCCTTCTAATTATGAATTTAATTCTAGACATGAATTATATTTTATTATATCATATGCTATTTAATTGAATTATGTGATTTATGTGACATAGGTGGCATGTAACTTGTGCATCAATTGGGCAATTGAGGTCAACACTCCTTGAGGTCAATGGCTGATGGTTTGCACGTGAATTATGATTATTTTGAGGGGTTAAATCAGCTAAAATGATGTGGATGATACATGGGAAATTAGGCACACATTGGAATAGGAAGTTGCCACCTTGCAAGTGTGACAAGGCTCCCATTTACATTTTAATTTCTTTTTCCTTATTTTAATTAAGCTTCAGCTGATGGGAGACACCAAGGAGCACGCCATTTTAAGCCCCAAATGGGATCCAACACATATCTCATTCATCTTTCACACTCTCTCTCTCTTGTTCATAGTGTTCTTCATTTTCTCTCTTTTGTTCTTCATTTTCCAGCACCCTAACCTCCATTTTCAGCCACCAAACCTCCACAAAACTCATACCATTCTTCTCCTCTCTTCATTTTCTTTCCATCCCTTCCATTTTCACAAGGATTGTAGCTCATTTCCATCATTCAAGAGCTATGGAGTATGGCCTTCACAAGCAATCACTAGGGTTCTTGAAGATGAAGATTGGCTAAGTTTCTTTGTGGAATCCTAGAGAGATGAAGATGGAGGATGAGTCTTGAGCTTCAAATTGGCTAAGTTCTTTTGCTTCCTATCCTCTTCTCTTTTTACTAGATGGTTAGATTCCTTAATCTAAGGTTTAATCATCTTAGCTTATAAATTCTAATTTGAATTTGATGTTGATGTAAAGAGAGAGGATTGTTTCATTTAATTTCTTCCTTGGACAGCCATGACTGAATTTTGCCACTCTTTGTTTGGCACATAATCTTGTGTTTTTCAATTAGTAAATTTCTTGAGTTAATATTGCATAATCTTGTGGTGTTAATGCTTGTGTTGTTGAGTAGCTTGACATAATCTTGTGGTTGCTCAATTTATGTGTTTGACCATGGCTGTTGAGAGAGGATTTTGAGTGAATCACTTGGCTAGTGTCTTCACCAATTGGTTAATTGAACTAGGGACTTTAATCTAAGACCTAGGGAGGTTAGCTAATTAGGTTAATTGGCTTAGGATAATTTTCTTAAGTCATGACAGCTTTAGTCAAGAGGAAAGGGAAGCTAAACTTAGCCTAATCATGAGAAGATAATGAGTCCAAAATCAACTAATCTCTAGGGTTCCATTATTGTAAAAAGGGAAGTTCATTTCACTCACTTTCACTAGCATTTTAATTACTTGCGCATTAGGTAATTAGTTTAGATAATTAGCTAGGTAACTAAATTCCTACAAACTTTAGTTGATTTATTTCACTAGATAACTTTCAATTAGACTTAAAACCATTCCTTGGGAGATGACCTAGGGTTGGCCCTATATTGCATTAGGGTTAGCTTTAGTGTAATTTTGAGGATAAGCGACTAATTTCCTATCAGTGCGCCGCAGTGCATATGACAGTAATTCCTACTATCATATGACAGTTTGTAAAGCAAACTACTAACGTGCACTATTTTCATATATGATGTCTAATTAGAGTGATTCAACTGCCCACACAAAGCTTATTTCGTAAGCTAGTTAATGAGACAAGTTTAAACACGATCTGTGTAACCTCCTCCTAGATCTACTTGATACATGAGAAGATTAACCAAATCACCACACTAATCACAACAAATGGTAATCAAAAACTTTGTTTAAAATGTTTGAGCCCAAGACTCATTTTGAAAAATCATCAAAATCATAATACACCAAACAATACACAGTGAAAAAATATTATATGCATTCATAACCAAGCATTTCATGCCTCCATAATAAACAAGCAAAGAAATAAGGTCTAATTTTGGGCCATGCATTGCGGCATAGCACTTGTACCATGGCATGTGGCACAGAACCATAAGCCATGACCTTCACTGTGACATGCGCTGAGGTGTGCTAGTCTGGATTTTCTGCTATCATTTGATAGCAACAATGACAAACTTTTGGCATGCATCATTTACACATACGACATCTGACCAAAGTGATTCAAGCATCCACTCAAAGCTTACCTCGTAAGCTACTAATGAGATAAGTTTGGACACAATCTAATAGTCTGATCAAAATTTAGATACCTAGGCACAAAAAGTCACTTTTTTTTGAAAAATGTGCATACCCAAGCGCTCAAATCGATCAATTTATCTCATTAGATCACACAAGGCCTTAAACCAAGCCTAAAAGACCTATTGTTGGGATAAGTTGGCACCCAAGAGGGGGGTGAATTAGGTGACACTTAAAAGCTTTTGAAAACTTGAAAAGAGTGAAGAGCTAAAGAATGAAGGAAAAAGATAACACACTTGAGATTTATATTGATTCATTTTGTGGCCTACATCTAATTCTCAAGATCACACTTAACATTTTTAACTAAAATCACAAGCTTCAATAGGTGTTTGCCACCACAATACAACTCTTAAGACAAGCCTTCTCTTGATTCACTTAACAAACTTTTCTACAATCTAGTAAGTTGTTACAAACACTTGAGAAGTCCTTTTTCAAGATTTGTGAGAAAATAGTATAAGCATTTTACAGAAAACTCTCTTAAAGAGTAGATGAGAATACAAATGAAAGCTTATAAACCTTTGGGAGCATTTCACAATTCTTTTCAACTAAATGAATGCAATGAGTAAAATCACAACTTGAAAGGTCTTTAAATGCAAAAATGATAATTTATTCACTTAAGGATCATTAGTTCTTATTCTAGTTCAAAATGAATCACTTATATAGTTTTTGAAAGTTAATAGATTATTTGAATAATGATTCTATCTGTTGGTGCATTTTCTTGTGAGTGATTGGTATAATCACACATGATTTTGCACTGAAAAAGTTTCATAAAATTGAATATGATGGATCATGCATGAACACCTTGTCCTCTCATGTGTGGTTTTAACTTCTGAATAACCATTCATTTCTGTGTGCCTAATCACACAACCTTATTTCTCTCTCGCGTGGTTTAGCACTTAAGAATATGCATTCAGTTCTGGGTGCTAAAACTCATATGGTATTATATTACTTTCTTGCATGGTTTTGCACTTGTCAATATACTAACATATTAGAGTACTAAAACTTGTGAGTGATTTTGCACATAATGAACTATCATCAATTATATGTGACAAATCACACATAGAACCTCTACTCTCTCACGCATGAAATGACTGGTAGAATGCTAAAGCCATTTTATGTGAACAAAACTTACATGGAACCAGAATAATATCACGCATGAAATTGCAAGCACTAATACATAAACATGTGTGATGCATATTCACATGTGCAACAATGCATAACTCAAGCAAGATTTTATATGATCAAGAGATATGAATTTATGAATCAATAATCATACATGTGAATAATTTTAGCTTGGCTTGAGAAGAGTAGAGATTTAACAAAACAAAGTGTAATTGTTCAACAAGTGACAAATCATGCGTGACTACCATCAGTCTCACACGTGGTTTTGCACTTTGTCACAATACAATGAAGTACAGATGATAAAACTTGTGTGGACAATGAAGCCTTTCACGTGTGATTTTGCATGTAGAGATAAAGCTTAAGGCAACATACTGCTAGATATGGAAAAACACCCAAGAGGGGAGTGAATTGGGTTTTTGAGGAAATTTTGGTTCATTTAAAAGTTTTCAGCAAAATTGTGTTCAAAGGAAGGTTTTGGGAAAATTGAGTTTTAAACTATGTGTGTAAGAATGCTAAGGTTGTTTTCACAATCTCAATATGTGTATGAATGTTTAGAAGCAATTTCTATGTGTAAGTTTGAGTGAGAGTACGTAAAAATATGAAATTCAATTTCATATACTAAGACATAGAATTTGCTAAGATTGCTGAAAATATAAAGAGTTAAGAAGAAAGAGATTGCAAATAATGGTTTATCTTGGTTTAGCTCCTCCTCTTGAGCCTACATCTAGTCCCCAAGCAACTAGTTGAGATTTCTTCACTAAAACACAAGCTTGGGTAGGTGCTTGCCAGCTCGGTATATCCACAAGTTTAGTTTAGGCACTTATGAGCCTTTATAACAATTCACTTTTCTAGTGAGCTTCTTTTCTCAAAAGAACAACCTCTCTTTATTCTAAGAAAAATCTCTCCCATACCTTTACAAAGGTTTTGTGTATGTGAATTACTCACTTGAAACTATCTCTAAGAGTAATGATGAGTACAATGAAGCTTTAATACTCAAAAAATAAAGATATAGATGATCTTGGCTCAAGAACAATGATTTTCATATACCAAGAGTAAAATGATCATGAATTTTATAGCTTGATGATTTCTAAGATTAATCTCATGTTAAGATCAGTTTGGAGTGTTGAATTTATAGCTTATTGAGTAAAAAATGTGTTAAAGACATCAAAAGACCATTCGAAGATGTTACACAATGAATATAGCTATTGATGCATTTTCTTATGAGTGTTCAATGCTAATTCATGCTTGTTTTGGAGGTTTCTTAAGTAAAAAATGACATATCATGCGAGTTTTAGAAGTGTCTCATGCATGATTTGGCTTATAGAGCTTATTTAGTGATTCTGGAGGTCATTTCTCCGATGGGACAGGTAGAATCCCGTGTGATTGAGCATTTAGAAGCAATTCACAATAAAAATAGGCTTTTGGAGGTCATTTCACACATGATTAAGAAGTGCTCTCATATGAGCTTTTACATAGGTGCTAAATCATGTGTGCGTCTCAGCTGCTCTCACGCGTGATTCTGTAGCTTCACTATGTAAAACTTCATAATGTCCTAACTTAGACAATAAAACTTCAAATTTCACACTTAAATTCAACATATATTTTGAGATATGATTAAAAGAGTAGACAAAGGTCAAGACTAAAAGCTGTGCAGAATCAATATCTCAACACTCAACTTATAAAGTTCATATCTTTCCCAATAGAACTCCATTTTAAATAAGTGAACTATCATTGAAAATCTATTGGAGTCTATTTTCAAATGAGATATATTTCACATTAAAATGATCTATGTAGTGAGAGGTGTGACATAAAACATAAGCAAAGGTCAAAATTAATTTTCTGCACAATTTCCTTTTCAAGGCATAGACTTCAAGTTTTTATGACATTTTCAAATTATCTCCATTTTGAGTAAATAGAACAACTTTGAAAACTTTATGGAGTTAATAATTAAACATTTAGAACCTTGTGAGACATATTGTTGGATAGGGAGGTGCAGCGAAAGAATAAAATTTTAAAATCGCTATCCTGATATGGATCGAACAAACTCATTTAAGTCAAGGTGGATAGAAAAGTTACCTTTTAATTCTTCAAACTTGATGCGTGTTCTCTTCAAGAGTTTGGATCTTAAGAGCTGATAATGTAGATTGCTCCCTCTATCGATAT
This sequence comes from Prosopis cineraria, assembly GCF_029017545.1. NCBI lineage: Eukaryota > Viridiplantae > Streptophyta > Magnoliopsida > Fabales > Fabaceae > Prosopis > Prosopis cineraria. Next base: position 21,966,293 of record NW_026555332.1, on the reverse strand, counting down.
TTACATGAACAACTCTCTAACTTGAATAGCGTACTAGCGCTTCCAGTGTTCGTTCTTCTTTAAACGTTGGTTTTCCTTTCTTTAGGGTGTTTTGTGGCTCTCAAAGTGTTTGGTTATTAGAACTTTTCTAATTCTCAGCCTTTGCACGTCCCCTTATATCTATTATATATAGATTAGGATTTTTTTCCTTCCTCTTGAAGAGGCAATTAAAATTTAGATTAAATTTATCTCATAAATAAAATCTATAATATCATGTCTAATTTGAATTTATCTTATAAATTCAAATTATAAAACTGATATGATATTATTTCATATCATATTAATTATTAAATTTAATCTATTATATAAAATTAAATTTAAAACTAACACAATATAATATAATATAATATAATATAATATAATAAATATATATCACATATACATATTATATTTTATATATATATATATACAAATATAAATATACATATATATTTCTTTATTAAGCCAATGTTTTACTTAAGTATTATCAGTCCTTATAATAAATCTAGTATTAACTATAAACAATTCAAATTTTTTTATAGCTTTAACAATTGCTAAAAATTCTTTCCAATTAGAATGATATCTAGTTTGAGATTCATTAAATTTTCCACTTGTATATCTACTTATTAGTTCTTTTTCTTTTTTATTGATATGATATAAAGCTACTCCCCTATAACTTTCACTTGTATTTGTATAAATAATCCACATTATATCATTATTTATTGGAATAGTTAATTTTGGTAAATCTTGACTTAACTTTTTTATTTGATTTATTATCTTTTCCTTTTCTTTGTCCCATATCCATGTTGTTTTTTTCCTACTAATTTACTTACTTTAGATGTTAATTTAGATAAATTGGGAATATAATTTCTAGCTTGATTTAATAGTCCTAAGAATGATTGTAATTCATTTTTATTTTTTACTTCATCAAATTCTAATATTTTTTTACTAATATGTTCTTATAATTCTATTCCATCATTAGTTATATATTGCCTTAAAAATTCTATTCTTTCTTTTCTTAATTCAACTTTCTTAAATGATATGTTTAATTCTTTTTCTTCTGTTAGACTTATAAATTGTTCCAAGTGTTTTTCATGTTCTTCTTTATCTTTAAAAAATACTAAGATATCATCTATATATATTACAGCAAAATCTTTTATTGGTAATAATAATTTTGTCATATATTTTTGAAATATACTAGGACTATTATGAGATCCCATAGGTAATACATTCTATTCATACAATTCTTTAAATGTACTAAAAGCAGTATATTTTTTTACTTTCTTCTTCTAATTTTATTTGAAAAAATCTTGATTTACAATCAAATTTGCTAAATATATTTTTTCCTTTTATTAGATTAAATAATAAATTTATTTTTGGGATTAGGTACCTATTTCTTATTGCTAATTTATTTAGTTTTTTTTATAATTTATAACTAATCTAGATTTTCCTCTCTTTTCTTCACTATATTTTACTACTATCATTGTTGGTGATGAGTATTTAGATCTACTTTCTCTTATTAACTCATATTGTTTCATTTCATTAATAAGCATTATAAATTTCTTTTTATCATTTTCAATCCATGGGTAAGGTTTACAATTTATTTCTTTACTATAATTTTTAAGTTCTATTTTTGCTAAAGGTTTAGATTTTCTAATGTATTAAAGAATTATCATAGTTTTCTAATAACCTTTGTTCAATAGTTTTTCTTTTTTTTTCCTTCTTTTATAGTATTTAACATATTTATTGTATTTATAACTTCATTATTATATAAAGGCTTAATCCTTAATGTTTATGATTGTTAAATTACTCTGTTATCTATGTTTTTAATTATGCTGATTAGATTGTTTTCACAGTTTATATTGTTATCACTATTTTTTTAAAAACCTTGCAATAGATAAAACAATATTACAACAATTAATTGGTAAATTTATTAGATTAGAAACAATAGAATTTTTAAGAACACCAGAAGTAGATAGAAATCATATAGAACATTGTTATTGTATATACATCAATTTTGCAATAATATGAGCTTTAAATAATTTTTCATATTGAATATAATAAAAATAATTGAACCAAAAATGTATGAAGTAAAAACTAATAAACTTCCAGAAAGTTTTTGTTTACCAATAGAAGAACCCTCATTTATTTTAAGACCTTTTATATTAGGAGGAGATGGAGATGATACTTTTAATCAAATAAAATGGACAAATATGTATTTGATAAAACAATTAGGATGCTATATAAATGAAAATATACAAGATTTAGAATATTTATTTAACCAAGAAGAATTAATAAAGATGTTACTAGAAGAAGAAGTACAAATAATTTTTGAAAAGGAAAATCCTAAAGAAAAAAAGTTAAGATTAATAGAATTAGCAAAAATTTTAGAACAAAAAATATATGAAATAAAAAAGATTGTTATGAACAATTAAGAGAAATAAAATATGATACAGAAAGTTTAAAAAACCAAGTAAGTTTGATAAAATATAATACTTATAGAATAATGGATGCCTTAAGAATAAACCCAAAAATACAATTAATGAATGAATGCTCACAAATAAATATGATAAAAATAGTTGAAGATAGTATATCTAAAGAAAAAATAAGAAAACAAGACATGTATGAAAATATAAAACAAACAAGAATAGAAGCAAAAAAAATAAAGAAAGGATGAAAATAATAAATAAAAACATATGGACTATATATGAACAAAGTGAAAAATTAGAATTAGAAATTTATGATAAGAAAAATAGAACTAATTATGCAAAAAATAAAAAAATAGAAGAAAGAGAAGAACTAGAATTAACGAAACAAGAAGAATTAGACTTTGAAGAAAGTTCTAGAATGGCAGAAAAAATGTTAGGAAATTATAATTATAAACCTAAAAAAAGTATAAATAAAATTAAAAATCAACAAAAAATGAATATAAATATGGAAAAAAAACACTAAATGAAGAAGACAGAATAAGTGAAATAGATCAACAGGAATTACAAAAATTAGAAGAACTAATGGAAATTGAAGAAAAAGAAAAATTAAAATAATAAAAAAGGGAATATGGACATTTAATAAATAATAATTATGAAGAGGCTTTTATAAATATGCAAAATTCCCAATTACAATCTTATGGTATGGATCCAAACTTTAGCCCTCCAAATTTAGAAAGTGATGCTTATAATAATATGAATGTAGCATCAAGTAAAGTAACAGAAGATGAAAGGATGATGGAATCAAATGAAAGAGAAGTAAATTATGAGACAAATTTTAATAAATCATATAAAGAAAACAATTGTGATAATATACCATTTGAAGCTACTTTTAATATACTAAAAAATAATGAATTTATACATACACCATTAGCACAATATGAAAATGAATTAATACCAATTGCAAAAATATAGCTAAATTTAGATTGTAATATAGATAATAATAAAATATTAGAAGAATGGAGAAAAACAACTTTAATATCTTTAATAGGAAAAAAATAGACCCATAAATAATAACTATGTTAATAGAAGCAACATTTTTAGGAAATGGACAAAATTGGTGGAGAAAGAAATCTCAAGAATTTAGCGAAAGATTAAGAAAACCTGATAAATCTTATAATAATAAAAGAGAATTTTATTTTATGGTAATATCAAATTATCAAAAAATAATTAGAAATGAATTTGTAGGAATTGTAATGTCCGCCTTGACATTACCAGGATGACACTCATACATACCATTGTAATAACTAGGATTAGATAAAATCCTAAGAAGAAGTTATCACAACCTAAGGGTTTTAAAAGATAATTAGTTAAAACAATGGGATCTCAAGAAAGCCCTTTTTAAAATATTGTTTAAGCTCAAATCATAGTTGAAAATCAATTAAATATAAACTCGAAAGCATGCAAATTAAACATCTCTTCAAAATGAGCTGAACAACCCCTGGGAGGCATTTGCGCTGCGGCGCAACTACCATGCACCACAGCCCTCACCTATTGTCATGACAACATATTACTGTCATGACAATACTTTGGACTTTTAGAGTGCGTCATTTCGCCATCTAATGTTCGATTTGGGTGGTTCAAGTATCCACACAAAGCTCTTCAAGCCCTCTAGCTAATGACACTAGTCTCATACCCAAAAAATCATCCATTAAAAAGATAAACACCTGAACCTAAAATGGTTTGTTTTCAACTCAAAAACACATTCAAAAGTGTCCAACTCACAATGCCAAATACCCTTAGCCCCAGTTACATTTTAACCACCACAAATGGGTCACACACAACATGATAGATCATTCACATCACAAAAATAAGTATTCACATTCAAAATGACCACCAAACTCCCATTGGACAATAACATAAAGGCGTGGATAAAATTTAGCACACATATCAATTTGGTTATTTTTTCACATCAAACATTTCAAATATATCACTTGTAATTGTAACTTGGCCAAGCTCACACACTTAATCCACAACATCAACCTTAGACCAAGACACACACACACTTATCACAATTTCATACAAGTGATAACAAAACAATGTCATGTTCCTAAGTTGGCATTATATAGTGGCAATATTAGTTATAAACCCAAAAGAGAAAGGGGAAGAGCTATACTACAACGCTCTTCACTCTTTAATTGCCCCTTCCTTCTCCTTGCCCCTATCAAAGCCCTCACCTGTAAAATATAACCACGGAGTGAGATAAACATCTTAGTAACAGAATAATTTACTACTATTAATTAACATGCACAACCATTAGAGAGTAAAGCTATAACACTCTAAAATATACTTTTAGCATATTACAACATATTCCTTTCCATGAATACAAGTCATTTACCACTAGCATGACCATTCTACCATCCGAGCCTCCATATCACCCTTACTGAAACCATAAGCTCTTGGACTAAGTTCACTTTCATAATGGCTTGAGTTTACCTTTAGTGGTAGGATCATTGATCTATCTCATATTTTACATGTTATACACTTGGCTTTTGACATCAAATTATGCATAATAGGGTTTAATATTTGGTTTTGAGTTGTCATTTCTATATTGACTCTATGAACCCTAATAATGCTACTTGATGATTGTTTTGACCCTAATTGTGATCTTGGGCTTTAATTCTCATTTTCTTCCTTTTTAATTGTCCTTTTAGGATTTATTTAGTTTTGTATCTTTTATTTTTAGATTCTTGAAGAAGCAAATTTGGAACTAAGGGACAAAGACTAAGTCAACTTCATTAGAAAAATTCAAGAGCAAGAAAGGACTTATTTGGCATTTTAATTTCAGAATTAAAGAGCTGAGTTGGTGCCATTCAGAAATTTATTTGAGGAAGGAATCAAAGTTTTAAAGGAGCATGTTGGGTGTGAAATTAGGATCGGACTTGAGGAATCATAAGATGACATCGTCATATGTGAAGTAAGAACCATATATCCGTGAATTAAATCTGATGCAAGAAGGAGCTTAGAATGACATCATCATAAGGCATAAGGAAGCATTTGGTGCATGATATAATGCTGATTAAAAGAAGGCATTGGGTGACATCATCATGAGGATTAACTAAGTATATAAAATGCGTGGCTTCATAACTGAATCCATAAAGAGTTACGTGGCAGCTGGCTGAAGCTTAATTGAAGTCACATGATCTATACTTCATTCACAATTTCCATGCTTCCTTGTCCAGATTAGATTAGCACCATTCTTCCTCTGATTTTCTAAAATTATTTGCTCAATTTTTAATTCATTTTTTAGCTCATAATTAGCCACATTCAGATCCGGAACTTTGGTTTCATCACCATTTAGCTTTGGAATTATTAACCATTCACATTATTCACACATACATAAGCCTAGATTTCAGACTAGAGTCTCATTCTTCACATTTTTCCATTCTCTCTCTTCATCAGAATTTCTCTCATCTTCTCCTTCATTATTTCACACGTCCTCTTACATCTCCATCAATTCCAGATCACTTTCCTCACCTCTTTCCATTACCATTCACATCTTCATTCATTTGTCTTCAATTCAGAATTGCATCCATGATTCCTTCTTCATTCAGCTTCACTCAACAATTCATCCAGCAAGCAATCACTTCCAGATCTGATCATCATCTTCATACATTCATGGAGGCTTCTCAATTTTTAATTTAAGTGAAGAGGAAGAGCATGAGAGGCTGATCATTTAGAGCTCCAAGAAAGATGACTTGACATTATGAGATTTCTAGATTTGTAATTATTGTTTATTTTCTTGATTTCATGTTCTTGTCTTGATTAATTGAGGAATTCAAATTCTAGACCTCTATTGTGGTTGAAGATTTTGTGATTCTAATTCAGATTTGATAAGAATATGAATGTTGAATTTAGATTTTCGTGCTATTTTTAGTTCTGGAATTTATGACTTACCTTGATGTTCTAGGGTTATTTCATAAGTTCTTGCTGATTCTTGTTCAAGTTCTTGTGTAGACTTGAGTTAAATCCATATTGGTTATATGAATCTGACTTAATGTGTTTTTGTTCCACTAGTTTTGGTTTAAAACTTGTGTAGAACAAGGCTGAATATAGTGTTAATTTCTAAATTCACTTGACCTAGATTCAATTTGTGTCTATTGAGTATGAGAATATGATTGGCATGCATGATTCATCTCATATTGATCACATTGAAGCACATGACATTTCTACTTCCATTCATGATCATACTATTGCTTCTTTGTGTGATTTAATTGCTTTGGATGAATTGCATGATTTGGATGATAATTCTGAAATTTCTTGTGCGCCATTGATTGAGTCAAGTGATGCTAGTGCTTTGGTACATTATGATAGCTCTAGTTCATCTCTTTCATATGACATGACACCACATCACTTGTCTTGCACTAATTTAATGAATTCTAGAATTTGTGATGATTATTACTTTTATATGCCTAATCCTTCTCTAAGTATGGGGAAAAGTTCTTCTTGTGCTATTTCAGGTGTTCAAGTGTCTAAGGATGAAGAAGAATAAGGTGTTATGGATTTTACAACACCATTAGGCACCACTTTGATTGATGATTCCATAGACTTGTCTACTTTCACATTTTCATTAGATGAGTCTATATCTTTGCTTGAGTATGATTCTCCTTATATTTGTGGCTTAGAGAGTGCACCTCATTCTATTGGCTCTAGATCATTAGATTATGGTGATACTCTATGTTCTTCTATTGATGATAGTATTGATTATGCCACATTCTCTTTTGATGTTTCACTTGATCTTGACCATTGTGTAGAGAAGAGTTACTGTTTTGATGATTTAGGTAAAGCATTGGAGAGGGAGATCAAGATTCATGATGAGCACTAAAGTGCAATAGGAACTGAGTTTCACGTTGATGCTTCACATCTTGAGAGTTTCTCTTTTCATATTGATGATTACTTTTACTCTCATGATATGATTTGCACTTTGTATGATATTGAGCATGAATCCTTTTTGTTTGATTTTAAGGATTCAATTGATGTTGTCATGTATTCTGTAGTGCATTTAGCTCCTAGCACTTTTGATTCTTATGCACTTATTGATTTGATTTTGAGAGCTAAAGATGGTTTTGGCATCTATTTGCATGATTTTACTCCTCCCCAACTTGGTGGAGTTGAGTTTCATTTTGTGAGCTTACATAATTATATCCATGATGCCACCTTTGAGTTCTTAGTTAAGAAGTTTACATTTCATATGCCTTTACTAAGAACTAACCACATAATGAATCCCAAGTATGGGGGTGTAATTTTTGAGTTGACTAGCACATCTAGCTTATTATATGATGATTTGAATTTGCTAGATTTCGTTGGATGTGCTAGATACTTGAATGCTTCTATATCACATCTCTACATTTGTCTTGTGATTTCTTCTTTAGGTTATGAGGGCACGCATCAAAGAGATTATAAGAAGAGGTTTCAACTTGAGGCCCTCCACTATAAAGATCCTCCTTGAGTTCTTCAAAGGTTGTATCTCTACTTCCTATTTCCTTTTTGATTGCTTTGGCTGATTCATAAATTACACAAGTGGAGCACTTATTGGGATATGCTTGCTATCACTATTGCACACATATGGTACACCCTTTCTTTGCTTGTGTTTGTGTTTGTGAATATCATTTTGAGTTCAAGTGTGGGGGGAGATATGACCTATTCCAATAGGTAAAATAAAACAAAAATTTTGAAAAAAAAAAATTCTTGTCTTTGATTAGGTTTTTGTTTTAAGTTTTCTCTTTGTTGTGTGTTTTCTCTTTGTTTTTCTTTAAATGACTATTTTTCTTGCACTTTTACTTGCATTACAAATTTGAGCTTTATTCTTTCTATCATGATTTTTGCATGCATTAGGGATAATGTATTGTTTAAGTGTGGGGGAAAGGGTGTTTTTTGAAAGAGAAAAAAACTTTGTTTTGTAAGCAATCTTGAGTTTTGAAGATGATCTTAGTTTTTGTATTTGAGTTTGAACTTTTGAGATGTTGTTTTCTTTAGTTTAAATATGTTTTGAAGTAATAAACTATTTGGTTGAGTATAATTGATTAAGAGAGGCAAGAATAAACCATATGGAAAGGGCCTTCAACTGTTGTAAGTTTTATGTTCCTTGGCTTTGTTAATTCTCTAAAACTTGTTTTCTCTCTTACTTGAGTACTTGTGCATTGGTTGTAGGGAAAGTGATTATGGCCATCATTAAAGTGCCCAATGCCTTTTAGTTAACCCTTGATTACTTGATTATCCCTTATTTAGCCAAATAGAGCCTTCTATTGTTTTGTCATTTTTTAAACACTTGACCTATTTTGGATAGATTGCATGTATTTTCATTTAGTATGTTTCAATATGCATTGACTATTTTTAATTAAACTAGTAGATAACATCTAGTGGGATCTATTCCATTTATTCACATTGGCCATACCATTCCATTCTTATGATTAAGGAACATTTCTTGAGTTGTACCCAAATATTGGAAGTTATGCTTAAAAGAAAAAGAGAAAAAAATGAAATAAAAAAAACAAACAGCAAGAGAAAAACAAAACAAAGAAAGAAGTGATACAAAAGAAAGAAGAAAAAGATTGTAGAAAGAAAAAAAATATATTTGAGAAAAAGAGATCCAAAGTGGATCAAAGAAAAGCAAAAGAAAGAATTTGAATAAGCAAGCTTCCTTGGGTTTGCTATTTGATTCCCTTGTTCCTACTTATAGATTCACATCTCATCTCTATTATCTCTATCATTTCATCTCATTCTTGGCCAAATTATTCATTCCATCCATGATCCCTATTATGTTATCTATTTAGTTTAGTTTTAAGTAGTCTTGTTGCACATTGAGCATATTTACATTGTGGGCAAGACAAGTTTCTTGAGCCAATCCCTACCCTTTTCACATGCAAATCTAAGTTTACATTTCATTGAGCACATTACATCCTTGTGAAAATCCATATGATTCTTGGGAACCATTACATCTTAGTGGTGGAGAGATAGAGGGATTACAAGCCTATGGTAGGATGACATGCCAAGGAATTTGAATGATATTTATACCCTTATACATTGAGTAATAGAAGGTAAACACTAATCCAGTGAGGTTTCTCTTTGAGATTACATTCTTGCAAATGGTTGACTTGTGATGTACTAAGGTTTTCTCTAAAAAGTGCAACATTGATTTAGTTTTTATTTGAGTGCATTCACTTTGAGATTTGGATTTACTCTTGAGAGCTTGCATCTTTGTGTTTTTTTTTTGTCCAGGTTTTAAAAGAGTTTTGCCTGGAGAGCAAAATCCAAGTGTGGGGGAATTGATCAATCTCATAATTTACATGTTATACACTTGGTTTTTGACATCAAATTGTGGATAATAGAGTTTAATTTTTAGTTTTAAGTTGTCATTTCTATATTGACTCTATGAACCCTAATAATGCTATTTGATGATTGTTTTGACACTTTCATACCCTAATTGTGATCTTGGGCTTTAATTCTCATTTTCTTCCTTTTTAATTGTCTTTTTAGGATTTATTTAGTTTTGTATCTTTTATTTTTAGATTCTTGAAGAAGTAAATTTGGAACTAAGGGACAAAGACTAAGTCAACTTCATTGGAAAAATTCAAGAGCAAGAAAGGACTTGTTTGGAATTTTAATTTCAGAATTAAAGAGCTGAGTTGGTGCCATTCAGAAATTTATTTGAGGAAGGAATCAAAGTTTTAAAGGAGCATGTTGGGTGTGAAACTAGGATCAGACTTGAGGAATCATAAGATGACATCATCATAGGTGAAGTAAGAACCATATATGCATGAATTAAATCTGATACAAGAAGGAGCTTAGAATGGCATCATCATAAGGCATAAGGAAGCATTTGGTGCGTGATATAATGCTGATTAAAAGAAGGCATTGGGTGACATCATCATGAGAATTAACTAAGTATATAAAAAGCGTGGCTTTATAACTGAATCCATAAGAGTTACGTGGCAGCTGGCTGAAGCTTAATTGAAGTCACATGATCTATACTTCATTCACAATTTCCATGCTTCCTTGTCCAGATTAGATTAGCGCCATTCTTCCTCTGATTTTCCAAAATTATTTGCTCAATTTTTAATTCATTTTTTAGCTCATAATTAGCCACATTCAGATCTGGAACTTTGGTTTCATCACCATTTAGCTTTGGAATTATTAACCATTCACATTATTCACACATACATAAGCCTAGATTTCAGACTAGAGTCTCATTCTTCACATTTTTCCATTCTCTCTCTTCATCAGAATTTCTCTCATCTTCTCCTTCATTATTTCACACGTCCTTTTACATCTCCATCAATTCCAGATCACTTTCCTCACCTCTTTCCATTATCATTCACATCTTTATTCATTTGCCTTCAATTCAGAATTGCATCCATGATTCCTTCTTCATTCGGCTTCACTCAACAATTCGTCTAGCAATCAATCACTTCCAGATCTGATCATCATCTTCATACATTCATGGAGACTTGAGTTAGATCCATATTGGTTATATGAATCTGACTTAATGTGCTTTTCTTCCACTAGTTGTGGTCTAAAACTTGTGTAGAACAAGGCTGAATATAGTGTTAATTTCTAAATTCTCTTGACCTAGATTCAATTTGTGTCTATTGAGTCTAATGGTGTACCACACTTAGAGGTTTCTAAGTGTCTCAAATTAGGTTAATCAAGAAGGTTTATAATGTTATAATTCCGAAAATTAATTATTAATGTTAGGAAATCTGACTTGGGCTCACCATAATCATCATTCATTTCATTACAACCAAAACAGAATTTTACAAACATTTATTGTTGCATTATAGAGTTAGTTTAGTCACTTGAAAATTTAAATTAAATTGTAGCATTTGAATAATGATTTGTATGCTTTGCTCTCTAGGGAAATGACCTAGAATACTCACTTCTACATTCTAGTAAATTTGATAACCTAAGGCGACTATAGGGTTCATCAATCACCTAGCCAAAGGTGTTCATTCCCATTTCCAGACTATGGTCTCCCCCTATCGCACACGAATTAGGGTGTCATTACTCTAACACCACATTACTGATGCTAAGGAGCATTACTCTCAAATGCCATATCTTGCATGGATACTAAGGAGAAAATCTTCAACACCGTGCCTCATTAAACACTACGGAGATACATGCCATATAGACTTTCACTACTCCTTCCTATGAACTCCCACCCCCTAACATGATCATGCTCACAATTATCATATATAATTAACATATCTACTCACAAATATTTAAGCAATATAATCAAATATTGTAAATTATTCTGTTGCCTCGATCTTTTGTCACACAAAAGGGTTACCATGGCTCAATGTTAGCTCGACACATTCTATATGCACAAGGTAGTTCGATCAACGCTCAATCCATACAATCAAGTGACAATCATCAATTATCACTCCGGATAACCCTGAATTCACTAAGTTCTAAGTGCCTATAACATCCAAGTTCCTTACCTAACCATACTGACCATTTTAAAATACTCTAACCATCTTATTAAACATTCTTACACACTAAATTCATTATCCAATTTTGAACATTATCTCAAAATCTTCAAATTATACCTAGGGTTCATCCAAACCCTCAATAAAAATTTCCAATCACCATAAAACACATAAACTTAGGATTAGAGGATCGATTTAACTCCCCAAGACCTTAAATAATCTAATGGGTTCGATCTAAACCTAAGAAAACCAAAATCAAAGCCCCCATTGCCCTACCAGTCTAGATTTTGGCATAGAAGAGGGAGAAGAAGGAATGTGAAACTTACCCAATGATGATTTAAGGTCTAAATTGTCCCAATGTGGCCTAGGGATCGTGCCTTAGTAGAACACAAGCTTTTCTTCATCACTCTCTCATTATCTCTCTTTCTCTCTTCTATTTCCAGTTTGTTTTTTGCATATAATAAGTGCAAATTTTGCACGTATGCCATGGCACATTGACACACTCACTGTAGCACATGATACAGAAAGTCCCATAAAAATTTAAACTCCCTTCCATGTTATGGCTCGCTCAAACATCACCCTAGCTCTCTTCTAAGGCTGTAAAGGATCCAAAAACTATATTAGTCTCCCATAAACCTCATTAATCAATAATTTATCTAATTTGACCAATTTACCCTTGGAAACACTAATAATTACTAATTGAAAAAATTATGATGTTATAATTCTCCCCTCCTTTTAGGAATTTTTCCCTCAATATTCAAAATCTCGCACAAATACATACCCGTGAAAATAATTGGGGATATAACTACCTCATTTTGTCCTCGATCTCCCAAGTCGCATCACCAGGAGTCATACCTTTCTAAAAGACCTTAACCAAATAAATAGTCTTATTTCTCAATTATCGGTCTTTCACATCTACAATCCGCTTTGGTTCAGCTCAATAAGTCAAGTTTTCCTAAAGTTCTACATCTTTTGACTCAATAACATGAGAAGGATCGGGTTGATATTTCTTAAGTTGACTCACATGAAACACATCATGAACACTTGAAAAACTCAGCGGTAAGGCAATCCGATAGGTTATAGGTCCTAAATTTTCCAAAATCTCAAAGGGACTAATAAACTCGGGAGTCGATTTCTTAGCCTTTATCGATCTCCTAATGCCAGTCATCAGCATGACGTTCAAAAACACATGATCACCCATCAAGAATTTTAATAGTCTTCTATATCGATCTGTGTAGCTCTTTTATCGACTCTAGGTTATCAATAACTTTTACTTAATCAACTGGATCTTTTGGGTGGTTTGGTCTACCAAATCTGGACCTAACAAACTTCTCTTGCTCAATTCTGTCTAACACAAAGGTGATCGACATCTTCTTCTATATAATGCCTCATATGGAGCCATTCTAATGCTAGAATAAAAACTGTTGTTGTAAGTGAACTTTGTTAATGGTAGATGTGTATCCAAACTGCCTCTCAACTCTAAAGCACAAGCTTACAATATATTCTTAAGCATTTGGATTGTTTTCTCAGTTTTTCCATTTTTCTATGGATGATAGGCCGTACTAAATCTCAATCTAGTGCCCATTGCTCTTTGCAACACTCTCTAGAAGTTTAATGTGAACCTCGAATCACAATTTGAGATAATGTCTTTGGTACCCCATGAAGTCTCACAATCTCGTTCACATATACCTTAGCATACTTTCAAGTGAATATGTCGTCTTTACCACCAAGAAGTGTGCTAACTTTATCAACTGATCCATAATTACCCATATTGGATCATAGCCTGCTTGAGTTCTAGGTAATCCAGTAATAAAATTCATTGATATGCTATCCTACTTCTACTCTGGGATGTCTAGTGGTTGCAACACACTACCATACTATCCTATTTCTTTTTGGCATGTTAGATACCTAGTCACAAACTCTATCACATCTTTCTTCATTCTTGGCTACTACCACATTTGCTTCATATCTTGATACATCTTGGTGACACTAGGGTGAATAGTGTACTTATTGTAACATCCTGAATTTCTTAATCCTAAGTTTAGAGGTTAATCAAGGGTGAAGTAGAAATTAAAGTGGGATTAGAGATTTGGATGATTAATTAGTATTTTAACTTGTTTGTGTGTTGTATGAATAGATATGAGTGATAGGAGTACATTTAGGGTCGAAGCAAGTGCGTGTGGTGAGAATAATTCTCACTGTGCCACGCGCCGCGGATTGTGCTTCATGCGCTATAGCACATGGACCAAAAATTCACTTCATAAGTCATGAAATTTCATAAATTTTAGAGGAGAGAATTTGATAAACACACTAGATAGAGAGAGGAGAAGGGCTGAGGAGCTAGGTTAAGTCATTTTGGAACGGTGGAAGGTGATTTAGGTCGATAACTTGCCAAGTAAGCTACGTATAACTCTTACCTTCCATTCTACACAAGTTTCTCTAAAAATGAGTTATAGGGAAATTGAATCAGTGGAATTTGAGGGGTTTAATTCTTACCTAATAGTAATAAAAAGGTTTTCTGAAGTTAAATTAGAGCTTTGTAACTAGTTTAGAGCTGAACGGTGGAGCTTTAAACCTGGAGGCTCAATTTTAGCCTCTAGAGAGAGAAAGTTAGGGCAAAAATCTATCTTGAGTGAAATAAGACCGGTTGAGGTGATGTAAAGTAGTAATTGGGTAGTCATGGACTTAGAATAGATAAATGAAAAGGAGTTTATGGATGAATATAGCTTTAAATAGTAAAAATGAGTTTTTGGTCAAAATAGACCAAAGGACTAAAATGTGCCAAATGTGTTTAGATTGGCATATTGGGCGCGTGAGTAGAGAAAGGAAGCTTGAGATAAGCTTGTGTGATAGTGAAAATCCACAGGTAACCTTTCTATTGATAGAAAGGTTAAGGTAACCGGATAACTTCCTTTATTTGACTATTTATTGTAACTGCATGTTAGTATGCTATGTAGTGCATGAAATAGTTTCAAATTAAGCATGTTTTTATAACATTGAGTGACTATTGTATGTGAAATGGCTTTTGATTGAAAGAAGCATGGAAATGTGTTTTGTAATGAAAAGTGTTATATGTTATGAATAAGAAAGTGTTAAATGATAAAAGGAAAGTTTAAATGGTTTGAGAAAGCATGATCTGAGAGGTAAGAGTTCACCTGAGTATAAGAGATGGTAAAGACCACATGGCAAGGTTTCCTTAATACCCTGTTAAGGTACGTGTTAGAAACAATTCTCCTTAGTACCTTGAAAGGTGCAGTATTGGAGAAGATCTCCTTAGTGCCTATTACGGTACGGTGTTGGAGATGAGAGACTCCTTAGTGTCCTTGTGATACGTTTAGAGTCAACGATGCCCCATTGTGTGTATTAGGGGAGACCATAGTCCGTATTGTCAACTAGAGCATTTTTAGCCGAGTGATTATACCAATGCAGGTGAGCTCAAGACTAATAAAAGTATACATTAGTCTGAGATGAGCCTATGGTTTCGTGTTAGGGTGATTTGGAGGTTTGGTTGGTAGAGATCAAGCTAGTATTTTATATGATATGAAGAAATATCTTGAGATAACACAAAATCCTTTAGGATCGATGAAAAGTTAAAAATGAAATGTGATATGTGTTGTAAATACTACTTTATGAGATTTTAATGATATACTATGTTTACTTTCATATTGTTGCATGTGATAGTCAATAGGAGTGAGTTATTTTATTATTGAGATTTTTATCTCACCCTTGTGGTTACATGTTTACAGGATCAAAAAGTGATCTGGCTAAGGGAAGAGAGTCTAGACCGGCTTGAGTTATGAAGCCGTGTACTCTGAGGTTGTGTAAAAACTGAACTAAAAGATTGTATATATAAATGTATATGAGTTGCCATAGGGTTGCATGTATGTATTGAATTGATCTTTTGTGAAGTCTAGCTCGATTGATTGTATATATTTGTTGTTTGAAACAAAAAGGGCTATGACTTGAAGTATATGTGTGAAATGGTTGTTTGTGTTGGTGAATCTTAAGCCAAGGGACAAATTATGATGAAATGAGTAATTTGGGGGCTACGATTATATTATGAATATGATTGCATATGTATAAGTTGAGAAATAGCCAAGTGGGCTAAGTTATGCCAAGAAATGGCATAGTATGTTAAGCTAGTGAATTGTGAAAATTGACCGTAGAAGGGTCAAATTTCAATATATAAGTATGATTGTGATTAATTGTGGTCAATCAGGTGTATTAGATCCTTTTAAACTTGGTTCAAGGCCTCGTGTGGTCTAATGAGGGTAAGGGATCAATTTGAGTGCTTGGGTGCGTAAAATTTTCAAAAAAAGTGACTTTTTACACCAGGTGTCCAAATTTTGATCAGACCATTAGATCATGTCCTAACCTATCTCATTAGTTAGTATACGAGCTAAGCTTCATGTAGGTCCTTGAATCACTCTGATCGGATGTTGTATGAGAAATTGGCACAACTGGAAGTTCATCATTTTTGTTGTCAAAATGACAGCAGAAATCTAGATAGGCGCGCCGCAGTGCATGGTGACATATGCCGTGGCGCACGACACAAACAAGGTGAGTGTATGGCTCTGTGCCACATGCTGCAGCATACTGACCATCTACTGCAGTGCACGGACTAAAACCTTAGTTCTATTTGTGTGTTAAATTGCATGCAATTGAGGTAGGAATGCTGGTGGGTTATGTCCATTATGTAATTGAGGTGTGTTTGATTTACTTCTGCTGTGTTTTCTCTGATTGTACTGTGAACTTATCAATTTTATAAAACAAGTCTTCAGCTGAAGCTTTTGAAATGAAATTTATTATGATGAATGATAAGAGGTAGTGGTAACACCGTAATCTTTTTCTATATTGAGTGGATATAGGAGGAAGTTACACTTACTATGGTGTGTTTCCTCTATGATTGTTTTCCTTATCTCTTCATCACTCGGTACACAAATTCAATCATACTAAGTCATCATCATCATAGAATCTGAATTCTGTGGGTCTCCTCTCTTCAATATCCTCTCAGATTCCCAACAAGTATTCATCCTCAAACTGAGCAGTTCACAACTCTTTCCAGAATTTGTTAGTTATAACCATAGTGTGTACATTGTATAATGTCATCTGAGGCGCTTTCCTCTGAGTATCTAGGAAAGTCTTAAGTAATTGATGCTCTTAGATCATCATATGAGAGACATGCACCGTCTTCTTGCTTAGCGCATCTACTACCACATTAGCTTTACCCGGATGATACTTGATCTCAAAGTTGTAGTCCTTGAGGAATTCCATCCATCTATACTACCTCATATTTAGTTCCTTCTGATCCACTAGGTATTTCAAACTCTTGTGAGCACTTAATACTTTAAACACAAACCTATAGAGATAGTGTCGCCAAATTTTTAAGGAAGAAACTACTGCTGCTAGCTCCAAATCATGAGTCGGGTAATTCTCCTTATGCAGTTGCAATTGTCTTGAGGCATAAGCAACAACTCACTCATCTTGTACTAAAACGCACCCTAAACCTTTCAGCAATGCATCCATATAAGCCACATATGGTAATCGAGGATTAGGAATAACTAGTACTAGAGAAGATGTCAATTTCCTCTTTAACTCTTAAAATGCCGATTCACATTTATTGGTCCACACATACATATGATCCTTTTGAGTTAACTTAGTCAATGGAGACGCAATCTGTAAGAATCCTTAAAGGAATCATCGATAGTAGCCTGCTAATCCCAAGATGTTTCTTATCTTTGTCACTAAGGTAAGAGGTTTCCATTTCAAAACAGCATTCACTTTGGGTGGATCCACGGCAATCCCTTCTACAAACACCACATGACCATATCAAAATATCATCAATGAATACTACCATGAATTTATCCAGATAAGGATGGAAGATTCTATTCATATAGTTCATAAACATCGCTAGGCCATTCGTTAATCCAAATGGCATCACTAGAAACTCATAGTGACCATATCTAGTGTGAAAGGCAGTCTTTAGTACATCCTCAATCTTGTCTCACAGCTGATGATAGCCTGATTGAAGGTCAATCTTAGAAAACATCGTAGCCCCAACCAGCTAATCTAGAAAGTCATTAATTCTGGGCAATGGATGCTTGTTCTTGACTGTTACCTTGTTTAACTACCTATAGTCAATGCATAGTCTAATACTATCATCCTTCTTCTTCACAAACAATACCGATAGTCCTCACAGAGACACATTCGGTCTTATAAAACCTATGTCTAATAGTTCCTCAAGTTATTCTTTTAGCTTTGCCAACTTGAGTGGAGACATCTGATACGGAGCTTTTGATATGGGTTCTATTTCAGGCACAAGGTCAATAGAAAATTCCACCTCTTCCTTAGGCGACTATCCAGACAATTCTTCTGAGAATACTTCGAGAAACACATTCACCGCCCCTATTCTCTCAACTCCTCAATCATAAATTGCATGAACGGAAAAGAACACCATATATGCCTGACAACCCTGTTGAATGCACTTTTCTCTTGCATCACAGGTAAAAATCTTGACTGACTCGATTTCACTGTAGCTGCAGTGTACACTGGCAAGGATATTGTCTTTCTTGCACAATCTAGTGTCACATTGTTTGCCAACAACCAGTCTATACCAACCACTACATCAATCCCAATCATGGGTAAACAAATCAAATCGATGGTAGTTGATCTATTCTCAAATCTCAAATCAACACCCAGACAAGCACAGTTAGTTCTCATAGAAATTCCTACTGGAGTAGACACATTAATCACATATAGTAGAGTATGCACAGACAATTTCAACTTCAACACACAATCATCAGAAATGCAAGAATGGGTAGCTCTCGAATCAAACAAAGCATCTATATCACAGTTGTGCAGAGAGATTTTACCTCTAATTAAATTTGGAGATGTACCTGCCTCCTCCTGGGACAATGCAAATGTTGGAAATTGCACCCTAGGGCCAATCATTGTACTATGCACATTTTTATTTAATGAATTTCTCTTTTGTTATCATAACAATTGTATGTTCAATATGATAACTGTATCCTTGGACAAACTATAGTGATTATCCTAAATGTCCCTGGTCAGTCATCTTTAAGGAATCATAGATGAAACAAGACTAGTATGACTTTGATTAATTATAGAGATACAAATTAAAGTCATAGGCGCTTGAAAGAGTACAAGGTGCTGGACTAACCTACTATGAGAAGAAAGTTGTATAGTACAAGTCATAAGCTTATCTCATATGTAACTATATCGCTAAGCCCTTTGATTTGAGATCATCATGAATTCCTACATGATGACCACTGAACTTTGACCTAGTCAAAAGTCATCTTTAACCGGGTGATCATAAAGGCTATGATTGAGTTTAGTGATATTCATGTAGAGGAATATGAGTGGTCAAGATGGAATTTGTTCCTCACATTAAGTGAGATATTACTGGGCTCCTCTATAAGTAAGACTGAGAAAATATATGGCCATACTATAATGGAAAGGGTTTTTCCATTGCTACTGTCAGTCTACTAAGAGATTGAGAAAATAATGGTCAGGTAAAGGAGAATCACAATTCCATGTCTTATGCTTGACCGAAATATCACATGACAAAAAGGATGTGATATAATTACATGATAGGTGACATCGGATCATCGATCCCTATGTGAATTGGGTAGATGCAATGCCTTACTAGATGCCACTTGTGATTTATAGGCTAATAGCGTAATTAACCTACTGCCAATTTCATATGACCCTAAGGGTCGCACACAAGAATAGCCCAACTCAAGCTATAATGTCCAAGTTCATTTTATATATATATATATATATTTGAATATTTATTTGATAAATATTTATATATATATATATATATTTATATGAAATGTAAAATTCAAAATATAATTATATATATACATATATATTCTATTATCTTATATATATTATATTATATTATATTATATTATACTCTACACATCATGTATCACATATATCACATTCTTATCAACACTATTTATACATATATGAAATATGCATATTGTATTTAGCAATATCACAATTTCAAACATGCCAAATTTTGCATCAAGAGTTTAAACCATCAATCATGTTTCAAATGAACTATTTCAACAATTAATTAGTTAATATTCGACTATATACACTAGGTTCCCCTAGTTACCTCAAACCTTTAAGAGGTCAAAAGTTTACCCATCATAATACCAACTTTTAAAGCTTCTTTCCAAGCTCGAATGGTGTCAAATGAGTTACTCTACAATCATATTAGAAGGATATCATCATTATCTCATTCTTAGAAATTTACTAACATTAAACTCCACATTCTCCATTTTATAAACCTCATAATTCACTACCATCATACCCAATCATCTTACTAGGTTTCAATAACCCAAATTATTATTAAAGAGTCCTTAAACTATGATTAATAAGAATCCAATACTCCCAACAATTTCATTAATTTCAAAATTCAGATATTGATGGCTCCTCCTAACTAACCATTAATGTTAGGTTCAAATACCCTAAACCATCCCAATATATCCATTTTAACCAATAGGTTCAGACATATAACTTATATGGATCAAAAATCAATCTCCCAACTCGAACCCTAACTCAACTCCTCATTATAATGGAAGTAGAGGGAAGAAGGAAGCACACTAAACTTACCTTAGGTGTTAGGAAGCTTTTAATAGGGGACATAGAAGCAGAATCGTGCTAGTTTAAGGACAAAACCCTAAAACATAACAAAAACACAAGAACAAAAATAAAGGGACAAAATTTATGATGAAAATAAAGAAAGAAATGAAATAAACAATAGGAAAATGATCAAGGATAAGATCCTCTAGAGCACCTGCCTCTAGGAAGCTCAACCTTTGAAGACACCATAAGAGTTGATCACGCTCTTGATCATGTTTGTTTCTCACACGAGATGCTACCATAAAGCACTAAGACTCACAAGAGTTATAAACTCTAAAATGAAAAATTTCATTTAACTTCTCTTCCATTTACAATAGAGTGCATGCCTAATATATATAGACTTATAGAGAAGACTATTTCTTAAAATTAAAACCCTAATTTCCTAATACTAAAAGGAGAAAGAAAATAATATAAAATAATGAGAAAATATTTAGCCACATAATTTAGGAGATGTGATCCTAAAATTATGGGATTATAAAACTTAAAAATTAATAATATAATTTATCCTAATCTTTGACTAGACTCAAAATAGGAAACTAAGACTAATCTTGCTTCTTAGGAAAAGGAGTTAAGTCAATGGGCCACTAAAATAGGAAACAATTAAGGAGATAATCAAGGGATCATAAAGAATTTAAAATCACACCACCCTTGACTTCATCACTAGGGTTTCATACCTCCTTGCTTGCAAGAGGCTCCACTTATAGTCTTCCTTGTGTTGGGCTAGGGTTTCTATCTCTTAGGCTTGACTCTTTATGGATTTGAATCTTAAACACATTATACACATATAGATGCTCTCCTTTGGGCTTGAGAGGAGTGCCCTAATGCTCTTCAAGCTCTTGAATTTCTTGTACAAGACTAAACAAGGCTTGCTTCATGGTTTTAGTTCGAGCTCTTGTTATTGGACCTCTAATATATTGTAAAGGGTTTTTAGGCACGTTGGATTAGAAGGGTTGGACTCCTTGCTCCTTGTCTTAGGCTCCTTTCATGCAACCATACTCATAATTACCATCCTCAAGTTTTGTTGTCATCTGTGACATGGGGTCTATCATCAATGGGTTCCAATGTCGTGCCCTAGCAAAGTATTATGCGTGTCTTCCATTTTCTTACCTTTTTCTCTTCTAATTTCGCATGTAGACATAAATTGATGTAGTTAGAATTTTGGTCGTATGTCATAGTGTATGCCATAAAGAGGCTCAATTCATGTTGATTGCCTCTATGCACTATAGCAGACATTCCTCATGTTATGGCATGTGGCATAGAGAACTTTTCTTCACTTTTTCTTCTACTTTTAATGCCCGTATAGCTCAACTTTATATTAGACCCACATTTAAGGCTAAACTGAATATTAAATACACTTATGAGACCCCTCTAGCCACACACCTTATCAATTCACTAATTACCATCATTAAGCTTAGTTAACAACACACATTAAATTTTGCTATCAAGATAGCAGATCTGATGCTAAATTTAAATATGTGTTGTTTTTCATCTGATCTCTAATTAGGATAGTTTAAGTGCCCACACAAAGCTTATTTCAAAATCTAACCAATAACACTAGTTTTGTTTAAAAATGACATCTTGTTTAATAGTAGCCCAAGTGAATTTTAACTAATTTAAGTCAATATCTTCTACTTGAGTATAACCATTTCAAACCATAAGTCATTGGCCATTTCTAGGGCCTTGACCATGTCCAATGGGACAATGTACACCAGATTGACCAATTATATTCATAATATCACACATATACACACATTTGGCTGAACCATCACGTATACTTGGGCAAAATCACATGTTTCCTTTCACATTCACATTAATGGCTAGGTTTTCACATTTATCACATGTCAAATGTAACATCCCAAATTTTTTATTTATACATTACTGTTAATTAAGGGATGAATTAGTAATTTAATATGAGGCTTGGATTTTAGATGGTGGAATGTTATTTTGACTATTTAGGAAGTTATATAAACAGATATGAGAGGATGAATGGCATTGCGAAGTAGAGCATGTGTGTGCGTGATTATACACATTATTTATACACTTTATCCATATATTTAGGACCTATTTTGCATAATATACTCCCTACCAATGTGCATTCTTAGTGTTGAAAGTGATAAAATTGCCAAAGGAGTGAATTTATGCACTAAGGGTATTTCGGTCCAAATTTGCACTTTTTTTGCAAAATTGCATTTTTGTTGGATTAAATGTCATTTTTTCTTAGATTCATCATGGTCTAATTTTTTTTCAAAAAGTCATTTTAGTTTGGGAGATATTGCATAAACGTTATTTGGTTACCTTAGTAAAATCAAACTTCTACTTCATTGGCATCATCATTGTGAATGTCCTCAGAAAAGAACTCATTGAACCTCTTCATTTGGAGCTTATATTGAGAACGAAGGTAAGAAGATAGGAAAGATTAATGCTTTATGGGCCTCATAAGTATGAAAATAAATGGTATTTAGTCAAAATTAAAGGGAACATGTTGGATGGTCCTTTTTTTATAGTAGAGGCTATTGGATAGAGAGGTGCAACAGAAAATTAAAATTTTAAAATCCCTATCCTAATATGGACCGAACGAACTTGTTTAAGTCAAGGTGGATAGAAGAGTTACTTTTTAATTCTTCAAACTTGACGTGTGTTCTCTTCGAGAGTTTGGATCTTAAGAGCCGACAAGGTAAATCTGTTCCCTCCATCGGTATCCACATGAACAACTCTCTAACTCGAACAGCGTGCTAGCGCTCCCAACATCCATTCTTCTTTGAACGTTAGTTTTCTATTTCATGGCTCTCAAAGTGTTTAGCCATCAGAACTTTTCTAACTCTCTAACTCTTCATAAAGCACATCCTTATCTATATATAGTATATAGATTAGGGTTTTTTCCTTCCACATAAAGAGCCTATGAAAATTTAATTAAATTTATCTCATAAATTTAATTCATGATATCATATCTAATTTGAATTTATATTGTAAAACTGACATGATATTCTCTCATATCATGTTAGTTATTACATTTAATCTATCATATAAAATTAAATTTAATACTAACACAATATAATATAATATATACATATTATATTATATATATGAATATATATTTCAAAAAAATATATATTATATTATATATATTTCATTTTATATATCATATACATATTCATATATATATATATATGTATCAGATATATATATATAATTATATTTTGAATTTTATATTTCATATAAATATATATAAATATTTATCAAATAAATATACATATATATATATATAATTCATTCACCCTATATAAGTCTTACTCATCGGAGGACCCAGTAATATATCTCACTTAATGTGAGGGACAAATTTCACCTTGACCACTCATATCCCTCTGTATGAATATCCCTAAACTCAATCATAGCTACCTGGTCAAAGGTAACTTTTGACTAGGTCAAAGTTCAGTGATCATCATGTAGGAATCCATGATAATCTCAAGTCAAAGGGCTTAATGATATAGTTACATATGATATAAGTTTATGACTTGTACCATGCAGCTCTTTCATAGCGAGTTGGTCAAGTACCTTGTACTCTTTCAATTGCCTATGACTTAGATTTGTATCTCTATAATTAATCAAAGTCATACTAGTCTTGTTTTATTTGATCCCTCATAGATGACCAACCAGGGACATTTAGGACGATTATCATAGTTTGTCCATGGATACAGTTATCATAGTGAACATGCAATTGATGTTAGAAATTGTGCCCTAGGGCCAATCATTATACTATGCACAATGTTATTTAATAAATTTCTCTTTTGTTATCATAACAATTGCATGTTCAATATGATAACTGTATCCCTAGACAAACAAACTATAGTAATTGTCTTAAATGTCCCTAGTCGGTCATTTTTTAAGGATCATAGATGAAACAAGACTAGTATGACTTTGATTAATTATAGAGATACAAATTAAAGTCATAGGCATTTGAAAGAGTACAAAGTGTTGGACCGATCCGCTATGAGAAAGCTGCATGATACAAGTCATAATCTTATCTCATATGTAACTATATCACTAAACCCTTTGACCTGAAATCATCATAGATTCCTACATGATGACCACTAAACTTTGACCTAGTCAAAAGTCACCTTTGACCGAGTGATCATAAAGGCTATAATTGAATTTAGTGATATTCATGTAGAGGAATATGAGTGGTCAAGATAGAATTTGTCTCTCACATTAAGTGAGAGATATTACTGGGCCTCTCGATGAGTAAGACTGAGAAAATGTATGGCCATACTACAATGGAAAGGGTTTTTCCATTGCTACTGTTAGTCTACTCAGAGATCAAGAAAATAATAGTTAGGTAAAGGAGAATGATAATTTCATGTCTCATACTTGACCGGAATATCGTGTGACAAAAGGGATGTGATATAATTGCATGATAGGTTACATCGGATCATTGATCCCCATGTGAATTGGGTAGTTGCAATGTCTTGCTAGAGGCCACTTGTGACTTGTGGGCTAATAGCGTAATTAGCCTACTGTCAATTTCATATGGGCTTACAGGGTCGCACACAAGAACAGCCCAACTCAAGCTATAATGTCCAAGTTCATTGAATATGGAATATGTCTAGATTCAATGAATATAATATAGGGTGAATGAATTATATATATATATTTGAATATTTATTTGATAAATATATATATATATATATATTTTTATATATTTTTCAAAATATATGTGTGTGTGTATATATATTCGTATATATATATAATATAATATTTATAAGTGATATATATTATATTATATTATGTTAGTTTTAAATTTAATTTTATATGATAGATTAAATTTAATAACTAATATGATATAAGAGAATAACATGTCAGCTTTATAATTTGAATTTATAAGATAAATTTAAATTAGATAAGATATCATGGATTAAATTTATGAGATAAATTTAATTAAATTTTTGTGGGCTTTTAAGTGGAAGACGAAAACCCTTATCTACATACTATATATAGATAGGGACATCCTTTATGAAGGAAGAGACAATTAAAAAAGTTCTGACAGTAAAAACACTCTGAAAGCCACGAAACACCCTATAGAAATGAAAATTAACATTCAAAAAAGAACGGACGCTGAGAGCGCTAGCACGCTATTCGAGTTAGAGAGCTGTTTGTGTGGATACTAATAGAGGGAGCAAATCTACGTTGTCAGCTCCTAAGATCCAAACTCTTAAAGAGAACGTGTGCCAAGTTTGAAGAATTAAAAGGTAACTCTTCTATCCACCTTAACTTAAACGAGTTCGTTCGGTCCATATCAGGATAGGGACTTTAAAATTTTAATCTTTCGCTGTGCCTCCTTATCCAACAATTGATATGATAACAAAAGAGAAATTCATTAAATAACAATGTGCATACTACAATAATTGGCCCTAGGCACAATTTCCAACATCCTCCCACTTGTACTAGGTACATCATTAATTTGTCTAATTTCTATTATCTTGACATGACGCACATGTTTTGCTTGTGCAAGAGGCTTTGTAAGAGGATCAGCAACATTGTCTTCTCCTACTACTTTGCATATTTTTATATCACCTCTATCATTGATCTCTCAATAAGGTGGAAATGCCTGAATATTTGCTTGGTCTTTTAATGTGACCTTGGCTCCTTGCTCTATGCAATTGCACTGCTATTGTCATAGAACAAGTTTATTAGATCTAATATGCTAGGCACCACTCCTAGTTCAGTAATGAACTTCCTGATCCAAATGGCTTTCTTAGCTGCATCTGATGCTACTATATACTCAACTTTTGTTGTAGAATCAACTGTTGTGCTCTGCTTTGAGCTCTTCTAGCTCACTACCCCAACATTTAAGGTGAACACATATCTTGATTGCAATTTAAGGTCATCTTAGTCAATTTGGAAGCTTGCATTTGTGTAACTTATTACAACTAGCTCATCATCCAATTCGCCATATACGAAGAATAAATCCTTAGTCCTTCTTAAGTACTTTAGGATATTCTCGACAGCAGTCTAATGATCCTCTCCTGGATCTGCTTGGCATCTGCTAGTCATACTCAAGGAAAATGAAATATCCAGTCGAATGCACAGCATGGCATACATGATAGATCCAATTGCCAAGGCATATAGAACCTTAATCATGTAATCTTGATGATTTTGTGTATGTCTTTGCTGAGATGAATGCCATGAGACATGGGGATGAAACCCCTTTTGAATCCTGTATACTGAACCTATGTAGTATCTTGTCTATGTACGTGATCTAACTTAGGCCTATCAGCTTTTTGGATTTATCTCTAGAGATCTTAATTCTAAGGATGTAAGTGGCTTCACCTAAATCCTTCATAGAGAAAGATTTTCCTAACCAAGACTTGACATTCTACAAGGTAGGAATGTTTTTTTTAATGAGTAAGATGTCATCTACATATAGAACTAGAAATATAACTGTGCTGCCATTAATCCTTTTGTAAACACAAGGTTCATTAATGTTTTTAATGAATCCAAACTCTCTGATTACTTCATAAAAACATTGATTCCAGCTCCGAGATGGTTGCTTCAATCCATAAATGGATTTTAAAGCTTGCACGCCTTTCTAGAGTCCTCTGGACGCACAAAACCTTCAGGTTGTGTCATGTACACTGCCTCAAGTAGATGTCCATTAAGGAATGCTATTTTAACATTCATCTACCATATTTCATAGTCATAATATGCTGCAATGGCAAGGAGGATTCTGATTAATTTGGCCATTATGACTGGGAAAAGATTTCATCATAATCTACACCATGAGTTTGGGTGAATCCTTTTGCAACCAATCGTGCCTTGAAGATATTTACTTTTCCATCCATATCAGTTTTCTCCTTAAAAATCCACTTGCACCTGATGGTTTTTATACCTTTAGGTGGATTGACTAAGATCCATACTTATTATCATACATGGATTGCATTTCAGACCTCATGGCGTTTAGCCATTTCTCATAATTTGGTCCTACTATGGCTTCTTGGTAGGTGGTTAGTTCATTGTGTTTAATGAGCAACACATCACGACATTCATTAATCAAAAATCCATATCTCTAAGGATGATGCTGTGTCCTATCATACCTTCACAAGCCTTGTGTTATTTGAGTAGGTTCATTTACTTCTTGTGAGTTTTCTCAGTTTTTCATCTATGACTCTGTGCTATTTTATGATTCTCGAATTTCTGCAAGATGTATCTTGCTCCCACTAGTTCTTTTAGAGATAAATTCTCTTTCTAGAAAGATACCATTTCGAATTACAAAACACTTTATTATTGGTAGGATTGTAGACATAGTATCCTTTTGTTTCTTTAGGATACCCCACAAAAAGACACTTTGTGGATTTGAGTACTAACTTGTCTAAGGCCTATTTCTTAACATAAACCTTACTTCCCCAAATCTTAAGAAAAGACAAACTAGGTTTCTTCCTAGTCCATATCTCATATGGTGTATTCTCAATTACCTTAGATGGAACACGATTTAGTATGAACGCAGTTGTTTCTAGTGTATGGTCCCAAAAGATGGTGAAAGTTCTACTTGACTCATTATGGATCGAACCATATCTAGTATTGTTTGATTTCTCCGCTCAAAAACACCATTCCATTATGGTATTGCTGGAGGAGTTAATTGTGAGACTATCCCACAATTCTTGAGATGATCAATAAATTCTTGGCTTAAATATTCACCTTTTCAATCATATCAAAGAGTTTTAATAGTCTTACCAAGTTGGTTTTGTACTTTATTTTGAAATATTTTAAACATTTCAAAATATTTGGATTAGTGTTTCATTAGGTAGATATATCCATATCTACTATAATCATCAATAAAGGTAATGAAATACATATAACCCTCTTTGGTAGTTGTACTTATTGATCCACATACATCTAAATGTATGAGTCCTAGTAAGTCATTAGCCCTCTCACCATGCCCGATAAAAGGTGCTTTTATCATCTTTCCTAATAAACAAGATTCACAAGTGTCATAAGATTCAAAATCAAATGAGTTGAGAAGTCCATCTTGATGGAGCTTAGAAATGCATTTCTCATTTATATGGTCGAGATGACAATGCCATAGGTAGGTTAGGTTGGATTCAAATCGTTCAATTTGATCCTTTTGGTAGTTAGGTTATAGATGTTTTCATTATTAGGATGTTCCAGATTTAAAAGATAATGACCAAAATACAAATCACCATTAGCATAAAAAATGTCATTTTGATAAATAGAACATTTACCATTCATAGTAATGGAAGTAAAACCTTCCTTATCCAAATAAGAAAGAGAAACAATGTTGCTACTCAAAGCAAGAACATAATAGTAATTGTTCAAAACTAACAAAAGCCCACTCGACAAAAGTAATTCATAAGTGCCTATGGCTAAAGCAGCAACTCTTGCTCTGTTTCTAAATCATAGGTCCACTTCGCCCTTCATCAACTTTCTATTATCTCTTAGACCCTGCACATTTGTACAATGTGAGAACCACATGTAGTATCTAATACCCACACAGAAGAAGTAGAATGGTGCATGTCTATAACGTAAATACCTGTAGGAGTAGCCCCGCTATCCTTCTTCTTTTTCAGATCTTCCAAGTAAAGTTTGCAGTTCCTCTTCCAATGACCTAGTTCATTGCAAAAGAAGCAAAATCATTCCTTTGGAGGCTTTGCCTTCTTGGCTAGAGGCTTGGTTTCAGGCTTGTTTGACTCTTTGGTCTTACCATTTGAGCCTTTACCCTTTCCCTTGCCTTTGCCTTTGCCTTTCTTTTTCATACCCTTTTCTTTCTGAACCATTAAAATAGTGCTAGGCTTTTTCTTAATGTTTTGCTTAGTAGTTTTAAGCATCCCATGAACACCCATTCTCTGTGCCGTGCACCGTGGCATGACACACATGCACCACAATGCATATGATAGCAATTCTTGCTATCATATAACAGTTTGTAAGTAAACTTTCAGCATGCACCGTTTTTGCATACAATGTCCAATTGGAGTGACTCAAGCACTCACACGAAACTTATTTCCTAAGCTAGCTAATGAGATAAGTTTGAACATGATTCGATGGTCCAATCAAAATTTAGACACTCAGGCATAAAATGCTATTATTTTTAAAAATTTAGCACACCCAAATACTCAAATCATTGACATTTCCTTATTAGACCATTCTTGACCTTAAACCAAGTCTGAAGGACCTATTACACTTGATTGACCACAATTCATATCATACATACACGTAGATCAAAATTTGGCCTTTCAAAAGCCCATTTCCCCAAACATGAACTTTTCACAAACATAACTCAAAAACATTAGTTTAGCCATTCTCACCACAAAATCCACAATTTTCACATGATTTTCACATTCACAACTAAATCTCAGCCCATGTTACTCATTTCACAACATATTTACACATACAAGCTAAGATTTACAAAATTAATACAAATTTCAACAATTCACTACTATACACATACATGTAAGTCCTATGAAAACTTCCATATACAATTATACATAAGATGAGTGTTCATTACACAATCTCGAGGATTTCACAACAGTGGCACAACTATGCTAGTCCTAAGTCTCTCCCTTTGCTTGACTCACTACTATGACCTGCAAAAAGGTAACCATAGGGTGAGATAAATATCTCAATAATAGAATAACTCTCTACTATTAATTATCACATGCAACTATAAGTAATATTGTATAATATACAATTAAGCATAGCATATACCTTTTTTACTTTAAATTGCATTGATATAAAATTTCACCACTTTCACAGTCCATTTTCACAACATTTCACCAATGATAGCATGATCACTACCATCTAAACCTCCAAATCACCTCGACTCAAAACTATAAGCTTGCCTTAGACCAATGTACACTTTCATTGGCCTTGAGCTCACCTTCAGTGGTAGAATCACCGAGCCAAAAGTGTTCTATAACACTTTCAAACTATGGTTTCCCCTATTGCACACAATGGGTTGTCGTTAGCTCCAACACCACATCACAGATGCTAAAGGGCCTAAATCTCCAATACCACACCGCAATAGGCAATAAGGAGATAATCTCCAACACTGCACCTTAATTGGTATTAAGGAGATACAATTCTCTAATACTACTTCCCGTTGTGCATTAAGGAGAATGTGCCAAATAGACTTTCACTACATCTCCACAAAGGTGAACTCATACCCCTATGATCATGCTCTTGTACCAATCATAGGTTCACATTCATATCCATACATATATATAATATATACATAAAGCATATAATAACATATTTCCACTTATTTGTTTGGTTGAAATCCATTTTCATGCAACAATCATACAATGCCATAAAACATGCTCAGTTTAAAATAGTTACATCTATTATCAATAATACTTTCAAACAGTTGCAATAGATAATCTACTAGAGGATGTTATTTAGTTACTTTAACTCTTCTGTCATAAGAAAGGTTACCCGTGGATTTTCACAATCACTAACGAGTTGCTATAAGCTTTCTTTCTTAACTCACATGCAAAATATGTCTATCTACACACAATTGGCATAATTAGTCAATTAACACAATTGACCAAAAAACACATAATTATTACTTAAAGCTACACTTAGCCATTCATTCGTTTCCACATAGTCACTCTAGGGCCATTATCCCTCCATCACCACTTTCTATCATTTTTCACAACCCTATTTCACCTCTACTCGATTTTAACCCTTTTTTCCTTTAATTTATGGTGAAAATAAAGTTTATAACTTTAAAGTTTCATCGTTCAACTCCAAATAAGTGACAAAGCTTTAATATAACTTTTAAGAACCTTTTCATTACTATTGGGTAAGAAAATAACCCTTTAAATTTTCTCAATTCAATTTCTCTACAAGTTATACTAAGAGAAATTATAGTAGAATCAAAGTTAAGGGTTATACGAGACTTACTCGATAAGCTATCACTCAATTTACCTTCCAAGCTCCCAAAAATCCTTGCTCTAGCTGGTCCTTTCTTCTCTCTTCCCTTTTGCGTTTTTCCTTTCTTTTCCTTTGAACTTTAATACTAATTCATGACTTATAAAGTCATTTTCTATGCCATGTTCAAGGCGTAAGTATGCCATGGCGTGTGGCATTGTGAGTAAAATCCTCACCGCACTCACATGCCTCATCCTAAAACGTGATCATCTCACATGTATCTACCCATTTAACATCCCTAAGACTAAAATCATCAAGTAATCATCCAAATTTTACGTTTACTAATTACTAACTCACCCCTAATTAGTAACTAATTATAGGATTAGAAAATTAGGATGTCACATTCTCCCTTCCTTTTAAGAATGTTTCCCTAAAAATTCATAAAACACTTAAACATATACTTATAGAAATAGGTGGGGATACTGTTGCCTAATTTTATCCTCTGTCTCCTGGGTAGCGTCACTACAAGCCATGCCTTGCTAGAAAAATTTCACTGATTGTATGGTCTTGTTTCTTAGTTATTTATCTTTCACATCCATAATTTGCTTTAGCTTAGCCTTATAGTTTTATTACATGAGAGGGATTTAGTTGATACTTCTTAAGTTGTGATACATGGATCACATCATGAACACTCAATAACTACAGTAGCAAAGAGACTCTATGGGTAACTGGTTTAATTTACTCTAAAATCTTAAAAGGACTAATTAATTGAGGAGTCAACTTCTTGGCTCTAACTGACCTCTTGATTTCGGTCATTAGTGTAACCCTCAGAAATAAATTTCCTTTATAATATCCTAAATTTCTTAATCCTATAATTAGCTTAATCAAGGAAAAAGTGATAATTAGAAGAGGATTAGAGATTTGGATGGAAGATTAATGATTTTTGTTCTTTGGACATTGAATGGGTAGCTATGGGTGAAAGGATTGCATTATAGGTCGAAGCTAGTACACATGGTGAGAATTCTTCCTACTATGGCACATCGTGCCGCGAATGATGATGCATACACTACAGTGCATGGACTAAAAAGTGACTTTTTGTACTCGAGTGTCTAAATTTTGGTTAGACCATTAAATCATGTTGAAACCTATCTCATTAGCTAGTTTATGAGATAAGCTTCATGTGGGCACTTAAATCAAACGTTGTATGTGAAAACGGTGCATGTTGGAAGTTCGTCATTTTTCCTATGAAATGATAGCAAAAATTTCAGATTAGCATACTGCAGCTTATGACACAGAAGGTCAGGCATGTGGCTCTATTCTAGATGCTGCGGCGCATGTATTGCATGCCGTAGCACATGGCCCCTAATATGAACTGATTTTGTAATTTTTAATGCATGCAATTGGTGTTATGAAAGCATGTGACTTGCTTTTTTTGTGTAATTCTATGATGTGAAGTGATTTCAATGATTTTACAAAATGAGTCTTAGGCCTAAGCTTTTCAAACAAGGAATTTGATTAATGTATGATGTGATTAGTATGGTGATTTAGTTAATCTTTTCCTATATCAATTGAATATAAAAGGAAGTTACAATCTCCTACCAAAAAACTCCAATGGCCTTCTATGCCTATTTGCTTAAGTCTTCTACCTACTTTGAGCCATTAACAACTTCTGCCTGATCAACTCAATTTTTTGAGTCATCTAATCAACAATATCTAGTCCTAACATACTCCTCTCTCTTAACTCTGTCCAACACAAAGGTGATCTGCGCTTTCTCCCACATAATGCCTTATAGGGTGCCACTTGAATACTAGAGTGGTAACAATTGTTGTAAGCAAACTCAGCCAAAGGAAGATGGCTATCACAACTACCCTTTAACTCTAGAACACAGGCTCTCAATATGTCTTCTAGAGTCTATATATTTCTGACCATTAGTTTGAGGATAATAAGCTGTACTGAATCTTAACTCAGTACCTATAGCTCGTTGTAAAGCTCCCTAGAACTTTGATGTAAACCTTAGATGTCAATCTGAAACTATATCTATTGGCAGCTCAACCTCACAACCTCTTGAATATAGATCTTTGCTAACTTCTCTAGAGAATCATTAATCCGAATAGCCAAAAAATGAGCCGATTTCATAAGTCTGTCGATAATTACCCAAATAGCATCATGTCTCAATTAAGGTCTCGACAACCTAAATATGAAATCTATTAAGATACTATCCCGTTTCTACTTAGGGATATCCAATGGTTGTAGCATTCCTGCTAGCCTCTAATGCTCTATCTTAACCTTCTGATGGTCAAATATCAAGTCAAAAGTCTATTACTTCTCTCCTCATACCTGACATCTACTAATATTGCCCATATCTTGATACATCTTCATAGCTCTCGGATCGATCATATACTTACTACAATGAGCTTTATTCAGAATAACTTTCCTTAGATCTGCATCATCAAGCACATAAATTTTGTCCCAATAGACCATGAAACCATTATCTTTAAAGCTAAAATCTATAGTTTTATTCGCTTCAATTTCTTCACTAATTTCAAATAGATATTCATCTTCTAACTGTACCATTCTCAATTCCTTCCAGAAATCATTGTTGACCTCCGTGGAATAAGCACCAACTAATGCTTTTAGTGGTGCATCTTGTTGTAAATCTATGAAAGATCCTATCAATCTATACTCCTGAACCATTAAACTTGCCACATCAAGGTCCTTCGGCTCAATGCATCAGCAAACACATTTGCCTTTCCTGGATGGCATTTCAGCTCAAAATTATAATCTTTAAGAAGCTCATCCATCTCCTCTATCTTATGTTCAGCTCCTTCTGATCTACCAAGTATTTCATACTCTTATGGTTGCTAAATACTTTAAATACTACACTATAATGATAATGGTGCCAAATTTTTAAATCAAACACTATGGCTTTAAGATCTAGATCATGAACATGATAATTCTCTTTATGTGGTCTCAACTACTTCAATGCATAAGCTACCACTCGCTCATCATGCATCAGCACATAACCCAGGCCTCTCAATGATGCATCTAAATATACCTTATAAGGCAATATTAGATAAGGGATAATCAACACTAGAGCTGTAGTTAACTTCTCTTTCAGCTTCTAAAATGCCACTTGTATTAATCATCCTAAATATAAGGTTAATCCTTCTACGTCAACTTAGGCAACGGAGAAGTTATTTAGGAAAATTCCTATATAAATCATCAATAATATCCAGCTAATCCTAGAAAACTACGTATCTCCATGACTAAGCTGGGATGCTCCTACTTCAACACTGCATCAACCTTATGTAGATCAATAAAAATCCCATCTACAGCACCACATGTCCTAAAAATTTAACTTCTTGTAGCCAGAACTCACACTTATTGAGCTTGGCATCTTGATAGAACACATTTGTTACCCACTTTTATTTGTCAATTAGGACCATTTTATTAATGATTTATCACCTTCAAGTGCACACATTGCATTAGATTTGGAACTTTGCCTAAGTTTCTAAGATCAGTGCACTAGGGGCATTTTGGTCCAAAAAATGAACTTTTGAGAAAATGTACAAGAAAAATTGACAAAGTGTATTTTATGTCCAGTTGATGAATGGTGAAATTATATTTTTAAAATTTATTTTAGTTTGGAAGTAATTAAATAAAAAAGTCAACACTTTCTTAAGTGTCTTAGTTTGTCCTAGTTTTTGGTTTGCCTTTGTGTGAAAATTTTTATATAATTTTGTGCAGCCTGAAACTTGATTAATTTAATAAATTCTCCCTTCTAATTATGAATTTAATTCTGGACATGAATTAGATTTTATTATATCATATGCTATTTAATTGAATTATGTGATTTATGTGACATAGGTGGCATGTGACTTGTGCATCAATTGGGCAATTGAGGTCAACACTCCTTGAGGACAATGGCTGATGGTTTGCACGTGAATTATGATTATTTTGAGGGATTAGATCAGCTAAAATGATGTGGATGACACATGGGAAATTAGGCACACATTGGAATCATCTACAAACCAATAGGAAGTTGCCACCTTGCAAGTGTGACAAGGCTCCCATTTACATTTTAATTTCTTTTTCCTTATTTTAATTAAGCTTCAGCTGATGGGAGACACCAAGGAGCACGCCATTTTAAGTCCCAAATGGGATCCAACACATATCTCATTCATCTTCCACATTCTCTCTCTCTTGTTCATAGTGTTCTTCATTTTCTCTCTTTTGTTCTTCATTTTCCAGCATCCTAACCTCCATTTTCAGCCACCAAACCTCCACAAAACTCATACCATTCTTCTCCTCTCTTCATTTTCGTTCCATCCCTTCCATTTTCACAAGGATTGAAGCTCATTTCCATCATTCAAGAGCTATGGAGTTTGGCCTTCACAAGCAATCACTAGGGTTCTTGAAGATGAAGATTGGCTAAGTTTCTTTGTGGAATCCTAGAGAGATGAAGATGGAGGATGAGTCTTGAGCTTCAAATTGGCTAAGTTCTTTTGTTTCCTATCCTCTTCTCTTTTTACTAGATGGTTAGATTCCTTAATCTAGGGTTTAATCATCTTAGCTTATAAATTCTAATTTGAATTTGATGTTGATGTAAAGAGAGAGGATTGTTTCATTTAATTTCTTCCTTGGACAGCCATGACTGAATTTTGCCACTCTTTGTTTGGCACATAATCTTGTGTTTTTCAATTAGTGAATTTCTTGTGTTAATATTGCATAATCTTGTGGTGTTAATGCTTGTGTTGTTGAGTAGCTTGACATAATCTTGTGGTTGCTAAATTTATGTGTTTGACTATGGCTGTTGAGAGGGGATTTTGAGTGAATCACTTGGCTAATGTTTTCACCAATTGGTTAATTGAACTAGGGACTTTAATCTAAGACCTAGGGAGGTTAGCTAATTAGGTTAATTGGCTTAGGATAATTTTCTTAAGTCATGACAGCTTTAGTCAAGAGGAAAGGGAAGCTAAACTTAGCCTAATCATGAGAAGATAATGAGTCCAAAATCAACTAATCTCTAGGGTTCCATTATTGTAAAAAGGGAAGTTCATTTCACTCACTTTCACTAGCATTTTAATTACTTGCATATTAGGTAATTAGTTTAGATAATTAGCTAGATAACTAAATTCCTACAAACTTTGGTTGATTTATTTCACTAGATAACTTTCAATTAGACTTAAAACCATTCCTTGGGAGATGACCTAGGGTTGGCCCTATATTGCATTAGGGTTAGCTTTAGTGTAATTTTGAGGATAAGCGACTAATTTCCTATCACATCTAACTTCTTATCCTTAAAAATCTAAAGCACAATTCTCAAATGCTTCACATATTGCTCCTCATCTTCGAAATAGATCAGGATGTCATTGATGAAGATCAAAATAAATTGATCCAGATATAGCTTGAATATACGGTTCATATAATTTATGAACATTATATGCACATTAGTTAACCCAAATGGCATAACTAAGTTTCATAATGGCCATATCGAGTTCTAAAAGCTGCCTTAGGCATATCTGCTGCACTTACTCTCAACTGATGGTACCTTGACCTCAAGTCTATCTTGGAAAAGACTAAGGCATTAGCTAGCTGATATAAAAGATCATCAATCCTTGGTAAAGGATACTTGTTCTTCAAAGTCACCTTGTTCAACTATTGATAACCAATGCAAGGGTGCAAACTGCCATCCTTCTTTTTTACAAATAGCACTGGTGACCCCTAGGGTGATACGCTTAGTCTGATAAACCCTTTTCTAGCAAATCTTTGATTTGCTTCTCCAACTCTACCAATTCTGATGGTGACATGCTATACGAGGCCTTTGATATTGGTTTAGTTATAGGAACCAAATCAATTAAGAATTCAACTTCTCTTTCAGGAGGTAATCTAGTCATTTCATCTGAAGCTACCTCTGAAAACTCACTTACTACCCCGATCTTCTTAATTCCCTTTCATAGATTGTACTAGAAGCAAAGAATACTATATATGCATCATAACCCTACTGGATAAACTTTTCTATACTAATCATTAACAAGAACTTGAATTGCTTAGAAGAATTCACTACTGTAGATAACACTGGCAATGAAACCATCTTTCTGGGACAATCAAGTGTAACATCATTTATTGCTAGCTAGTCTATGCCAATAATTTCATCTATTCCATTCATAGGAATAAATGTCAGATCGACCATAAAAACTCTACCCTCAAATCAAATCTCTATACCTTGACAGGCTCTACTAGTGATATTGGAAGATCTTAATAGCATAGTCACTCTAATAATTATGAGAAGTTCTTGCAAAGACATCTATCCACACACTCCTCGGACACAAAGGAATGTGTGGCACCAAAATCAAATAGTGCCTTAACTTGGTGACCACGAACAGAAATCATACCTCGGATCAAATTAGGAGATGCTTTAGCCTCTTCTTATGTAACTACAAACACTCAACTAAGAATGGTAGATCATGCTCGGTCTCCTCACAACTTTATTCTTTGGGCAATGCCTCACCAAGTGTCCTGACATACCACACTTGAAGGAAGCCCAATATTTGCCCGCATGGGATCGGCCATAAATGTTACACTAAAGCAACCTTCTTGTACTCAATGTCGGTATTGGAACATTAGATACTTGCCTCAAAGATTGTGGAGGCTTAATTCTCACACCTCAACTCCTTTAAACTAATCCCCACTGCACAAGATAAGATGGGACCCTCTGCTAAAACCTTTCCTCCTTGAGGAACCAGAACTACCTAAACTATACCTAGACTTCTTTAAAGCTCTACTTGTTGGACCTAAAGCGGATGACAATCTCCCCATACTATCTCATCTTCTCTCAACTTCAGCATCTCTACCCCTCCTAGTAGCTACTCTTAACTTATGGCACATACCATTATATGTTGTCACGCCGAATAATGCAATTTGCTGCCTAATCTATCTCATATTTTACATGTTAAAAAACTTGGTTTTTGGCATCAAATTGTGCATAAGAGGGTTTAATTTTTGGTTTTGAGTTGTCATTTCTATATTGACTTTATGAACCCTAATAATGATATTTGATGATTGTTTTGACACTTTCATACCCTAATTGTGATCTTGGGCCTTAATTCTCATTTTCTTCCTTTTTAATTGTGTTTTTAGGATTTCTTTAGTTTTGTATCTTTTATTTTCAGATTCTTGAAGCAGCAAATTTGGAACTAAGGGACAAAGACTAAGTCAACATCATTGGAAAAATTCAAGTGCAAGAAAGGACTTATTTGGCATTTTAATTTCAAAATTAAAGAGCTGAGTTGGTGCCATTCAGAAATTTATTTGAGGAAGGAATAAAAGTTTTAAAGGAGCATGATAGGTGTGAAATTAGGATCAGACTTGAGGAATCATAAGATGATATCATCATATGTGATGTAAAAACCATATATGCATGAATTAAATCTGATGCAAGAAGGAGCTTAGAATGACATCATCATAAGGCATAAGGAAGCATTTGATGCGTGATTCAATACTAATTCAAAGAAGGCATTGGGTGACATCATCATGAGGATTAACGAAGAGCATTTATGCGTGACTTTAGATCTGAATCCATGTAGAATTCACGTGGCAGCTGGCTGAAGCTCAATGAAGTCACACTTTTGACACTTTAATCACATGTTCCTTGCTTTATAATCAGCATTTTTGTGCACCATTCTTCCTCTAATTTTTTAAATTTATTTGCTCAATTTTAATTCATTTTTTTAGCTCATAATTAGCCACATTCAAATTTGGAACTTTGGTTTCATTACCATTTAGCTTTGGAATTATCACCACTCACATTTTTCACACATACTTAATGCTTCATTTTTTTCATTTCAGCTATATATTTCACTTCTTCAAATTTTCCAGATTCCCTCTCTTCATTTTTCTCAATTTTCGTCCATTTTCTTCTCTCATTTTTCTAGATTTGGTTCATCATCTTCCATCCAGCTTCATCACACGTCCAGACTTCTCTTCTTCTCTAGTCCAATTTCATCCACTTCAAGCTTCATTCCAGCACATAAATTTATCTAGCAAGCAATCACTTCCAGATCTGATCTTCATCTTCATACATTCATGGAGGCTTCTCAAGGTTTGATTCAAGTGAAGAGGAAGAGCATGAGAGGCTGATCATTTAGAGCTCCAAGAAAGATGACTTGACATTATGAGATTTCCAAATTTGTAATTGTTGTTTATTTTCTTGATTTCATGTTCTTATTTTGATTCTTTGAGGATTTGATTCTGAACCTATGTTTAGTTAAGGAATTTGTGATTCTAATTCAGATTTGATGAGAATATGAATGTTGAATTTAGATATTTATACTATTTTCAGTTCTGGAATTTATGATTTACCTTGATGTTCTAGGGTTATTTCATAAGTTCTTGCTGATTCTTATTCAAGTTCTTGTGTAGACTTGAGTTAGATTCATATTGGTTATATGAATCTGATTTAAGTTGTTTTTCTTCCACTAGTTTTGGTCTGAAACTTGTGTAGAACAAGGCTGAATATAGTGTTAATTTCTAAATTCACTTGACCTAGATTCAATTTGTGTCAATTGAGTCTAATGGTGCACCACACTTAGAGGTTTCTAAGTGTCTCAAATTAGGTTAATCAAGAAGTTTTATGATGTTATAATTCTAGAAATCAATGATTAATGTTAGAAAATCTGACTTGGGCTCATCATGATCATCATTCATTTCATTCCAACTAAAACAGAAATTAACAAACATTTATTTTTGCATTATAGAGTTAGTTTAGTCACTTGAAAATTCAGATTAATTTGTGGCATTTGAAAAATGATTTATATGCTTTGCTTTTTAGGGAAATGACCTAGAATACTCACTTCTACATTCTAGTAAAATTTGATAACCCAAGGTGACTAAAGGGTTCATCACTGCCTATACTCAGGTTTCAACTTCTCCAATAACCTCTCGGCCTTTCATTTAGTATCATTACTGTGCTGGAGATACATAGAGTAAACAGACAAATCATTGAATCTTCTGATAAACTCCTCCTCATCTAGATCTCCCTACCTGAATGCATGAAATTCTTCATCCTTCCCGATTTTAAATGAGACTAGAAAGTACTAGTAGAAGAACATCTTAATCTCTTCCCATGTCAAACAAGCACCACCAATTGGCCTAACAAATTCCCACCATCTCTTCGTAGACCTAAGGAACTGCACTGCGGCTAGGACAACTTTCTACTTAGACATACAGACCACAACTTTAAAGATGGTCTCTAATCGCTTAATCCATAACTCTGCTTTGCCTTCCTTCATACTTTCGTCAAATGTAGGCAGGTTGAACTGAGCAAAATCTTTCAAGCATGATTGATTGATGAATCAGTGCCAGGAACCTCTTGTTTGTTACTTGAATATTTTAAGATTTAACTCTCTCTCTCTCTCTTATGCTCTACCTCTCAAAATCGTATCATGATCCCAAATCGTTTACCTCATGTTAACCATCATATTTCTGAGCTATTCAAGTAGCTCATCTTGCCTATCTCTCGGCTGTGGTTGAACCAGTTAGACTTCCAAATCTTGCTCCTCCTAATTTACCCATCTAGAATAGGTACTTTTAGCACGAGAACCTCTCCTCATGATACACTATTTCTCCCCTCCTAAGGATGAAAAGAATAAGTAAAGTGAGAACAAGGGAAATATTTTTATAATGAATAAGGAAAGTTATCATATTTAAAGATGAATGCAACAAGGAATTAGAATAATTAGGTCTCGAAACTCAATAAACTAATACTAAAATGTAACCCTCCCCTTACATCAACGTGATATAAGGAGAGAATTAATATAATCACCACACTTCTAAACAAAACTATATTAAAAAATTTTGTTTGAGAAGCTGGGGACCCAAGACTTAATTTTTCAAAATCATCAAAATCCTTAATAAGTTAAAGCAGTGCACAACAAAAACTAAACATATGTATTCATTACATTCATTGCACGATTGAAACACAAAAAGAAATAAGGTCAGTTTATGGGAATATGCCACGGCATATGGTAGCCATGAGCACCCATTCTTTGTGCTGTGCGCCGCAGTGCATATGACAGTAATTCCTACTATCATATGACAGTTTGTAAAGAAATATTATATACATTCATAACCAAGCATTTCATGCCTCTATAACAAACAAGCAAAGAAATAAGGTCTAATTTTAGGCCATGTACCGCGGCGTAGCACTTATACCCTGGCATGTGGCATAGAACCATAAGCCATGACCTTCACTGTGACATGCGCCGAAGTGTGCTAGTCTGGATTTTCTGCTATCATTTGATAGCAAAAATGACAAACTTTTGGCATACATCGTTTACACATATGACATCCGACTAGAGTGATTCAAGCATCCACTTAAATCTTACCTCGTAAGCTACTAATGAGATAAGTTTGGACACAATCTAATAGTCTGATCAAAATTTAGACACCTAGGCAGAAAAAGTCACTTTTTTGAAAAATGTACATACCCAAGCGCTCTAATCGATCAATTTATCTCATTAGATCACACAAGGCCTTGAACCAAGTCTAAAAGACCTATTATTGGGATAGGTTGACACCCAAGAGGAGGGTGAATTAGGTGACACTTAAAAACTTTTAAAAACTTGAAAAGAGTAAAGAGCTAAAGAGTGAAGGAAAAAGATAACACACTTGAGATTTATATTGATTCAGTTTATGGCCTACATCCAATTCTCAAGATCACACTTGACATTTTTAACTAAAATCACAAGCTTCAATATGTGTTTGCCACCACAATACAACTCTTAAGACTAGCCTTCTCTTGATTCACTTAACAAACTTTTCTACAATCTAGCAAGTTGTTACAAATACTTGAGAAGTCCCTTTTCAAGATTTGTGAGAAAATAGTATAAGCATTTTACAGAAAACTCTCTTAAAGAATAGATGAGGATACAAATGAAAGCTTATAAACCTTTGGGAGCATTTTACAATTCTTTTCAACTGAATGAATGCAATGAGTAAAATCACAACTTGAAAGGTCTTTAAATGCAAAAATGATAATTTATTCACTTAAGGATCATTAGTTCTTATTCTAGTTCAAAATGAATCACTTATATAGTTTTTGAAAGTTAATAGATTATTTGAATAATGATTCTATCTGTTGGTGCATTTTCTTGTGAGTGATTGGTATAATCACACATGATTTTGCACTGAAGAAGTTTCATAAAATTGAATATGATGGATCATGCATGAACACCTTGTCTTCTCATGTGTGGTTTTAACTTCTGAATAACCATTCATTTCTGTGTGCCTAATCACACAACCTTATTTCTCTCTCGCGTGGTTTAGCACTTAAGAATATGCATTCAGTTCTGGGTGCTAAAACTCATATGGTATTATATTACTTTCTTGCATGGTTTTGCACTTGTCAATATACTAACATATTAGAGTACTAAAACTTGTGAGTGATTTTGCACATAATGAACTATCATCAATTATATGTGACAAATCACACATAGAACCTCTACTCTCTCACGCATGAAATGACTGGTAGAATGCTAAAGCCATTTTATGTGAACAAAACTTACATGGAACCAGAATAATATCACGCATGAAATTGCAAGCACTAATACATAAACATGTGTGATGCATATTCACATGTGCAACAATGCATAACTCAAGCAAGATTTTATATGATCAAGAGATATGAATTTATGAATCAATAATCATACATGTGAATAATTTTAGCTTGGCTTGAGAAGAGTAGAGATTTAACAAAACAAAGTGTAATTGTTCAACAAGTGACAAATCATGCGTGACTACCATCAGTCTCACACGTGGTTTTGCACTTTGTCACAATACAATGAAGCACAGATGCTAAAACTTGTGTAGACAATGAAGCCTTTCACATGTGATTTTGCATGTAGAGATAAAGCTTAAGGCAACATACTGTTAGATATGGCAAAACACCCAAGAGGGGAGTGAATTGGGTTTTTGAGGAAATTTTGGTTCTTTTAAAAATTTTCAGCAAAATTGTGTTCAAAGGAAGGTTTTGCCAAAATTGAGTTTTAAACTATGTGTGTAAGAATGCTAAGGTTGTTTTCATAATCTCAATATGTGTATGAATGTTTAGAAGCAATTTTTATGTGCAAGTTTGAGTGAGAGTAAGTAAAAATATGAAATTCAATTTCATACACTAAGACATAGAGTTTACTAAGATTACTGAAAATATAAAGAGTTAAGAAAAAAGAGATTGCAAACAATGGTTTATCTTGGTTCAGCTCCTCTTCTTAAGCCTACATCCAGTCCCTAAGTAACTACTTGAAATTTCTTCACTAAAACACAAGCTTGAGTAGGTGCTTGCCAGCTTGGTATATCCACAAGTTCAGTTTAGGCACTTATGAGCCTTTACAACAATTTACTTTTCTAGTGAGCTTCTTTTCTCAAGAGAACAAACTCTCTTTATTCTAAGGAAAAATCTCTCCCATACCTTTACAAAGGTTTTGTGTATGTGAATTACTCACTTGAAACTCTCTCTAAGAGTAATGATGAGTACAATAAAGCTTTAATACTCAAAAGATAAAGATATAGATGATCTTGGCTCAAGAACAATGATTTTCATATAACAAGAGTAAAATGATCATGAATTTTATAGCTTGATGATTTCTAAGATTAATCTCACGTTAAGATCAGTTTGGAGTGTTGAATTTATAGCTTATTGAGTGAAATATGTGTTAGAGACATTGAAAGACCATTCGGAGATGTTACACAATGAATATAGCCATTGGTGCATTTTCTTATGAGTGTTCAATGCTAATTCATGCTTGTTTTGGAGGTTTCTTAAGCAACAAATGACATATCATGCGAGTTTTAGAAGTGTCTCATGCATGATTTGGCTTATAGAGCTTATTTAGTGATTCTGGAGGTCATTTCTCCTATGGGACAGGTAGAATCCTGTGTGATTGAGCATTTAGAAGCAATTCACAATGAAAATAGGCTTTTGGAGGTCATTTCACACATGATTAAGAAGTGCTCTCATATGAACTTTTACACTGGTGCTAAATCATGGTGCGTCTCAGCTG
Organism: Prosopis cineraria; assembly: GCF_029017545.1. Lineage (NCBI taxonomy): Eukaryota > Viridiplantae > Streptophyta > Magnoliopsida > Fabales > Fabaceae > Prosopis > Prosopis cineraria. The sequence continues at coordinate 21,921,751 of NW_026555332.1, read as the reverse complement.
CTCTCACACGTGATTCTGTAGCTTCACTATGTAAAACTTCATAATGTCCTAACTTAGACAATAAAACTCTAAATTTCACACTCAAATTCAACATATATTTTGAGATATGATTAAAAGAGTAGACAAAGGTCAAGACTAAAAGCTGTGTAGAATCAATATCTCAACACTCAACTTATAAAGTTCATATCTTTCCCAATAGAACTCCATTTTAAATAAGTGAACTATCATTGAAAATCTGTTGGAGTCTATTTTCAAATGAGATATATTTCACATTAAAATGATCTATGTAGTGAGAGGTGTGACATAAAACATAAGCAAAGGTCAAAATTAATTTTCTGCACAATTTCCTTTTCAAGGCATAGACTTTAAGTTTTCATGACATTTTCAAATTAACTCCATTTGAAGTAAATAGAACAAATTTGAAAATTTTATGGAGTTAATAATTAAAACATTTAGAACCTTGTGAGATATATTGTTGGATAAGGAGGTACAGCGAAAGAATAAAATTTTAAAATCTCTATCCTGATATGGACCGAACAAACTCATTTAAGTCAAGGTGGATAGAAGAGTTACCTTTTAATTCTTCAAACTTGATGTGTGTTCTCTTCAACAGTTTGGATCTCAAGAGCTGACAATGTAGATTGCTCCCTCTACCGATATCTACACGAACAACTCTCTAACTTGAACAGTGTGCTAGTGCTTCCAGTGTTCGTTCTTTAAACATTGGTTTTCCTTTCTTTAGGGTGTTTCGTGGCTCTCAAAGTGTTTGGTTATTAGAACTTTTCCAAATCTTAGCCTTTGCATGTCCCCTTGTATCTATTATAAAGATAATACCGAATAGAAAAAAATGAATGGCCTGATCATGTATCAATGGCCAATCTTCGGTAGAAGATAAGGTTCTATCGGAACAATTATTGATTTCTATTTCAGGATACCTGATCTCTTTTTTTTTCAAATTCTTTTTTTATTTGAAAAAAAAGAGAGAGAAAGTGTGGGGATAAATGACAAAAAGATATTGGAACACAACTTTGGAAGAGATGATGGAAGCAGGAGTTCATTTTAGCCATGGTACTAGGAAATGGAATCCTAGAATGGCACCTTATATATTTGCAAAGCGTAAGGGTATTCATATTATAAATCTTACTAGAACTGCTCATTTTTTATCAGAAGCTTGTGATTTAGTTTTTGATGCAGCAAGTAGTGGAAAACAATTCTTAATTGTTGGTACCAAAAATAAAGCAGCTGATTCAATAGCGCGGGCTGCAATAAGAGCTTGGTGTCATTATGTTAATAAAAAATGGCTCGGTGGTATGTTAATGAATTGGTATACTACAGAAAAGAGACTTCATAAGTTCAGGGACTTGAGAACGGAACAAAAGACGGGGAGACTCAACTGTCTTTCGAAAAGAGATGCCGCTACGTTGAAGAGACAATTATCTCGCTTGGAAACATATCTGGGTAGCATTAAATATATGACGGGGTTACCCGATATTGTAATAATCGTTGATCAGCGAGAAGAATATACGGCTCTTCGAGAATGTATCACTTTGGGAATTCCAACGATTTGTTTAATCGATACAAATTGTGAACCGGATCTCACGGATATTTTGACTCCAGCTAATGATGATGCTATATAGATTAGGATTTTTTTTCCTTCCTCTTGAAGGGGCAATCGAAATTTAGATTAAATTTATCTCATAAATAAAATCTATAATATCATGTCTAATTTAAATTTATCTTATAAATTTAAACTATAAAACTGATATGATATTATTTCATATCATATTAGTTATTAAATTTAATCTATCATATAAAATTAAATTTAAAACTAACACAATATAATATAATATAATATAATACATATATATCACATATACATATTATATTTTATATATATATACAAATATAAATATACATATATATTTCTTTATTAAGCCAATGTTTTACTTAAGTATTATCAGTCCTTATAATAAATCTAGTATTAACTATAAACAATTCAAATTTTTTTATAGCTTTAACAATTACTAAAAATTCTTTTCAATTAGAATGATATCTAGTTTGAGATTCATTAAATTTTTCACTTGTATATCTACTTATTAGTTCTTTTTCTTTTTTATTGATATGATATAAAGCTGCTCCCCTATAATTTTCACTTGTATTTGTATAAATAATCAACATTATATCATTATTTATTGGAATAGTTAATTTTGGTAAATCTTGACTTAACTTTTTTATTTGATTTATTATCTTTTCCTTTTCTTTGTCCCATATCCATGTTGTTTTTTTCCTACTAATTTACTTACTTTAGATGTTAATTTAGATAAATTGGGAATATAATTTCTAGCTTGATTTAATAGTCTTAAGAATGATTGTAATTCATTTTTATTTTTTATTTCATCAAATTCTAATATTTTTTTACTAATATGTTCTTATAATTCTATTCCATCATTAGTTATATATTTCCTTAAAAATTCTATTCTTTCTTTTCTTAATTCAACTTTCTTAAATGATATGTTTAATTCTTTTTCTTCTGTTAGACTTATAAATTGTTCCAAGTGTTTCTCATGTTCTTCTTTATCTTTAGAAAATACTAATATATCATCTATATATATTACAACAAAATCTTTTATTGGTAATAATAATTTTGTCACATATTTCTAAAATATACTAGAACTATTATGAGATCCCATAGGTAATACATTTTATTCATACAATTCTTCAAATGTACTAAAAGCAATATATTTTTTACTTTCTTCTTCTAATTTTATTTGAAAAAAATCTTGATTTACAATCAAATTTGCTAAATATATTTTTTCCTTTCATTAGATTAAATAATAAATCTACTTTTGGGATTAGGTAACTATTTCTTATTGCTAATTTATTTAGTTTTTTATAATTTATAACTAATCTAGATTTTCCTCTCTTTTCTTCACTATGTTTTACTACTATAATTTTTGGTGATGAGTATTTAGATCTACTTTCTTTTATTAATTCATATTATTTTATTTTATTAATATGCATTATAAATTTCTTTTTATCATTTTCAGTCCATGGGTAAGGTTTACAATTTATTTCTTTAAGTTCTATTTTTGCTAAAGGTTTAGATTTTCCAATGTATTAAAGAATTATCATAGTTTTCTAATAACCTTTGTTCAATAGTTTTTTTCTTTTTTTTTCCTTCTTTTGCAGTATTTAACATATTTATTGTATTTATAACTTCATTATTATATAAAGGCTTAATCCTTAATGTTTATGATTGTTAAATTACTCTGTTATCTATGTTTTTAATTATGCTGATTAGATTGTTTTCACACTTTATATTGTTATCACTATTTTTTTGAAAACCTTGCAATAGATAAAACAATATTACAACAATTAATTGGTGAATTTATTAGATTAGAAACAATAGAATTTTTAAGAACCCCAGAAGTAGATAGAAATCATATAGAACATTGTTATTGTATATACGTCAGTTTTGCAATAATATGAGCTTTAAATAAATTTTCATAATGAATATAATAAAAATAATTGAATCAAAAATGTATGAAGTAGAAACTAATAAACTTCCAGAAAGTTTTTGTTCACCAATAGAAGAACCCTCATGTATTTTAATACCTTTTATATTAGGAGGAGATGGAGATGATACTTTTAATCAAATAAAATGGACAAATATGTATTTAATGAAATAATTAGGATGCTATATAAATGAAAATATACAAGATTTAGAATATTTATTTAACCAAGAAGAATTAATAAAGATGTTACCAGAAGAAGAAGTACAAATAATTTTTGAAAAGGAAAATCCTAAAGAAAGAAAGTTAAGATTAATAGAATTAGCAAAAATTTTAGAACAAAAAATATATGAAATAAAAAAAGATTGTTATGAACAATTAAGAGAATAAAATATGATACAGAAAGTTTAAAAACCCAAGTAAGTTTGATAAAATATAATACTTATAGAATAATGGATGCCTTAGGAATAAATCCAAAAATACAATTGATGAATGAATGCTCACAAATAAATATGATAAAAATAGTTGAAGATAGTATATCTAAAGAAAAAATAAGAAAACAAGATATGCATGAAAATATAAAACAAACAAGAATAGAAGCAGAAAAAATAAAGAAAGGATGAAAATAATAAATAAAAACATATGGACTATATATGAACAAAGTGAAAACTTAGAATTAGAAATTTAGGATAAGAAAAATGGAACTAATTATGCAAAAAATAAAAAACATAGAAGAAAGAGAAGAACTAGAATTAATGGAACAAGAAGAATTAGACTTTGAAGAAAGTTCTAGAATGGCAGAAATAATGTTAAGAAATTATAATTATAAACCTAAAAAAAGAATAAATAAAATTAAAAATCAACAAAAAATGAATATAAATATGGAAAAAACACTAAATGAAGAAGACATAATAAGTGAAATAGATCAACAGGAATTACAAAAATTAGAAGAACTAATGGAAATTGAAGAAAAAGAAAAATCAAAATAATAAAAAAGGGAATATGGACATTTAATAAATAATAATTATGAAGAGGCTTTTATAAATATGCAAAATTCCCAATTGCAACCTTATGGTATGGATCCAAACTTTAACCCTCTAAATTTCGAAAGTGATGCTTATAATAATATGAATGTAGCATCAAGTAAAGTAACAGAAGATGAAAGGATGATGGAATCAAATGAAAGAGAAGTAAATTGTGAGACAAATTTTAATAAATCATATAAAGAAAAAAATTGTGATAATATACCTTTTGAAGCTACTTTTAATATACCAAAAAATAATGAATTTATACATACACCATTAGCACAATATGAAAATGAATCAATACCAATTGCAAAAATATGGCTAAATTTAGATTGTAATATAGATAATAATAAAATATTAGAAGAATAGGGAAAAGCAACTTTAATATCTTTAATAGGAAAAAAAATAGACCCACAAATAATAATTATGTTAATAAAAGCAACATTTTTAGGAAATGGACGAAATTGGTGGAGAAGTAAATCTCAAGAATTTAGAGAAAGATTAAGAAAGCTCGATAAATCTTATAATAATAAAAGAGAATATTATTTTATGGTAATATCAAATTATCAAAAAATAATTAGAAATGAATTTGTAGGAATTGTAATATCCGCCTTGACATTACCAGGATGATACTCATACATGCCATTGTAATAACTAAGATTAGATGAAATCCTAAGAAGAAGTTATCACAACCTAAGGGTTTTAAAAAATAATTAGTTAAAATAATGGGATCTCAAGAAAACTCTTGTTAAAATATTGTTTGAGCTCAAATCATAGTTGAAAATCAATTAAATATAAATTCAAAAGTATGGAAATCAAACATCTCTTCAAAATGAGCTAAACAAGCCCTTTTCCAAAAAAAAAAAAATTGGTTTGTCCGTGGCGGTGTAAGCCATACCCACTACAGCAAATGGCACAGAGGGACGAATCCTTGGGAGGCATTTGCACTGCAGCACAACTACCATGCACCACAGCGCTCACTTATTTTCATGACAACATATTACTGTCATGACAATACTTCGGACTTTTAGAGTGTGTCATTTCGCCATCTAATGTCCGATTTGGGTGGTTCAAATGTCCACATGAAGCTCTTCAAGCCCTCTAGCTAATGGCACTAGTCTCATACCCAAAAAATCATCCATTAAAAAGATGAACACCCGAACCTAAAATGGTTTGTTTTTACCTCAAAACACATTCAAAAGTGTCCAACTCACAATGCCAAATGCCATTAGGCCCAGTTACATTTTAACCATCACAAATAGACCACACACAACATGATAGATCATTCACATCACAAAAATAAGTATTCACACTCAAAATGACCACCAAACTCCCATTGGACAATAACATAAAGGTGTGGATAAAATTTAGCGCACATATCAATTTAGTTATTTTGTCACATCAAACACTTCAAATATATCACTTGTAATTGTAACTTGGCCAAGCTCACATACTTAATCCACAACATCAACCCTGGACCAAGACACACACACTTATCACAATTTCATACAAGTGATAACAAAACAATGTTGTGTTCCTAAGTTAGCATTATATAGTGGCAATATTAATTACAAACCCAAAAGGGAAAGGGGAAGAGCTATACTACAACGCTCTTCACTCTTCAATTTCCCCTTCCTTCCCCTTGCCCCTATCAAAGCCCTCACCTGTAAAATATAACCACGGAGTGAGATAAACATCTTAGTAACAGAATAATTCACTACTATTAATTAACATGCACAACCATTAGAGAGTAAAGCTATAACACTCTAAAATATACTTTTAGCATATTACAACATATTCCTTTCCATGAATACAAGTCATTTACTACTAGCATGATCATTCTACCATCCAAGCTTCTATATCACCCCTACTGAAACCATAGGCTCTTGGACTAAGTTCACATTCATAATGGCTCGAGTTCACCTTTAGTGGTAGGATCACTGATCTATCTCGCATTTTACATGTTATACACTTGGTTTTTGACATTAAATTATGCATAATAGGGTTTAATTTTTGGTTTTGAGTTGTCATTTCTATATTGACTCTATGAACCCTAATAATGCTATTTGATGATTGTTTTAACACTTCCATACCCTAATTGTGATCTTGGGCCTTAATTCTCATTTTCTTCCTTTTTAATTGTCTTTTTAGGATTTATTTAGTTTGTATCTTTTATTTTCAGATTCTTGAAGAAGCAAATTTGGAACTAAGGGACAAAGACTAAGTCAACTTCATTGGAAAAATTCAAGAGCAAGAAAGGACTTATTTGGCATTTTAATTTTAGAATTAAAGAGCTGAGTTGGTGCCATTCAGAAATTTATTTGAGGAAGGAATCAAAGTTTTAAAGGAGCATGTTGGGTGTGAAATTAGGATCGGACTTGAGGAATCATAAGATGACATCATCATATGTAAAGTAAGAACCATATATGTGTGAATTAAATCTGATGCAAGAAGGAGCTTAGAATGACATCATCATAAGGCATAAGGAAGCATTTGGTGCGTGATATAATGCTGATTCAAAGAAGGCATTGGGTGACATCATCATGAGGATTAATCAAGAATATAAGATGCGTGACTTCATAACTGAATCCATAAAGAGTTACATGGTAGCTGGCTGAAGCTTAATTGAAGTCACATGATCTACACTTCATTCACAATTTCCATGCTTCCTTGTCCATATCAGATTGGTGCCATTCTTCCTCTGATTTTCTAGAATTATTTGCTCAATTTTTAATTCATTTTCCAGCTCATAATTAGCCACATTCAGATCTGGAACTTTGGTTTCATCACCATTTAGCTTTGGAATTATCAACCATTCACATTATTCATACATACATAAGCCTAGATTTTAGACTAGAGTCTCATTCTTCACATTTTTCCATTCTCTCTCTTCATCAGAATTTCTCTCATCTTCTCCTTCATCATTTCACACGTCCTCTTACATCTCCATGAATTCCAGATCACTTTCCTAACCTCTTTCCATTATCATTCACGTCTTCATTCATTTGTCTTCAATTCAGAATTGCGTCCATGATTCCTTCTTCATTCAGCTTCACTCAATAATTCATCCAGCAAGCAATCACTTCCAGATCTGATCATCATCTTCATACATTCATGGAGGCTTCTCAAGTTATGATTTAAGTAAAGAGGAAGAGCATGAGAGGCTAATCATTTAGAGCTCTAAGAAAGATGACTTGACATTATGAGATTTCTAGATTTGTAATTGTTGTTTATTTTCTTGATTTGATGTTCTTATCTTGATTAATTGAGGAATTTGAATTCTAGACCTCTGTTGTGGTTGAAGATTTTGTGATTCTAATTTAGATTTGATGAGAATATGAATGTTGAATTTAGATTTTTGTGCTATTTCCAGTTCTGGAATTTATGATTTACCTTGATGTTCTAGGGTTCTTTCATAAGTTCTTGCTGATTCTTGTTCAAGTTCTTATATAGACTTGAGTTAGATCCATATTGGTTATATAAATCTGACTTAAGATATTTTTCTTCCACTAGTTTTGGTCTGAAACTTGTGTAGAACAAGGCCGAATATAGTGTTAATTTCTAAATTTACTTGACCTAGATTCAATTTGTGTCTATTGAGTTTAATGGTGCACCACACTTAGAGGTTTCTAAGTGTCTCAAATTAGGTTAATCAAGAAGGTTTATGATGTTATAATTTTGAAAATCACTGATTAACATTAGGAAATCTGACTTGGGCTCACCATAATCATCATTCATTTCATTACAACTAAAACAGAATTTTACAAACATTTATTGTTGCATTATAGAGTTAGTTTAGTCACTTGAAAATTCAGATTAAATTGTGGCATTTGAACAATGATTTGTATGCTTTGCTCTCTAGGGAAATGACCTAGAATACTCACTTCTACATTCTAGTAAAATTTGATAACCCAAGGCGACTAAAGGGTTCATCAATCACCTAATTAAAGGTATTCTATCCCATTTCTAAACTATAGTCTCCCCCTATCGCACACGAATTAGGGTGTCATTACTCTAACAGCACATCACTGATGCTAAGGAGCATCACTCTCAAACGCCATATCCTGCATGGATACTAAGGAGAAAATCTTTAACACCGTGCCTCATTAGACACGAAGGAGATACATGCCATATAGACTTCCACTACTCCTTCCTATGAACTCTCACCCCCTAACATGATCATGCTCATACTTATCATATATAATTAACATATCTACTCACAAATATTTAAGCAATATAATCAAATAGTGTAAATTATTCTGTTGCCTCAACCTTTTGTCACACAAAAGGGTTACCGTGGCTCAATGTTAACTCGACACATTCTATATGCATGAGGTAGCTCGAGCAATGCTCAATCTACACAATCAAGTGACAATTATCAATTATCACTCTGATAACCCTGAATTCACTAGGTTCTAACTACTTATAACACCCAAGTTCCTTACCTAACCACACTGACCATTTTAAAATACTCTAACCATCTTATTAAATATCCTGACACACTAGATTCATCATCCAATTTGGAACATTGTCTCAAAATCTTCAAATTATACCTAAGGTTCGTCCAAACCTTCAACAAAAATTCCCAATCACCATAAAACTCATAAACTTAGGATTAGAGGATTGATTTAACTCCCCAAGACCTTAAATAATCTAATGGGTTCGATCTAAACCTAAGAAAACCAAAATCAAAGCCCCCATTGCCCTACCAGTCTAGATTTTGGCATAGAAGAGGGAGAAGAGGGAATGTGAAACTTACCCAATGATGATTTAAGGTCTAAATTCTCCCAATATGGCCTAGGGATCATGCCCTAGCAGAACACAAGCTCTTCTTCATTACTCTCTCGTTATCTCTCTTTCTCTCTTCTATTTCCGGTTTGTTTTTTGCATATGATAAGTGCAAATTTTACACGTATGCCATGGCAGATTGACATACCTGCTACAGCACATGATATAGAAAGTCCCATAAAAATTTAAACTCCCTTCCATGTTATGGCTCGCTTAAACATCGCCCTAGACCTCTTCTAAGGCTATAAAGGATCCAAAAACTATATTAGTCTCCCATAAACCTCATTAATCAATAATTTATCTAATTTGACCAATTTACCCTTGGAAACTGATAATTACTAATTGAAAAAATTATGATGTTACAATTCTCCTCTCCTTTTAGGAATTTTTCCCTTAATATTCAAAATCTCACACAAATACATACCTGTGAAAATAATTAGGGATATAACTACCTCATTTTGTCCTCGATCTCCCAAGTCACATCACTAGGGGTCATACCTTTCTAAAAGACCTTAACCAAATAAATAGTTTAATTTCTCAATTATCGGTCTTTCACATCCACAATCCACTTTGATTCAGCTTGATAGGTCAAATTTTCCTAAAGTTCTATATCTTTTGACTCAATAACATGAGAAGGATCGGGTTGATATTTCTTGAGTTGACTCACATGAAACACATCATGAACACTTGAAAAACTCAGCGGTAAGGCAATCCAATAGGTCGTAGGTCCTAAGTTTTCCAAAATCTCAAAGGGACTAATAAACCTAGGAGTCGATTTCTTAGCCTTTATCGATCTCCCAATGCCAGTCATCAGCGTGACATTCAAAAACACATGATCAACCATCAAGAATTTTAATAGTCTTCTACATTGATCTGTGTAGCTCTTTTATCGACTCTAGGTTATCAATAACTTTTACTTAATCAACTGGATCTTTTGGGTGGTTTGGTTTACCAAATCTGGACCCAATAAACTTCTCTTGCTCAATTCTGTCTAACTCAGAGGCGATCGACATCTTCTTCTATATAATGCCTCATACGAAGCCATTCTAATGCTAGAATAAAAATTATTGTTGTAAGCGAACTTTGTTAATGGTAGATGTATATCCAAACTACCTCTTAACTCTAAGGCACAAGCTCACAACATATTCTTAAGCATTTGGATAGTTCTCTCAGTTTTGCCATTTTTCTATGGATGATAGGCCGTATTAAATCTCAATCTAGTGCCCATTACTCTTTGCAAAACTCTCCAGAAGTTTGATGTGAACCTCGGATCACATTTCGAGACAATGTCTTTAGTACCCCATGAAGTCTCACAATCTCATTCACATATAACTCGGCATACTTTCAAGTGAATATGTCATCTTCACTACCAAAAAGTGCGCTAACTTTATCAACTAATCGACAATTACCTATATTAGATCATAGCCTGCTTGAGTTCTAGGCAATCCAGTAACAAAATTCATTAATATGCTATCCTACTTCTACTCTGAGATCTCTAGTGGTTGCAACACACTACCATGCTATCCTATTTCTTTTTGGCACGTTAGACACCTAGTCACAAACTCTGTCACATCTTTTTTCATTCTTAGCCACCACCAAATTTGCTTCATATCTTGATACATCTTGGTGACACTAGGGTGAATAGTGTACTTATTGTAACATCTTGAATTTCTTAATCTTAAGTTTAGAGGTTAATCAAGGTGAAGTGGAAATTAAAGTAAGATTAGAGATTCGGATGATTAATTAGTATTTTAACTTGTTTGTGTGTTATATGAATAGATATGAGTGATAGGAGTGCATTTAAGGTCGAAGCAAGTACGCATGGTGAGAATAATTCTCACTGTGCCACGCACCGCGGATTGTGCTTCATGTGCCGCAGCACATGGACTAAAAATTCACTTCATAAGTCATGAAATTTCAGAAATTTTAGAGGAGAGAAATTGATAAACACATAAGATAGAGAGAGGAGAAGGGTTGAAGGAGCTAGGTTAAGTCATTTTGGAATGGTGGAAGGTGATTCAGATTGATAACTTGCCAGGTAAGCTACGTATAACTCTTACCTTCCATTCTATACAAATTTCTCTAAAAATGAGTTATAGGGAAATTAAATTGGTGGAATTTGAGGGGTTTGATTCTTTCTTAATAGTAATAAAAAGGTTCTCTGAAGTTAAATTAGAGCTTTGTGACTGGTTTAGAGCTGAATGGTGGAGCTTTGAACCTAAAGGCTCAATTTTAGCCTCTAGAGAGAGAAAGTTAGGGCAAAAATCTATCTTAAGTGAAATAAGACCGGTTGAGGTGATGTAAAGTAGTAATTGGGTAGTCATGGACTTAGAATATATAAATGGAAAAGAGTTTATGGATGAATATAGACTTAAAAAGTAAAAATGAGTTTTTGGTCAAAATGGACCAAAGGACTAAAATGTGCTAAATGTGTTTAGATTGGCATATTGGGTGCGTGAGTAGAGAAAGGAAGCTTGAGATAAGCTTGTGTGATAGTAAAAATCTACGGGTAACCTTTCTACTGATAGAAGGGTTAAGGTAATAGGATAACTTCCTTTATTTGACTGTTTATTGTAACTACATGTTAGTATGCTATGTAGTATATGAAATAGTTTTGAATTAAGCATGTTTTTATAGCATTGAGTGACTGTTGTGTGTGAAATGGCTTTTGATTGAAAGAAGCATGGAAATGTGTTTTGTAATGAAAAGTATTATATATTATGAATAAGAAAGTGTTAAATGATAAAAGGAAACTTTAAATGGTTCGAGAAAGTATGATCTGAGAGGTGAGAGTTCACCTGAGTGTAAGAGATGATAAAGACCACATGGCAAGGTTTCCTTAATACCCTATTAGGGTGCGTGTTGGAAACAATTCTCCTTAGTACCTTGAAAGGTGCGGTATTAGAATATCTCCTTAATGCCTATTAAGGGACGGTGTTAGAGATGAGAGACTCCTTAGTGTCCTTGTGATACGGTTAGAGTCAATGATGCCCCATTGTATGTATTAGGGGAGACCATAGTCCGTATTATCAACTAGAGCATCTTTGGCTGGGTGATTCTACCACTACAAGTGAGCTCAAGACTAATAAAAGTATACATTAGTCTGAGATGAGCCTATGGTTTCATGTCGGGATGATTTGGAGGTTTGGTTAGTAGAGATCATGCTAGTATTTTATATGATATGAAGAAATATCTTGAGATAACACAAAATCCTTTAGGTTCGATGAAAAGTTAAAAATGAAATGTGATATATGTTGTAAATACTACTTTATGAGATTTTAATGATATACTATGTTTACTTTCATATTGTTGCATGTGACAGTCAATAGGAGTGAGTTATTCTGTTATTGAGATTTTTATCTCACCCTTGTGGTTACATGTTTACAGGATTGGAAAGTGATCTGGCCAAGGAACTCTCTGGACTGGCTTGAGTTATGAAGCCATATAGTCTGAGGCTATGTAATGAACTGAACTAAAACATTGTATATATAAGTATATATGAGTTGTCATAGGGTTGCATGCATGTATTGAATTGATCTTTTGTGAAGTCTAGCTCAATTGATTGTATATATTTGTTGTTTGAAAGAAAAGGGGCTATGACTTGAAGTATATGTGTGAAATGGTTGTTTGTGTTGGTGAATCTTAAGCCAAGGGACAAATTATGATGAAATAAGTAATTTGGGGGCTACGATTGTATTATGAATATGATTGCATATGTATGAGTTGAGAAATAGCCAAGTGGGCTAAGTTATGCTAAGAAATGGCATAGTATGTTAAGCTAGTGAATTGTGAAAATTGACAGTAGAAGGGTTAAATTTCAATATATAAGTATGATTGTGATTAATTGTGGTTAATCAGGTGTATTAGATCCTTTTAGACTTGGTTCAAGGCCTAGTGTGGTCTAATGAGGGTAAGGGATCAATTTGAGTGCTTGGGTGCGTAAAACTTTCAAAAAAAGTGACTTTTTACACTGGGTGTCCAAATTTTAATCAGACCGTTAGATCATGTCCAAACCTGTCTTATTAGTTAGTATACGAGCTAAGCTTCATGTGGGCATTTGAATCACTCTGATTAGATGTCGTATGAGAAATTGGCGCACACTGGAAGTTCATCATTTTTGTTGTCAAAATGACAACAGATATCTGGACAGGTGCGCTACAGTGCATGGTGACACATGCTGCGGTGCACGACACAAACAGGGCAAGTGTGTGGCTTTGTGCGACATGCTATGGCGCACTGACCATCCACATCAGTGCACGGACTAAAACCTTAGTTCTATTTATGTGCTAAATTGCATGCAATTGAGGTAGGAATGCTGGTGGGTTAAGGTGTGTTTGATTTACTTCTGTTGTGTTTTCTCTGATTGTACTGTGAATTGATCAATTTTATAGTCTTCAGCTGAAGCTTTTGAAATGAAATTTATTATGATGAATGATAAGAGGTAGTGGTAACACCGTAATCTTCTTCTATATTGAGTGGATATAGGAGGTTGTTACACTTACTATGGTGTGTTTCCTCTAGGATTGTTTTCCTTATCTCCTCATCACTCGGTACACAAATTCAATCATGATAAGTCATCCATCATCATTGAATCTAAATTCTCTAGGTCTCCTCTCTTCAATATCCTCTCAGATTCCCAACAAGTATTCATCCTCAAACTAAGTAGTTCACAACTCTTTCCAGAATTTATTAGTTATAACCATAGTGTGCACATTATATAATGTCATCTAAGGTGCTTTCCTCTGAGTATCTAAGAAAGTCTCAAGTAATTGATGCTCTTAGATTATCATATGAGAAACATGCACTGTCTTCCTTCTTAGCGCATCTACCACCACATTAGCTTTACCCGGATGATACTTGATCTCAAAGTTATAGTCCTTGAGGAATTCCATCCATCTGCACTACCTCATATTTAGTTCCTTCTGATCCACTAAGTACGTCAAACTCTTGTGATCACTTAATACTTTAAACACAAACCTATAAAGATAGTGTCGCCAAATTTTTAAGGAAGAAACTACTACTGCTAGCTCCAAATCATGAGTCAAGTAATTCTCCTTATGTGGTCACAATTGTCTTAAGGCATAAGCAACAGCTCACTCATCTTGTACTAAAACACACCCTAAACCTTTCAGTAATGCATCCATATAAGCCACATATGGTAATCGAGGATTAGGAATAACTAGTACTAGAGCAGATGTCAATTTCCTCTTCAACTCTTAAAATGCTGATTCACATTTGTTGGTCTACACATATGGCTGATCCTTTCGAGTCAACTTAGTCAATGGAGACACAATCTATAAGAATCCCTAAAGGAATCATCGATAGTAGCTTGCTAATCCCAAGATGTTTCTTATCTTTGTCATTGAGGTAGGAGGTTTCCATTTCAAAACAGCATTCACCTTATGTGGATCCACGACAATCCCTTCTACAGACACCACATGACCATATCAAAATATCATCAATGAATACTACTATGAATTTATCCAGATAAAGATGGAAGATTCTATTCATGTAGTCCATAAACATCGCTAGGCCATTTGTTAATCCAAATGGCATCACTAGAAACCCATAGTGACCATATCTAGTGTGAAAGGCAGTCTTTATTACATCCTCAATCCTGTCTCACAGCTGATGATAGCCTGATTGAAGGTCAATCTTAGAAAACATCACAGCCCCAACCAGCTGATCTAGAAAGTCATCAATTCTGGGCAATGGATACTTGTTCTTAACTGTCACCTTGTTCAACTATCTATAGTCAATGCATAGTCTCATACTACCATCCTTCTTCTTTACAAACAATACTGGTGGTCCTCACAGAGACACACTTGGTCTTATGAAACCTATGTCTAACAGTTCCTCAAGTTGTTCCTTTAGCTTTGCCAACTCGAATGGAGACATCTGATACGGAGCTTTTGATATGGGTTCTATTTCAGGCACAAGGTCAATAGAAAATTCCACCTCTTCCTTAGGCAGCTATCCAGACAATTCTTTTGAGAATACTTCGAGAAACACATTCACCGCCCCTATTCTCTCAACTCCTCCATCATAAACTACATGAACGGAAAAGAACACCATATATACCTGACAACCCTGTTGAATGCACTTTTCTCTTGCATCACAGGTAAGAATCTTGACTAACTTGGTTTCACTGTAGCTGCAGTATACACTGGCAAGGATATTATCTTTCTTGCACAATCTAGTATTGCATTGTTTTTTTGCCGACAACCAGCCTATACCAACCACTACATCAATCCCAATCGTAGGTAAACAAATCAAATCGATGGTAGTTGATCTATTCTCAAATCTCAAATCAACACCCAGACAAGCATAGTCAGTTCTTATAGAAATTCCCACTGGAGTAGACACATTAATCACATATGGTAGAGTATGCACAGACAATTTCAACTTCAACACACAATCATCAGAAATGCAAGAATGGGTAGCTCTCGAATCAAACAAAGCATCTATATCACAATTGTGCAGAGAGATTTTATCTTTAATTAAATTTGAAGATGTACCTGCCTCCTCCTGGGACAATGCAAATGTTGGAAATTGTGCCCTAGGGCCAATCATTGTACTATGCACATTTTTATTTAATAATTTCTCTTTTGTTATCATAACAATTACATGTTCAATATGATAACTGTATCCTTGGACAAACTATAGTGATTGTTCTAAATGTCCCTGGTCGATCATATTTGAGGGATCATAGATGAAACAAGACTAGTATGACTTTGATTAATTATAAAGGTATAAATTAAAGTCATAAGCGCTTGAAAGAGTACAAGGTACTGGACTGACCCGTTATGAGAAAGCTGCATGGTACAAGTCATAAGCTTATCTCATATGTAACTATAACGCTAAGCCCTTTGACCTGAGATCATCATGGATTCCTACATGATGACCATTGAACTTTGACCTAGTCAAAAGTCACCTTTGACCAGGTGATTATAAAGGCTATAATTGAGTTTAGTAATATTCATGCAGAGGAATATGAGTAGTCAAGATGGAATTTGTTCCTCACATTAAGTGAGATATTATTGGGCCCCTCTATGAGTAAGATTGAGAAAATATATGGCCATACTATAATGGAAAGAGTTTTTCCATTGCTACTGTCAGTCTACTAAGAGATCAAGGAAATAACGGTCAGGTAAAGGAGAATGACAATTCCATGTCTTATGCTTGACTAAAATATCTTGTGACAAAAAGGATGTGATATGATTGCATGATAGGTGACATCGGATCATCGATCCCTATGTGAATTGGGTAGATGCAATGTCTTACTAGATGCCACTTGTGATTTGTGGGCTAATAGCATAATTAGCCTATTGCCAATTTCATATGGGCCTAAGGGTCGCACACAAGAATAGCCCAACTCAAGCTATAATGTCCAAGTTCATTGAATATGTCTAGATTCAATGAATGTAATATAGGGTGAATGAATTTTATATATATATATAAATATTTATTATATATTTATATGAAATGTAAAATTTAAAATATAATTATATATATATATATTATATTATATTATATTATGTTATGTTATGTTAGTTTTAAATTTAATTTTATATGATAGATTAAATTTATTAACTAACATGATATGAGAGAATATTATGTCAGTTTTATAATTTGAATTTATAAGAAAAATTTAAATTAGATATGATATTATGGATTAATTAAATTTTTGTGGGCTTTTATGTGGAAGATGAAAACCCTTATCTATATATTATATATAGATAGGGACATCCTTTATGACGGATGAGAGACTTAGAAAAGTTCTTATGGTAAAAACACTTTGAGAGCCACAAAACACCTTATAGAAAAGAAAATTAATGTTCAAAGAGGAACAAACGTTGAGAGCGCTAGCATGCTGTTCGAGTTAGAGAGCTGTTCGTGTGGATACCGGTAGAGGGAGCAGATCTTCATTGTCAACTCCTGAGATCCAAACTTTTGAAAAGAACGTGCACTAACTTCAAAGAATTAAAAAGGTGACTCTTTTATCCACCATGACTTAAACAAGTTCGTTTAGTCCATATCAAGATAGGGATTTTAAAATTTTAATCTTCCGCTACGCCTCTCTATCCAACAATGGTATCAGAGCCAGGTTGAATTTTCATTTAAGTTGGGTTTTGGTTGATTATGCTCTTAAATCTTCATGTGATGAACTTCTTTGGATGAACGTTGCTTTAAGATTTTCAAAATTTATATGTGATATTTTTGAAATCTATATATATGTTTCTCATGTGATGTTTTTGAAACATATAAACTCATTTTATATATATATATATATATATTCAAATTTATATGAATTTAAATAAATTAAAATGATTAATATTTAGCTATATGATGTGCATTCTCAATATGACTAGTGTTTGTCCATATGATGTGCATTCTCAATGTCATTATTGTTCATTCACATTCTCATATGGTTTAGGCTGGATTATCAATATGATTGATGAATCCAAAAAGTCTGAGATAGCAACTCATTCAAAGAGAATAAGCTTTTCGAAAGCTCCGGGGGACGCTGCCCCTGACCCCGCCCACTAACTGGCTAGCTGGACCACCGTGGCTAACTCTGTGTAGTGCAACCTAATTCACAATTTATAGCCTTTCATTATATATGAATTGTTTATTTGTTGTGTTTTCTTTTCCTTGAAGTTGTTTAGGTATGGTGAGGCTTTAGTTTTACAAGGGTTGTAAATTTTAAATACCTGCGTGTCGTGCCTCTCTTTATAAACTCTGAATATACATTCTCTTCTCATCTCAATCCTCTCATATGTATCAATGAGGTTTCTTGATGTAATTTATTTTCTTAGAGAGGTCCTCTCATTAGCTTGGGATGGATATAGGTTAAGTGAGTCATATTGTGTCACGTTTAATTATGCTTTTGATTAGATCATAATATGCATGATTTTGTATGAGATACAACTGCTTTCACTTTACACAATTATTAAATTAATAAATCAAACCTTCTAATTAAAAACCTGAGTCACAATGCTGTCAATTAATGAATACTTGTCAAAATCTAGATCACTCCAATGTGGATCTACTAAAGTGGATACATTTAGGTTATCTTGGTGAGATAAGCATGAGTAATGGTGCTACTCACAAAGATTCAATATTGTCTGACTTAATTGAGATTATCAAAACAGCTTTGGATCTCAAGGCATTAGATGGGATTGAACATACTGAATCATATGATGATTGAATCCCATAAAGATCTAAGAGTTACATATGATGTAATTGGTAAATGAGTTACCTACCTAAATAACTTAATTTTAATCGTCCTGTCAAAGCGGACTTAAATTTAAGTAAAATATGGGTCTTAGCCCACTAATCAAATTTGAGGGTTGTTAGTTTTAATGGGAGATATAAAATTAACTTTGTGTATTTTATTATAGAATCATGTCGACTAGTAACACTGCTACACTATCGTTGCGATCAGTCCTTGAGAAGGACAAACTTAATAGGACAAACTTTCTTGACTAGTTCAGGAACTTGAAATTGTTCTCAAGTAGGAAAGAAAGGCTTATGTCCTAGATGAACGCATTCCTGAGGAGCCTGTGGCCAATGTTCCAAGAGCTCAAAGGGAAGCTTACAAAAAGTACACCAATGACTCGGTGGATGTAGGATGCGTAATGCTAGCTACCATGGTCCCAAAACTTCAAAGAGATTTAGAACACATAGAGGCTTATGAGATGATTGTACATCTTAAGGAAATGTTCCAGCAACAGGTAAGGCAAGAGAGGTATGAGATCATAAAGGCCTTACACTCCTGCAAGATGGCTGAGGGTGCATCAGTTAGCACTCATGTTTTAAAGATGAAGAGCTATATTGATCACCTTGAGAGGCTTGGATTTCCCTTAAGCCAGGAGTTAGCTACAGATTTGATCTTGAACTTACTCCTGGAAAGTTATGACCAGTTTGTTATGAATTATAACATGAATGACATGGAAAAATCCATTTCTGAACTGCATGGGGTGCTTAAAACTGCTGAGCAAAAACATTAAGAAAAAGCCTAGCACTATTTTGATGGTTCAGAAAGGAAATGAAAAAGAAAGGCAAAGGCAAGGGCAAGGGAAAGGGTAAAGGCTCAGATGGTAAGATCAAAGAGTTGAACAAGCCCGAAACCAAGCCTTCAGCCAAGAAGGCAAAGCCTCCAAAGGAAGAAATTTGCTTCTTTTGCAATGAACCGGGTCATTGGAAGAGGAACTGCAAGCTCTACTTAGAAGATCTGAAAAAGAAGAAGGATAGCGGGGCTACTCCTTCAGGTATTTATGTTATAGACATTCACCTTTCTACTTCTTTTGTATGGGTATTAGATACTGCATGTGGTTCTCACATTTGTACAAATATGCAGAGTCTCAGAAATAGCAGAAAGTTGATGAAGGGCGAAATGGACCTACGAGTTAGAAATAGAGCAAGAGTTGCTGCTTTAGCCGTAAGCACTTATGAATTACTTTTGCCTAATGGGCTTTTGTTAGTTTTGAACAATTGCTATTATGTTCCTGCTTTGAGTAGTAACATTGTTTCTCTTTCTTATTTAGATAAGGAAGGTTTTACCTCTATTGCTAGGAATGGTAAATGTTCTATTTATCGAAATGACATTTTTTATGCTAATGGTGATTTGCATTTTGGTTATTATCTTTTAAATCTGAAACATCCTAGTAATGAAGACATCTATAATGTAACTGCCAAAAGGATCAGATCGAACGATTTGAATCTAACCTACCTATGGCACCGTCATCTCGGCTATATAAATGAGAAACGTATTTATAAGCTCCATCAAGATGGACTTCTCAACTCATTTGATTTTGAATCTTATGACACTTGCAAATCTTGTTTATTAGGAAAGATAACGAAAGCACATTTTACTGGGCATGGTGAGAGGGCTAATGATTTACTGGGACTCGTACATACAGATGTATGTAGACCAATGAGCACAACTACTAGAGGGGGTTATCTGTACTTTATTACCTTTATTGATGACAATAGTAGATATGGATATATCTACCTAATGAAACACAAATATGAATCTTTTGAAATGTTCAAAATATTCCAAAATGAAGTACAAAACCAACTTGGCAAGACTATTAAAACACTTTTATCTGATCGAGGAGGTGAATATTTGAGCCAAGAATTCATTGATCATCTCAGGAGTTGTGGGATAGTCTCATAATTAACTCCTCCAGCAACACCACAATGGAATGGTGTTTCTGAATGGAGAAATCAGACACTATTAGATATGGTTTGATCTATGATAAGTCAAGTAGATCTTCCACCATCCTTTTGGGGCCATGCACTAGAAACAGCTGTGTTCATACTGAACCATGTTCCATCTAAGGCAATTGAGAAGACACCATATAAGGTATGGATTAGGAAGAAACCTAGTTTGTCTTTTCTCAAGATTTGGGAAAGTGAGGTTTATGTTAAGAAACAAGCCTCAGATAAGTTAACACCCAAATCCACCAAGTGCCTTTTTGTGGGGTAACCTGGCAAATGGATGTTAAAATAGCATTCCTTAATGGACGTCTACTTGAGGAAGTGTACATGACACAACTTAAAGGTTTTGTGCATCCACAAGGCCCACGAAGGTCTGAGAGGACACGGCATCATCCTCAGAGATATGGATTTTTAATTAATGAATGTCGTGATGTGTTGCTCATTGAACACAATGAACTAACCACCTACCAAGAAGCCATAGTGGGACTAAATTCTAAGAAATGGCTAAATGCCATGAAGTCTGAAATGCAATCCATGTACGATAATAAGGTATGGACCTTAATCGATCCACTTAAAGGAATAAAAACCATTAGGTGCAAGTGGGTTTTTAAGGAAAAAACTGACATGGATGGCAAAGTAAATGTCTTCAAGGCACGATTGGTTGCAAAAGAATTCACCTAAACTCATAGTGCAGACTATGATGAAACCTTTTCACCGGTCGTAATGGCCAAATCAATTAGAATCCTCCTTGCCATTGCAGCATATTATCACTATAAAATATGGCAGATGGATGTTAAAACAGCATTCCTTAATGGACGTCTACTTGAGGAAGTGTATATGACACAACCTGAAGGTTGTGTGCATCCAGAGGACTTTGGAAAGGTGTTCAAGCTTCAAAGATCCATTTATGGATTGAAGCAAGCATCTCGGAGCTGGAATCAATGTTTTGATAAAGTAATCAAAGAGTTTGGATTCATTTAAAACATTGATGAACCTTGTGTGTATAAAAGGGTTAATGGCAGCACAATTATATTTCTAGTGCTATATGTAAATGATATCCTACTTATTGGGAATGACATTCCTACCTTGCAGAATGTCAAGTCTTGGTTAGGAAAATCTTTCTCTATAAAGGACTTAGGTGAAGCCACTTACATCCTTAGGATTAAGATATATAGAGATAGATCTAAAAAGCTGATAGGCCTAAGTCAGAGCACATACATAGACAAAATACTGCATAAATTCAGTATGCAAGATTCAAAGAGGGGTTTCATCCTATGTCTCATGGCATTCATCTCAACAAAGACCAGTGTCCTAGTACACAAAATCAGTGAGATTGCATGAGTAAGGTTTCATATGCCTCAGCAATTAGATCTATCATGTATGCTATGCTCTGTACTCGATCGGATGTTTCATTTGCGTTAAGTATGACCAGCAGATACTAAACAGATCCAAGAGAGGATCATTAGACTGCTGTCAAGAATATCCTAAAGAACTTAAGAAGGACTAAGGATTTATTCTTAGTATATGATAGATTGGATGACGAGCTAGTTATAACAAGTTACATAGATACAAGCTTCCAAACAGACCAGGATGACCTTAAATCCCAATCAGGATATGTGACCTTAAATGGTAGGGCAGTGAGTTGGAAGAGCTCAAAGCAGAACACAACAGCTGATTCTGCAATAGAAGTTGAGTATATAGTAGCATCAGATGCAGCTAAGGAAGTCGTTTGGATTAGGAAGTTCATTGTTGAACTATGAGTAGTACCTAGCATCTCAGATCCAATAAACTTGTTCTATGACAATAGCGGTGCAATTGCATAGAGCAAGGAGCCAAGGTCACACCAAAAGACCAAGCATATACTCAGGCATTTCCACCTTATTAGAGAGATCAATGATAGAGGTGATATAAAAATATGTAAAGTAGCAAGAGAAGGAAATGTTGCTGATCCTCTTATAAAGCCTCTTGTACAGGTGAAGCATGAGCATCATGTTAGGACAATGGGAATTAGACAAATTAATGATTGTACCTAGTGCAAGTGGGAGGATGTTGGAAATTGTGCCCTAGGGCCAATCAATGTACTATGCACATTGTTATTTAATGAATTTCTCTTTTGTTATCATAACAATTGCTATTCAATATGATAACTATATCCCTAGACAAACTATAGTGATTATCCTAAATATCTCTGGTCGATCATCTTTGAGGGATCATAGATGAAACAAGACTAGTATGACTTTGATTAATTATAGAGATACAAATTAAAGTCATAAGCACTTGAAAGAGTACAAAGTGCTAGACCGACCTGCTATGAGAAAGCTGCATGGTACAAAGTCATAAACTTATCTCATATGTAACTATATCACTAAGCCCCTTGACTTGAGATCATCATGGATTCCTACATAATGACCACTAAACTTTGACCTAGTCAAAAGTCACCTTTGACCGGGTGATCATAAAGGCTATGATTGAGTTTAGTGATATTCATGCAGAGGAATATGAGTGGTCAAGATGAAATTTGTCCCTTACATTAAGTGAGATATTACTGGGCCCCTCTATAAGTAAGACTGAGAAAATATATAGCCATACTATAATGGAAAGGGTTTTTCCATTGCTACTATCAGTCTACTTAGAGATCGAAAAAATAACGATCAGGTAAAGGAGAATGACAATTCAATTGATGAAACCCTAAGTTACTTAAGGCCATCAAATAAAATGAGAATATAGTTATGAGCATTCTAGGTCATCTCCCAAGAGAGCAATGCATACAAATTATAGTTCAATTACCTACAATTTAAAAGAGTAGTAATATGATTCTGCTACTATCTAAATTGCTAAGAATTAGATGTTTGTAATTTTTTGTTTTGAATGTGTTGATGTAAATAAATGAGATGATGAGCTCAAGTTAGAATCCCCTATGATAATCCTTGAATTTAAAATTTGCAACCACTCATGTAACGACAATTAGCTTAATGAAGAACACTCTAAAACCTTTAAAGGTTGTGAAACATTGCATCCAGTGATCACTAAAATTCTAAGCCAAGTGGAGTGAAATTAACAATATAATTCAGCCTTGTTCTTAGCCATTCAATTCAAACCAAATTAAGTGGCAGAAAGGCTTCTCAAACTAAATTCATATAAACACATATGGATCTAGCTTGAAATATGAAGAAATCTGAACAAGAACATCAAGAACATATGAATGCATTCAAGAACACTCAATTGAATTCATAAATTCTAGAACTAAAACACAATATAAAATTTCAATCCAACATCCACAACTTCAATCTAACATGTAATTGAAATCAAAATCGTAATCAACCTAAACAACAATTTTGAATCCTCGAAAGAAAATAGAAGAAATTACAAACTTGAAATTACACATTAAGAAGGAAAATCTAAAATACTCAAATCATAGGTTCATCTTCCTTGAAGCTCAAAGGAGAATCAGCCACTTATGCTCTTCCTCTTCACTAGAATCAGAATTTGAGCTTGAGAAGCTTCCATGGATGAATGAAGGTGAAGAAGTTGCAATCTGGAAATCTGGACAAGAGATGGACGAAAATGCAAGCTGGAATGGAGAAGAAAGTGGACAAAAATCTGGATAGAGAAGGAATGATGATCTGGACAAAGTATTAATGATGGAAGATGAAGAAATGAAATTTAAAAAATGGATGAACAGTGCTAGACGAAAATGAATGAAGAAGAGGAGAGAAAAATCTTGAAAAATCTAACAAGTGAAGGTGAAGAATGAAGATGAAATGAAAAATGAAGGATTAAGGATGTGTGGAAAATGTGAGTAGTGATAAAACCAAAGTGGATGGTGATAAAAACAACGAAGGTTTAGATCTGAAATGAGCTGGACAAAAATAAGCTAAAATGGGAATAAAAAATGAGGTGAAAAATGTGGCAAGGGACATGTGAACATGTATGGGAAATGTGACTCCTCCTTAAGCTCCCAATCAGCTGCCACATGTCCTCCCATTAGATCTGATCATGTCATACCTCCCATGCTTCTTCTTCACTTGACGATGTGTCCCTCAATGCTTCCCATGCTCCTTTGATTTTTTATTTAATTAATTCTCCCCAATTAAATCTGAATAATGGTGCCACATCATCCCTCAAATAATATTGGAATTCATGCCCAATAGCCCCTAAATTCTTCATCTTTATTTATTTGCTATCTCTTGAATTTCTCCAAGCATGTTGACTAGCCCTTGATCCTTGATTTCAAAATTGCCCTCACAAAATCTGAAAATAAAAACACAAGACTAAATAAATTTAAAAAAAATAAAAAAAGGAAGAGAAAAGAATTAATGTCCAAGATCTCAAATTAGGGTATGAAAGTGTCAAAACAATCGTTAAATAGCACTATTATGGTTCATAAAGTCAATATAGAAATGACAACTTAAAACTGAGAATTAAACCCTATTATGCACAATTTGATGCTAAAAACCAAGTGTTTTAACTTATAAAATATGAGATATATCAAATGTCTCATGCTTGACCGAAATATCATGTGACAAAAGGGATGTGATATGGTTGCATGATAGGTGACATCGGATCATTGATTCCTATGTGAATTGGGTAGTTGCAATGTCTTGTTAGAGGCCACTTGTGATTTGTAGGCTAATAGCGTAATTAGCTTACTACCAATTTCATATAGGCCTACAGGGTGGTACACAAGAACAACCCAACTCAAGCTATAATGTACAAGTTCATTGAATCTGGAATATGTCTAAATTCAATGAATGTAATATAGGGTGAATAAATATATATATATATATATATTTATATGAAATATAAAATTTAAAATATATATATATATATATATATGCTTTGAAATATATATATATATATATATATTTATATATGTATATATATCAGATATATATATATATATATATGATATATGTATACGATATATAAAATTAAATATAGATAATATATATATATATATATATGAAACAAGAATAGGAATGATATTAACAATAAATGAATGTGTAGGAAGAGAAATAAGAATTTATTATATGACCCCAGTAGAAGAAAGAAATCAAAGAAGATTTTTAATCTTTCTTAGTATTTGTTTTACTGTAATAGAAGTATTAGAATCTGTTTAAATGAATATCATAAAAACAATTGAACCAAAAATGTATGAAGTAGAGCAAAATAAAATTCCAAAAAGTTCTTATATACCAATAGACAATTTATCATATATTTTAGTACCTTTCTTATTAGGAGGAGAAGGAGATAGTATAAGTAATCAAGCAAACTGGACAAATATATTTTTAATGAAACAATTAGGTTGTTATATAAATGAGAATATAAAAGATTTAGAACATCTTTTTAATGAAAAAGAGATAATAAATATGTTACTAGAAGAAGTACAAATAATATTAGAAAAAGAAAATCCTAAAGAAAAAATGAAAAGACTCAAAGAATATGCAAAATCTTTAGAACAAAAAGTATATGAAATAAAGAAAGAATGTGATAAAAAATTAGATGAAATAAAACATGATACAGAAAGATTAAGAACTGAACAAAGTATGATAAGTCATAATATTTATAGAATAATGGAATATTTAGGCATAAACCCTCATAATAAATTAGAAGACGAATGGTCACAAATAAATATGATAAGAATAATTGAAGATGAAGAAATTGTAAATGAAGAAAAAATAAGAAAACAAGACATGCATGAAAATATAAAACAAACAAGAATAGAAAAAGAAAGAATAAAGAAAGGACAAGAAATAATGAATAATAATCTATGGTTTATACATACACAAATAGAAAAATTAGAATTACAAATATTTGATAGAGAAAATGGAACAAATTATGCAAAGAAAAAACACAAAGAAATAAAACAAAAACTAGAAGAAGAAATAGAAAGAGAATTAAAAGGAGAAAATGAAATAGATGAAGAAGAATGGGAGAGTATAAATAAAGCTGCAGAAATTATGTTAGGAAATTATAATTATAAACCTAGAAAGAAAAATAAATCAAAACTTCAACATAATACGAAAATAAATATGGCACAAACAATAAATGACATAGAAAATGAATTAGAAAGTCAATCTGAAAAATTAGAAATAAAATTTCAAAAATTATTACGAAATGAAGAAATAGAAGAAAGAGAAGAATTAGAAAAAATAAAACAAGAGTATAAACATCTAATAAATAATAATTTTGAAGAAGGATTTGTAAATATGCAAAATTCACAAATAGTAATTTATGATCAACAACTATATGGAATACCTTAAAATTTTGTAGCACCAAATTTAGATGATCCATCCTATAATAATAGAAATGTAGAATCAAGTAAAATATCTGAAGAACATAGAGATGAAAGAATGATGGAACCAAATGAAAGAGAACAATATTATGAAACAAATTTTAGAAATTTAAATAAAAAAGAATGTAATAATATACCTTTTCAAACTACATTTAATATACCAAAAAAATAATGAATTTATACCCACACCATTAGCACAATATGAAAGTAAACAAATATCAAATTCAGGAATATAGTTAAATTTAGACTGTCATTTAAACAATATTGAAGTAATAAAAGAATGGGGAAAAACAACATTAATAGCATTAATAGAAAAAAAATGTAGATGTAAATACTGCAAATATGTTAATAGAAGCAACATTTTTAGGAAATGCAAAAAATTGGTGGAATAAAAAACCTCAAGAATATAGAAAAAAATTTAGAAGATTAGATAAAAGTTATCAAAGCAAAAGAGAATATTATGCTATGGTAATAGATAAATATATAAAAACATTATTAAATGAATTTGCAGGAATAAGTATGGATATAAACAAGATAAGTAAACAAAAAGAAGCAATAAAAATATTACATGAAATAAAATTATGTTCATTAGAACTAGAATATTTAAATGCTTTTATATGTGAATATAAAAAATATTATTATGAAGCAGGATTAGAAAATTTAAAAGAAGAAAGATTTTATTTAAACTTATTTTATAGAAAACTACCAAAATTAATATCAGATATAATATTAGAAGATTATTATGATACCTATAAAGTAACTTCAGAAGGAGATGAAATAATAGATGATACAAGACAAGGTCTAATAAATGTTTTAAATAAAGTAGATACTATGGAAAGAAGAGAATTATTTTTAAGAAAATATATAGCTGATAAATGTAGAACTGCATGGAGAAATATGAAATATTACAAAACTAATAAAACAATATTAAGATGTGGAGAAATAATGAAAGGACATAAATGGGGATGTAAACCAGAAAAATATGGAAAAAAAAAAGAAAATAAAATTTAAAAGATATCCTAAAGAAAAATATTATAATAAACATAGTAAATATAAACCAAGAAAATTCTTTCAAAGAAGAAAAAGAAAAAATATAAATTATAATAAAAGATCTAAAAAATGTAAATGTTATAATTGTGAAGAATTAGAACATATATCACCTAACTATCCAAGTAAAAAAGATAAGAAAATTATAAAAATAATGGAAGAAGCATATAAAGAAAATTTATCTTTTAAA
The DNA here is from genome assembly GCF_029017545.1 of Prosopis cineraria. NCBI lineage: Eukaryota > Viridiplantae > Streptophyta > Magnoliopsida > Fabales > Fabaceae > Prosopis > Prosopis cineraria. The sequence goes on along the minus strand of NW_026555332.1, from coordinate 21,893,668 downwards.
TTTTATTTTCTTTTGTTTTCTTCCATGTTTTTCTGGTTTACATCTCCATTTATGTCCTTTCATTATTTCTTGTCCTTTCTTTATTTTTTCTGTTTCTATTCTTGTTTGTCTTATATTTTCATGCATATCTTGTTTTCTTATTTTTTTCTTCATTTATAATTTCTTCATCTTAATCTATTCTCATCATATTTATTTGTGACCATTCATCTTCTAGTTTATTATGAGGATTTATTCCTAAATATTCCATTATTCTATAAATATTATGACTTATCATACTTTATTCAGTTCTTAATCTTTCTGTATCATATTTTATCTCATCTAATTTTTCATTACACCCTTTCTTTATTTCATATACTTTTTGTTCTAAAGGTTTTGCATATTTTTTAAGTCTTTTTATTTTTTTCTCTAGGACTCTCTTTTTCTAACATTATTTGTACTTCTTCTGGTAACATGTTTATTATCTCTTTTTCATTAAAAAGATGTTATAAATCTTTTATATTTTCATTTATATAACAACCTAATTGTTTCATTAAAAACATATTTGTCCAATTTGCTTGATTGCTTATACTATCTCCTTCTCCTCCTAATAAGAAAGGTACTAAAATACATCATAAATTTTCTACTGGTATATAAGAACTTTCTAGAATTTTATTTTATTCTACTTCATACATTTTTGGTTCAATTATTTTTATGATATTCATTTAAACAGATTCTAATACTTCTATTAAAGTAAAAAAAATACTAAGAAAGATTAAAAATCTTCTTTGATTTCTTTCTTCTATTGGGGTCATATAATAAATTCTTTTTTCTCTTCCTACACATTCATTTATTGTTAATATCATTCCTATTCTTGTTTCTATATTTTCTATGTCTTGTCTCATTAACCAATTCAAAAATACTGTAATCATTATTACTTGTTTATTTATTATTCTTTTTTCCTATTATTATTAATATCAAACCAACTATTACACAACTTATTATCAAAATAATACCAATAATAGTAATTATTCACCCAATTGCAATACTATCAGCCAAACTAATTAAGTATCAAAATATTCAAACCATTCAAAGTAACAAGTAAGAACAGCAAGTAAACAAGTAAGGAAAGCAGGAAAGCAGGTAACTGAGTGAAACAATAATAAACTTTAGGGATTAAGAAGTTCATATTATCTTCTTAATATCATTTTGACCTTCTGCTCTGATACCATAACGAAAACAACTGGCTATGTATTGCTACAGGGTTTGACCGACATTGATCCGGGTCATAGCAGAACATGAAAGGTTTTCAGTCCTTTTTCATACTGAGATTAACAAGCCGGCAATCTCAAAAGCTTGGCTATAGACCTTTCACAGAACCACTTCCTTTAGACCAGCACAGCACAGCCTTCCTTCATTTCCTACTGGAGGTATAGCCATAGCAACACATAACCAGTAATTCCTCTTACAAGACTAGTATAATTATTTCAAACTTCTCATCAATAAGATGTTATTTTGCTCTTCCTAACACCAGTAACATTAAATATATTTCTCATTATTCCTTCAACAAAGTTATTATTTATCCAAACACTAACCCTGATCTTGTAAAAACTTTATATAGTTATGGCCTTATCCACTCTATATATCCATCTAATGATATGTCTAAAATATCTAAACTTCCTGAATCCATCAAGGAAGCTGCCAAACATTATTTTAGAATAGTAACCCAATACCAAGTTTTATTCGGTGTTACTCAACAATAGCTGAAATAACTCTTGACAAATTCTATCCTCCAATTAATCTGATTAAATTCGGGACAACAAGAAGACCATTTAAGTATGAGCAAGAAGAAAAAGAAGATATAATTAATGATGAAGATATCAGATATAAGATCTCTACTATCAAAGCCCAAGAAGTACATATAATTTTCCAGGAGCTCAATAAGGACAACTACAGCAGAAGAAGAACAGTGGACATACTTCACTGGCCCAACAACATGTATCTTCTCAGTAGGAAAAAATAGCAGAAATTCAAGAAGCTTCAATAATTGGTACCAAATATTAAGAAATAATTTGATGGATAATGATGAAGGGACAAAGAAGAAAATATGTCAAGTATTGTCAGAGTATGCTATCCATAAATGTAAATATTGTGATGAAAAAAGAGAAGCTGACAAAGACTATGAAGACCCTTCTATCAACATGAATATTCTGGATTAGCCTACCGACAAGTGAAAGAAGATTGAAAAAGATGGAAGGAAGAAAAAGTTAAAAAGTCTAAGAGCTATCCTATATTGTCTCTTGTAATAATTACTTTAACTTTCCATTTTGTCAAAAAGCCTAAGAAGTCTAAGTCTAGCCTTTTCATTTTGTCAAAAGTAGTTTTGTTTTCTTGTAATTATTAGAGTTAAAATTAACTAAGGTTATGTAACTAGGGTTGGGATGCCAACTCTATATAAAGCCATGTAATCTTTGAAACAACACACAGCTGAGAACCTTAGAGCCTTTTTGAGCACTTGAGTTCTCTGCCTCCTTATAATCTTGCCCTCTTATTATCAATAAAAGTATTCTGTTCATTTATTTCCTCCTTTGCAAGTATTGAAGATTAAAAGGTATGGCTGAGTAATTTCTTTTTTAGGGGGTTAAGGGGGGATTATTATTTAATACTTAACTAAAGTTTTGGAATTTCCACAATGATCCTGTAAGGAAAATTACTGGTTATATGTTGCTATGGCTACGCCTCCAGTAGGAAACGAAGGAAGGCTATGCTGTGCTGGTCTGAAGGAAGTAATAATTCATAATGCGCATTAATGAAATGAGACAATATGATTTAATAAGAGAAAGTAGATCTGAATATTCATCACCTGCTATGATTGTAGTAAAACATAGTGAGAAAAAAGAGAAAAATCAAGATTAGTTATAAACTATAAAAAATTAAGGAATTAGCAATAAGAAATAGATATCCAATCCCAAAAATAGATTCTTTGTTTAACTTAATAAGAGGAAAAGATATATTCAGTAAGTTTGATTGTAAATCAAGATTCTTTTAAATAAAATTAGAAGAAAAAAGTAAAAGATATACTGCTTTCAGTACATCAGAAGGATTGTATGAATAGAATGTATTACCTATGGGATTTCATAATAGTCCCATATATTTCAAGAATATGTAACAAAATTATTATTACCAATAAAAGATTTTGCTGTCATATATATAGATGATATTTTAATATTCTCAAAAGATAAAGAAGAACATGAAAAACATTTAGAACAATTTATAGATCTTATAGAAGAAAAATGATTAAACATATCACCTAAGAAAGCTGAATTAAGAAAAAAAGAATAGAATTTTTAGGACTGTACATAACTAATAATGGAATAGAATTACATGAACATATTAGTAAGAAAATGCTAGAATTTGAGGACATTAAAAATAAAAAAGAACTTTAATCATTTTTAGGATTAGTAAATCAGGCTAGAAATTATATTCCAAACTTATCAAAATTAACAGCAAAAGTAAGTAAATTAGCTGGAGAAAAAACAGTATGGATATGAGATAAAGAAAAAGAAAAAATAGTAAATCAGATAAAAGCTTTATGTCAAAATCTACCTAAATTAACTATCCCAGTAAATAATGATATAATATGAATAATATATACAGATGCTAGTGAAAATTATTGGGGAGCAGCTTTATATCATATTAATGAAAAAGAAGAAGTAATAACTAGATATGCAAATGAAAAATTTAATGATTCTCAAACTAGATATCATTCAAATTGGAAAGAGTTTTTAGCAATAGTAAAAGCTATACAAAAATTTGAATTATTTATTGTTAATACTAGATTCATTATAAGAACTGATAATACTCAAGTAAAACATTAGTTAAATAAAGGAATAAAGACAACTCAATTATGTAATAAGATGTTAATTAAATGGAAATCAGATATGTCTTATTATGATTATGAAATTGAATATGTTAAAGGAAAAAATAATCTTGTTGCTAATTATTTATCCAGATGGAGTCAAATAGAAGGGAGACAAATATGATGACAAGTAGTGGTGGTGGTGGTTCACCTACAAGACCAATAATGACCCCACTAAATCAAGTAATCATGAAGGTAAATATTCTGAAGATGAATATGACCCTTCTTGCTGGACAACTAAATGCAAATATGCAAACATTATCTGAACCAGTAGCTCATCTCAGAAATGAGGTGAATATTTTGACAAGTAAAGTAGATGACTTAGAGAAATCTAAGGGTCCATTATCCCAATCCCCTGAAAGACAAGTAAAACAAGTAATTGAGTCATATACTCAAACTCCTGATTCATTATTCCAGCCTCATAGTCCAGAAAAAACCGGCTTAATAATTCCTTTCATTGAAATAGTAAAAGAAGCCCAAAAGTCTAAAGTCCAAATAGTAAAAAAACATCTCAAAATAGTACATTCACTTCTACCTCTTTTAGGAGAAGAAGTCCAAGCCCAGTAACTTCACCATCCTTTATTATATATATATATATATGTGATATATATTATATTATCTTATACGTATTATATTATATTATATTATGTTAGTTTTAAATTTAATTTTATATGATAGATTAAATTTAATAACTAATATGATATGAGAAAATATCATGTCAGTTTTATAATTTGAATTTATAGGATAAATTTGAATTAGATATGATATTATGAATTAAATTTATCAGATAAATTTAATTAAATTTTCGTGGGCTTTTAAGTGAAAGACGAAAACCCTTATCTATATATTATATATAGATAGGGATGTCTTTTATGAAGGATGAAAGAGTTAGAAAAGTTCTGACAACAAAAACACTCTGAGAACCACAAACACCCTATAGAAAAAAAAATTAACATTTAAAGAAGAATGGACACTAAGAGTGCTAGCATGCTATTCGAGTTAGAGAGCTGTTCGTGTGGATACTGGTAGAGGGAGCAGATCTTTGTTGCCAACTCTTGAGATCTAAACTTTTGAAGAGAATGTGCACCAACTTCAAAGAATTAAAAGGTAACTCTTCTATCCACCTTGACTTAAATGAGTTTGTTCGGTCCATATCAAGATAGGAACTTTAAAATTTTAATCTTTCGCTGTGCCTCCCTATCCAACAGCAAATACCCTCTCAGGAACAGTTGATCTTTGCTCTGTGGTTCCCACTCTACCGTCATCATAATATCTGGCAATGTTCCTTATCTTGCCACACTTGAAGTAAGCCTAACACTTCCCCACATAGTATCTCCCACACTTTGAGCACTGAAGGGCTTTGGCTGTGCTAAGAGTCGGTACTAACACTATAAAAGCTTGCTAAGATGGCTGTTCACTGCTGGCATTATTCTTCAGCCCATTACTCCTTTGGAAAGAACCTCGAGACTATGATCCCCTCTGAAAGGTCTTCTTCTTCCTTAAGCTCCCAGAATTGCCGAAGCTAAAACCAGACCTCTTACTGATTTTACCAGTAGGGCCAAGCGACTATGTGAATCTGCCTTGACTATCCCTTCTCTTCTCAGTCTCTAGCTCTCTACCCTTTCTCATAGCTATTATTAGCTTGTTTCACATCTTATCAAAAGATGTGATCTGAAACAAGGCCAACTGGTGTCGGTACTCAAGCCTCATTTTCTCAAGTAACCTCTCAACCTTCCATTTCGAGTCATCATTTCCTATGAGATAGGTAGAATACTTTGACAATTGATTGAACTTAGGTGTGCTCTCTTTATAAGCTTCATCCTCTTCCTCATATATTCCTTCTTCATTCTCAATAGTTTTGCTATCACCTCTTACCTTTTTATTCCTCAGTACATCTTGACCTCGCACCGAATTGCATATTTCTTGCATTAAATTCCTTATCTTCAATAGCAAGGCCTCATTGCCCTGCGGCTCATTCCTCGGTTGTTCCAAGTTTTAACCAACCAGAATGTGATTCTCTAGTAGTAGCTCATTAGTTTATAGTACCACATCTGTATTAGATGGGTTACCACCCATAGCAGTCCTGGTAGTTCTTCTTCTTGCCATCCTTTCTCCCCTCCTAAGGATAGAAGTAACCACGTAAAGAGTAAGCGTTAAATGAGATAATTATATAAAGGGAAGGTAAGTGTAATGAATATATATGCCAACTTCTAGACATGAATGCAATAACAATACAATCCAACACAACAATCACACATACTAGTCTCAAAATGCTTGAAATTGATACCAAATTGTAATATTAGCCTTGACATTACTAAGACAACACTCATACACATCGTTTCAACCTAAACGGACCTAAACCTAATGCACACATCAAATTTCAAATTTTTCCTTGAATTCTTAACAAATGCAAAATAACTAAAATACCCTATTATGCATACATTCTCACTGGGTCCCAAAACCCTAATTTAACACCAAGAATGCACATTTTAAAGTTTCCTATCATGAAATGTGGTTCTATAGAAATATCAAATTAAAATGAAACTAGTGTCATTGGTTAGGTTCAAAATAAGCTTCATGTGGGCTCTTGAACCATCCCAATCAGACTTTAGATTTGGAACTAATGCACGTCTAAAATTCACACTAAAAATCTGTAATTTAATAGCAATTTCAAGTGTGTGTGTGTGCCATAGTGCATGTACCTGCATGCCATGGTGCACGATACAGAGTGAATAGCTGTGGTCCTGTGCCACATACTGCAGCACATGTGGCATGAGCTGTGGTGCACAGTGCTAAATTTGACTTAATTTTGCTGAATTGCACATGTTTTCTTGTTCTTGGATCCACATAGACTTATTGCTTCTGCTATGTGTATAAATTTTTATACTTGAGTAATGTAGGAAATGATTTTTTAGTAATCTTTTATTAGGATCCTAAGGTTTTTAAAGATTTCAAATTAAATGATTTTGAATTGATTAGGATTGATTGTAGTGGAGCATATGGTAATGTCGGTGAAGGGTATTAAAAAATAAATCACCTAAAGTTGAAGTTGATTACCTAATTATTACTAACCTAGTTACCTATTTGACAAGAAAATAAGATGCTACTAAGTGAATGGATTGAACATCCCTTTTTCTTAGTAGGAACTCTAAGGTGTTGTTAATAAAGGAATCCTAGCTTTTAATTAATTATGGCAACTCACTCAACACCTCTTCCATGGTTGAAACAAGTGTTTACTTAAGACAACTATCTCAAGTAACCTAATTTTACTAATTCAATTCCTTAAGTATTATTACATGCCCTTTAAGAAACCTCACTAGCTTAGATCAAGAATTAACCAAGTATTTAGTTAAAATTCATTTCCAATTGCTACTGTGTCCAAAGTTGTACCTAAGCTCAAAACTATGAAAAGTTAAGCAACTCATCAAGTATTCACCACACAAATACATGCTAGGCTAATACAACACCTTCACCAAATAAAATCACATATTACAATGTAAAATCACTAAGTGCCCAAAATTTCAATAGTAAGAAGAACATGAAATTCAACTCAACAATCTTGTTTCAACATCAACAACTACAAGCAACCATAAAACTAAAGTTAAATTGATACAGTCAACAATAGTCATAGTATTCTAATGAAATTGAAACAAGATGAAGGAATAGTTGAGCTTAGCTAAGTGTAGACTTCAAAGCTCCTCTTCCATCAACTCTCTCCTAGTTGTATGGAGAATTTAGTTAGAAAACATCAAAACCATCTTACTCCTCCAAGAACTAGGCATAGCCAAGTAGAGCTCTATGAAAATGTTGGAATCAAATTCAAATCTCCTTGCAAGTGGTAGGGATAGGTTTATCCAAGTGAGAGGAATGAAATGGTGGTGGTTTTATGGAGGTTTGATGGTTGAATGTGGAGTTATCGGTGCCAAAAAAATGATAAAAGTAGAGATTAGACAGACAAAATGAAGAACAAGGTGAACTAGAGAGAGAATAGAAAAGATAGTGAAATGAGATGGTGTGAATCTAAAAAAAATGGTGAATGGGACGTGAAAAGGTGTTGGCATTATTTGAACACTAATTAAAATAAAAGAAAATAAAAGAGAAAGAAATTTTGGGGCCTTGTCATACTTGCTAGGTGGCGCCCTCCTATTGGCTTGTAGATGATTCCAACGTGTGTCAAATTAATCCCCATGTATCGTCCACATTTTAAGGTGATCTAGACCACCCAATTAAGAGTAAAAACATCCAAATGCTTCAGCTTTGAATCCATAGATTTTTTACTTCATTTGCACAATTGATGTACAAGTCACATGTCACTTTTGTCACATAAATCACATAATTCAATGAAACAACATGTGACATCATAAAATCTAATTTAAGTCCTAAATTAAAGTCATATTTAGAAGAGAGAATTTATTAAAATAACCAAGTCCTTGGATGCACAAAATTATATAAAAATTTTCACACAAATGCAACTTGAAAACTAAGTCAAACTAGGATGCGTAAGAAAGTGTTGACTTTTTATTTAATTACTCCCAAAATAAAATAAATTTTAAAAATCTAATTTGACCACTCTTCTTATGGACTAAATATATTTTGTCAATTTTTCTTGTACATTTTCTCAAAATTTTATTTTTGGACCAAAATTCTACTAGTGCATAAAATCTAGACACTTAGATGATTTTTCAATTCTAATACAATGTGTGCACTTTAAAATGATAAAATATTAATAAAATGATCCTAATTGACAAATAAAAGTGTGTAATAAATGTGTTGTATCACACCTACAAGAACTTAGGCTGTTTTGAAGAATCCACTGCTGCACACAACACTAGTAATGAAACCACCTTTTTGGCACATTCAAGCGTAGCATTATTTACTGCTAACCAATCCAGACCAATGATTACATCTATTCATTTCATGGGAATACAAATCATATCAATTTTGGAAACTCTATCCTCAAATCAAATATCCATATCTTAACAAGCTCTACTAGTAATACTAAACGATCCAAAAGGCGTCGTCACTCTAATAAGCACAGGCAACTCTTGTAAAGACAAACTCAATCTATTCACTTACTCCTTAGACACAAAACAATGTGTGGCACCAGAATCAAATAACGCCTCTACTTGTTGACCACAAACATAAATCATACCTCTAATCAGGTTTGGAGATGCTCTGGCCTCTTCCTGCATGGCTGCAAACACTCAACTATGAATTATAGATCTTTGCTCAGTCCTCTCAACTCTACCGTCTGGAAATTACCTCGTTATGTGACCTGACTTGCCATACTTAAGCAAGCCCAACATCTTCCTGGATGAGATCAACCACAAATGTTGCACTAGGGTATCCTTCTAGTACTTAAAAGTTAGTGCTTGAACATTCGATGCTTGCCTTAAAGACTATGGAGGCCCAACTCTCATACCTCTACTTCTTTGAACTGATCCCCTCTGCACGAATCGAGACTGAGACCCTTTAATAAAACCTCTCCTTCCTAAAGAGCTATAACTGCTAGTACTGAACCCAAGCCTCTTTGAAATTCCACTTGTCAAAAACAAAGGGGATAAAAATCTCCCTATACTATTCGTCTCCTCTTGGTATCTGCCATCTACCCCGTCTTGCTACTACTCTCAGCTTGTGGCACATTTCCTCATACGTTGTCATGTCAAGCAATGTAATCTACTACCAGTACTTAGGTCTTCTCTTTTCCAGTAACTTCTCAGCTTTTCACTTTGCATCACTACTGTGTTGAAGGCACGTAGAGTAAGTCAATATGTCATTAAACCATCAAATAAACTCTTCTTCATCAAGATCTCCTTTCCTAAACACATAAAACTCCTCTTCCTTCTCAGTTTTGAATGAGACTGGGAAATATTGATCAAAGAAAACTTTCTTGAATTTATCCCAACTCAACTGAATACCACCCGAAGGCCTCACAGACTCCTACCACATTTTGGTAGCACTAACAAGCTACACCGTGGCTAGGATAACCTTCTGCTCAGGGGTACAAAACACCACTCCAAAGATGGTTTCCAGTTGCTCGATCTACATCTCTGCTTCTCCCTCTATCATACTACCATTAAAAAAAGGTAGGTTGAACCAAACAAATATCTTCCAAGCACGATTAATTGATAGATCAATTATAAGAATCTCTTACCTGCTACTCGAACCCTAAGATGGTCCAGGTTTACTGTGTGCTTCCTTATACATAGGATATATTGAGCCTCAACTCTCTCCTCTTGTTCTTTACCTCTCAAGATCATGTTATGATCCCTAACTGGTCTACCTTAAATCTACCACCATATCTTCGAGCTCCTCAAGTAGCTTATCATGTCTATCCCTTCGTGGCTAAACCAATTGAACTTTTGGCTCCCGATCCTCCTTAACAACTAGTCTGGATAAAGCACTTCTAGAGTGAGTGCCTTTCCTCATATGTACTATTTTTTCCCCTCCTAAGGATGAAAATAAGAGACACAAAGGACTTCAGGGAAAGAGTTATGTAATGAACAATGATAAGTTTCCATATCATATCTAAAATGAATACATCAAAGAATGACCACAATCAGGTCTCGAAACTCGTGAAACTGATACCAAAATGTATCCTCCTTTCATATCCGCTTGATACTGGAGGAGATTACTAAATCACCGCATCAATCACACCAATCAATAATCAAATACTTTGTTTGAAAAGCTTTGGCCAAAGACTTATTTTATAAAATCACTAAAGTCATGCCATATTAGAGCATCATATAGTGGAAAGCAAATAGTTACATTCATGTCACCTATTGCATGCCTAAAAAACCATAAAATCAGGTTAAAAAATAGGCCATACACCACAGCGTGTAGTACATGTGTCAATGTGACATAGAGCCACATGCCTGGCTCTTTGTATCATGCACTGCAACATGAGACACCATGCATCGTGGCATGCCAATCCAAAATTTTTGCTATCATTTGACAATAAAAAAATAACAAATTTTTGGCATGCACCGTTTTCACATGTGATGTCAAATCGGAGTGATTCAAGCTCCCACACAAAGCTTATCTCATAAGCTAGCTAATGAGACAAGTTTGGATATGATTTAACGGTCTGATTAAAATTTGGACACTAAAGTGGAAAACGTCACTTTTTATAAAAATTTCACACACCTAAGCACTCAAATCGATCCCTTAATCTCATTAGACCACACAAGGCATTGAACCAAGTCCAAAAGGGCCTATTATACCTAAAGGACCACAACATGACACATATATACAAATATCAAAATTTGATCCCTCAATGGCCAATTTCGACATTTCTTAACTTTTCACAATTTGGCACAACTTGGCCCTTTTCTCACTGAAATCACATTTATCCATATTCATTATATAATCATAACTCAATCTTAGCCTCAAATTTCTCATTTTATCATAATTTCACACATGGGCTAAGATTCACCAAAACTCATAACACATGCATAATTAAATCTTAAACCCTGATTCTCATTTCACCACATAAATACACAATTGGGTAAAGATTTCACAAAATCACTATAATTTCTCTGTTTCACTACTCAAAACATGCATGCAATCCCTATGACAGCTCATATATCCAGAATTCACACTAAATAGGTTTACAAACTCAGAGCTTTCATGCAACCATGGCACTACTATGCTGGTCTAGATTCTTTTTCACTTACCCTGATCATTGCTTTGTCCTATAAATATGTAACTACAGGGTGAGATAATAATGTCAGTGATAGAATAACTCACTCTTATTGACTATTACATGCAACTATATAAAAGTAAAGTATAATATACCATTTAACATAAATATATCACAAGTTTCACTTAAACCACATCAATATTTCACATTTCACCTCTTTACACCGCTTTTCACCACTTTACTAATAGAAGCATGATCTCTACCATATGAACCTCTAAATCACCCTGACTCAAAACTATAGGCTTACCTTAGGCTAATATACAATGTTATTAGCTTTAAGCTCACTTTTAGTGGTAGAATCACCTAGCCAATGGGGTGTTCTTGACTCCAACACTGTACCTCACAAACACTAAGGAGTCCAGATCTACAATACTGTACCTTAACAGGCACTAAGGAGATCATCTCCAACACTGCACCTCAAAAGGCACTAAGGAGGTAAAATTCTCCAACACCGTACCTCGTCAGGTGCTAAGGAGAATATGCCATATGGTCTACCACACTCCACATGAGTGAACTCTCACCCCTATGATCATACTTCTCAAACTATTCATAGGTTCCTCATTCATACATATGTGCTCAATACACAGCGTATATTTATATAAAGTATGAAATCACATGTTCTTACTAATTTATTTGAGGAAAAGAAATTTTCATATAACATTCACACAATGCTATGAAACATGCTTAGTTTAAAATAATTTCATGCAATAGATAGTATACTCACACACAGTTACAATAAATAATCAAATAGAGAAGTTATCCAGTTACCTTAACCCTTCTATCATTAGAAAGGTTATCCATAGATTTCAACTACCACAATAGCTCATTATAAGCGTCCTTTATCAACTTTGGTTAATATTAGGTGACTGTATTGCACAAACTTCTCTTTTTTTGTAATCATCAAAACTAGGGTTCAATAACCAACCCTTACATAATATATCCTTTGTTAGACACTTTGTGCCTTTTGAGAAAATGTATCTTTCAAAAAAAATTTCATCCCATCAATTCCCATAGAATACATGTTACATTGGTCTTGATATGTTTTGCATACCTTAGTTTAGATGGTGATTATCTTCCATCTTTCATAGTTCAATTCATTTCTTCATTCCCTCATCACACTATTCCCCAATTCAAAAAGGCAAGGTTCCTATTTCCAAAGAGCTAGAGCAACTAAAAAAAGAAAAAAATAAAAGAAAAGAAAGAGAAAATGAAGAGAAAGAAAGTTGAAAAAGAAAAAAAGGGAAAATAAATTTATGGAATAAAGGTTGCCGGTTCAATATTATTGCCTGACTCATCCCTATCTCCATTCCTACTTACACTTCTAAAGATTGTCACCTAATTGAATTGTATTATGTATTTCATATTAAGAGAGTATCATTTATGCCAAGACTAGTTCTTGTGCCAAACCCTAATTTCTCACATGCATTCTTAAACTACCCTTTCATATCCTACATTACATCTATAATAAAGTCCTCTTGATTCTTGATTGCAAGTGCTATATTAGTGGTGGAGAATTAGAAGTATTACAAGCTTATAAGGAAATTTTCTAAGGGAACTTGAGTGATGATGCATACCCTAAACACTTTGAGTGAAGAGTGTATACACTTAACTATGTGAGGCTACTCTTTGATATTGACCCTCGGTAAAGGCTTCTTTGTCAAGTGAAAAATCTTTCTCCAAAATTATCACATTGATTTCAAATGGGTGAAGTTTCTGGGGCTCTTGGATTGTCAACCTTTAACACTTTGTTTCTTTGTCCTTTGCTTCAATCTCAGTTTTGAGGGTTGAAAGAGCCTCTTTGTCCTTGTTTTGCTCAGAGTACAAAAGATAAGTATGGGAATTGATTAGATACATTATTAACACACTTTATCCACACATTTAGGACCCATTTTTCATTATATATTCCCTAACTACATGCATTCTTGGTGTTAAAAGTCACAAAATCGCTTAAGGGGTGAATTTGTGCACTAGGGATATTTTGGTCCAAATTTGTACTTTTTATGGAAAATTGAGTTTTAATTAGATTAAATGTCATTTTTTGTAGATTCATTATGGTCCAATTGATTTTCAAAAATTCATTTTGGTTTTGGAGATCTTGCATAAAAGACATACTTTAAGGTTGTTGACTTGGTTGACCTAGCTTGGGCTTTGCATGTGCATGTGTTTACATTAAGCTTCTCAAGACATTGCTCTTGAATTTAATTTATAAATATTCTCCCATTTAAATAATTAATTCCTTATGTAAAAATATAATTTATTTTGTCACACATAGATTATTGGATTAAATCAAATGTTATTTTATGACTTAGGTGAATAAATGCACTTAGACATAGGTCAATTGGGCTAAAGGCAAGCAAGGAAAGCTTTTGGGATTGAGTTAGGCTTGCAAGGCCTTGCAAGAAGAGTATAGGAAGCTATAAAATTCAAATTAAATTCAAAATGACAAGTATGTGGCGCTGCGTCACTCTAATCTCCTAATTAGGAAACTCGTATTCTTTCCTTAATCCTTGTTTTGACTTTGTAATCTAGAAATCAGATTTGTAGCCAACAAAATCACCTTGAATTTAGCTCATATGCCTCCCTTCTAATTTAAACCTAACCCTCTTTGTGTCCAACTTCATTTTAGGATTGATAAACACACATAATTTCAGCCAACTCATGCACACATTACTCCACACTCATACAATCATCCATACTAATTCAAGGGTGGACCAATTTCATACAAGATCTGATCCCATTCACTTATCCACTCATTGCTCTCATTCTCTCATCTCTTCTCTTCCATCTCTCTTCAACAATTTCGTCCATCACCTACCTTACATAAAACACACACACACACAACCCTAGTCTCCATCCATTCAATAATCTAAGGTTTTCATCTAAAATAGTAGGTGAGTTTCATTTTAGCTAAGGCATGAAGAGGCCTTCCTCGGAGTTTGAAGGCTAAGGGGCTTTTGAATCTTAGAGGATGAGGAAGAGGATGAGGCCAAACAATTAACATCTCTTTGGTTTATAATTACTCTACCCTAGTCTTTTTCAATGTCTTTATATTATAAGGTCATAATTTTAGATTATTTGATCATATATTTGAGCCAGAATATTAGTTCATTTATGTTTATTGTTATGAACTTGGTGATTTTATTATGTTTTTGTATTTGGTACTTCCTTACATTAGTGGATGTTATCATAATCTTGAGATTTCTATTAGTGTCTCATCTTGCATTTTCTACATTATAATCTTGAGTCGTTGATGCTTGATTTCTTCTTTTCTTACCATAATCTTAGGAGTTTACATGCTTTTTGGGAAAGTCAAATTACTTATGCGTAATTCACATCACACTTTGTAACATCCTAAATTTCTTAATCCTAAGTTTAGAGGTTAATCAAGGGTGAAGTAAAAGTTAGTATGGGATCATAGATTTAGATGATTAATTAGTATTTTGACTTGTTTGTATGTTGTGTAAGTACATATGGGTAAGAGGAGTGCATTTTGAATTGAAGCAAGTACGCGTGGTGAGAATAAATCTCACTATGCCACACGTCGCCACTTATGCTACATGCACTGTGGCACATGGACTAGAAATTACCTTCATAAGTCATGAAATTTCAAAAATTTTAAAGGAGTGAAATTAAGAAACGCACGAGATAGAGGGAGGAGAAGGATTGAGAAGCTAAGTCAAGCCATTTTAGAGTGGTGGAAGGTGATGAGGATTGATAACTTGTTAGCTAAGCTATATATAACTCTTACCTTCCATTCTACATAAATTTCTCTGAAAATGAGTTATAGGAAAATTAAATCGGTAAAATTTGAAGGGTTTGATTCTTTCCTAATGGTAATAAAAAGGTTCTCAAAAGTAAAATTAGAGCTTTGTAACTGGTTTAGAGTTGAACGATAGAGCTTTGAACCTACAGGCTCAATTTTGGCCCTTAAAGAGAGAAAGTTAGGGCAAAAATTTAATTTGAGTGAAATAAGATCAGTTGAGATGATGTAAAGTAGTAATTGGGTAGTCATAGACTTAGAATAGATAAATAAAATAGAGTTTACGGATGAATATAGCCTTAAGCAGTAAAAATGAGTTTTTGGTCAAAATAGACTAAATGATTAAAATGTGCCAAATGTGTTTAGATTAGCATATTGGATGCGCGAGTAGAGAAAAGAAGCTTGAGATAAGCTTGTGTGATAGTTCAAATCCACAGGTAACGTTTCTAGTAACAAAAAGGTTGACGTAACTGAATAACTTTCTTTGTTTAATTGTTTACTGTAATTGTATGTTAGTATACTATGTAGTGCATGAAATGATTTTAAACTAAGCATTTTTTATAGCATTGAGTGATTGTTACGTGAAATGGCTTTTGGTTGAAATAAAGCATTAAAATTTATGATTTCAAATGTAAAGTATAATATATATGTGTTATGTGTAAGAAAGTGTGAAATGGTAAATGAGAATCTTAAATGGTTTGGGAAAGCATGATTATAGGGGTGGGAGTTCACACAGGTGTAGGAGATGATAAAGACCATATGGCATTTTTTCCTTAGTATCCGTTAGGGTGCAGTGTTGGAAACAATTCTCCTTAGTGCCTTGAAAGGTGCAGTGTTGGAGAAGATCTCCTTAGTGCTTACTGAGGTACGGTGTTGAAGATGAGATACTCGATAGTATCCTTATGATACAGTGTTGGAGTCAACGATGCCCCATCACATGTATTGAGGGAAACCCTAGTCCATATTATGCACTAGAACATCTTTGGCTGGGTGATTCTACCACTACAAGTGAGCTCAAGACTAATGAGTATGTACATTAGTCTAAGATGAGCCTATGGTTTTGTGTCAGGGTTATTTAGTGGTTTAGTTGGTAGACATCATGCTAGCATGTTATGTGATATGATGAAATATGTTGAGATAACATAGAATCCTTTGTGATTGAGGAAAAGTTGAGAAAGGAAATGAGATATGTGATATAAATGCTATTTTATGATGTTTTAATGATATATTATGTTTACTTCTACATTGTTGCAAGTGATAGTTAACAGGAGTAAGTTATTCTGTTATTGAAATTTTTATCTCACCCTCGTGGTTACATGTTTATAGGATCGAGAAGTGATCAAGGTAAGGGAAGAGAGTTTGGACCAGCTTGAGCGTGAAGCCGTGTACTCTGAGTTTATGTAATGAACTTAATTGAGATTGTATATGTATATATGTGTAAGTGAGTTGACATAGGGTTGCATGTATGAATTGAATTGAAATTTTGTGAAGTCTAGCCCGATTGTGTGTATGTGTTGAAATAAATTAAGGGGCTATGATTTGAGTATATTATATTGAATTGACTGTTTGTGTTGGTGAGTTCTTAGTCAAGGGACGAATTATAATGAAATGAGTAATTTAAGGGCTAAGATTATATGGTGAATGTGAATATGTTTGAATGTGATGAAAAATAACCAAATGTGCTAAATTATGCCAAGAAATGGCAAAGTTTGTAAAGTTAGTGAATTGTAGAAATTGGCAGTAGAAGGGTCAAATTTTGATCTATAAGTATGATTAAGATATATTCTTGTCAATCAAGTGTATTAGATCCTTTTGGACTTGATCCAAGGCCTAGTGTGGTCTAATGAGAGAAACGGATCGATTTGAACGCTTGGGTGTGCAAAATTTTTTAAAAAAGTAACTTTTTGCACTCGGGTGTCTAAATTTTGATCGGACCATTAGATTGTATCCAAACCTATCTCATTGGTTAGTATACGAGCTAAGCTTTATGTGGGCACTTGAATCACTCCAATTAGATGTCATATGTGAAAAACGACACATGCTGAAAGTTCGTCATTTTTGCTGTCAAAATAACAGCATAAAATCGAACAGGCATGCTGTGGTGCATGGTGACACATGCCATAGCATGCAACACAAAAAGGATGAGCATATAGCTTTGTGCCACATGCTGCAATGCATTAACTGCACGCTATGGCGCATGAACCAAATCACAATTTTATTTTGTGATATAATGCATACCATTAGGATAGGAATGCTAGTGGGTTATGGCCATTACGTATTAGAAGAGTGATGAAACCCTTAGTCACTTTAGGCCATCAAATAAAACTAGAATGTAGTTATAAGCATTCTAGGTCATCTTCCAAGAGAGCAATGCACACAAATTAGGGTTCAATTGCCTACAAATTAAAAGAGTAGCGATATGATTCTGCTATGTCTAAATGGCTAAGAATTAGATTTTTATAATTTTCTAATTTGATTGTGTTGATGTAAATGAATGAGATGATGAGCTCAAGTTAGAATCCCTTGTGATAATCCTTGAATTCCAGAATTGCAACCATATATGTAATGACAATTAGCTTAATGAAGAACACTCTAAAACCTTTAAAGTGTTATGAAACATTGCATCCAATGATCATTATGAATTTAAGCTAAGTGGAGTGAAATTAATAATATAAATCAGCCTTGTTCATAGCCATTCAATTTAGACTAAATTAAATGGTAGAAAAACTTCCCAAACCAAATTCATATAAACACATATGGATCTAGCTTGAAATATGGAGAAATCTGAACAAGAACATCAAGAACATATGAACGCATTCAAAAACACTCAATTGAATTCATACATTCCAGAACTGAAATATAAAATCAAATATCAATCCAACATCCACAACTTCAATCTAACATCTAATTGGAATCAAAATCACAATCCAACCTGAACAATAATTTTGAATCCTTGAAAGAAAATAGAAGAAATTGCAGAATTGAAATTACAAATAAGGAAGGCAATTCTAAAATACTCAAATCACAAGTTTATCTTCCTTGAAGCTCAATGGAAAATCAGCCTCTCATGTTCTTCATCTTCAAACTAATCAGACTTTGAACTTGAGAAGACATCTTGAATCTGGAAAATATGTGACTGAATATGGACGAAATTAATGCTAGAATTGGAAAGATGAAGAATGAAATTGATGAAGAATGGGGAAGAGAATGACACAAGGTGGAAGGATCAAAGAGGAGAGATAAGAAATAAGTCTAAACAGAGGAAGAACATGAACAAAAATTGAAGAAAAAAAATGATGAAGGAAATGAAGGAACAAATCTAGAATGATGGAATTGATGATGAACACTTGATGAACAATTTGGATTAAGGATGGAAGAAAAATGAAATTGGATGAGGAATTGATGCTGGAAAAATGAACTTAGAGCTGGAAATGGAGGAGAACTAAATCTAAAACTCCCAATACTTAAGGAATGGCGTGAATTGTGGAGGCTGGAGATGAGAGAATTCAGACTAAGAGAGAGAATGAATGTGTAGAATGAGGTCTCCATCTAAAAATTTTACTTAAGTATGAGTAACTAATTCTGATCTAATGGTGATGATTCTAAGGCCAAAAACTGAATCAGTTATTCCAGCTGGAAATAATGAATTAAAATTGAAAATTAATTTTGGAAATTAGAGAGAATGAGGCGCCAAAATGAGCTGGAGATGAGAGCATGAATAATGTGACTAAGCATGGACTAAGTGACTTCATTTGAATATTGCTTCAACTGCCACATGAACTTCTCTTGAATCCAGATGTGAATTCACGCCTATTATGCTCTTGGCTTGCCTCATCATGATGTCATCCTAATGTTCAGCTTCCACTTCACACACAACATGCATTTCCTTGTTTCCAATGATGATGTCATCTTATGAATTCCATGGATTAGATTATGCATATGCTCTTGACTTCTCTAAAATTGTTAACCAAGTCTTTTCTCCTTGATTACAAAATTGTCCTCACACAAATTTGAAAATAAAAACACGAGACTAAATAAATTCTAAAAAGAAAATTAAAAAGGAAGAAAATGAGAATTTAAGCCCAAAAATCCAATCAAGCATCTTAAAGTCTCAAACCATCCACCAAATAGCATTATTAAGGTCTATATAGTTAATGTGTGAAACATAGCTAAAAACCAGGAAACAAACCTTAATATGCACTATTTGGTGTCAAAAACCAAGTGTATAACATGTAAAATATGAAGTAAATCACTCCCAGAGGTTTTGTGAAGATATTAGTAAGTTGTAGTTCAGTGGGAATGAATTCTACTATGACATCTTTCTTTTGAACATGATTTTTGATGAAGTGATAACAGATGTCAATATGCTTAGTTCGAGAATGATGAACTGAATTTTTAGTCAAGCATATTATATTGGTATTGTCACACTTGATTGGAATATTCTTAAGCTTTATTACAAAGTCTTTAAGTTGCTACTTTATCCATAAAATTTGAGAACAACACAATCCAGCAGCTATATATTCTAATTTAGTTGATGATAATGAAACAACATTTTATTTCTTGCTTGCCCAAGACACAAGTGATCCACCAAAAAAGTGGTATGTTCCACTCATGCTTTTTCTCTTTGTCTTGCATCCACCAAAATCGGTATCAAAATATCCAATTAAGAACTCACTTCCTCCTTTAGCATACCAAAGACCCAATGAATCAGTATCTTTTAGATATCTGAAAATTCTTTTCACTACAATCACATGGGATTTTTTTGGTGCTGATTGAAACCTTGCACAAAGACCAACATTGAAGGATATATCTGGATGACTTGCTGTAAGATATAGAAGTGATTAATCATATTCTGTTCTAGTAGCATCTTCATCCATTTTGATGGTTGAGCTCATTAGAATGTCAATTCCATTAGCTTGATCTATCCTAAATTTTTTGAGCATCTCTCTAAGATATTTAGTTTGACACACAAATATACCATCTGTAACACTAGCCTTGAGTGTTATCCAAAAATCACATAATTCAAACAAACTAAGTGTGGTTAAGGAGTTGATCCTCTAACCAACTTAAGAAATAAATCATTTAAAACCTTAAAAATAATTATAGGTTCTACCTATAGCGCACGGAAGCAAGTTAGACGAAAATGGAATAAAAAGATGCTGTCATGACAGTAATTTATTGCTGTCATGACAGCCCTCCTGGGCCAACTTCCAGGAGGCGGTGTTCCGTCATTTGAACTCCGATTGAAGTGATTTTAAAGCTCACACGTCACATTCAAAGGGTACTATAAGTGTACCAAATTTCAAAAAGATCCAACGGTCGGATTAAAAATTAGACATGTTAAAAGATTGACTATTTTTGCTGTCATGACAGCTAAAAAGCTGTCATGACAGCACTTCCGGACCAACTTCCGGAGTGCACCATTTCATCATCTGACCTCCGATCGGAGTGATTCCAAAGCCCACATGTCACTTTTAAAGAATACTATTAGCATACTAAATTTTGAAAAGATCCAACGGACGGATTGAATTTTGTGCAGGTTACAAAATCAACACTGTAGCTGTCATGACAGCAATTTAATGCTGTCATGACAGCACCTCCAGACCAAATTCCGGAGTGCGTCGTTTCTCCGTCCGATATCCGATCGACGTGATTCCAAAGCCCACACGAAGCTTATAAAAGGTTTTACTTGTGACCCAAATTTTAGAGAAATCCAACGGTCGGATTAAGATTTGGACACCCGGATGCAAAAGTGCAGCTTTTTGGTAAAAACCATTTTCAAAATTGTCCAAATCCCATCCTAATGGTCACAAACCTGTGGAAACACTTTGGACACGTCAAATAAGATTAAAAACACTTGATAGAACATTCAAATGATGGAAAACCCCCATATATCAAAATTTGACCACCCGGGTGCCATTTCCTAAAATGGATCCTAAACCCCCAAAATGTACAAATCATACAAGAGTGGTCACAAATCAATCCAAATACCATGTATTTATATAAATACATATGCTAAACATTTTCACTTGGCTCAGAGCTCCTTGTGGGGCCCACGCACCCACTCTCTCTATCCAAGCTGTATGTTTTCCCATAGCACACCATTTGCAATGCAACCACTTTGCATTTGCTTATAAAATCACATATATATCAAAATAAAGATCTGCTTGTAATAGAAACTTGGTCTACTAAGTAAATCCATCAAAACCACACACCATAACCAAGTTTCCTAGCCACAAGTCTGCAAACAGACAAAAATTCATACACAAGCACACAATCCACACATATTCACACACACACACACACATAATCATATCCTACTGGCACCCTAATCTTAAATACATTACAATATATTTGCTCAAAAGAAAGGGGTTGCAGTTCTTTACAAATCACAAGCAAACCCCTAGCTTTGCTCTTTTCCCCGTCCACCACTGGATCCTTCGCCTGGACCTAGAATATTGAAAAGAAAGGGGTGAGACAACCACAGTCTCAGTAACAGTGAAATCTATATTGATTATTACAAAGTAAGCCATAATCAAATAAATGAATAATAAATTCAACATAGTATATAATTTAGCCATTTAAAATGCATGAATGCATGACCTAGGCCGGTATGGCCTTTCATGACCAACAGAATGCCCCCTGGCACTCTTTAACTCGCAGGTAAACCTTATACCTACTTGTACCTCCACAGGCACAAAACATAATCTAAGGCATGATCTAATCCACCGAACCGCCTATGCCCCTTCGACGTGAATCCTGAGCAGTCAAAGCTAACTCCCTCCCAGAGCCAGCCCGACTTACTCTCCATGTGAGGGCTACCTTGGCCTAGGCACTCAACCTCACACTTCATATGTCGGATTCCCTCCCCCACTGAGAGGTGTCGAACACTCAATACACTAACCACTTTAGTGCACTGAGCCCACAATACGTAAGACAACACTGAGTACTGACAGTGTGCCATAGAATATCAAAAATCCACACCTTCTCATTGGTGAACTCCCACCGAGATCATGCCTTTTACTCTTGTCTACCTTTCCTGAGTATTGACCATTCAACACTCTAAAGTAGTATAATATTTATAAATCTCATTTCCATAAAAACATTGTTATTAAACAATTAGAAAACATATTTGCACTATAATCAAAGTAGTACCCCATAACCCCTTATAAAGCACATTTAGTCTTTTAAAACATGTAATGCATGATAACTAGTAATATTTATTCAAAAATAGCTAAAACAAAGTAATAAGAAATATAAATTCCCCTGTTACCTCAACCCTTTGGTACTAAAAGGGTTCCCCTTGTACAAAATAGGGCTCGGCTTGTTCCTTTCCAAATCACTTTTACCAACCGGATTGTCTTATTTCTAAGTTGCTTATCCTTAGCATCCACAATACGATCTGGTTCAGTCCGGTAGGTTAAATTCTCTTGAATTTCAACCTCCTCAGGTTTTATCACATGCGACGAGTCTGGCTGGTACTTCTTCAATTGTGACACATGAAACACGTTGTGTAGACCCGCTAACTGAGGCGGTAATGCCAACTGATAAGCCACTGGCCCAACTTTCTTCAAAACCTCAAAAGGACCCATATATCGAGGAGATAACTTTTTAGCCCGAATTGAGCGTCCAACGCCCGTCAATGGGGAAACTTTGAGAAAGACATGATCCCCAACCTCAAAAGACAAGTCCTTACGACGATTATCTGCATAACTTTTCTGTCTACTCTGTGCTGTAAGAAGTTTTTGTTGGATCAATTTGATTTTCTCTGTGGTCTCATCTACCACATCCGGTCCCATCATTGTCCTCTCACTCAACTCATACCAACAAAGAGGCGATCTACATCGTCTTCCATACAATGCTTCATAAGGAGCCATTTGAATACTGGCATGATAACTGTTATTATAAGCAAACTCTGCCAGAGGTAAATGCTTATCCCAGCTTCCCTGAAGCTCTAGGGCACACGACCTCAACATATCCTCTAATGTCTGGATCGTCCGCTCAGTTTGTCCATCCGTTTGTGGATGATAAGACGTACTAAACTTCAGATCTGTACCCATAGCCCTTTGCATAGCTTGCCATAAATTCGATGTAAACCGAGGATCACGGTCTGAAACAATATCCCTCGGTACCCCATGTAGTCGCACAATCTCCTTAATGTAGATCTCAGCATACCTATCAACCGTATAGGTGGTCTTGACCGGTAAGAAATGTGCTGACTTAGTCAAACGATCTACAATTACCCAGATAGAGTCAAAACTAGCCTGGGTCCTCGGCAAACCAGACACAAAATCCATTGAAATACTCTCCCATTTCCATTTAGGAATTTCTAAAGGCTGTAATAACCCCGATGGCTTTTGGTGCTCTATTTTGACCTTCTGACAGGTCAAACACTTACTAACATACTCTGTGACATCCTTTTTCATGCCTGGCCACCACCAATGACGCTGCATGTCATGATACATCTTAGTAGCACCGGGATGAAGGGTGTAGCTACTTCGATGTGCCTCATCCAACAATTTCTTCCGAATAGACTCATTGTTAGGAATACACACCCTATCCTTGAAAACCACATACCCATCATCACTAAACCAATAGTCTATTATCTCACCATTCTCGATGTCTTGACTTATTTTTGACAAAATCGGATCTTGAAGCTGAGCATCTCGTATCTCTTTCCAAAATTCATTAGAAATAACCATAGTATTAAGACCATTCAAAGAGAACTTAGTCATACCCAAAAAAATTTCAACCAAAGATTCCATCAATCTATGCTCCCGAACCATTAAATAGGCTATATGTAAGGTCTTGCGACTAAGAGCATCTGCTACCACATTTGCTTTCCCCGGATGATACTTAAATTCAAAATTATAATCTTTAAGAAACTCCATCCAACGTCTCTGTCTCATATTCAGCTCTTTTTGATCTACCAGGTACTTGAGACTTTTATGGTCGCTCATGACCCTGAACTCTGTTCCATAAAGATAATGACGCCAGATCTTTAACGCAAAGACCACCGCAGCCAACTCGAGATCATGTGTTGGATAATTCTCCTCATGCGGTCTAAGTTGTCTAGATGCATATGCCACTGCTCTCTCATCTTGCATTAGAACACAACCAAGACCCTTATGAGAGGCATCAGTATACACATCATAGGGCTTTTGAGGATCCGAAATCACCAATACTGGAGCTGTTGTTAACCTTTCTTTCAACTCAAGAAAAGCTGTCTCGCACTTATCATCCCAGATAAATGGCCTATCCTTCCTTGTGAGTCTAGTCAAAGGCATAGAAATCTGAGAGAAACCTTTGATAAAACGCCGGTAGTAACCTGCTAATCCCAGAAAACTACGGATCTCAGTTATCGATTTTGGTCTCTCCCATTGCATGACTGCTTCAACTTTATATGGATCAACTGCAATACCATTTGCCGACACGATATGTCCCAAGAACCTAACCTCTCTCATCCAAAACTCGCACTTACTGAGCTTGGCATATAGCTTATGATCTCGCAGAAACCTTAGGACAGTCCTCAAGTGTCTGGCATGCTGCTCCTCATCTTTAGAGTAGATCAGTATATCGTCAATAAAAACTACCACAAACTGATCCAAGAAAGGTCGAAAAATGCGGTTCATATAGTCCATGAAAACCGCAGGCGCATTAGTCAGCCCGAATGGCATAACTAAAAACTCATAATGACCATATCGAGTCCTGAAAGCAGTCTTTGCCACATCCTTCTCACTAACTCTTAGCTGATGGTACCCTGAACGTAAATCAATTTTAGAGAAAATCGTGGCACCAACCAACTGATCTAAGAGATCATCGATGCGAGGCAGTGGGTACTTGTTCTTCACCGTAACCTTATTCAACTGCCTGTAATCGATACACAATCTTAAACTACCATCCTTCTTCTTCACAAATAAGACAGGAGATCCCCAAGGAGAAACACTAGGTCTAATAAATCCCTTATCTAATAGCTCCTCAAGTTGCTTCTTCAACTCAGCTAACTCTGAAGGAGCCATTCTATAGGGAGCCTTTGAAATTGGCTGAGTCCCCGGTACCAGGTCAATAGAGAATTCAACCTCACGTTCTGGAGGTAATCCTGATACATCCTCAGAAAACACCTCTGGGAACTCCCTAACAACCTCAATTTCATCCACTATACCTGTCTCAGACCCTTGGGTAGCGAGCACTACCACGTAAGCCTCACATCCCTGCTCAATCAACCTTTCAACTTGTAAAGAAGAAAGAAAACAAGAATGACCAGGGTATTCTTTGATCACCTCCGGTACTTCTACCAAAGTCACTGTCTTAGTCACACAATCTAAGACAGCACCATAAGCTGTCAACCAATCCATACCAATAATTAAATCAATCCCTTGCATAGGTAATTTGATCATATTCACCCAAGTCGATCGCCCATTAAAAGTCATCTTAGTCCTACACACCACACTGGATCGACCAACCAAACCAGAAGTAGAGGAAACTTCTATATCATGGGGCAACTGGTCAACAGGCATAGCCATTCTATCTAAGCGCTCGGCAGAAATAAAAGAATGCGTCGCACCACAATCAAACAAAGCTTCTAAATCGAGGCCACAGATAGAAACCATACCAGTGATTAGATTCGATGACTTCCTAGCCTCCTCCTGAGATACTGTATACACTCTACCAGGAATCACGTTCCTCCGGTCCGAGCTCTCATGTAAATCAGGGCAGTCACGGATCAAATGGCCTAACTTTCCACACTTGTAGCAAGCAAAACAGCGACTAAAATGAACCCTACCACATCTATTGCAAGGTGACCTCGCTGTGCTTAGAATTGGGGCTTGACTGGTTTGTGAAGAACGTGCTGGAGCATTCCCAGAGAAACGAGAACTCCCAGATCTCATATTACCACCCCGATTACCTTGAAATGTTGAACCCCTGTTTAAATTTCGATTACCAGAAGCAGAAGAAGACCCGATTCTAAAGGAGCCACTAGAAGAAGAACCAGAGCTAAAACCCATTCTCTTAGATACACCACCAGTAGGAGCTAACCCAAAAGAAAATCGACCTCGTGTATCCCTACTCCGGCTACTCTCTGTGTCTCGACCTCGACGAGCGGCAATCCTCAGACGATTGCACATCTCATCATATGTCGCCTCGCCTAACAAAGATAGCTGCTGGCGGTATTCTGGCCTCATCTTTTCTAATAACCTCTTTGCTTTCCACTTGCTATCATTAGAAGCCTTTAGATATGTTGAGAACTTAGACAGCTGATTGAATTTTCTTATAAAAGTCTCCTCGTCTAAGTCCCCCTGCTGAAATGCATGAAACTCTGCCTCTTTCTCATCTCTGAAAGCTGGCGGAAAGTGAAAATCATAAAATCTTTCTTTAAATTCATCCCAAGACATAGATCTTCCATCTGTGGGCTTAACAGAATCCCACCAATGCTTGGCTTCACCAACAAGCTGCATCGTAGCCAAGATAACCTTCTGCTCAGATGTACACCTCACAACAGTAAATAACTGCTCCATCCGATCCAACCACTCTTCAGCTTTCCCATCAAGCATACTACCATCATATGTAGTCGGATTAGAGCGAGAGAATTCCTTCCAAGGTTCAGATATGTCATTCTCTCGATTATTAACAACTGGTGCATGAGCTCCCATAGTACTAGAAGATCCCTGCCCAGCACTTAGGTCAACATGCTGATCTGGAACAGTATGACTTCTAAGATTTTGCTGTATATCCACCATAACTTCAAGCAGCCTAGCCATGACTGCATCTGTCCCCTGTGGTGGTGGTGGAGGTGGAGGCGGAGGCGGAGGTGGAGGCGGAGGAGGTAGAGGTGGTGGCCGTTCCTCATTCCTCGATCTACCCCTTCCCCTTCGAGCCATATTAGAACTGAAAGGTGTACGGCTACAAGCGTACGGACCTTTCTCCCCTCCTAAAGGAACAAGCCAGAGAAAGAAAAACAATATTAGTCCAGGTTAGTGGTAGAAGGGAAAGAGCATAAAAGTAATGTATTTAAGGTGCCAAGTAGGAAAAAGGAATCATAAACCTAAAACTGATACCAAATGTAACACTAGCCTTGAGTGTTATCCAAAAATCACATAATTCAAACAAACTAAGTGTGGTTAAGGAGTTGATCCTCTAACCAACTTAAGAAATAAATCATTTAAAACCTTAAAAATAATTATAGGTTCTACCTATAGCGCACGGAAGCAAGTTAGACGAAAATGGAATAAAAAGATGCTGTCATGACAGTAATTTATTGCTGTCATGACAGCCCTCCTGGGCCAACTTCCAGGAGGCGGTGTTCCGTCATTTGAACTCCGATTGAAGTGATTTTAAAGCTCACACGTCACATTCAAAGGGTACTATAAGTGTACCAAATTTCAAAAAGATCCAACGGTCGGATTAAAAATTAGACATGTTAAAAGATTGACTATTTTTGCTGTCATGACAGCTAAAAAGCTGTCATGACAGCACTTCCGGACCAACTTCCGGAGTGCACCATTTCATCATCTGACCTCCGATCGGAGTGATTCCAAAGCCCACATGTCACTTTTAAAGAATACTATTAGCATACTAAATTTTGAAAAGATCCAACGGACGGATTGAATTTTGTGCAGGTTACAAAATCAACACTGTAGCTGTCATGACAGCAATTTAATGCTGTCATGACAGCACCTCCAGACCAAATTCCGGAGTGCGTCGTTTCTCCGTCCGATATCCGATCGACGTGATTCCAAAGCCCACACGAAGCTTATAAAAGGTTTTACTTGTGACCCAAATTTTAGAGAAATCCAACGGTCGGATTAAGATTTGGACACCCGGATGCAAAAGTGCAGCTTTTTGGTAAAAACCATTTTCAAAATTGTCCAAATCCCATCCTAATGGTCACAAACCTGTGGAAACACTTTGGACACGTCAAATAAGATTAAAAACACTTGATAGAACATTCAAATGATGGAAAACCCCCATATATCAAAATTTGACCACCCGGGTGCCATTTCCTAAAATGGATCCTAAACCCCCAAAATGTACAAATCATACAAGAGTGGTCACAAATCAATCCAAATACCATGTATTTATATAAATACATATGCTAAACATTTTCACTTGGCTCAGAGCTCCTTGTGGGGCCCACGCACCCACTCTCTCTATCCAAGCTGTATGTTTTCCCATAGCACACCATTTGCAATGCAACCACTTTGCATTTGCTTATAAAATCACATATATATCAAAATAAAGATCTGCTTGTAATAGAAACTTGGTCTACTAAGTAAATCCATCAAAACCACACACCATAACCAAGTTTCCTAGCCACAAGTCTGCAAACAGACAAAAATTCATACACAAGCACACAATCCACACATATTCACACACACACACACACATAATCATATCCTACTGGCACCCTAATCTTAAATACATTACAATATATTTGCTCAAAAGAAAGGGGTTGCAGTTCTTTACAAATCACAAGCAAACCCCTAGCTTTGCTCTTTTCCCCGTCCACCACTGGATCCTTCGCCTGGACCTAGAATATTGAAAAGAAAGGGGTGAGACAACCACAGTCTCAGTAACAGTGAAATCTATATTGATTATTACAAAGTAAGCCATAATCAAATAAATGAATAATAAATTCAACATAGTATATAATTTAGCCATTTAAAATGCATGAATGCATGACCTAGGCCGGTATGGCCTTTCATGACCAACAGAATGCCCCCTGGCACTCTTTAACTCGCAGGTAAACCTTATACCTACTTGTACCTCCACAGGCACAAAACATAATCTAAGGCATGATCTAATCCACCGAACCGCCTATGCCCCTTCGACGTGAATCCTGAGCAGTCAAAGCTAACTCCCTCCCAGAGCCAGCCCGACTTACTCTCCATGTGAGGGCTACCTTGGCCTAGGCACTCAACCTCACACTTCATATGTCGGATTCCCTCCCTTGACTCAATGGTACCAGGTTCAGCCCCAACTTCGCTATGTAGGAGAGGTTGCGGGATCGAACCTGGGGAGGTCCCTTAGCGCAGTGGGTGCGGGGATAATCCGTGTACTACCACGGAAAAAGCCGGCTGGTTCGCTGTGAAGTGGTCACGGCCTGGGGAGTACACCACCTTAGCGCAGTGGGTGCGGGTGCGTGGAAAACTATAAAAGGCGCCTTTTATGTAACAGTCACACCCCCCCGAGCCCACTGCTGCGAGTGGTGGACTGGGCCGCGACCACCTCACGGCGAACCAGCCGGCTTTCCCCATGGTAGTTCATGGGTTATTCCCCGCACCCACTGCGCTAAGGGAGCCTTCCCAGGTTCGATCCCGCAACCTCTCCTACATAGCGAGATTCAGGCTGAACCTGGTACCATTGAGTCAAGTTGACTCAATGGTACCAGGTTCAGCCTGAATCTCGCTATGTAGGAGAGGTTGCGGGATCGAACCTGGGAAGGCTCCCTTAGCGCAGTGGGTGCGGGGAATAACCCATGAACTACCATGGGGAAAGCCGGCTGGTTCGCCGTGAGGTGGTCGCGGCCCAGTCCACCACTCGCAGCAGTGGGCTCGGGGGGGTGTGACTGTTACACCATCCTTCCTTTGCTTAATTTCAAGTCCTAGACAGAATGTCAGTTCTCCTATCATAAACATTTCAAATTCTCCCTGTATTAACTCAAAATTCCTTACATAGAGATTCATAAGTTGCATCAAATATAATATCATCTACATAAATTTCAACAATTAATAATTTATCCCTTTTTCTTTTTATAAAGAGGGTAGTATCAATTTTACCTCAATTGAATCCTTTTTCTAAAAGAAAAGAGAGATCGGTCATACCAGGCTTTACGTGTTTGTTTGAGTCCATAAAGAGCTTTCTTCAATTTGAAGATAGCATCTAATTTCTGAGGATCTTCAAAACCAGGTGGTTGTTCAACATATACTTCTTCAAGGATGTAGCCTTTGAGAAAAGTACTTTTTATATCCATCTAGTATAGCTTGATATCCTTCACAGATGCATATGCTAGAAGTAGATGGATTGCTTCCAATCTAGCAACTGGAGTAAAGGTTTCTTCATAGTCTATACCTTCTTCCTAATCATATCCTTTTGCCACTAGTCAAGCTTTGTTTCTGATAATGATGCCTCCTTCATCAAGTTCATTCTTGAAAACCCACTTAATTCCAATTATTACATAATTTTTGGGCCTTGGTATTAAGTCCTATACTTGGTTTCTTTCAAATTGATTAAGCTCTTCTTGCATTACATCTATCCAGTACAAATCAAATAAGGCTTCTTTAACTGTTTTTGGCTCTATTTCTAAAATGAAGGCTGAATGAATAGTAATATTTTGGAATTTACTTCTAGTCTAGACAAGTTTATTGACATTCCTAATGACTTGATCCAGAGAATGATTTTTGTTATTTCTCTAAGTGATTGGTTGCTGAACTTCTTCAATTTCATTATCTTTGAGTGGAGTCTCAGATTTCTCTCTTGGATCTTCTATTGAATTGTTTTTCTTTAGTTGAAGATCACACAATTCTTCAGCGACATCAGCAACATCAGGAATCTTTTTCTTTTCCATGGGAAATTCATCAAATACTACATGTATTGATTCTTCTATGGTCTTAAATCTAAGGTTGAATATGCGAAAAGCCTTACTCCTGCTGGAGTATCCAAGAAAAATTTCCATATCTAATTTTGGATTAAATTTTTCTAGATTCTCCTTGTTGTTGTTGTGGATGAACACCTTGCTACCAAACACATGAAAATGAGATGTGTTTGGCTTTCTTCCCTTATAGAGTTCATATAGTGTCTTGTTAAGCTTAGGCCTTATGTAAGCTTTGTTGATGATGCAACAAGCAGTATTCATAACATCAGCCTAAAATATTTGTGACACGCCCTTATCACTAAGCATAGCTCAGGCCATTTTTGTGAGTACTCTATTCTTCTTTTTTACCATTCCATTTTGTTGAGGACTTGTTGGTGCAGAGAAGTTGTATCTAATTCCATTTTCATCACAGTAATTCATAAAGTCACCATTTTGAAATTCTCCTCCATGATCATACTTGATTGACACTATAAAAATACCCTTCTCATTTTGGACCTTTTTGGCAAATACACTAAAGGCATAAAAAGTTTCATATTTAGACTTAAGAAAGTAAGTCCAAGTACATGTAGAGTAATCATCAACAATAACTAAAGTATACAGATTTCCACCAAAGCTTTTTGTTCTTACAAGACCCACCAAATCCATATCAAAAGCTGAAGAGCTTTTTCAAATGAAACAAAATCTTTTGACTTAAACAATGTTTTGGTTTGTTTTTCAAATTGACAAACTTAGAAAACTTTTTCTTTATCAAAGATTAAGGGTGATAAACTAATAACTAAATCATTTTGTAAAAGTTTTTCAATCGGTCTTTTGTTTACATAAGCCAAGCATCTATGCCACTAATAGCTTTCCTCAAATTTACTTAGAAAATAGGTTTGAGAAAGAGGTTCATAATCTAAATCAACAGTATAACAATTAACATCTTTGTCAACATGAAGAAGTATCTTTACATTTACTTTTTGTTGAACAATGCATTCCTTTGAGTTAAAGATGACTCTATTTCCTCTATCACAGCTTTAACTTATACTTATTAGATTGTGAAAGAGACCTTTGACATATAGTACTCCTTCAATGCTTACTTCTTTTTCCTCTTCCCACATTTCCAAAACCAATAATGTGACCTTTTTGATCACCTCTAAAAAAAAACATGACCACCATCTCTTTCGTGTAGTTCTATAAATTGATTTAAATCTTTGATCATGTGTCTGGAGCACCCACTGTCTATATACCATTTCTTCCTCTTAGACATAGTGAGGCAAACCTGTAAATAAAGACTATTTCATTTTAGGTACCCATTTCTTGATAGGTCCTTTCTTGTTAGTTAGTTTCCTAGAAATATTACTATTTTTAGGAACCTATTTCAAGGAGCTTCCAATGCCATTCTTCCTATATAAGCAAGACTTGACATGATGCCATCTCTTGTTACAATATGAGCAGGTAATAAATGGACTAGAAGAATGCATAGAAGTCTTAAAGTAGCTATGATAGTATCTGGCTGCCTTTTTAGGCTTCTTCTAAGAAGTATCAGTGATAGGATTATATCTAATTCCTGACCTATTAGAGATGCATCTTTGTGAACTAATCAAAATGTTTAGTATCTTGATACCCTAAGTCAATTTTCCTAAATCATTTTTCAGGATGTTATTCTAAGATTGTAATGTTATGCAGTTTGTACATAAATTAGAATTATTTTGAGCAATATCCTTCTTTTATGACAAAGTTTTTAACTTATCTTCTAACATAGAAATTTTCTTTTTAGCATGTAGAAGTTGTTTGTACTGTTTTTTAAACGGATAGAACAATTCATTATATTCATGTTGTATAAGATCAGAATTTATTGCATCTGATTGTGATTCAGTCAGATCTATTTCTTGTGCTACAAGGCATAGGTTTATTGTTTCCTCCTTCTCTTCTTCTTCATCTGAAGAGCTATCTCCCCATGCAGTGAAGGCCTTCTTCTTAGGCTTTTCCTTTTTCTTCTTCTTTTCTTGTTTCTTTTGCCACTGAGGATAATCCCATTTGATATGTCCTGATTTCTTGCATTCATAACTTGTCAGTAGCTCCTTTTAATCTTTTTTATTGCTTGAAAATCCTTTTCTAAAGTTCTTCCTTCCTCGGTAAAATCTTTTGAATCGTTTGACCATCATGCCAAATTTTTCATCTTCGTTAGACTCTACATTTGATTCATCTTCATTGACTTTCATAGCAATGCCTTTCTTCTTTTTGCTCATATCTTCCTTGTGTTGAAGCAAGGTTAATTCATGTTCTTCAAGGCTTCTAAAAAGTGCAACTACTAAACTCATTAATACTCCTTGTGCCTCTGTAATGGCAGTAATTTTGGGTTGCCATGCCATTAGAAAACTCTTGAGGATTTTTCTGACTTGTTCAACTTGAGTGTAAGTTTTGCCCAAATTTATCAAATGATTGATAATATGAGTAAAATGTACTTGCATATCGTTGATTGCTTCTCCTTCCTTTATCTTGAAAGTCTTATATTCATAAATGAGACCACTCTTCTTGTTTTCCTTGACGCCATCAGTTCCTTCATGAGCTTGTCTTAAGGCATTCCATATTTCTTTTACAGTAGTGCAGTCAGTAACACGATAATATTTCATTCTATTGAGAGCACAAGCAATTGTAAGTTTTACCTTGCATTAAGATTCAATCTTCTTTTGTGCTTATCTTCCCATTCTTCTCTTGTTTTTTGTCTTATCTGGCCATCATCTCTAGGGATCATAGGGATATATAAATCTCTGGTAACAATGTCCAATATCTCAATATCCTAAGCTTCAAGATACATCATTATTCTACTTTTCTCGAAGGGATAGTCTTCTCCCCTGAATGCAGGAGGCCTCGTTATTAACATACCTTCTCCTAAATTGTCATCTACAAATTTAGTCATCAGTAGGATCTTTTAATCAGACAGTTAAGTCAAGAATGAGCAATCATGTTTTGATACTAATTGTAAATACCCCAAGAGGGGGTGAATTGGGCTAATTAAAAATTCAAATGAAATGCAGAAATAATAAGTGACATGAAGGAATGAAATCACCAATCACGAGAGTTAGATGAATAGAGCTTGACACTGGTGATTTATCTTGGTTTGACTCTTACCACTTGAGTCTACTCTAGTCTCTAGAAACCTCTTGAGATATCCAACTATATTACGAAATTAATTCGAGCTCTTGGTTGCCATAGTACATAAACAGACTTCTTAATAAGTTTGAAACTCTCTTTCTTACAAAGTAATTATAAATTCCCTTAAACTCCTCGAGCTTAAGTTCCTCTATTTTGAAGATGCAAAATAAGGATAAATAGAGTAAATTCAAGAATGAACTACTACTACTTTTAAACTCTCTTTTAGAGTAGATATATAATCAATGAAGCTCTCTATCAATAAATGATACATAAAAGGTAGATAAACTTTGATACTCAAAATAAATGTAGAATGTTCTTGTTGTTTTCATAGTTCCTCTACTTCTTCAGGGTTTATAAATGAGTCTATTTATAATTGAGAATCTTAAATGATCTGTTAGACTCATAAACTTTTTTGTTGGAGGTTGCTTGTGATCTATTTCCTTCTAGTTTTGAGTTTTATCATATATTCAAGCTTTTTTAAGGTTCTCCAGTGGACTAGCCAATAAAACAGTGCTTTACAGTAGAGACTTCCTCATTTGTATAGTAACGGCTAAAAACATTAAATGCCTCCGATAAAAGTGGTTGAAGCTTATATGTTTTGATATAACAAAAAGCAAGCTCGGTGATTAGAACAAATATTAGCAACCAGAAGAACTTCAAGGAAATAATTGTGTTTAAATATCATTTGGTAAAGATATACAGTGAATATAATTAATTTTGGATGAAAAGAAGGATTAAAAAATGAATTCTAATGACCTTCAGAAGAGATACAAAAAATAGAGTACAAAGATTCATAGTAGTACCGATGTTACTATAATCTAGCACTGGTGTTATAGTTATGAGCAGACATAGAAAGAATGTTATAGCACAGGTGTTGTCTTTGTAACACCAATGCAATCCAATACGTAAAAGATAAAGATTCTTGATATTTTTAGAAGAATTAGAATATTTCTAAAAATATTATTTAGCATTAATGTTGAAAGGAAATAACACCAAGATAACATATCAATCAAATCTCTTCACAGGATAGAAGAAAGAACAGTACCAGTGTTAAGGTGTTAGCACAGGGGTTACATAAACTTAAGCAAAACTTAGTATAGGTGCTAACTAAGTAATATAGGTGTTGACATAACTCAATCAAGGATAAATGAAGAATAAGATTGATGTTAAAAAGATAGTACCAATGTAAGAAAAAAGGTTCAAATAAAAGAGACTCAATTGCACAAGTTTTAAAAGGGTAACACAAGTGTTAGAATGAGTACGAATGGTATTATATGAACCATGAATCAATAGAATAGTGAAGATAACAGAGGTAACACTAATGTTAAGGCATCCAATACCAGTGTTATCAACACAAAAATATTTTTGAACAAGACAACTTTAATTACAAGGATTATAGTTGAGTTAAATACTTAACTAATAAGATAGCATACCTTTTGTTTGTATAAGCTCTCATTTAGTCAATTTTAATGTAAAGCCAATTATTTTAGTTAAGAAATCTTGAAATGCACAAAACTTCTCTTTATTTTGTAATCATCAAAACCAAGGTTCAATAAATTATACAACTTATGTCAACAACTACCCTAAAGACTTCCAAGTTCCTATATGCTATACAAGTTGAGAAATCAGTGAAAGAAGGATGCCAAGCCTTCATGGTATTCTGTTCATTACACGTAGTGTATGATGGTGTAATAGATAAGATAAGAGTTGTCAATGAGTTTCCTAAGTTTTTTGCAGATGAAGTGTCATGATTGCCACTAAAGAGAGATTAAGTTCTCAATCGACTTAGTACCTGGTACTGAGCCAATCTTTAAGGCTCTGTATTGAATGGCTCCAATAAAGTTGAATGAGTTTAAGAAGCAGTTAGAGGAATTATTGGAGAAAGGATTGATTAGATCGGGTGTTTCACCTTGGGGTTTGCCTGTTCTGTTTATAAAAAAAAAGATGGTAGCATGAGACTGTGCACAGACTATCGACTACTGAACAAGGTGACAATCAAGAATAAGTATCCGTTACCCCGAATTGATGATTTGCTAGACCAGTTGACTAGAGCAGTAGTATTCTCTAAGATTGAATTAAGATCCAGCTATCACCGGTTAAGACTGAAAATGGATTATGTGCTGAAGACTGCTTTTAGAGATATCGGCACTATGAGTTTCTTGTTATGCCTTTCAAATTGATAAATGCGCTAGCAATCTTCATAGATTACATGAACTAAATCTTCAGACCCTACCTAGATAAGTTCGTAGTGGTCTTTATTGATGACATTCTAATCTATTCGGTTGATGAGGAGGAATATACTAAGCATATAAGGATTATGTTGTAAATTTTAAAAGAGAAGAAGCTCTATGTGAAGTTGAGAAAGTGCAAATTTTGGTTACATAAGGTGAAATTTCTAGGTCACATAGTGTCAGTTAATAGTATTGTCCTCACAAGGTTGACATGAAAGACTGACCTCTATGACAAAGAATTCAAAGCTTCTTGGACCTAACAAGGTATTACAGAAGATTTATTCAAGGATTTTCCCAAATTACCTCTGCTTTAACCAAATTGACTAAGAAAGATCAGCCTTTCATATGGACTAACAAGTGTGAAGAGTTGAAGCAAAGGTTGATGACTACACTAGTGTTGACCATCCTAAATTTGAAATGGCCATTTGTTGTATATGCGGATGCTTCACTTAAGGGTCTTGGATGCGTATTAATGCAAGATGATAGAGTTGTGGCATATGCTTCAAGGTAGTTAAGACTGTATGAGGAGAACTATCCTACCCATGATCTTGAACTTACAGCAATGGTGTTTGCATTTAAAATATGGAAACATCACCTATATGGTGTACAATTTGAGGTGTACAGTGACCACAAGAGTCTCAAGTATCTAGTTGACCATAAGGAACTAAATATGAGATAGCAAAGATGGATGGAGTTTCTAAAGGACTACAATTTTGAGTTGAAGTACAATCCTGGAAAGGCTAATGTAGTAGCTGATGTGTTGAGTTGGAAGATGTTGCACGTGGCATTCACGATGATGCAAGAGCAAAAGATGCTAGAGGATTTCTCTAATGAGCTTAAGAATGTCCCAGATTTGGTGTCGTATAATCTAAATGTCACAATGATCACAAGTGAGTTCTGGAAAGGGATGAGAAAAGCACAGTTGGAAGATGAGTACTTGTTAGAGATCCAAGAAGATATTGAGGAGAACTGGAGATGGCTTTTGGCTTCAATGATGACGGGTTCATGTTGTATCATGACTGAACATGTGTTCCTAATGAGAAGGAGATTAGAGAGACTATCTTATCAGAAGCTCACAGGAATAAGCTAACATTCCACCCTAGTGCCACTAAGATGTACCAAGATATGAAAAGGCAGTGGTGGTAGTATGGAATGAAGTGAGATGTGACTGAGTTTGTCTCTAGGTGTTTGACATGTCAAAAAGTCAAGATAGAACACCAGAAGCCACCTGGGTTACTACAACCTTTAGAAATCCTAATGTGGAAATAAGACAGCTTGTCTATGGATTTAATAATAGGATTGCCACGTACTCAAGCAAATCTTAATGCTATATGGGTGATTGTGGACAGACTAATAAAGTTAGCTCATTTCCTAGATGTTAGAACAGACTATACCTTAAAGAGGTTCACTAAGGTCTATGTCCAAGAGATAGTATGATTGTATGGGGTACAAAAAAATATTGTATCATATCATGATTCAAGGTTCACATCAAACTTTTGGAGAGCTTTATACCAAGCCATGGGTACAAAGCTAAAATTTAGTATAGCCTATCATCCCCAGACCGATGGTCCGACCGAGAGGACAATTCAAACTCTCAAGGATATGTTACAACCATATGCTATTGAATTTAGTGAAAGTTAGGGTAAATACTTGCCACTCACAGAGTTTACCTATAACAATAGCTTTCATGCAAGCATTCAGATGGCTCCATATAAAGCTTTGTATGGTCGGAAGTGCCAATCACCTCTTTACTGGACCGAGTTGAGTAAGAGGAGTATCTTAAGGCCAGATTTGGTGGATCAAACTATAGAGAAGACAGAGATAATTTGACAAAAGTTGTTGATTGCCCAAAGTCAATAGAAGTTATGCGGATAAGAGAAGGAGACGACTGGAATTTATGGTCGCGACTAAGTATTTTTGAAGGTATCACCTATGACTAGTATTGGGAGGCCTATCTAAGAAAAGAAGTTGACTCCCAGATATATTGGTTCGTTTGAGATTCTAGAGAGAATTTTGGTGTACCGGATTACATTACCTCCACATTTATTGGGTGTATATGACGTATTTCATGTCTCACAACTCAAAAAGTACCAACTCGATCCATCCCATGTAATTTGTAAAGTCCTGACTCAATCTGGGCTTTACCATTCCACATCACACAATCAATAAATTAAAATCAGAGTAATAGCCCTTTATTTGTTTTCAAATCGCGGGATCTCGACTTGAGTTAGGTCAAGTGATTCTGTAATGTCCACTTTGACATTACTAAAATTCACCACACAATCACAACAAACAATCATAATTAGGAATAAAAATTGCTCCAAAGCTCACGTTATCTATATAAGAGTTAAAACTAATAATCCTGTAGAAATAATTTTGGAAAATTTGGGATCCCATAAAAACCCTTCAAATTTATAGTTTGAGTTCAAACTTAATGATTTATAAAGGTATTGGAAGTATGGAAAAGTTTTGAGAAGCAAAACACTTCAAAATAAGGCCAAAATGTCATTTTTAAGTGTTTTGGTCCATACGCCATGGCTCGTGGTACATACACTGCGGCATGTGGCACAGAAAGGCAAGTTTTCTCACTATACCGCGCGCGGCGGTGCATGTGTCCATGACAGCTTTTCTGGATGAACTTTGAACACGCACCATTTTCACATCCGATGTCCGATTGGAGTGATTCAAGCGCCCACGCAAAGCTTATTCAATAAGCCAACTAATAGTATAAGTTTCGTTACAATCCAACACTATATGTGAATTTTAGATACTCGAATGCAAAAGTCAGTTTTTAAAATGATTTTCAACCATCTAAGTACCCAAAACTCATAACTTATATCATTAACCCTTTGTGAGACTTAAACCAAGTCCAATGGATCAAAATACACTTGAGTGAGCATTCAAACACATAAAAATGTACCAAACACAAAATTTGGCCACTCAATGGCCATTTCACCCAATATGGCCAAAATACCAAATCAACACCATATACACTAATTGGCCTCTATTGCCACATAATACACTACAAATATATTGTCACCACATAGATAAAATATTCCTTGCATTTGTAATAGTATTTTAGCCCATCACCACAAAAACTGTCACATATTCACATCACGTACAATATTAGGCTAAAATACAAAATAACATAGTGTGAAACAAGTGCAACCAATCAAAATGATATGCATTCCTAGTTGGCAACATATAATCTCATCTATAGAAGTTTATGTACACAACTCAAAATAAAATTAAGCTTTACAATGAGATTATAGCTAGTATGCTAGCCCTTCCTCGATTACTTCCTTGGCTCAATCTCAGTGGTAGAACTTGTAAAATGATAACCACGGGGTGAGATAAAAATCTCAGTAACTAAGATAATCTACATTATTGATTAATATGTCAAGTTATAGACAAGCCTTAAGTCAAGTAAAATAAGTACAACATATAAAATCACCACAAGTTACATGCATGATCCCTAACCATCCGATCCTCCAATACTCCTGACCGAACTAGTAGGCTATTTCACAAAACCAAACCACATGTATGGTCCTCAAGCTCACCATCCATGGTACGACTACCCGGCCAAGGTGTCCTAAACCACTTTTGGACTACTGGTTCTCCCTATTAAAAGTAATTGGGGTGTCATTACTCCAACACCATATCCTATGGATGATAAGGAGCATAATCTCCAACTCTGCACCCTTTTGGGTACTAAGGAGAGTAAGTCTCCAACACCGCACCCATTTTGGGGCACTGAGGAGAGTAAGTGCTGCACCTAGCATCTCGAGATACCAGCTTTGCCATATGGACTTAATTTTCACTAACTCTACTAGGGTGACCTCCCACCCTCTAACATGCCACATTTCACTACATATCTCCACTTGACCATGCATAAACCACTTTCTAAACCAATATAATGAATATTACTACTTACTTCAAAAACTTGACATTTTACAACTCAATACTCCACTTATTTTTTAAAATAGTTAACTTTTACAAAATTCATACATATATACATGATAAATCATGCAAGAACAACTTGAGAATAACTTATACAAAGTAATAAATAATGTAAATTATCTAGTTACCTCAACTCTTTTGTCACTAAAAGGGTTACCCATGGTACTAAATCTCTTCTTGTGTCAAAATAAGTCTTCCCACACCACAATCTACATCAACAAATACTCTATGTTAATTTTCAATTAATACAAGCACTATTAACTACTAATAACCTCCCAATTCTCCCACTTCTCACTTATATTCTCAACAAAGAGGCTTGTTAAGATTACAATTTGTTCACACAATCCCTTTAAGCCTCCCTCTAACTCTATCACAACATAACACTTAATATCTCAACTTATCACACTTCAAAACCCCATGATCAATTTAGGGCTTAATCTAAATTTGACCAAACAATAAAGTAGCTTCATATTACCACATATTCAAGATTAATAAACCTAAATCAAACCTTTAGAGTCAATAGAAACCTTCAAAACATAGACTCATGGCTTAATCTAATCAGAGCAAATTCTTACTCTTTCAAATTCTATGGAAAATGAGATGAAAAGGTAGAGGAGAAAGGATGGAAACTTACTCAAGAGTTTGAAGGCTCAATTTATCTTCAAAATCTTCCTAAAATGATGCCCTAACAGTACCTAAAACTTGCCCCTTTGTTTTCTAGATTTTCCACCACAAAAAATTGTTATTATCTAATCATTTTCAAAATTTTAAGTTGCCTGCTATGCCATGTGCCGCAACACATGCCACACAAGCCGCGGCTCACGACGCAACAACCAATAAGTTGATTTTGCTCCCCTCGATGCCTCCCGACTTGATCTGACTTCCATCTTAACTTAATTTAGAGCTAAATACGATCCAAAAATCCAATTAGCAACCCAAAAATATATTTAAATTAATTAATCATATTTTTAACTAATTTATCCATTAATTAGTCAATTTTTCTGAATTTAAAGTTTTTGAATGTTACAGATTCTATGGTTATTGGCATTTTTGGTTTAGGAGTTTAAGCACCTTGGTAGTGTTTTTGAAAGAAAATGAGCCATTTTGGGTTCAGGTGTCCAAATCTCATTTAACTAAGTGTTTGGGTGTGGGATTGGTGCCAATAGCTAAGTGGTTCTAAGAGCTACGTGTGGATGCTCTAATCACTTGAATCGGATGTTGAATGGTGAAATGGTGTGCTTCAAAAGTTGGCCGAAGAGTTATTATGATAGTAGTTTGCTGTCATGATAATAGTCGCTCACCGCTACACGAGGCACAAAGAGGGGACATTCCCCTCTGTGCAATCCATCGTGGCAAGTGATGTATTGCATCATAGCACACTGTGCTTTTATGGCTGGAATATTTTGTTTTATATATTGTAGCCTAATGAATTTCTTATGCTTCAATTGGCTTATTTAAGTTGTTTTAAACTATAATTTGAGCTCACACGATTTTTTAAAAGGGTTTTTTCTTAGGATCCTATTTTCTCAAACATTTTCTAACCCTTGTGTTATGATGACTATTTTGTCTTGGGATTAAACTAATCTCAATTATCATAACAGTGTTCTGTAATTGGTGCTCTGTGTGTTTGGAATGTTAAGGATGATGTTACATGTCCCACTTGTTCTAAGAGGGACTTGAACCTAACTAGTCTCTACTGGTTCATGAGGAGGCTAAATTAGGGGTACGAAACCCCATGGTTGTTAGTGTTAGGGGAAATCAGATTATATAAGTGAGTGAGTTAACCCTAGCCTGGTAGCTCCTCACAAGTAGAAGGATGGGTTAGTCCATAAAGGACATAGCCATGTGATAGCCACTAGTTTCATATTGGAGGTAATAGAAGGGTATAAGGCTAGCATTCGATCATGCATATAAATCCAACCACATGGTTGTTAGTATTATGGTCCGGTATGTGTTAGGGGCGCATGGTTGGTATTATTGCGACTCCACAATGTGCATTGATATTGTGTGGATATGTATACATGCCTTGGGCCTGGTCACATATTTGTTAGTATTGTGAACCATGGCCAAGTCCATCATATGTGCAGTAATTGTGTATTCTTGCCTATTTACGTATGTTTACAATTGTTGTAACTATATAGATTAGGTGAAACTTAGTTATTGAGTGGTTGTACTCACCTCTCAATTTTCAATATTTTTATGATCTAGCTCATCAGATTCAAGTCGGGGAAAGCACATAGAGGCTTAGGATTTGTAGAGTAATCCTTTTGTATGCCTTTCTTTGTTGTTTTATGTGTATGAATGTTAATACAATTGCCAACCAAGAGTTACATGTTATTTTTGCACTACTTGTATTACTATAGTGTACAACTTGCATATTTTATATCCTCGGTTAGTGAGTTTTGGTTGTAAACCTATTGATAGGGCTAAAATACTTGTGTAAGTAGAAACATGTGTATTTTGAAAGAATTGAAATGAAAATGATAGTTTTGTGTATGATTTTTCTCCCCTTTATGTTTAATGAAATTGGGTTTGAGTGGTGATTTTGAGGAATATGTGTTTTTGGTTGTGTATGGTCTGTTGCATGGGTCCACTAGAGTCCATTGAGTGTGATTGGATGGTCAGTGTAGGCTTTTGGCACTTTGGGATTGAGTTGGAACATCATGGTTGTGAAATTTTAGTGAAAAAGTAGCAAAACTAGGTTTTGGTGTCCAACTTTTTTGTACAAAAATAAATTTGAGTGTGAAACTAGTATCATTAGCTAAAGCTAAGAAAAAGCTTCATGTAGACACCAAAATCACCTTAATTAGACGTTGGACGGAGTTTTGGAAAGGTTCAAAAGTTCACTCCCACTGTTGTCAAATAATGGCAGTTGTTGCTGTCAAATTCGTGCAATGCGTTGCGGCGCATGGCACAAAGGCGTGTGAGCTGTGGGGCATGGGTCATTTTTTGTACAAAACACAATTGCGAGTTTTAAAACTCTTTGTTTTGGATCCTATTTTATTTTTAAGCTTTCACATTATTTTTAAACTCTGATTTGAACATTTTAAGTGTGTAATAGAGATTGAAATTGATCTTTGGGATCCCATTGTAAATGATTTGAAAATTCTTCTCTTTTATGTAATTTTACAACTTTGGTAATTCTTTGAGAGTTAATCCCTTGATTACCATATTTATGGAGTTAAGTGTGGTT
This sequence comes from Prosopis cineraria, assembly GCF_029017545.1. Lineage (NCBI taxonomy): Eukaryota > Viridiplantae > Streptophyta > Magnoliopsida > Fabales > Fabaceae > Prosopis > Prosopis cineraria. The sequence goes on along the minus strand of NW_026555332.1, from coordinate 21,850,197 downwards.
AAGTAAGGGAGATATTACATCTAACATATAGAGGCTTAAATTACCATGGCAGCCAAAGAAAGAATTTAACAACGCAATCCTCTTCTTTTTACATCAAGATCAAATTCACATTAGAATTTACAAGCCATGATGATCAAACTTTAGATGAAAACATCCAAACATCAAGTAATAAGATTAGAGAATAGAAAACAAAAGAAACTTAGCCAAGTGAAGCTCTGGATTCATCCTCCATCTTCATCTCTCTAGGATTTCACTAAGAACTTTAGCCAATCATCCTCATCTCCATGAAACCTTGAAGAAGCTTATGAAGGCTGAACTCCATAGCCACTTGGATGAAAAAATTGAGCTTGGATTCTTGTAAAAATGGAAGGGAAGGGACGAGCTAGATGAGGGATGAAGAATGGTGTAGGTTTTGTGGAGGTTTGACGGTTGTAAATAAAGGTTAGGGTGCTGAAAAATGAAAAACAATAGAGAGAAAATGAAAAACAAGATGAATTGGAGAAAAAGGATGACAGAGAGTAAAATGTGGTGAATGAATTGAGCGTTGAATTTGAATTCCAATGAGAGGAGCTGAGAAGGACATGTTTTGCATCAGATTTGGCTCAAAAATTAATTAAAAAACAAATTAAAATCAAAGGGAAAGCTTCGCACTTAACACACATGCCCTTAGGTGGCTCCTTTTCATTAGTTGGGTGATAATTCCTATGCTCATATGAATATTCTCATGCTTTGCATTTAGAAAATCTGATCAACCCCATCCATAAGCCATTTAGCATGCCACTTATGTAACACCCTCAAAAATACAAACCGATTTTTCGCAAATTATTAAAACCATTATCATGGTAGAAAATTTTCTTACCATGATACATCCAAAACAATATACCACAGGTCTTAAAATATCTCAAAAAAAGCAATTAGAACCATGAGGAACAGTCAAGATCCTCATGGCATGATATTTAAATTAGGTCATGAATCAAGAGAGACAAACATAATCCTCTTGGTCAAATAAATACTTTTAATAAAAAGGATTAGAGTTTACATGCTTCACAAAGAAGATATGTCTTAAGTTAGCACAAGATACATTGTATAATCCAAAATAAGAGGCAACGTAAAAGATGGTATTTCATACACCATAGTTACACCTCTGGTGCTTTCTCGGCCGGACTCGCTCCTGTAAAAATATTAACCACGGGGAATGAGACTTAAAAGTCCCAGTAACCAAAAATTAATATGTAATGATGCATGCGATTGTAACTAATCATGCGATTGCTAAGTGGGCACACAAAACATTTAACCGAACAATATTTTCAAACAAACGAACAAGTATTTAATTTGCATGACTGCACCTTATATCCTCCTTTTGCCATGCTCGGACACCAAATCACCCGGCCAAAGGTGAGTTGGACCAAGCGACACGCCACTCATTGGGTCCAATGAGGGCTTACCACGTGGTAATAATTAACCGAACAGAAATTCCCATTAACACCATACATTAAAATACCCTGACAAGTCATGCATCATTCAAATATCCAAACAGGAATATATTCGAACAATAATATCTCATCATGATAAACAAAAATAAATTTTTAACCCACTTGGCAATAATTTCAAACAAGTATATACAGTATTTATTTTTAATAATTCATAATTTTTTCAAACAACAAAACAACACATAACCATTCACAAACACACTTATCACAACACATTAATAATGGTTACCTTGTGTCTTGAATAACAAGTTCCCCTTCACAACTCCTCTTTCACCACTATCTTTGTCAACACAATCTACATAGTTATTTCATAATATTATATATTAATTTTACATTAAAATAAATAACTCTAATTTAAAGAGTTAGAAAGTCTTAGATCTATAATCCATATTAACACTAATTTAAGATTTATGCCTCATTTAACTTTCCAAATTCTTTTTTTTTAAATTCTCGTACCCTAATAAACTATTTTTTTTTTATCCTCAAATCGCTTCTAGTATTACAATTTCATCCTTCTATATTCTAAAAATTCATCCAAAAATAAATTAAAAATTTTAAAATTATCCTGAAGCCTCAAATCACCTTTCTATAACCTCAAAAATACCTATTCATACTTAAATAAATATTTAATAATCAGAAGTTCATCCCTACATCTCAGATTTCACATAAATTCAACCATATAGATCTAGATTTTAACTCAAAAATTCTTAAACATGAGTTTCAACCTCAAGAAAGTATTCTATAATATTTATTATATCCCTAAGAGTTTTAACCTATATTTTTAATCCATCATATCATCAGATTAACTATCCTATAGAAAAAAAATCCTAATCAGAATATTTACTCTATCCTATAAAATAATCATATCACTAGAAAGCTAATATTATTTAGAAAATAACTATAAAATTAATTTTATAATTCAATAAATTTTTAAATGCTAATCTAAATAGGAAATTTAGAACATACCTGAAGAAAAAGAAAATAATCCCCCCTCGCGAGAAAAACGCCGAGCAACGTGAGAGAAAGAGAGAAAAATAATATAAAAATGGAATTGTGGTCCCAAAATTATATTAAAAAAAACTATAGGTTCGAATTTAATTATTCAAACCTTTGGGTCAAAAGTTGCAATTTTCTCTAAATTGCATCTTAGCCTCTCATGCTTCCTAATGCACACACCCCCTCCTTTTTATACATGAAGGCACCTCTTCTCTTCCCTCATCTAACCAATGTGGAACTTAGAAACAACAACCTTCCACCCCTTTTTTTTGTTCCTTCTACCTTCTCTTTTTTTTTACACACAATAAAAAATTATTTATGTATTATATCTTAACTAAATATTGCTTATGTGATTTTAAATTTAAATTTTTAAATTTATAATTAAATACCTAACCATAATATTATTTCTAAATAACCTCAAATAATATAAATTCCTATTATTATCATTTTTTTTCCTCAAAATCTAAATTCCATAATTTCTTTATTATATAAAAATCAGGATGTTACAACTTATGCCCAAAATGCCCCTCTTGCACTTCCTTGACCAATTGATACAAGTCCAAGTGCACATGTGTTACCTATGTCACATAATGAACAAAATTAATTAAATAAATCCATGTGACATAATAATTCATATTTAGAAATATGAACGTAATTATTTAGATGGGAGATAAATAATAAAATGCAATCCAAGGGCTGACTCACGTGAAACCATGTATGCACACACATGTACAAAACCCTAATTAGATTAACAAAGTCAACAACCTTAATTTTGTGATTTTTAATTAATATCTCCCAAACCACATTGAATTTTCAAAATATAATTTCATATTCATTTTTCTGAGCATCAAACACATTTGTACTAATTTTCTTGTACATTTTCTTAAAGTTTAATTTTTGAATCAAAATACCCCTAGTGCACAACTTTTCCCCTTAAGCAACATGTAAAATGAGTTCTAAATGAGTGAATAAAGTGTATAAATGATGTGTCTCTTTAGTATGTCATTAAAATGGGAGGAGCACCCATTGTGTGGAAGTTAAAGAAGCAAACAACAATTTCACGTTCTTCAACAAAAACTGAATACAAGGCTTTTGGAAGTGCTGTATCAAAGATTACATGGCTGGTTGGTTTGTTAAAAGACCTGAAGGTTGAGAATCTTCTTCCTGTTCTAATACATTGTGACAACAAAGCATTAATTCAAATGGCTTCGAATCCATTATTTCATGAACGAACAAAGTATGTTGAAATTAACTACCATTTTGTTTGTGAGAAACTTCAAGAAGGGTTAATTAAATTACACCATGTGGCTTCTTCATATCAATAAGCAGATATTTTTACTAAACCTTTAGGTAAATCTGGTCATGAGAGAATGTTAACCAAATTAGGACCCATAAATATTTTTCATTCTAACTTGAGGGGAGTGTAGAAAATATTGATTAATATTGTTTCTCCAGAATAATATCTCTGGATATTAGTTTATTGTTTGGGTTTGTTTATTAGGCATCAGGAGGTTTGTTTCATGTTTATTCTGGGCTATGAATACATTGTGCCCCTCTTTGTATTAGATATTTGTCTTTGTTCCAAAACCTGATGGGTTCAATAAGAGTATTATTCAGCAAAACCTTTTTTTTATAATAGTAATTTTTCTTCTTCTTCTTCTTCCTCTGTTTTTTTTTTTTTTTGGTATGAGGAGTTCAACTACAAATTAAAAACGTTTCTTCCATTGTTTTGAAGTCTAGCTTTATGAAGGGTATATATGTTGTTATTTGACTATGACATTGTTTGTGTAATGAAATTGCTTTTTAGCGATAGCAATTACACTAAATATCATTGAGTACTTTATTTTATGTTTTGTTAAGTGCATGCTCCCTATGCATAGCACCTGAGTGTTAATGTACAACCATTAGCAGTAAACACGCTTGAATGTGTTTAGATTTTTATGCTATAAATAGTAATAATATTTAAATTATTAAATATTAAATAATTATAATATTTTTAGTTATTTATTGATATTTCCAGGATATGTGATATGATAATTAGCCAGTAGCATGTCAAAGTGGTGGGTCAAATTGGTGTTTTCATCTTTTACAGGGGTAATAAAAAATATTAATCTATTAGAATTTATTTGTAATTTAAGAAACTTAAATAATACTAATTTTTTTTATAAGACCCTTTCCTATAATGAGTTTTTTTCTGTAGTATGCTAGATCATTGTTTTAATTTTTTAATCAATTAATAATTAAATTAATGAATATTAACAGCAATTCATTTTTAATACATGAAAGACAATATTGTATCACGATTAACTTAAGAATACCTAATGCACTTGAAAATAAAAAACTTGAGGGATAAATTAATATTTTAACATTATCTTTTAAAAAAATTACTTGCAGACAACAATAAATACAAAATCTGTTGTTATTAAAATGATAATAATAACTTCTTCTTTTTTGGGGACTACTTGTTCGTTCTAATTAATATGCCAATAATTTTGTTAGGAAATACATTGATATGATTCTCCCTATATTTTTTATTAAAAAAAACTACAAAATAATCCATGATTTCTTTTATTTTGATTGATATGACACGTAACCAAAGAAAGTCTAACACTAGAAAAGTCTTCTCTACTTGGTCCAACCCTTTTTTGCCACCTAGTTAAAATCAAAGCTGATCAATTGAAAAGCAAACCAAATAACAAGAACTTAAATTCAATAACTGTATTTATAAGGATTCAGCATCTGGATTGTTTAAGTAATAATTTAAATGATATAAATATTTAATATCTATATTAAATATGATTATCGAATTAGGATTCAAATAACACTAAAAATAAGTCGAATTTTACGACATTAATTTTATCTCTAATATAAATAATTAAGCATGATCGATATACCAGTCACTATCTAAGCGCCCCTCCAAGAATCGGTGAGTCTGGCCAATGCAACACGAGAAGTCCCTCCTTGCCTCAACGCAGCTTCTGCTTCACCCCTCGCAGCCTCAACTCGCTTCCTCACCGACTCACCTCTCTCCGATTCCATCAACTCAGTGACTCGCTCTGCCACCTCCCCCGCCTCAACCAACCGACCTTCCGACGACAACGACTTGCGCATCCACAAGGCAATCTTCATTTCCTCCACCATAACCACCCTATTGAACCTCTGCTCCGCGTACAAAGGCCACGCCACCATCGGGACGGCAGCGAGCACCGCCTCCAACACTGAGTTCCACCCGCAATGGGTCACGAACCCACCCACCGACCTGTGATTCAAAACCTCAACCTGTGGGGCCCACTTCTTCACTACCATCCCTCTTTCCCTGGTCCGATCCATAAAACCTTCCGGCAGCAAGAAATCCAGATCTGGATCCACCTGCGACGATAAGGCGATATTCTGGGTTTTCTCCGACGGTGGATTCCGCACTACCCACAAGAATCTTTGGCCACTCCTCTCTAATCCACAAGCTATTTCATGTAATTGCTCTCCACAAAACAACCCCAAACTCCCAAAACACAAGAACACGACGCTTCTGTCAGGCTGTGAATCTAACCACCTCAAACATTCGTGTTCTGATGCTTCTCCTTTATCATAATCAATCAAAGGACCTACCGGATAGATGGGCGGTGTTGGACCATCCGATACACAAAACCCATCGTAAATTGCACCGAGGCACTTGTGTTCCAAGGCTTCAAATGTGTTGACAATAATACCAGCTGTTTTGCGGGCAAGAACAGAGCATTTCAGAAATCCTTCGTAAGCAAAATCATTTCGTTCAAGCAATGGTTCAGGCATGTCCCTGCCAGTAATCGGTGGAAGACCGGGGATGTTAAGAGGGGCATCGATTTCTTTGAGGCTCTTATCGGTGGTCCGGTGGAGGGTAGGGAGGTAGAGGAACGAGGCGAGGTTGCCGGCGCAGGTGGTGAAGAAGCAAAAGGTACGGATGTTGAGTTGAGAAGAAACCGATAAAGCTTCCAAAGCAAAGAAATCTGCAATAAGTGCGATGATGGCATGAGTTTTGGAAATGGAAACGAGAGCTTGGTGGAGATTGGGGGTGTTGAGGCGAAGAAGCTCGAACATGAGGGTTTCATGGTTAGGCGCAGAGGGAGGTAGAGACACTGGAGGGAGTTGTTGGAAGACGATGTGAGGATCAATGGCGGCGGAGACCGCGGCCATGTAATCGGCGGTGGAGGGGTTGGGTGGTGAAGGAAGGAGGATGGTGGTCGCAAGTGAAGGTTGGAGAGATAGTATGAGCTTGCTTAACTCTACCATGGGAACCAGGTGTCCCCACTGCATCAGGGGATACAGAACCACCGCCTCTTTCATTTTGCTGCTTCAAATCGAATTTGAAGGGACCAACTATTGCAGAATAAAGCGAAAAATAGAGATGATGAAGAATAAACCTGAAAATGGACGGTAACGGAAGAAGATGATCTTGGATTAAAATGTTGACATGAAGACCCCATAAAGTCGGGACCATAAGTAGTTAACATTTGCCATCAAAACAAAAAAGACAAGCTAAGGAAAGGAAACATAACAGTTCCAATTGGACTCGGCATTTATGGCCTATCTGATTTTTTTATTTTTTATTTTTTTTAAAGCTTAATTTTTATTTGAAGGATTCAGGATCAGATGTGTATTCTGAAGCTCAATCCTTATTTAAAGAATGCAGGTTCGGACCCATAAGCCGTATAAATTAATTAAGCACTATAAATTAATTAAAATATTTTAAAAATAAAAATAAATAAAAATCTTCATAATTTTTTAGAAATTAAACAACATGTATTAAGAAGTCTAGTAAGAAAATTTAAACTTTGATTAAAAAAAGTTTATTTTTTATAAATACACAAACATAATAATTATCAAAAAATAAAAAATTTTATAAATTTTATACTGTACACTGATATTTATTAAATCATATTAAATCACTTTTAGAATAAATTAAAATTAATAATAATATAACACATGTAGGATTAGGATTTCAGACGAGCCCTTCTTGACTTCAAACGCGTGTTCCATCAAAGAAAAAAACTAATAATAATATAACAGAGTTTAAAGGGCAGCCCGAGCCCAAATCCTTTTTTACAGGGCTTATCAAAGTCAGGCTCTCAAATACGATTACATTAAAAAAAATTAATTTTTAAAGTTTGAATTCTTATTTAAACAAGACCTTCAGGTTCCTTCAAGTTCGATCCTTTAATCCCGACCCTTATTTCTCGCTAGCTCCAATTTGGGATTGAGTTCCCTCCTCTTACTAATCCCTTTTCCTCCCCTTCTCCCAACTTCACCACCCTTAAATCTTAATTGAACTTCATTGCTGTCTGGCCAAAAATTTCAATTCATTGGATTATAAAATTATTATTATTATAATATTAAATAATAAATTTATTTATAAGAATAATATTAAATTATATTTGTAAAGTTTAAAAGCTTACACTTATTAAGTTATTTGTTATTTAATAATAATAATAATAATGATGATGATGATGAATTTGAGCCATTCAAACTTGAAATCCCTCCAATCCAAAAGAAATATAGCATAGTTAATTATATTTGTAAAAAGATGTGTTGCTTATAAGGGGAATTTCATTTAAGAATTAAGAATGGGACTTATTTACGCATCAGATTGAATAAAATTTTCAATTTATTTTTTTTATAGAAAATGATCAAAACATCTTTAATTTTTTTATATATTATTAATAAGTAAAATTATAAAATTAACAAATAAAATTACACAATTAATAAATAATACAGTTTAATTGAGAAAATGATGGATTTGATAAGTGAAATTAAATAATTAATAAATTTTATCAGTGAATTAACAAGTAAAGTAACTACAATTAACAAATGATATAATTCAACTGAAAGAGTCACAAATTTAATAAGTAAAATTAAATAATTAACAAATAAAGTTGTACAATTAAGTCTAATTGAAGGATATTTTGTTTATTTTTTTAAAAAAATTATTTCAGTTTAATCCTTTAGTCTTACCGTGTAATTCTAAATTTTATTGAATTTGATTTGTGAATAAATCATAGCCATGATCATTAAATAAAATTCTCCCGCGATTACATTGGAACCCTTTTGAGAGCAAAGTTCCAACTCCTACGATCCTCATTTTGCTCTCATCTGCGTAATGTCTTCCGTGTTTGACTTTAACTGTCAGGTACCATTAGCCAGTAGTTAAGGAGTTGTTCGCCCTGTGCGTGACAGTGCGACTATATGTTATTCCCATGGACATTGAATGACAAGTGAATGACTGAATGTTAGATAAAATGTTTTCCTACATGGCATTAGTGCAATGAGACAGTCGGGCATATTTTAATTATATTTAATTTATTGACCATCTCAATCATCATTATTAAAAAAAATATAAAATAATTCATTTAAATTATTTAAATGACATATTAATCTCACAAAAGGGCATAATTTTTCTAAAGTCTCAAAAAAATTTTCTGTCATTAGAAAATTAAAGGAAATGATCAAATTACCATTAAATAAAATAAAAATCTCAAGCCTCAATGCAAAATAACTAGCACACATTCTTGCCTCTGTTTCATCATCTTTTTCTTCTCCTCTTCTTCTCTTCTTCGTGGTCTTCTTTTGGTTCTTCTTCTTCTTCTGCTTCTGCTTCTACTTCTTCTCCTTCTCCTTCCCTATTTGCCATATTTTTTGAGCTACTGTACGTGGGTAATTTTTTTGTTGAGCTGTTATACATGGTGTGAACACCGTATTTTGTCGGGGCATTTTATTAAATTTAATAAATAATCAAAAAATACAAAAATTGAAATTTAATCCCTTTTTAAGATAATATTTTCAAAAAATAATAATAATGATAATTTAACAAAATCAAAAAAAAGAAAGGTTAAATCTTGAAAAAGAAAATCCCTCTTCAAATTATCCCAACCATTCAAGATATTAGGAGCTAATTTTTGAGAATCAACTTCTTTTGAATTTTTTCATTTAAATTTTGTTATCTTCTAAAAAAAATACATGCTTGCTTAATTCCAAATTAGATTTCTTTTGTCTTTTTTTTTCTCTTCTAATTTTTTTTTAAATTAATAAACAGGATTTTAAAAGAAAAAAAAGAGAGAGAGAAGAAAGGATTATAGATTTTTTTCTCTTCAAAAAAAAAAATATATATATATATAAACCAATGGGTTAAATCTTAACCCATTGGTTCCAAAATTTAGTGCTCAGAGTTAAAGGAAGACGAAGCCAGCGAAGAACAAGAAGGAAAGAAGTAGAGCAGCAACGTACGACAATATCAGAGAAGACATAACAGAAACATGCAGAAAACAGAAACACGAGCGGAGAAACACAGCACACACACATGCAAAGAAAAGGAGTCAGAGACGCATGCAAAAAAAGAACACGCACGTACACTTTCGGCTGGGCGCAGAAGAAGCAAAACAGAGCAGAAAAAAAATAGCAAGCAACCGGAACACGTACACATATGCTTTCGGCTAGCAAGAGAAAAGAAACAGAACCAAGGACGCACGCACGCATGCAGGAGACGGCACAGCAGAGAAAGCAGATGGAACAGCATAGAAAAAGTGAGAAGAAATAGAGGCAGAAACTTAGAAAAAATAGAGATGAAACAGAACAAAAAAAAAAGAGAAGAGACAGAGGCAGAAACGAAGAAGAAGCAGAGCAGGAGAGTAATGATTCACCTTTTCCATTCTCTATATAAGGAGAAGCTGGGTAACCGAAGAGAGGAGGCTAGGAAAAACCAAAGAAAAACAGGGGCTGGGCCAAAAAAAACTAGAGGAGACAAAGGGAAGAAAAACTGAAGGAGAGAGAGAGCACGTGGATGAGAAAATGAAAAACAGAGCATGAAGAAGGAGCAAAGAACCTGGATGACAGTAGAAAAGGAGAGGAAGAGAGGAGAGAAAAGGAGGGAGCACTTATTCAAAACTGAAAAAAGAGAGCCAAAAACAAGAAGCAGAGCACCGAGAAGAGGAGGAAGAAAAGAGCACGAGAAAAAAAATAGAGGAGAGACGAAAGAAAAAAAAGAGACAGCAAAAACGCGAGGGAGAGGCGAGTCCAAGGAAGAAAAGAGAGAGATGGAACGAAACTAGAAAGGAGAGAGGAGAATAGAAACAAAGCATAAAAGAGGGAGAGTGAGGTAGTGAGAGGACAGCGATGGAGTACTCTGATGTGAAGAAACAGAGCATGCATGTGCACGTGGGTACTGAATGAGATTATCTTCTTCTTCTCCCTCAGTTACGTGGGCTCGATTGCCAGCAATGCACAGGTTCTGATTCGGTCCATCAGTTGGAGGAAGTGATATGGCTTCAAAGCACATCTTGAAGGAGCTTAAGGACTTGCAGAAAGATCCATCAACTTCATTCTGCACAGGTTCTAATACAAGTTTTTCATAACTTCATGCAGCCTTATATTATATCATTTTCTAATCTCAATGTATGCATAGCTTGTTATAAGGTACAGTGATGGATATATCACACTATAGATTTGATTTTGGCCGCCTATAATTAAAACTCAAACATACTTTTACAAATTAGATTCTGTTAAGCTAAAAATCTTGATTATATAATGAATGTGTTTTTGAACAACCCATATCATAAGAAAATTTTTTTTATCATAATAAAAAATTTAAATCCCCACAAAATGATCCTTTATCGTGGAAATCAATAAGATTTTGTGGATACGAGGATCAATCTTGTAGGCATTTATATGAGTTTTAAAGGCCCATTATTAAATTTTTTTATATAATAAATATTTAAATCTCACGTGAGATTTTAAGAATCTTCATAGAGAATTAAATTAATCACATTATCGTGTGGGATATTAAATCCTCGCAGATATTGTGATTCACAATTTATACGGTAAATAAATAAATGAGTTTTGTAAATAAAATAAAAAACATTTTTTATAATTTTAATTAATTAAATTAATGAATTTAAATTATAATTATATTTACCCATTATATCTTTTGGTCATGTGAGATTTTTGAAACTCCGTAGACCTTTAGGATAATCATACTACCATGTGATTCAGTAAGGCTTCGCAGGTATAACGATTAAGATTTGTATGTTTAAAAATATGCGTTGTATAATTACGCATTAAAATATATTCAAAGCGAATATTATTTAATCTTTTTATCATGTGAGACCTTGTATCTCTGCAGATATTTAGGATAATCTCGTATCGTGTAAATCAATAAGGTTTCGCAGATATGAGAGTAAAACTTGTATGTTAATATGGGTTCAAAAGGCCCATCATTAAATTTAACTTTCTTTTTTATAACCCAAATTAATAATATATTTAAGTCTTATGTGAGATTTCAAAAATCTTCATAGAGATTTAAATTAATCACATCATCGTGGGGATAATAAGTCCTCACAGATATAGTAATTATCAATTTCTATAATAAATAAATGTTTTTTGTAAATAATCATGTAATACACAATTTAGAAAAATTAATTAATCAAATTAATGAATTTAAGTAGTAATCACATTTACCGATTATATCTTTTAGTTATGTGAGATTTTTGAATCTCCGCAGACTTCTAAGATAATCGTATTATCGTATGAGTCAATAAGACTCTGCAGATATAACGATTAAATTTTTAATATATATATATATATATATTATATAATTAATTAAATCAATTAATTAAATTTATTTCCTTTATCGTGAGAGATTTTAACATCTCCGCAGATATTTAGGATAAATCATATTACCGTATAAGCCAATAAGGCTATACAGGTATGATGATTAAAATTCTTTAAAAACATATATACATACTTAAACAAACTATTATTAACACTTAAAAATAAATAAATTAATTTGTTAAATTCTTTTATCGTGTGAGGTTCCAGAATCTCCGCAGATACTTAGAATAATTGCATTATCGTATGAACTAATAAGGCTCTGCAGGTATAGCAGTTAAAATTATCAATCATAAAACATAAAAAAAAATAATGATTTTAAACCCTTTTCTTTCTTTATTCCAAAAATTTAAAAATGGAGAAAATAATTAAAATTAAATCACCTTTTGCAATTTAAAACACACATATCAAAATTTTAGAAATTGTTTTATTTACAAAATGGTGAATTATTTCTAATTAATTTCCCTTCAAAAAGTATTTTTACCAACAAATTTTTAAGCCCGAACTACGTGGACTTTGATCCCCATCACAAGGTACGTAGGCCTCAGAGTCAGATTATGAGTCAAGTCCGTCCTCCCAAATAAATAAACATTTCTCACCTAATTCTTATCATTTTTATATCAAACACATGAATATAAAAGGGATAATTAAAATAATTATAAAACAATATTAAAAAAGCACAACGAACTTCAGGTAACCGTTCTGACGAACGGGTGTTGTGGGGTGCCTAACACCTTCCCCACACTCAACCGACTCCCGAACCTATTCTCTGATTTCGCAGACCACCCTTATCCTTCATTAATCAGTTTTTCGAGATTTACCTCAAAATCTTGGTGGCGACTCCTCATTCGATTCGGTTCCCACCGCGAAGGCTAGGACCTCCGCTCATGCGCCGTCCGTGTCGCATTTTTTCGGGTACGACAGTTGGCGACTCCACTGGGGACAGGTTAGAGAGTCAAGCCTATATAAGTTTGTTGTGCTCAAAATATAATATGGTTTTTCTTTTATTATTATTATCCCTTTTAATTTGTGTGGGCTTTTCCCCCTTCTTTTCCTTTTTTCTCTCTCTCTTTTGATTCTTATAACATGTCTTAGGATAGATAACATGCGGAACAAATCCTAGGATAGAAGACTTTTATTTGTACATATATCTGTCTATGTGTTTGACCTGATTAATAGTTGAAGGTTGGGCAGCATATGGGAATAAGATAACATGCTTGTATGCTCTTATCACACACTGTGTACTTACACAATTTGACACACACATATTTTGGGCCCTATACCCAGGTCTGTGAGTACCATAGGTTAGTAGAGGTTAATAGTGGTTTCCCTATAGAGTTTTTAAACTCTCGAAGATTACCATGAATACCTCACCCAAGCTGTTACTTACTCAGTAAATTTGGTCCCTGTAGAGCTTATGTTCTCGGAGGGTCAAAATTACTAAGTAAGGTCTTCACCATGTGATGAAGGCATCTTGGGAACCTTCTATCTATCAGGACTATAAATCTACCCTGGAGCTACACGTTTTAGATGAAAGCTAGTAGCTAACCATTATAGCTTATACTTGATGATTATAAAGATAAATAGACTTAAGCTTCCTAAATAGGACACAAAATGAGAGCATGTTTTATTGCATAATTATTATCATAATGACATATCATTTATGCATACTACCTTAAGGAAAACAGCTGTTGGGTACCTTATGCTAGAGCAGGTATTGAATGTCATTACACTAATCAATGTTAATGTGTCACAAGGATGGTACTAGCATTAAATAACTAAGCTTTGCCCATGGATCTTTGACCCCAGTGACTATAAATTCATAACATTGAAGAGTTGATGCATTTTGTCAGCTAATTCCCGTTAAACAACTTTTCTTGTTGTAGGGTAAAATAACACATTTTATTTTAAAAGTGAAACATTAGCTGTGTATTAGTTTTGACTGTTCATAGGCTAATTGTTAATCCTTTCTCCCTATAGTGCAATAAGCACTTGGAGGAGATTGGAAACTTCTCATTTCCAAATGATAAATTAAGCTTTATTTAACAAGAATTAGTTGACTCTTGTGCATAAATGTCTAAAAATCAACTATCCTTTTTTTTTTCTCTCCTTAAAAAAAAATTATAAGGCTACTACTCTTATGACTTTAATCATGTAGGAATTTTGGTTCTTTGTAGGTTAATAGTCATTTCTATTTCCCTATGATGCAATAAGCACCTAGAGGAGATTGGAAATTTCTCATTTACCCAAATAAAAAATAAAGTTTTGTTTAACAAAAATTAGTTGATTCTTGTGCATACATATCTGAACACTAACTACCCTTGATTATTTTTTTTTTCTCCCTTAAAAAAAACAATAACAAGTTATAAGGCTATTACTCTCATGACTTTAATCATGTAGGGATTTTAGTCCCTTGTAGGTTAATAGGTATTTTCCATTTCCCTATGATGCAATATGCATACGGAGGAAGGGAAATTTTGTTGGCATAAATGAGGTAGCCTTGTAATCACTTTAAAAAAATAATAACAAGTTATAAGGCTATTACTCTCATGACTTTAATCATGTAAAGATTGTGGTCCCTTGTAGGTTAATAGTCATTTCCATTTCCCTATGATGCAATAAGCATATAGAGGAAAGGAAGTTTTATTTGACATAAATGAGGTAGCCTTGTAATCACTTAAGAGAACGCACAAAATTACAATATTTTTAATATCCAAACCCCTTTTTATAGGGATTGTCAAATCACCTTGTGCTTTCTTTAGCATAGAGGTTTAAGGCACGAGCAAGCACACTTGCTTATGTAACATCCCAATATAAATTTTAATAGTTAATTTGGATTAATAGAAAATTAAAAAAAAATAATTTTAAAAAAAAATAATAATAAAAAAAATAATAAAATAATATTATTAAATTATTATTATAATAATAAAAAAAAGTGTAAAAACAAAAAAGAAAGGAAGAAGAAGAAGAAAACGAATTTGCTTCGTCCGCCGCCTCAACAGTAACAATAATAAAATAATAATAAAAAAAGAAGAAGAGAGAGAAAATAATTAAAAAAAATGTGGGACCCACTGAATTTTTATAAAAACTCACCTTCCTTCATTTCCTCATTCATTCCTGTGCGTGAGCTTTGGCAGAGAGAGCATCTGTGAGCCAAATTCACCGGTGCTGGGTTTTAAGGTAAGAGTTTTTAATAGGATATTTAGGGTGTGATTTTAAGCTTTTCAAGACTAAGTAAGTGTTCTAAAATTTTTTCTTAGTCATCCTTTTTCTTTGGTTTCTGAGTTTGTAGTGGTAGAAAATTTAAGATCTGGAAGAGGGATGAATTTATGTTGAATAAATATGGTTTTTGAGGTTGTTAGTAGTATAATAAATATTCTAGAGTATAAATTTATTGGTGATCTTTGAATTTGTGGCTTATGGATCAAATTCTAGACTAGATCTGAAAATATATGTTGATTTATTGAGGTTTAGATGATTATTTGGGATGAGAAATGAATTATTATGGCTATAGGATTATGATTCTAAGCTAGAGACTTAATTTTTAATTTTTGGGTATTTTAGGTACGAATTTATAAAATAAAAAGAAAATTTTGATAATAGAAATTAGTTTAGAAGTTGATTTTTAGATTATTAATGTTTATTGATAATTAAAAGAGGAGTTAAAAATTATACTTAATAGTATTAAGTATAGATTTGTATTAAGATTGAGATTAGGAATTATGTTATATTTTTAATTCTATTATTAGAATTATTTTATTAGTTTTAAAAATTGAAACTAATATTTATAAATAATATGTTATTTGTAGATTGTATTACTGGTGAAGATTGTGGTGAGAGAGAAATTTTAAGGAATAATTTATTGAAAAAGCCACAAGGTAACCATGCTTTTAATTTGTGATTAGTGTTACTTCATGTTAATTAGGTGATTATTGAGAAAATTATGAATTTTGTAATATTGTATAATTGTGCAATATTATTATGAATTTTTTTATTTATTGTGGGAGGTGTTGGGAGACTTGCTATTATTGTTATATTTATGTGCCACGTGGTACGCCCCTATTGGAGCTCAATAGGTGGCTTGTAAGGGTTCGGGCTAATCTACCTTTGGCCGGGTAATTTAGCACCGAGTGAGGGCTACGGCTCGAGGTTAATGGAGGGATATAAGGATGGTTATTTGTGTGTATTGTAATATTTCTTATATTTGTTGGAATTATATTATTTTTAATTTTTACTTAATAAGTACACACTTAACTGTTTGTATACACTATCATAAATTGACTTTGGTTACTGGGACTTTTGAGTCTCATTATGTGGTTAACAATTTTCAGGAGAAGAGCCACGAGTGACACGTGGAGGAGTCCCAGAGGCTTAGTGGTATAGATCCACTGTCTCTTTTGGGTATTTAATTTATGATTTATAATGTGTTATATTGCCAATACTAGGGCTTTTTGTTTATTGTCAATTATATGAATATATAAATGTAATCATGCCTTTCAAACTATTTCTATTTTTGGTACAATTTGGATGACTGTAATTTTAATATTTGGTTTACTTTGGATTGGTTAAAATGACATGATTATAAGGCCAAATAACTGGCTTGTGTTGAAAATTGACTAAATTGCTTATTTTACTTGTTGGGAGTATAAGGATGGACAAATGTGATTTAGTTTACTTGTTGGGAGTATAAGGATGGACAAATGTGATTTAGCCTAATGGCATGTGGGAGGTAAAAATTTATCTGAAATGTTATAGTGTGTGAGTTGAAGCCAATTATAAAATATTTTATATTGAAATTATTGATATAAAAATGTGTTGGGTGGCTGTAACCCAACTATGGTTGAGTTAAATTATTTTAAAAAAAAAATTTTGGTGTGTTACACTTATGTAAGCCTTGTTTATAGGCAAGCAGCAAAAAAAAAAAAGAATGATATTTGAAAATTTTCCCAATTTTGATCACAAATCTTACGTCTTTGAGTGAGATTCAAAATTCTTTTAATTTGGCCTCTACCCAAACACAAAGTTGTAAATAAATAAATTGATATATCTTTTCATTCTGACCCCGTACTTGATTCCACAATAATCATCCATTAGAGCAAGGCCATATATGGCAAATAAATGCATTTGCATCCATGCATTTTCATATCACATGCCAGGATAAAAACTTTGAAATTTTGAAATATTGAATTTTTAGGTCCTTTACATAGGAAGGTCATGGTCCCCCACCTTACTTGCCACAATGCCAGTCATTTTCTCACTCCTTGCCTATTGCCATTATCTCATCCATTCAAAGCAAATCAACATTTCATAATATACTTTCATACCCTTGATCGTCAAAAATGATATGGTAGGTGTGGATGCTAGCATTCACTTGTAGCGCAAAGTTTTCCTGATCAAGTTGTGAGGTTAAAAATAAAGAGGGGAGATAAAGAAATCAAGCCCAAATATCACATTCATCAATAACGTCATTCCCCATTAAAGAGAGAATTCAAAGATATTGTTTCTAACATGTCTTATCTTCATTACGTAATGTCTGTATGGTCAAACTCTATCATTGGAAATGATTTTGTTTAACTTTGTCAATGTTGTAATCATACTTTTCCATTTGACACCCTTGTTTGCTTGTTTTATCCCTTGACCATCAAATTTCTTTTATCCCATCCATTACTCCCTTAACGTTTGGTATTCCCAATGAAAAATCACAATAGATATGGAAAAGATCAATTTGAGAAAAATGCTCTTAATTCATAAAAATATGAAGAAGAATGAATGAACTGAAGAAAAAATAAGAGAAAAAGAAATAAAGATAAAAAAAAAGCCTGATTAGAGAGATAAGATAGCATGCTCTATTAGCAAGTTAAGTCAAAGATATGAGGCATTTTTCTTCTTTCTTAAATCTTGAAGGAGTTCCCCCTAATCACCCATATTGAGCCAGGAATAGTGTTTCTTTCATTCACCTGTTTACAAATATCACTGGGGAAGGGTATTCAAACATATGTTTATACTGAATTTTCAAATTCCAAGAGAGGATCAAGACTTTCTTTCACCTCATTGAAGCCTTTTTTTAACCCTCCAGATTTATCCATTTAGATAATTTCTTTCCATTTCCAAGCTCATGAAAGCAAAGCTCAAGAGCTAAGAATAAATACAAAAAAAAGAGAAAAAAAAATAAAAAATACTCCTAGTGATGGAAAATCAAAAAAGAAGATTATCCCTCCACTAGCATTCACTCATTGAATGGGACATGAAGAGGAAAATTGAAAAAGAAAAGAAAAAGAAGAAATAGAAGAAATAGAAGAGAATTTTTCTTCCTCTCCCACTGATAACTCCATTGAAATGTCAAGTCTTGCAAGATCACATGTCTAAAAAAAATTCCATTGTGATTTTGCACTTATGTTTAAACCATCACTCCTTTCCATTTTCAACCCACAATTTTATCTTATTCTGCTACATCACAATCCCTGAATATCCTCTCTTGGTAGGTGAATTTTAGCATGATTTTACATTAGAGTAGAAGAAGAAAAAGGTTGAACGAAGAATTTACATAAGGGGCATAGAACTTTTGAGCCAAATATCTTTTACTCAAAAATTGTGTCATCTTCAAAGGAACATACAAAACAAAGAGGGGACCCTCTTTTCAATTTCCATATTTATTCCCTTTTATCTCTATACTATCCAAGGACACATCATATAAAATTTGGGTAGTTCTTAATTTTACCATTCCATCACTTTCCACTTCACAATTTGGTATATCCACGTGATGCCTATCCTTCATACATTTCTTGCACCCAAATGGAGATGCCTCTAAATATTCCCAACATTCCATTGATTGGCCACTCCGTTTCATTTTCAAACACAGCCTTTTGTTTACGATGATTGTTTACATTGACATTGTTAAATAAAAATCAGTGCCAATTTCACTTATTGACTATACAAGTAGTGATGATAAAGATAGACAAGATGGAGCATCCATGTCCAACAAGCCTTTCATAGGGGCAAACAAATTGCCTTGAAAATTCTCTATATGGGAGGAATAAATAGTTTTAGATATCTCAAAGTGTGACCCCTTAGTGTCCAATTCTTGTGGCAACAGTTGTTAAGTTATTGACTTGCAATTTCATTGGGGAGACCGTTTTTCTGTTGCAAATGACCAAAAGAACCCTACCATTTTGCTAATTTCAATTGTTGTTTCCCTCTTGCATCAAAATCCTGCAAAAAAAAGTACATTTTACAATTTCAAATGCATTGAGAATTCCATATCTTCACATGAATTGAAAAATTTCATCTTTCACATCAAAGTGAGCCTCAGTTTAGATTGGGGTAAATGAGGAGTTGAATTTTTTATAAAAATAGACAATTATGCATTACGCATTATCCACCCATTGCATGTTTCACAAAAAAATTGCCACAATTTAGATTGGGGCAAATCAAAAGCAAATCATTCACTCTTCCATATCACTCATGGCATGCATTGCATCAAAATTGCCACAATTTAAATTGGAGGCATGAAAAAAAAAATTGAACTTTTCATAAAAAAAATCATGCATTATCTATTCATTACATGCTTAACATGAAAATTTGCCTCCATTTAGATTGGGGCAAATAAATAAAAATCATGCATTACGCATTATCTATCCATCACATACTTAACACAAAAATTTGCCTTCACTTAGATTGGGGCAAATAAAAAAAATCATGCATTGCATATCACTCCATTGCATGCATTGCCACAAAGAGTATGCCCCATTTGGATTAGGGCAAACTAAAAATTTACAGAACCCAAGGAAGTAAGAGAAGAAATAACAAACCTCACTTGTGAGTTTCTCATATTTTTCACGTGAGATAGAACCTATTCTCACACCCTTAAAGCTCTGTAATGGTAAGCACCCTTAAAGCCCTGTAACGGCAGGCACCCCAAAGCCCAGTACCAGCTGGCATGATTCTTTAAAGCCCTGTTACGGCAGGCATCCAAAAGCCTAGTACCGGCTGGCACAATTCTTTAAAGCCCTGTAATGGCAGGCACCCTTAAAGCCCTGTAACGCCAGGCACCCTAAAGCCCTGTAACAACAGGAACCCCAAAGCCCAGTACCGGCTGGCACGATTCTTTAAAGCCCTGTTATGACAGGAACCCAAAGCCTAGTATCGGCTGGCACGATTCTTTAAAGCCCTATAACGATAGGCACCCAAAAGCCCAATATCGACTAGCATGATTCTTTAAAAGCCCTGTTACGGCAGGCACCTTAAAGTCCAGTACCGGCTGGCACAATCCTTTAAAGCCCTATAACGACAGGCACCCAAAAGCCTAGTACTGACTGGCACAATTCTTTAAAAGCCCTGTTACGGCAGGCACCTTAAAGCCCAGTACTGGCTGGCATGATTCTTTAAAGCCCTATAACGGCAGGCACCCTAAAGCCCAGTACCGGCTAGCACGATTTTTTAAAGCCTTGTAACGGCAGGCACCCTTAAAGCCCTGTCACATCAAGCAACCCAAAGCCCAATACCGGCTGGCATGATTCTTTAAAGCCCTGTAACGGCAGGCACCCTAAAGTCCTGTTACGGCAGGCACCCCAAAGCCCTGTCATGGCAAGCACCTCAAAGCCTAGTACCGGCTGGCACAATTCTTTAAAGCCTTGTAACGGCAAGCACCCCAAAGCCCTGTCACGGCAGGCACCTCAAAGCCCAGTATCGGCTGGCACAATTCTTTAAAGCCCTGTAACGGCAGGCACCCCAAAGCCTTGTCACGGCAGGCACCTCAAAGCCCAGTACCGGTTGGCACGATTCTTTAAAGCCCTGTAACAGCAGGCACCCCAAAGCCCTGTCACGGCAGGCAACCCAAAAGCCCAGTACCGGCTGGCGCATTTCTTTAAAAGCCCTGTCATGACAAGCACCCCAAAGCCCAGTACCGACTGGCACATTTCTTTAAAAGCCATGTCATGACAGGCACCCCAACGCCCAGTACCGGTTGGCACAATTCTTTAAAAGCCCTGTCACGGCAGGCATCCCAAAGCCCAGTACCGGCTGGCAAAATTCTTTAAAGCCCTGTCACGGCAGGCACCATTCAAGCCTTGTAAAGGCAAGCATCTACCAGGTCCTTTGGAACATAGGCAATTCATCTCCATTGAGGTTTTGTTTTGTTTAGTTCCTAAATCACATTTCATTTTAAACCCTTCATTTTATTTTGTTTTGTTTTGTTTTTGTTTGTTTTGTTTAGTTGTAGGTACCTAAGAGTCTTGCCCTTCCAAACAAAATACATATTTCTCTCTTCATTCATTTCTAAGGTAAAAATATCATCTCATGAAATTCTCACTTAGAAATCAAATGAAGAGGGGGCATCTAGTCAACATATATTTTGTTTGGATCCTTGTCATTTAGTCATTTTCATTCACACTACATTGCTAAAAAAAATAAAAAAAAATAAAAAAATTATTTTACTGTGTTCGTTATCCAATAGTCTTGCATCATTTGGTCATTTTGATTTGTGTCACATTGCTAAAAAAAATCAAAAAAATCATTTTACTGTGTTTGTTCTCCAATAGTCTTGCATCATTTGGTCATTTTGATTTGTGTCACATTATCAAAAAAACTCATTTTACTGTGTTTGTTCTCCAATAGTCTTGCATCATTTGGTCATTTTGATTTACATCACATTGCTAAAACAAAAAAAAATTCAAAAATTTAAAAAAATTATTTTACTGTGTTTGTTATCCAATAGTCTTGCATCATTTGGTCATTTTGATTTGCATCACATTGCTAAAAAAAAAAATCATTTTACTGTGTATGTTATCCTATAGTCTTGCATTCTTTTATGTTATTTGGTTATTTTTATTTGCATCACATTGCTAAAAAAAAATCATGTCATTGTGTTGGTTAAGCAATAGTCTTGCATTTCATCATATCTTGTCATGTCAGGGGCAATTAGGTCTTCTCATAGATATTGCATGGTCGACCAAAATACGTGTTCTATCTTTACATGTCACTTATGTAAGAATTCAAAAATATACTTTTTCATATACTTACATAAGAAACAAGTAAAGAGGGGCAACTGTGAACACCGTATTTTGTCGAGGCATTTTATTAAATTTAATAAATAATCAAAAAATACAAAAATTGAAATTTAATCCCTTTTTAAGATAATATTTTCAAAAAATAATAATAATGATAATTTAACAAAATCAAAAAAAAGAAAGGTTAAATCTTGAAAAAGAAAATCCCTCTTCAAATTATCCCAACCATTCAAGATATTAGGAGCTAATTTTTGAGAATCAACTTCTTTTGAATTTCTTCATTTAAATTTTGTTATCTTCTAAAAAAAATACATGCTTGCTTAATTCCAAATTAGATTTCTTTTGTCTTTTTTTTTCTCTTCTAATTTTTTTTAAATTAATAAACAGGATTTTAAAAGAAAAAAAAAAGAGAGAGAAGAAAGGATTATAGATTTTTTTTCTCTTCAAAAAAAAAAATATATATATATAAACCAATGGGTTAAATCTTAACCCATTAGTTCCAAAATTTAGTGCTCAGAGTTAGAGGAAGACGAAGCCAGCGAAGAACAAGAAGGAAAGAAGTAGAGCAGCCATGTATGGCAATATCAGAGAAGACATAACAGAAACATGCAGAAAACAGAAACACGAGTGGAGAAACACAGCACACACACATGCAAAGAAAAGGAGTCAGAGATGCATGCAGAAAAAGAACACGCACGTACACTTTCGGCTGGGCGCAGAAGAAGCAAAACAGAGCAGAAAAAAAATAGCAAGCAACCGGAACACGTACACATATGCTTTCGGCTAGCAGGAGAAAAGAAACAGAACCAAGGACGCACGCACGCATGCAGGAGACGGCACAGCAGAGAAAGCAGATGGAATAGCACAGAAAAAGTGAGAAGAAATAGAGGCAGAAACTTAGAAAAAATAGAGATGAAACAGCACAAAAAAAAGAGAAGAGACAGAGGCAGAAATGAAGAAGAAGCAGAGCAGGAGAGTAATGATTCACCTTTTCCATTCTCTATATAAGGAGAAGCTGGGTAACCGAAGAGAGGAGGCTAGGAAAAACCAAAGAAAAACAGGGGCTGGGCCAAAAAAAACTAGAGGAGACAAAGGGAAGAAAAACTGAAGGAGAGAGAGAGCACGTGGATGAGAAAATGAAAAACAGAGCATGAAGAAGGAGCAAAGAACCTGGATGACAGTAGAAAAGGAGAGGAAGAGAGGAGAGAAAAGGAGGGAGCACTGATTCAAAACTGAAAAAAGAGAGCCAGAAACGAGAAGTAGAGCACCGAGAAGAGGAGGAAGAAAAGAGCACGAGAAAAAAAAATAGAGGAGAGACGAAAGAAAAAAAAGAGACAGCAAAAACGCGAGGGAGAGGCGAGTCCAAGGAAGAAAAGAGAGAGATGGAACGAAACTGGAAAGGAGAGAGGAGAATAGAAACAAAGCATAAAAGAGGGAGAGCGATGGAGTACTCTGATGTGAAGAAACAGAGCATGCATGTGCACGTGGGTACTGAACGAGATTATCTTCTTCTTCTCCCTTGGTTACGTGGGCTCGATTGCCAGCAATGCACAGGTTCTGATTCGGTCCATCAGTTGGAGGAAGTGATATGGCTTCAAAGCACATCTTGAAGGAGCTTAAGGACTTGCAGAAAGATCCATCAACTTCATTCTGCTCAGGTTCTAATACAAGTTTTTCATAACTTCATGCAGCCTTATATTATATCATTTTCTAATCTCAATGTATGCATAGCTTGTTATAAGGTACAGTGATGGATATATCACACTATAGATTTGATTTTGGCCGCCTATAATTAAAACTCAAACATACTTTTACAAATTAGATTCTGTTAAGCTAAAAATCTTAATTATATAATGAATGTGTTTTTGAACAACCCATATCATAAGAAATTTTTTTTTATCATAATAAAAAATTTAAATCCCCACAAAATGATCCTTTATCGTGGAAATCAATAAGATTTTATGGATATGAGGATCAATCTTGTAGGCATTTATATGAGTTTTAAAGGCCCATTATTAAATTTTTTTATATAATAAATATTTAAATCTCACGTGAGATTTTAAGAATCTTCATAGAGAATTAAATTAATCACATTATCGTGTGGGATATTAAATCCTCGCAGATATTGTGATTCACAATTTATACGGTAAATAAATAAATGAGTTTTGTAAATAAAATAAAAAACATTTTTTATAATTTTAATTGATTAAATTAATGAATTTAAATTATAATTATATTTACCCATTATATCTTTTGGTCATGTGAGATTTTTGAAACTCCGTAGACCTTTAGGATAATCATACTACCGTGTGATTCAGTAAGGCTTTGCAAGTATAACGATTAAGATTTCTATGTTTAAAAATATGCGTTGTATAATTACGTATTAAAATATATTCAAAGCGAATATTATTTAATCCTTTTATCATGTGAGACCTTGTATCTCTGCAGATATTTAGGATAATCTCGTATCGTGTAAATCAATAAGGTTTCGCAGATATGAGAGTAAAACTTGTATGTTAATATGGGTTCAAAAGGCCCATCATTAAATTTAACTTTCTTTTTTATAACCCAAATTAATAATATATTTAAGTCTTATGTGAGATTTCAAAAATCTTCATAGAGATTTAAATTAATCACATCATCGTGGGGATAATAAGTCCTCACAGATATAGTGATTATCAATTTCTATAATAAATAAATGTTTTTTGTAAATAATCATGTAATACACAATTTAGAAAAATTAATTAATCAAATTAATGAATTTAAGTAGTAATCACATTTACCGATTATATCTTTTAGTTATGTGAGATTTTTGAATCTCCGCAGATTTCTAAGATAATCGTATTATCGTATGAGTCAATAAGACTCTGCAGATATAACGATTAAATTTTTAATATATATATATATATTATATAATTAATTAAATCAATTAATTAAATTTATTTCCTTTATCGTGAGAGATTTTAGAATCTCCGCAGATATTTAGGATAAATCATATTACCGTATAAGCCAATAAGGCTATACAGGTATGATGATTAAAATTCTTTAAAAACATATATACATACTTAAGCAAACTATTATTAACACTTAAAAATAAATAAATTAAATTGTTAAATTCTTTTATCGTGTGAGGTTTCAGAATCTCCGCAGATACTTAGAATAATTGCATTACTGTATGAACTAATAAGGCTCTGCAGGTATTGCAGTTAAAATTCTCAATCATAAAACATAAAAAAAATAATGATTTTAAACTCTTTTCTTTCTTTATTCCAAAAATTTAAAAATGGAGAAAATAATTAAAATTAAATCACCTTTTGCAATTTAAAACACACATATCAAAATTTCAGAAATTGTTTTATTTGCAAAATGGTGAATTATTTCTAATTAATTTCCCTTCAAAAAGTATTTTCACCAACAAATTTTTAAGCCCGAACTACGTGGACTTTGATCCCCATCACAAGGTATGTAGGCCTCAGAGTCAGATTATGAGTCAAGTCCGTGCTCCCAAATAAATAAACATTTCTCACCTAATTCTTATCATTTTTATATCAAACACATGAATATAAAAGGGATAATTAAAATAATTATAAAACCATATTAAAAAAGCACAATGAACTTTAGGTAATCGTTCTAATGAACAGGTGTTGTGGGGTGCTTAACAACTTCCCCACACTCAACCGACTCCCGAACCTATTCTCTGATTTCGCAGACCACCCTTATCCTCCATTAATCGGTTTTCCGAGATTTACCTCAAAATCTTAGTGGCGACTCCTCGTTCGATTCGGTTCCCGCCGCGAAGGCTAGGACCTCCGCTCGTGCGCCGTCCGCGTCGTATTTTTTCGGGTACGACACATGGGTGTATATAAGTAATCATTCTTCCTCTATTAGCTTTGCTATATGTGGGATAAAATTTTTCTCCTCCTTGACAATTTCTCCTCCCATATGTGATAATTGAAGTTGATGTGGGTTAATGTGCGTAAATGATTGAGGTTGAATGCTTACTTTGCATGGATAACTAATAAATGATAAATGATATATCATTTCAGTTATGTTGTAAATGCATAAATCAAAGTTGTGAATAACTAATACAAAGTTGTGAATATAAGAAGAATAGTGATTATTGGATAAAACATAAAAAATATGTGATCATGATATTTGGGAAATAGATATATTGATGAATAGCTATTTCATTATTTCAAGGTGGCATGAGAAATAGCTTTTTTTGTTTCTAGTTTTGGAAAGGAACTATTTTGTAATTTTCACATAGGGAAACAATTTATAAACAGTATTGAAGGTATAATACAATATGATAGGAGGAGTGTGAGGGTAAAAATGATAAGAGAAGGGATGACACTTGAAGAATTTAAAATAATGATATCATCTTGTTTTGGCATTGACACTAATTTGATGAAATGCACTATGAAATTTGATGAAATGACCCTTATAAACCTTGTTAATGATGATACAATCGCTACCATATTTGAGCATAATGTTGGAAGTAGTCATGCATATATAGGTTGTAAAGGAAATCGTACTAGAGAATCAATAATTGAAGAAGCACCAGTGTAAGTTATTATGTTAATTCTTCTAAAAAAAGTTGTCATTTGCTACAGGATAGTTGTTATTTTAGTAACTAAAGTTGTGATTGTTAATGTAAATGTAAATGTCACATGAAGTTGGATGGATTATGAGTGTAGGATGGAGCAATTCTTATCACTTTCAGATCCAAACTCTCCTTTTCTTGCTATTGAAGATCATGATTTTGAACATGTAGCCTTTGAAAGTGGTGGAGAATGTCTAACCTACCAAACTTTTAGAGAACATCTAACATTACCATATGGAGTACAAAGTGCACCTACATCAATTGTGCAAGGATGATGCATTAAACTTGCTTGATGGCATTACATATGCAAGGTTTGAGGATGACTTTAATGAAGTAATAGGAAACATGAGAAATTTCAATCCAGAATTGGCTCAATGGCTTGAAAATTATGGGGACATTGATAAGTGGTCTTTATTTTAGTTTTCATATAGAAGATGGGACAATTTAACTATAAATCTTGTAGAGTCATTTAATTCATGGATGGTCACCGAGAGAAGGCATGGTGTTGCACAATTAATCCATGAGCATAGAGAAAAGGTAGCTTGCAAGATGCATGTATCCAAAATGGCTCTCTCTACTTGGAAAAATGATGTTGGTCCAAAGATTGAGGTAAAACTAAGAAACCATGTGGCTATAGCTAAACAAATGTTTGTAGAGCATTATAGAGGAAATAAGGTTTGTGTACATACTGCATATAGGGACTTGCGTGTTGATCTTGGCTTACATGAATGTAGCTGTGTAGCATAGTAATGCAGCATGGTCAAGGATTTTGTATCCTCATACTTGCTTTGCAATCAAGCTAATACACGATAATGTGTACAATTATATTGAAGATTGTTACAAAATCACTACACAAAAGGAGATATACTATTCTAGCATGATTCTTGTTATTACAATAGACATGCCACATCCAAATGACTATAACATTCTAAATATTAGGGGTGAAATCTTCCTCTTACCAGGTCACACACACAAGACCTGTAAGAATCCTAATCCAAGCTAGGATATGATGTAGATATGACACCATTTTTGTGTATATTTTGTGAATTCAGCTGGCCTCTGTCTTATGCAGTGTACAAAGATGACTATTATTTTTTTGGATTGTGAATATGACATAGTTCAAACATGTTATGTACAAAAAATTTAACCCTTCATATATTTTTGTTAAAAGGATTGTAGGATATTCTGATGCAAGTTGTAAATCATGTATGTTGGATAGTATAGCAAGGTTATTTAACTGACAACAAAACCTTAGGTAGTTGTCATTTTTTAAGATTTTCTTGTCATTTAAATTAATGAAAGTTGTTATTTCCTATATTATATGTTAATTCATTTTTGCCGATTTGGTCAATGTATAAAGAGTATTGCTAAATTACAATTCCTTGTTGTATTGTTGTGAATTTAGAGACAAAAGTTGTTAATATAAAAACAAAAATTATGAATGGAATGTTGGGAATTTTCAACACCTGATGTATATTAGAACTTGTGAATGGCTGTTAAATTATTGTGAATTTAAAAACAAAAGTTGTCAATATAATAACAAAAGTTGTGAATGGAAAGTTGCACATTTTGTACTACTGATGCATATCAAGACTTGTAGGGCAACAGTTGTGAATGACTATTCAATTATTGCAAATTTAGAAATAAAAGTTGCAAATATAAGAACAAAATTTGTGAATGAAAAATTGCAAATTTTGTATTACTAATGCATATCAAGACTTGCAAAGCAGGAGTTGTGAATGGCTACTTATCACACCTGAAAATGCAACGTGGACGGCAGGAGTGCAGAGGTTTCGACCTTCTGCAAAAACAGAGAACAGGTTCAGGAGTCGGTTGAGTGTGGGGAAGGTGTTAGGCACCCCACAACACCCATTCGTCAGAACAGTTACCTGAAGTTTGTTGTGCTATATTAATATGGTTTTAAAATTATTCTAATTATCCCTTTTATATTCATGTGTTTGATATAAAAATGATAAGAATTAAGTACGTACCTTGTGATGGGGATCAAAGTTCACGTAGTTTGGGCTTTGAAAATTGTTGGTAAAAACATTTTTTGAAGAGAAATTAATTAGAAATAATTTACCATTTTGCAAATAAAATAATTTTTAAAATTTTGATATGTGTGTTTTAAATTACAAAAAGTGATTTAATTTCAATTATTTTCTCAATTTTTGAATTTTTGGAATAAAGAGAGAAAAGAGTTTAAAATTATTTTTCTTTTATGTTTTATGATTGGAAATTTAATTACAGTACCTGTAGAACCTTATTGGTTTATACGGTAATATAATTATTCTTTATATCTGTGGAGAATCCAAACTCTCACAAGATAGAAGAGTTTAACAACTTAGTTTATTTACTTAAATTTTTAAATATTAATAATATCATTATTTTTTTTAGTGCATTCACACATATATACTTTTTTTAAAAAAAAAGACTCTTAATTATCATACCTACAAAGCCTTATTGACTTTTACAGTAATATGATTATCCTAAATATCTGTGGAGATTCAAATTCCTCACACCATAAAGGATTAAATATTATATATTTTAAATATATTTTAATACGTAATTGTATAATTCATATTTAAATATATAAATCTTAATCGTTATATCTGCGAAGCCTTATTGACTTTCATGGTAAGATGATTATTCTAGAGGTCTATAGATATTCAAAAATCTCATATGATCAAAAGATATGATTGGTAAATATAATTATAATCTAAATTCATTAATTTAATTAATTAAAATTATAAAAATATTTTTTTATTTTATTTACAAAAATTTGTTTATTTATTTACTGTATACAAAGTGATAATCACATCATCTACGAGGATTTATTATCCCACACGATGATGTACTTAATTTAAATCTCAACGAAGATTCTTGAAATCTCTCATTAGATTTAAATATTTTATTGATTTAAATTATATATAAAAAAAGAGTTAATTTTAATGACGGGCCTTTGAAACTCATATTATTATATACATTTATATATATAAATTATATTTTCATACATGTAAAATCTTATTGACTTAAATGGCATGAAATCACTTTAATTGTCTACGTAGATTCTTAAAATCTCACACAACAAATAAATCAAAGGCCACATATGTTAATATTATGATCAAACCATATCTAAAACAATCAGCATGAAATTAACAAATTTTCATGATTAATAAGCAAGCATAATGATAAATTTTCAAATACCGAGAAATTAGTAATTCAATTGAACTATATTCTTTAATTACTAAGGGGTATAGGATCATATCTAGTCTCATATATAGTTGGACAGGGATCCATGAAAACTTGAAATAAAAATGTGATTCAAACCCATAACCTTTAGCTGATGTTTTAAAACTTGAGAACATGTTCTTATATTTCCTAATATATCATCAAACACCTAAATTTGGATAGTTCTCATAATGCAAGTAGTAAGATCATGAAATCACAATTTTGAAGAACCAGATTGTTAATCCATCTTTAAGCATTTAAATGGATTTAAACATGTATTAATTATCAAGTTAGAATAAACACTTACTCAATACATGCCCATATTAAAAAAATTAAACCAAATTTCACCTATCCCTTCTTCAACATATATGCACAAAAATTTATCACAGCCATAATCGCATTATCAATTATTCAAGCAAAATATTTTAATCAAACTTGTATTAATGCAGGCTCGATGTATTTTCTGAGAGTGAAGCCAAGACTCTACCCACCAAACCATTTTGAATCATATGACACACACAACGCCATACATCTCGTGAAAACACAGGAGCCATAATCTCAATTAAGGCTGCACAAGGAGGCAAATGAGGATTTCTATAGCATCCTAATTCTTTTCTCTATTATTCTGTGAATTTCACAATCACCTTTCCTCTTTTTTTTCGCATCAGGTTTAAGTGCTTCTCAGCATTGAAAAGCTCAAGTCCTAAGTCTTCATCCCATGCAAATACGTAGTCGTAGGGTGCCATAATATCTGGATGCAGAACTCTCCCACACTCTCGGTCTCTTCTTCTTCTTCTCTCTCCTTTGCATTTTTTGTGTTGCTTCCTCTTTCTCCTCGTTCATTCTCTTTCCTTTACACTCCTCAGCCAGATCCAGAAGCAAACCCTTTCGTCCATCTTTGCCTCCAGGAACTAACTTTTCTCTCCTCCTCTCTCGGACGTTTTTTCTTTATGCTCTATTTTTTTTTCTCTTCAGTCTCTCTATTTTTTTTCTCCTTCCCTCCTCCGTGCTGCATCAGTTCTTCATCCAGACTTCTCTCTCAGTCTCTCCCTTGCTCTTCTCAGTCCTCTACTCTCCTTCTTAGTGCTCTCTCCTTCCTCAGCTTTCCTCTCGTCCTCGGGCTCTATTTCTTTCTTCTCTCTTTTCTATCTGGTTCTCGTGCGTTTTTTTGCTGAAACTCTCCTCCTCCTTTTTTAGGCTTCTTCTGTGCTTTATTGCTCTTTCCTTCCTCAATTTTTTGCTCTCATTCTCATGCTCTCTTTTTTTCTATTTTTCTGCATTTTCCTTCCCTCCTCCTGTGCTCTGTTTTTCTTCTATTTTTCTGTCCGTCCCCTCTCCAATTTTCTGTCCTTCTCCTGTGTCCCTCACTCAGTGTTTTTTCATCTGTTTTAAAGCAGAAATAGGGAGAGTTGTGTGTAAAGAGCTTACGTGCTTGCAGATCGTGTTTCTGCTCTCTTTTCTGTGCGTTTCTTCTCTGTGTGTATCAGCTGGCGTGCCTCTGCTCTGTTTCTTTTTTGCATGCGTGTCCTTTCTCTTGTTCAGTCTTTTCTGCATTTGCTGTGTCCTGGTCGAAAATCTGTGTGCGAATCATGGTTGCTTGTTGCTCCTTCTGCTATGTTTTTTTTCTTCTGCTCTCCAGCTTTTCTACTCGTGTATGCTGTTTCTAGTTTTTCGTCTGCAAGTCTGCCTTCCCTCTCTCACTTTTGCTCTTCTTTTCTGCTGTAACGTGTATGTCTTTCTCTCCTTTTGTAATTCGTGTACTTTCGTGTATCTTCAGCTCTCTCTCTCTCTCTCTCTCTCTCTCTCTCTCTCTGTTTTTTTTTTTGTTTTAGTCTGCTCCTCTCTTCTGTCTTTCCGTCTACGTGCATGTTGGTTTAAGTCTTTTGGCTATGGTGAAATTACAACATTTTACCACAACCTTTAATTAATTAAAATTTTTATCAATGTTTATTATTGTTTTTTTATTTTTTTTTGAAATTAGATTAAGAGCAAAATTCAAGGAGAGAAATTTAAACATAGTTGGGTCTTAAAAATTAATTCCCAATATCTTTAAATGGTTGGAATAATTTGGGAGAGATTTTAAAAAATTTAAGCAAGATTTTTGATTTTGTTGAATTTTTTTTGAAAATATAATCCTAAAAAAGGATTAAATTTTATTTTTATATTTTTCATATTTTTTAATTGTTTATTATTAAATTTAAAAAATGTCCGGACAAAATACGATGTTCACAGTTGCTCCTCTTTACTTATTTCTTATGTAAGTATATGAAAAAGTGTGTTTTTGAATTCTTACATAAGTGACAAGTAAAGATAGAACATGTATTTTGGTCGGCCATGCAATACATATGAAAAGACCTAATTGCCCTTAACACGACAAGATATGATTAAATGCAAGACTATTGCATAACAAACATAGTGACATGATTTTTTTTTTTTAGCAACGTGATGAGGTAGTTTGATGCAAATGAAAATGATCAATTGACAAAGATCCAAATACAATGCAAAACTATTGGATAACAAACACAGTAAAATATTTTTTTATTTTTTTTGTTTTAGTAGTGTGATGTAAATAACGAAACAACATAAAAGAATGCAAGACTATTAGATAACAAACACAATAGAATGATTTTTTTTTTGTTTTTGGCAATGTGATGCAAATGGAAATGTCCAAATAAAAATATAAAAAGATGATGCAAACAATTCACAATGATTGAAACAAAATATATGTTGATCAAATGCCCCTTTCATTAGATTTCTAAGTGAGAATTTCATGAGATGATATTCTTCTCTTAGAAATGAATGAAGAAAGAAACATGTATTTTGTTAGGAGGGGCAAGACTTTTATGAAAACCTAGATTCTTTGATTGATGGGCACCTATCTTTATAAGGCTGCAAGCAGATAGGAAGTGCCTACCCATATAGGTCTTTTGGTTAATGCCTGTCTTTACAGGGCTTAAAATGGTAAGGAAGTGCCTACCCATGTAGGGCTTTTGGTAAGTGCCTGTCTTTAAAGGGCTTTAAACGGTGAGGAAGTGCCTAGCCATGTAGGGCTTTTGGCGAGTGCCTGTCTTTACAGGGTTTTGAACAGTATGGAAGTGCCTAGCCATGTAGGGCATTTGGTGAGTGCCTGTCTTTACAAGGCTTTGAACGGTAAGGAAGTGCCAAGCCATGTAGGGCTTTTGGTGAGTGCCTGTCTTTACAGGGCTTTGATCGGTAAGGAAGTGCCTAGCCATGTAGGGCTTTTGGTGAGTGCCTGTCTTTACAGGGCATTGAACGGTAAGGAAGTGCTTACCCATGTAGGGCTTTTAGTGAGTGCCTGTCTTTATAGGGCTTTGAATGGTAAGGAAGTACCTAGCCATGTAGGGCTTTTGGTGAGTGCTTGTCTTTACAGGGCTTTGAATGGTAAGGAAGTACCTAGCCATATAGGAATTTTGGTGAGTGCCTGTCTTTATAGGGCTTTGAATGGTATGAAAGTGCCTAGCCATGTAGGGCTTTTGGCGAGTGCCTGTCTTTACAAGTCTTTGAATGATAAGGAAGTACCTAGCCATGTAGGGCTTTTAGTGAGTGCCTGTCTTTACAAGGCTTTGAACAGTATGGAAGTGCCAAGCCATGTAGGGCTTTTGGTGAGTGCTTGTCTTTACAAGGCTTTGATCAGTAAGGAAGTGCCTAGCGATGTAGGGCTTTTGGTGAGTGCCTGTCTTTACAGGGCTTTGAACGGTAAGGAAGTGTCTACTCATGTAGGGCTTTTGGTGAGTGCTTGTCTTTACAGGGCTTTGAATGGTAAGGAAGTGCCTACTCATGTAGGGCTTTTGGTGAGTGCCTGTCTTTACAGGGCTTTGAATGGTAAGGAAGTGCCTACTCATGTAGGGCTTTTGGTGAGTGCTTATCTTTACAGGGCTTTGAACGGTAAGAAAGTACCTAGCCATGTAGGGCTTTTGGTGAGTGCTTGTCTTTACAGGGCTTTGAACGGTAAGGAAGTGCCTACTCATGTAGGGCTTTTGGTGAGTGCTTGTCTTTACAGGGCTTTGAACGGTAAGGAAGTACCTAGCCATGTAGGGCTTTTGGTGAGTGCTTGTCTTTACAGGGCTTTAAATGGTAAGGAAGTGCCTAGCCATGTAGGGATTTTGGTGAGTTCCTGTCTTTATAGGGCTTTGAATGGTATGAAAGTGCCTAGCCATGTAGGGCTTTTGGTGAGTGCCTGTCTTTGCAGGGCTTTGAATGGTAAGGAAGTGCCTAGCCATGTAGGGCTTTTGGTGAGTGCTTGTCTTTACAGGGCTTTGAACGGTAAGGAAGTGTCTAGCCATATATGGCTTCTAGTGGGTGCCTGTCTTTACAGGGTTTTGAACGGTAAGGAAGTGCCTAGCCATGTACGGCTTTTGGTGAGTGCCTGTCTTTACAGGGCTTTGAATGGTATGGAAGTGCGTTACCATATAGGGCTTTTGGTGAGTGCCTGTCTTTACAGGACTTTGAATGGTAAGGAAGTGCCTAACCATGTAGGGCTTTTAGTGAGTGCCTGTCTTTACAGGACTTGGAAGAATTGTACCAGTCGGTGCTGGGCTTTAAGGGCGTGAGAATAGGTTTCATTTCACATGGAAAATATGAGAAACTCACAAGTGAGGTTTATTATGTCTTCTCTTACTTCCTTAGGTTCTGTAGATTTTTGTTTTGCCCCAATCAAAAGGGCGCACTTTCTGTGGCAACGCATGTAATAGGGTAATGTGCAATGTGTGATTTTTTTATTTGGCCCAACATAAATGGAGGAAAATTTTTGTGTTGAGCATGTAATGGATGGATAATGCATAATGCATGATTTTTTTTTATCAAAAGTTTAATTTTTTTCTACCCTCAATTTAAATTGTGGCAAATTTGATACAATGCATGCCATAAGTGATATAGAAGAGTGAATGATTTTCTTTTGATTTGCCCCAATCTAAATTGTGACAATTTTTATGTGAAGTATGCAATAGGTGGATAATGCATAATGCATAATTTTTTTTATTTGCCCTAATCTAAATGGAGGCAAATTTTTGTATTAAGCATATAATGGATGGATAATGCACAACGCATGATAATTTTTTTTATATCAAAGTTCAATTCTTTTTTTTTTGGCCCCAATTTAAATTGTGGCAATTTTGATGTAAAAGATGTAATTTTTTTTCAATTCATGTGAAGATATGGAATGCTCAATGCATTTAAAATTGTAAAATGTATTTCTTTTTATTTGCAGGATTTTGATGTGAGAGGGGAACAAAACTTGAAATTAGCAAAATGCTAGGGTTCTCTTGGTCATTTACAACAAGAAAGTTGTTAGTCTCCCCAATGAAACTGCAAGTCAATGACTTTAACAATTTTTGCCACAAGAATTGGACACGAAGGGGTCACACTTTCAAATATTTAAAACTATTTATTCCCCCTAGAATGAGAATTTTTAAGATAATTTGTTTGCCCATATGAAATTCTTGTTAGACATGGATTTTTCATCTTGTCTATCTTTATCATCAATGCTTGTATAGCCAATAAGTGAAATTGGCACTAATTTTTATTTAACAATGTCAATATAAACAATCATTGTAAACAAATGGTTGTGTCTGAAAATGAAATGGAGTAGCCAATTAATGGAATGTTGGGAATGTTTAGAGACGTCCCTATTTGGGTGCAGGAAACGTATGAAGAATAGGTATCACGTGGATAAGCCAAAGTGTGAAGTGGTAAATGATAGAATGGTAATATTAAGAACTTCTCAAATTTTATATGATATGTCTTTGGATAGTATAGAGATGTAAGGGAATGAGTATGGAAATTAAAAAGGGGGGTCCCCTCTTTGTTTTGTATGTCCCTTTGAAAATGACACAATTTTTGAGTGAAAGATCTTATGTTGAGCTATAAGCTTGCCCTAATTTCAATAATCTGTATCTTGGAATGATCTCTAATAAGAAAACTACCCCGATTATATTCAAACAAGTCAAATCTCAATGAGGATTTATGGGGTTTGTAATGTGGCTTGGGTAAATTGGCTTATAAAATAAAAGGATATTTGGCTCAAAAATTTTGTGCCCTTATGTAAATTCTTCCTTCAACCTTTTCTTCTTTTACTCTAATATAAAATTATGCTAAAATTCACCTAACAAGAGAGGATATTTAGGGATTGTGATATAGCAGAATAGGATGAAATTGTGGGTTGAGGATGAAAAGGATGTGATGGTCTAAACATAGGTGTAAAATCATAATGAAATTTTTTTCGACATGTGATCTTGCAAGACTTGAAATTTCTATGGAGTTATCATTGGGAAAGGAAGAAAAATTCATTTTCTATCATCGTGTGGGATAATAAATTCTCATAGATGATGTGATTATCACTTTGTATACAGTAAATAAACAAACAAATTTTTGTAAATAAAATAAAAAATATTTTTATAATTTTAATTAATTAAATTAATGAATTTAGATTATAATTATATTTACCAATCATATCTTTTGATTATATTAGATTTTTGAATGTCTATAGACCTCTAGAATAATCATCTTATTGTGAAAGTCAATAAGGCTTTGCAAGTATAACAATTAAGATTTCTATATTTAGATATGAATTATACAATTACGTATTAAAATATATTTAAAATATATAATATTTAATCCTTTATGGTGTGAGAAATTTGAATCTCTGTAGATATTTAGGATAATCTTATTACCGTAAAAGTCAATAAGACTTTGTAGGTATGATGATTAAGAGTCTTTTTAAAAAAAGTATATATGTATGAATGGACTAAAAAAATAATGATATTATTAATATTTAAAAATTTGAGTAAATAAACTAAGTTGTTAAACTCTTCTATTTTGTGAGAGTTTGGATTTTCCACAGATATAAAGAATAATTGCATTACCGTATAAACCAATAAGGTTTTGCAGGTACTGCGATTAAATTTCCAATCATAAAACATAAAAGAAAAATAATTTTAAACTCTTTTCTCTCTTTATTCCAAAAATTCAAAAATTGAGAAAATAATTCAAATTAAATCACTTTTTGCAATTTAAAATACACATATCAAAATTTCAGAAATTATTTTATTTGCAAAATGGTAAATTATTTCTAATTAATTTCTCTTTAAAAAAATATTTTTACCAACAATTTTCAAAGCCCGAACTACGTGGATTTTGATTCCCATCACAGGGTACGTAGGCCTTAGAGTCAAATTCTGAGTCAAGTCCTTCCCGTAAATAAATAAATATTTCTCACTTAATTCTTCTCATTTTTATATCAAACATATGAATATAAAAGGGATAATTAGAATAATTTTAAAACCATATTAATATAGCACAACAAACTTCAGGTAACCGTTCTGACGAATGGGTGTTGTGGGGTGCCTAACACCTTTCCCACACTCAATCGACTCCCGAACCTGTTCTCTATTTTTGCAGACCATCCTTATCCTTTAAACGGTTTTACGAGATTTTTCTCTAAATCTTGGTGGCTACTCCCATTTCTTTGGCCTTCTTTCCGAAGGTCGGAACCTCTACTCTCCCGTCGTCCGCGTCACATTTCTGGATGCAACACTACTAAATTGTTGTGAATTTAAAAACAAAAGTTGCAAATATAAGAGCAAAAGTTGTGAATGTAAAGTAGTAAATTTTGTACTATGATGCATTAAAATAGTTATTATATTAATAAATGTTAAAATAGTTATTACATTAAACATCTTATATATACTAAAGTGGCTTTGTAACGTCTGCCTTGACATTACCAAACACATAGAATACCAAACATAGAACAACGTTATGATAATCGAGATTTCATTTATCCCATAATTAGTTATCATAACTCAAGGGTTAAAAACATTTAAGCAAAATGAGATCCCGAGAAAACCCTTTTTAAAAGATCATTTGAGTTCAAACTATGGTTTAAAACTAATTAAATAAGCCGACAGAAGCAACCAAATATTTAGTCATATAGACACAATGCGCGGTGGAACAGTGCATCGTCTGTCGTGGCGGATTGCACAGAGGAAACCTTGTGCCTCGGCATGATGGATAGTACGCCGTGGTGCGCAACCACTATCATGACAACAAATTGCTGTCATGACAACTCTCCAGGACAACTTCTAGAGAGCGCCATTTCATCATCTAACGTTCGATCCGAGTGATTTAAGTGTCCACACATGGCTTTTAAAGCTGCCTAGTTATTGGCACTAGTCCCACACCCAAATATTGAGTCAAATGAGATTTGGACACCAAAACCTAAAATAGCTCAATTTCTTTCAAAATCACAACCAAAGTGCCCAAAACCCCAAACCAAGTGCCAATAACTGTGAAACCACTTAAACCAACATATCTCATAAATCCACACATATAGTTATAGAATGATATGCATGATCAACACACCACCTTATACCCTCCTTATATCTTCCGACTAAATTTGTGAGCTAACAATTCAATAGGACTAAGTTCATGTGACTGGACTAGCCTAAGCTTACCATTAGTAGGAGGCAACCCCAGCCAAGAGCACCTTTACCTACTATGGACTATAGATTCCCTCTATCTACAATTTCTAGGGGTTTCAATGCCCAATCTACCACTTGTAGTACTAAGACTTCCAAACAATATAATACTAAGTATTGGACCCTCTACAGTGCCAGTGTATCATATGGATTTTCAAACAATGTCCTGAAAACACAGTAGGGTGAACTCCTATCCTCTCACAATGATCATGCCAAACATGCTTAATACATCCAACTTATATCCATAACATATCAATTAGCACAATTTCTCATTTCCACTTTAAACTATAGAATTTCACAAATAATTATACATAAAATAACATTTAGCTTCCTAAATACTAAAATTTTAAAACAACTTTTTATTTCACTTCACATAACTTCAAAATCATAATTTCATTTTATTACTAGGCTATTTTCAAACCAAAACCTTACTTTAAAATTATACACTACCATCCAAACATACAAAAAAGGAGATTAGACAATCCAATTACCTCAACCCTTTTATCATTAAAAGGGTTACTGTGGTCAACTAATGGCTCCACATGTATCCACTAGCACCATAATACTCGATCTCCTTAATTGTGAAATCCTCTCACTAATCACCCCATTTAATGGTACAACTAGGGGTACCCATTATGCTCAAAACCTCAATTTAGCTCTAACAATCCTTTCAACATACTACATTAACCCTATTTAACATTCTAACACATAAACAACACCATCACATTACCTACATTCCTCTTAATCATTCAATTTTTACATAGGGTTCGTCCAAGCCCTAACCAACAACTTCAAATCTTTATGAAATCCATAAATATAGGTTTAGAGGCTTGATTCAACTCCCCAAGGCCTTAACTAAGGTAATGGGTTTAGCCACTACCTAAGAAAACATGAAATCAAAGCCCCAAAATCTCTAAATCATCAGAAAGTTCAAATATAGGGAGAAGGAGAAGCGGATGAAGCTTACCCAAAGCTAAATCTTGCTCCAAATGCTTTCAAAGTAGGCCCAAGGTTGTGCCCTAGTAGACCATGAGCTCCCTCTGTCGTTCCTCTCGTGTTCACCCTTTCATCTTTTTTGATTTTCAGTCTGGTTCACAAATCTGATAACTGCAAATTCTGCACATGCACCGTGGTGCATTGGCTTATCCGCCACAGTGCATGCTATAGAGATCCCCAGACTCACTTTAAATCTCTCTTTATGCCGTAGTCCTCTCATACTTTGATCGAGCCCTCTTTTAAGGTCGTCTAAGGATCCATTAGCTACATTAGTCTCCTTAAAACATTATTAACTAAAAATCCACTTAATTTGACTAAAATACCCTTATAAATAGTGGAAATTCCTAAAGTTAAAATCCATGATGTTACAAGCTTCCCCCCTCTTTTCTTTCTTGTCTTTTCTTCATCAAGTAATTTCAAGGCCACCTTGGCTTTTTTATTTTTTGGAAGATTAATCAGCCACCATAATAGTTCAGAGCTAAAGTTAGTAACTTTTTATTGCACTAAAGACATAAGCACTTCTTATGTTAAGATATAGGCACTTGTCATTTTAAGATATAAGTAAAAAGAATAACATCAAAGAAAATGCAAGTGTGCATATGTGAAGTCTTGCGATATTGTGGGTATTAGAAATTGTGCCCTAGGGCCAATCATTATATTATACACATTGTTATTTAATAAATTTCTCTTTTGTTATCATAACAATTGCATGTTCAATATGATAACTGTATCTCTAGACAAGCTATAGTGATTGTCCTAAATGTCTCTGATCGGTCATCTTTGAGGGATCATAGATGAAACAAGACTAGTATGACTTTGATTAATTATAGAGATACAAATTAAAGTCATAGGTACTTGAAAGAGTATAAGGTGTTGGTTCGACCCACTATGAGAAAGCTGCATGATATAAGTCATAAGCTTATCTTATATGTAACTATATCACTAAGCCTTTTGACCTGAGATCATTATGGATTCCTACATGATGACCACTGAACTTTGACCTAGTCAAAAGTCATTTTTAACTGGGTGATCATAAAGGCTATGGTTGAGTTTAGTAATATTCATGCAGAGGAATATGAGTGGTCAAGATGGAATTTGTTCCTCACATTAAGTGAGATATTACTGGTCCCCTCGATGAGTAAGACTGAGAAAATGTATGGCCATACTACCATGGAAAGGGTTTTTCTATTGCTACTGTCAGTCTACTCAGAGATTGAGAAAGTAACGGTCAGGTAAAGGAGAATAACAATTCCATGTCTCATACTTGACTGAAATATCGTGTGACAAAAGGGATGTGATATGGTTACATGATAGGTTATATCCGATCATCGATCCCTATGTGAATTAGATAGTTGCAATGTCTTACTAGAGGCCACTTGTGATTTGTGGGCCTAATAGCGTAATTAACCTATTGTTAATTTCATATAAGCCTACAGAGTTGCATACAAGAATAGCCCAACTAAAGCTATAATATCCAAGTTTATTGAATCTAGAATATGTCTAGATTCAATGAATGTAGGGTGAATGAATTATATATATATATATATATTTGAATATTTATTTGATAAATATTTATATATATGTATATGAAATATAAAATTTAAAATATAATTTTATATATATATATATATATATTTGAAATATATATATCCACATATGTATGTATATATATATCAGATATATATATATATATATATGGTATATGTATGTGATATATAAAATGAAATGTAGATAATATAATATATATATATATATATATTTTCAAAATATATATGTATATATATATAATATAATATAATATATTATAATATATATATTATAATATATTATATTATATTATGTTAGTTTTAAATTTAATTTTATATGATAGATTAAATTTAATAACTAACATGATATGAGAGAATATCATGTTAGTTTTATAATTTAAATTTATAAGATAAATTTGAATTAGATATGATATTATGGATTAAATTTATAAGATAAATTTAATTAACTTTTCATGGGCTTTTAAGTAGAAGATGAAAACCCTTATCTATATACTATATATAGAT
This sequence comes from Prosopis cineraria, assembly GCF_029017545.1. NCBI lineage: Eukaryota > Viridiplantae > Streptophyta > Magnoliopsida > Fabales > Fabaceae > Prosopis > Prosopis cineraria. The sequence continues at coordinate 21,808,704 of NW_026555332.1, read as the reverse complement.
AGATACGTCCTTTATGAAGGATGAGAGAGTTAGAAAAGTTCTGATAGTAAAAACATTTTGAGAGTCATGAAACACCCTATAGAAAGGAAAAATAATGTTCAACGAAAAACGGACACTGGAAGCACCAGCACGCTGTTCAAGTTAAACAGTTGTTCATGTGGATACTAGTAGAGGGAGTAGATCTACGTTGTCAACTTTTGAGATCTAAACTCTTGAAGAGAACGTGCCCTAAGTTCAATGAATTTAAAGGTAACTCTTCTATCCACCTTGATTTAAATGAGTTTATTCGGTCCATATCAGGATAGGGACTTTAAAATTTTAATCTTCCGCTGCGCCTCCCTGTCCAACAATGGGATCCCATGTTTTCAACCAAATCATGACAAGAATGCCACAATCTTTCTTGCAAATATGTAGCATACAAACAATAATCACAAGTGATTAAAGGAAATAAGGGAATTATATAAACAAGATAAATTGTAACAATAGGTAGAAGAACCTATTTTGTTGGGGTATTAGAGGCCAAATAACATTAGCTATTGGTTTCTTTCCGATCAAATCTGGCTTCACTAATTCAATAGTATCAAAGAACCTATTTTGTTGCAAAGGAAACAAATTCATACTATTAAAACTATATACACTACAAAACTACCACCAAACTTGACTAATAGACCATACACATGTATTCACCAATAATCTTTTTGCATTTAAAAGCTCCATCCTTTTTCCTTTTCTTTCTCTTTGGTTCAATACGACAATCCCCCTTTAAGGAGTCAAGGACATAAAAGTTCATTGTCTTTGGCTCTGGCATGAAACATATCTAATGATGGTTCATAAGACCTAAACTAAGGATGACATCACACTTAGCTATATTATATCCTACATATTCAGGCAAGATCTCCCTCTTGTTCTTGCTGCCTTCCAAATGCAAGGATTTGATGTCATTTTGCACAACAACAACAACATAGTATACAACAGATTACAAAAAATATATGAATAAAACATTTAAATATAATTTCACTGGAAGTTAACCAAAAGTTAGCATCAAATATATGATAGGTGGACTGGACCTGAACTACAAATACCAAGAAAATCATGTTATATGTACATTGTTTACTGTAAATTATAAAAAAATAAATTTTAAAACTATCTCACCCTGGTACTAATCCACTGCATTCCTCCCAAACATTAAAGTTCATCACGAGTGAGATATTGATCATACATTTCAAACAAAATGCTAAAACAGGGAATAATAATTAACTTCTCCTAAACTATTGCAAATCAATGAAAAATCAGGGAATAAAAACTATTTACTCGTCACCTTCCTCCCTTTTACGCATGTGTGATACAATTGAAAATAATTTTTTCTTTTCATTAACCTTCTTCTTTGTCCTATTCACCAACTTCGATAAAATCCAAGGAGACCTAATACCAGAGCAAATTCGATTTTGCTTGTTTGAAAAGTTTGGGCCCAAGATTTATTTTTAAAATCATCATAACTCTCAACTAACTCAACACCAAAAAGAGCATAGCATAGTAGAAGAAAACATATCCATTCATTTGAGTCCATGCATGCTTTCAAAACATAGAAATAAGGTCAAAAATTGAGCTATACACCACGGCGTACACCACATGCACCATGGCATGTGGCACAAAGCCACAAGTAGCTCCTCTCTATGTCATACATCATGGCACACATGATAGTTTTTGCAATTAGTATTTGACAATTCGCAAGGCAAACTACAAGCATGCGTCGTTTCCATATATGATGTCTGATTGGAGTGATTCAAATGCCTACATGAAGCTTATTTCATAAGTTAGCTAATGAGATAAGTTTAGACACGATCCAATAGTCTGATCAAAATTTAGAAACTTAGGTGCAAAAAGTTACTTTTCCTAAAAATTTAGCTCACCCAAGTGCTCAAATCAATTACATTATCTTATTAGACTATTATAAGCCTTGAATCAAGTCCAAAAGGACCTTGTACACCTAATGGACTACAATTTATATTATACATACACACAGATTATGATTTGGCTATTCAACAACCTAGTTCCACATTTCACAACATTACACCAAACACATTGGTTTGGTCATATTTCCACAATTTCACTACAATTCACATTCACAATATATTCACCATAAATTCACAATTAAATCTTAGCCTTTGTTTCCACCACATATACGCACGTATAGGCTAAGATTTACCAAAATTCACAAAAATCATAACTTTAAACATTCATGCATATCTTATGGCAACTTATATTCATAATATTAATACAAAAAGTCTTCATAACACAAAATTCAAGGATTTCACAGTAACGGTACATTATGTTGGTCCTGACTCTTTCCTTTTGCTTTGCTCACCACTATGACCTATAAAAATATAACCATAGGGTGAGATAGTAATCTCAGTAACAAAATAACTCTCCACCATCGACTATCATATGCAACCATAGGCAAGTATGACATAATATACAGTACAACATAGCATATAGTAAAGATTTCCCCTCAAATCACTTTATCAATATAATCATTTACCACGTTTCACCACTTTCACCACTAATATAGCATACATCATGATCACTATCATCTAAACCTCTAAATCACCCATACTCGAAACCATAGGCTTACCTTAGACTAACATACACTTGGTAGGATTACCCAGCCAAAGGTGTTCTATCACACTTCTAGACTATGGTTTCCCTTATTATACACAATGAGGTGTCGTTGGCTCTAACACCGCATCAAAGATGCTAAGGCACCTACATCTCCAATACCGCATCTCAATAGGCACTAAGGATATAATCTCCATTATTGCACCACATTGGATACTAAGGAGATATAATTCTCTAACATTGCATTCCGTTGGGCATTAAGGAGAATAATGTCATATGGTTTTTTACTATTTCTCCCCACCGGTGAACTCTCACCCTTATGATCATGCTTTAATGCCAGTCACAGGTTCCCATTCATAACCATACTCATATATACATATCTACATAATTGCACGATCTCACTTATTGTTTAGTTAAAAATTCATTTCATGCAACAAACATGCAAACATCACAAAACATGCTCAGCTTAAAAAATTTAATGCACTAGATAGCATGCTTTCACATAGTTATAATAAATAGTCAAACAGAAAAAGTTATTCAGTTACTTCAACTCTTTTGTCACAAGAAAGGTAACCCATGGATTTCAACTATCACAAAAGCTCTCTACAAATCTCCTTGCTCAACTTACTTGCAAAATACATCAATCTACAGACAATTAGCACTATTAGTCAATTAATCCAATTGACCAAAAACACTTAAATGTCAATTAAGGCTATAACTAGCTATCCATTTCTTTTCACTTAGTCAATCTAAGTTCATTACCCTTTAATCACCACTTCATATCACTTCTAACGGTCCCATTTTACTTTTACTCCAATTCTACCCTATTTTCTCTTTGATTTAGGGCCAATTGAAGCTTATAGCTTCAAAGCTCTATCATTCCATTTCAAACCAATCATAAAACTTTAATTTAACTCTTGAGAAATTTTTTATTACTATAGGGTAAGAAACTAACCCCTAAAATTTCCCCGATTCAATTTTTCTATAACTCGTACTAAGAGAAATTATAATAGAATTGGAGGTAAGGGCTAAACGAAGCTTACTGGATAAGTTAACGGTCAAAAATGCCTTCCAAGCTCCCAAAAACACTTGCCTTAGTTAATCCCTTCTTCTTCTCTCTTCCCTTTCATGATTTTCTTTCTTTCCTCTCTAAACTTAAATGCTGATTCATTACATTTTAAGTCATTTTTCCATATATCATAGCACAAGTAGCTTGTGCCGTCGTGTGTGGCACAGTAAGGAGAATTCTCACCACGCACACACACTTCATCCCGAAAACGCAATTCTTCCAGCCATATCTGTCCATTCAACACTCTAAAGACTCAAATCATCAAGTAATCCTCTAAATTTATAATTATTTACTAATTACTAATTCACCCTTGATTAGTTACTAATTACAGGGATAGAAAATCAAGATGTTACATGTGATTTATCCTAGTTCAGCCCAAATCTTGGCTTACGTCCAGTCCTCAAGATTACTTGATCTATCTCATATTTTACATGTTAAAACACTTGGTTTTTGGCATCAAATGTGCATAATAGGTTTTAATTCTCAGTTTTAAGTTGTCATTTCTATATTGACTTTATGAACCCTAAGAGTGCTATTTGATGATTGTTTTGACACTTTCATACCCTAATTTGAGATCTTGGGTATTAATTCTTTTCTCTTCCTTTTTTATTTTTTTAGAATTTATTTAGTCTTATGTTTTTATTTTCAGATTTTGTGAGGGCAACTTTGGAATCAAGGATCAAGGGCTAGTCAACATGTTTGGAGAAATTTAAGAGATAGAAAATAAATAAAGAAGAAGAATTTAGGGGCTGTTGGGCACAAATTCCAGAATTATTTGAGGGATGATATGGCACCATTATTTAGGTTTAATTGGGGAGAATTAATTAAATAAAAAAATTAAAGAAGCATGGGAAGCATTGAGGGACACATCATTAAGTGAAGAAGAGGCATGGGAGGTGTGACATGATTAGATCTAATGGGAGGACATGTGGTAGCTGATTAAGAGCTTAAGGAGAAGACACATTTCCCACACATGTTCACATGTCCCTTGCCATATTTTCCACCTCATTTTTATTCCCATTTTAGCTTATTTTCGTCCATTATTTCTAGCTTATTTCAGATCTAGACCTTCCTTGTTTTTATCACCATCCACTTTGGTTTTATCACTACTCACATTTTCCACACATACTTAATCCTTCATTTTTCATTTCATCTTCATTCTTCACCTTCACTTGTCAGATTTTTCCAGATTTTTCTCTCTTCTTCTTCATTCATTTTCATCCATCACTGTTCATCCATTTTTTGGATTTCATTTCTTCATCTTCCATCATCAACACTTCATCCAAATCATCATTCCTGCTCTATTCAGATTTTTATCCACTTTCTTCTCCATTCTAGCTTGCATTTTCATCTATCTCTTGTCCAGATTTCCAAATTACAACTTCTTTATCTTCATTCATCCATGAAAGCTTCTCAAGCTCAAGAACTCAACCAAGTGATGGACAGTAGCATGAGTGGCTGATTCTCCTTTGAGCTTCAAGGAAGATGAACCTATGATTTGAGTATTTCAGGTTTTCCTTCTAAATGTGTAATTTCAATTCTACAATTTCTTATGTTTTCTTTCAAGGATTCAAAATTATTGTTCAGGTTGGATTATGATTTTGATTCCAATTTCATGTTAAATTGAAGTTGTGGATGTTGGATTGAAATTTTATATTGTGTTTCAGTTCTAGAATTTATGAATTCAATTGAGTGTTCTTGGATGCATTGATATGTTCTTGATGTTCTTGTTCAGATTTCTTCATATTTCAAGCTAGATCCATATGTGTTTATATGAATTTAGTTTGAGAAGTTTTTCTGCCACTTAATTTGGTCTGAATTGAATGGCTATGCACAAGGCTAAATTACATTGTTAATTTCACTCCACTTGGCTTAGATTTATAGTGATCATTGGATGCAATATTTCACAACACTTTAAAGGTTTTAGAGTGTTCTTCATTGAGCTAATTGTCATTACTTGTGTGGGTGCAAATCTGGAATTCAAGGATTATCATAAGGGATTCTAACTTGAGCTCATCATCTCATTCATTTTACATCAACACATTTAAATCAGAAAATTACAAACATTTAATTCTTAGCAATTTAGATAATAGCAAAATCATATCACCACTCTTTAATTTATAGGTAATTGAACCATAATTTGTGTGCATTGCTGTCTTGGGAGATGACCTAAAATGCTTATAACTACATTCTAGTTTTATTTGATGGCCTAAAGCGACTTAGGGCAGCATCATTACCCTTGAGATTTTCAACTAAATTCACAAGCTTTAATGGGTGCTTGCAATTATAGTACAACTCCCAAGACTTAACTTGTCTTGATTCAATAACAAATCTTACTACAATCAATAAGTTATTACAACTCACTTGAAAAACACCTTTTCAAGATTTTAGCTAATGTATAAAACTTTCAAAGAAGAACTCTCTTGAAAGAGTAGATTGATTACAATTGAAAGCTTAGAAACTTGTGAGAGCTTTTTCACAAACTTTATCAAGAATCATAAATGAATAAATGCAATACTTTAATGCACAATTGAAAGCTTTTTACAACAATGCACAAAAGATGAATAGTTCGCTCAAAGATCAGAATTCTTGGTCTAGACTTGAATTATATCACATATATAGTTTTGACAGTTGATAAACTATTGGAACAATGTTTATAACCATTGGTGACATTTCTTGTGTGCAACTAGATGATTCATGCATGAAATGGAGCTAACTGAGTTCTAGGCATATGTGACAATTCAAGCATAAACATTAGGGTGACTCATGCATGTTTTAGATAATATGAATATGCAAACTATTGTGTGTGACAAAATAAGCATGTGACCCTTAACATCTCACATGTGAAATGGCTGGTAGAATGCCAAAGCCATTCTATGTGATGAATCATACTGGGGACCAACATACTATCACGTGTGGAAAAGTTGATTCTAAAACCCAGACCATTCTGGAAGATAGATCACGTATGAAACACTCCAATACACATGCGTGAAATAGCTAGTTACAAAACTTAGCCATTTTAGAAGACAAATCACGTGTGGAACCAATGTGTTTTCAAGCAAGGATTGCATGATTAAGAAGACTTAGAATGATGAGTGACAAATCACACAAGTGTACAATATGGAACAGGCTTGAAATGGCTTAAGACTTACTTAGAAAAAATGTGTTCAAAAGACTTAGTGACAAATCACGCATGGATACTTTCCCATTCAGTAATGAAATGGCACTTCATAATATGCAAAGGAACATAAGATGACAATTCAAGCATGCGTACCCAAGGGTAGCTTGTATGAAATGGAGCACAGAAGCTTTATCAAGGTATCACACAAACACAAATGACAAATCACACATGGATCACTACTGATTCAGGCATGAAACGTCAGTCAGTGTGCTTAAGATGACAAATCACGCATGAGACCATACTGAATCACATGTGAATCATAGATAGTGAAAAGCTCAACTTTTATGATCCACTTCAAGTTAGAATGAAATAACTTATAAGCTTGAATATACTAAGACAAGTCCTAAGATCCATAAATGGGACTTATGGGCTTAAGAATGATGCATTCATTTCAAGGATGATAACATGTGATTAAGCACTCAAAGTTTTGACATGGAATCTAAGAGAATTAAATAAATTATCCTATAAATCTTCATCTTCTCTTGATTCTTCATGTTTTTGAGATTTTGTCTTCATCCATGCTTCTTTATATATTTGCACACATAGTAAAAACCTCTTCTCTTCATTTTGTAATCATTAAAAAAATATATGATTCAACATTCTCCCCATTTTTGATGATGACAAAACCTTAAGATCAAGGTTATTAGTTTTGTTCAATAAAGTACTCCCCCTTAATCAGACATGGAAGTTAGATGTTACAATTTGAATGCTTGGGTGAGCTAAATTTTTATAAAAAGTAGTTTTTTGTACCCAAGTGTCCAGATTTTGATTGGTCTATTAGATTGTGTCCAAATCTGTCCTATTAGATAGCTTATGAAATAAGTTTTGTGTGGGCACTTGAATTACTCTGATTGGACGTCATATGTGAAAATGATACATGCAGGAGATTCACCTTGTGAATTGGTTTTTGACAGTAGCAAATATTATCATGTGTGCTGTGGTGCATTGCGTATCACACCACAGTACATGTCATAAAAAGGGTTAGCTCGTGGCTCCATGCCATATGATATGGCCCATGTGGTATATGCCATAACGTATGGCTTAACTTTTGACATTGTTTCTCTATTTTAAATACATGTACTGATTGTGATGAAGGCAAGCTTTAGTCTTTCGCTATATAATGATTATTGTATATTAGATACAAATGATTTTAATGATTTGCAAATTCAAGTCTTGGATCCCAAGGTTTTTAAACTGATATTGTTAAATACAGTTTGGTTTGTAAATGCAGTGATTGAGTTAACCCCTCCTAAGGTTGGGTAGATATTTGAAGAGGTTACAGCTTTAGAGACTTGGCAACATTATTTATGGCCAAAAGAATTCATTATTCATTTTGATTATGAGAACCTTAAATGTTTTAAGTCTCAAGGAAAGCTGAATAAGAGACATGTCAGATGGTTAGAGTTTATTAAATCTTTTTCCTATGTCATCAAGCATAAGAAAGGTAAAGAGAATGTGGTTGCTAATGCCCTTTCTCGCATGTATACTCTTCTTACTTCCCTTCATACTCGTTTAATTGGATTTGAATTATTAAAGGGATTAAATGAGACTGATTCTAACTTTACTGAAATTTAGAAATCTTGTGAAAAGCATGGAAGTCGTGACTTTCCCTATGACTTTATCATTTTAAGGGTTTTCTTTTTAAGAAAGATTAGTTGTGTCCTTAATTTTCTTATGCGTGAACTTCTTATTGAATAGACCCATGGTGGAGGTCTAATGGGTCATTTTGGCATTGAAAAACTTTAGCTATGTTACAAGAACATTTTTATTGGCCTAGAATGAGAAAAGATGCTGTTTCTTTATGTGATAAATGTGATGTTTGAAAGCAAGCTAAATCTAAGGTGTAACCCTATGGGTTCTATACACCTCTACCTATTCTAAGCCACCCTTAGACTGATATTTCCATGGATTGTTGTAGGGTTGCCTAGATCACCACTGGGCATAATAGTATATTTGTTGTTGTTGATAGATTTAGTAAGATGGCTCATTTTATTGCCTGTTTAAAACTAATAATGCTACTGATATCACTGACTTGTTCTTTAAGGAAGTTGTTAGGTTGCATGCGTTGCCTAAAATAATTGTGAGTGAAAGGGATGTCAAGTTCCATAACTATTTTTGGAGAACCATATGCATAAGCTAGGAACTAAACTTTTATTTTCTATTGTTACTCATCCACAAACTGATGGTCAAACTAAAGTAGACAATAGAACTATGACTACCTTGCTACATGGTATTATTCAATGAAATTTGAAGAATTGGGAGAAGTATTTACCACACATTGAATTTTCTTGTAATAAGGCTATCTATTCCTCTACTTCTTTTTCTTCTTTTAAAGTTGTTTATGGCTTTAATCCTTTAATTCCTTTAGATATTTTGCCTTTAACTTCTACGTCACATGCTAACATTGATGGTAAAAAGAAAGCTAAATTTGTACAGGAGTTACATGCGAAAGTGAGAGCTCACATTGAGAAAAATAATAAGTAATAAACATAACAAGCTAACAAGGGGCACAGACGAGTTGTCTTTAAACTAAGAGATTGGGTTTGGGTCCATTTAAGGAAAGAGAGGTTTCTTAAACAAAGGAAATCTAAACTGTAACCTTATGGAGAAGGACCTTTCTAAGTTTTAGAACGCCTTAGAGACAATGCTTATAAAATTGAATTACTTAGCTCTTATGGGAATGTTAGTGCTACTTTTAATATTTCTAATCTTTCCCCTTTTGACTCTGCAAATTCAAGGACAAATCCTTTCCAAGAGGAAGGGGATGATGGCTTAGCTAAGGAGCAAGGAGGCGTGCATGAGGTCAAAGAAAGAGGAGTCCAATCTAAACATATCAAGAAGGGTGTGCTTAAAGATCCATTATAAGGGATTATAGGTTTAATGACAAGGGCTAGGACTAAAGCTATGAAGGAGGCTCTTCATAGGTTGATTCAAGACTTTATTTAAGCCAAGCCTATACCTAATGAAAGGTCCAAGGTGCCTTTTTCACTCTTTGGAGTACAAGATCAAATCTTTAAGTAGTCAAGCAAGCATTGATTACTATATTAGGTTCCTTAGTTATTAGTTTCTTATTCTTATTTAGGCATTTATTTCTAATATCTTTTAGTGATTTCCTTAATTTTTGGTATCACAAGCTTGCAGTTTAAGTTATTATATTTTAGGTAGGATCCTAAAAGGTGTCATCATTTATGAAAGTTTTTGGATTTGATTTCTATTGTAATTTTGGTCAACTTTCTTATTTCTTTTCCATAGGTGACACACCATCCACCTCCTTCCTTCTAGGGTTGGTGTTTTCATTTAGTTGCTTATATAGACCTTATGTAATTGGTTTGAGAAGAAGTTGAATAGAAATTTTTGAATTATTTCACATATTGTAAGAACTTTTCTCATGCCTTCTGAGTGCTTGAGAAGATTAGGGATTACTAAAAGATTGATCTTTCTTTGTGAGTGCCTGTAGAGTTAGGGGTCAAGAGCCAAGTGTAACATCTTGAATTTCTAATTCCTGCATTAATAACTGATTAAGGAATGAATTAGTGATTTAATGTGAGATTAGGATTCTAGATGGCGAAATGTTATTTTAACTCATTGTAATATTATATGAGCAGATATGAGTAGAAGAACGGCATCCTAAAGTAGAGCATGTAAGTATAGTGAGGATTTCCCTTACTGTGCCACTCGCCATAATTGATACTGGATGCGCCACAGTGCATGGTGCAGAAACTAGCTAAATAGGAACGTGTATACTCATGAAAAATAGGGAGGAAACAAATAAAAAGGGATTCAGGCTTGGACAAGAGATGGATCTCTGCTAAGGCATCCAATATCGAAAGAAAGGATGATGTTTCTAACCTATTACTTATTGGGTGAGTCTTGTACTATCTTAACCTTCAATTCTACAATATTTTCTCTTAGTTTTAACTATTGGATGTGAGCAAGGAGTTCTTCATTGATTATTTCCATGTGGGGTCACAAATTCATGATAGAGAGACCATAGATGCACTACAATGGCTCTCAATTAGATCTTCCACCAGATGATGCATGGACCTGTTAGGCATAACAGAAATAGTTGAGCATAAAAAATAAGAAACAGTAGAGCTTCTCATAGATTACAATTTGGAATTTAGGTATGAGGTGGGTGGAGTATATGTGGTTTCATCAAATGGTATAAGAACGCAAAATAATGGAATGCTATTTGAATATTCAGTGAGATATGTTGAAAATGACTTTGTGTAGTTCGGAATCCATAACGTCCTAAGCAATTTATAAGAGAGTAGATAAAAGTTTAGCTAGGAATTGAGTACTTTTGGGGAAGTTTAAGAAGCAATAGAAGCATAATGAGCTGTAAGCTTTGAATTTAGTAGCATTCAGTTTAGAGATTATAGGGTTAAAAGTTGAATTTTAAGGAGTGAAGATGTGAAGAAGAAAATTTAGTTACCTCAATACTTTTGCTATAAGAAAGGTTAAACATGGACTTTCACACCCACTTGCGATTTGCTATAAGCTTCCTTTCTCACTCTACATGTGCAATATGCCAATCTACACACAATTAGCACAATCAGTTGATTAACTAAATTGACTAAAAGTACTCAATTATCACTTAAAGCTACATTTAACTACTCATTCACTTCTACTTAACCAATTTAGGTCCATCACCACTCATTTACCACTCGACCCCTACTAGCGATCTTATTTCACATTTACCTAATTTCCAACCCATTTTAGCATTGATTTAGGTTCAAATTAAGCTTATAACTTTAAAGCTTTATCGTTCAACTGCAAACCAATCATAAAGACTTAATTTAACTCCCAAGAATCTTTTTATTACTATAGGGTAAGAAACTAATCTCTTAAATTTTCTTGGTTTAATTTATCTATAAGTCATACTAAGAGAAATTATAGTAGAATCAAAGCTAAGGGATGTACAAAGCTTACTTGATAAGCTATCGGTCGGAAATACCTTCCAATGCTCCATAAATCCTTGCCCTAGTAGAGAGATGACCTCTTCTTCTCTCCTTTCATGCATTTTCTCCTTTCTTCCTTTAAACTCACAAGTTGATTCACGACTTATCAGGTCACTTTTTGGTCTATGCATCACGATGCAAGCAGCTTGCGTTGTAGTGTATGGCATAGTGAGGGAAATCCTTTTCCCTCACCATGCACACATGGTTTATTTTGAAATGTGATTCTAAAACCTATATCTGTTCATTTAACATCCCAATGAGTCAAATCATCAAATTGTCATCCAAAATTCAAATCACTTCCTAGTTACTAATTCACCATTAATTACCGACTAGTTATAGAATTAGAAAATTAGGATGTTATAATAAATGAATGAGTGCAAGACTTTGATGCACAAAATGAAGGATTTTAAGAATGTTCAAATGATGAATAGTTCACTCAAGGATTAGAATTCTTGTTCTAGATTTAAATTGTGTCACATATATAGTTTTTGCAGTTAATAGATAGTTGTAAATTATTTGTAACCATTGGTGACATTTCTTGCATGTAACCAAAAGATTCACGCATGAAATGGAGCTAGGCAAGTTCTTATAACACTTGCCCTAAGTGTTAACAAAAGCACACCATAACCAAATAAATTAAGTGTGGTTAAGGAGTTGATCGTAAAATCAACTTCAGAAACAAACCATTTAAATTGTGTCATATATATAGTTTTTACAGTTAACAAACAGTTGGAACATTATTTATAACCATTGGTCATATTTCTTGCATGTAACCAAAAGACTCATGCATGAAATTGAGCTAGGTAAGTTCCTGTAATACTTGCCCCGAGTGTTAACAAAAGCACACCACAACGAAATAAACTAATTGTGGTTAAGGAGTTGATTCTAAAACTAACTTAGGAAATAAACCATTTAAATTACAAAACAATCTATACAGTAGTAAAAAAAAATTAAAATCTCTTAGAAAAGTTTGAAGGATTGCTATATAGCGGATAGAAGCAAATTGAACAAATAGGGGCAATTAATTGATGTCATGATAGCAAAATTATTGCTGTCATGATAGCCCTCCCATGCAAATATTAGCGAGGTGCTGATTCACCATCTGGCCTTCGATTAAAGTGATTTTAAAGCTCATATGTCACTTTTAATGAGTACTAGTAATTTCTAAATTTCATAGAGAACTAATAGGTAGATTAAAATTTTTACATGTAACAAATTTGGCATTTTTGCTGGCATAACAGCACATTCAGTCCAACTTCCAGAGAACACCATTTCATCATTCAACCTTTGATCGGAGCTATTCTAGAGCCTGAACATCAAATTCAAAGAGTACTATAAGTGTACCAAATTTCAAAAAGATCCAACAATTGGATCAAAATTCGTGTGGATCCCAACCTCAGTGACTGTTGCTATCATGACAGCATTAGATTGCTATCATGACAACACCTCTTGACCAACTTTCAGAGTGTGCCATTTCTCCATTGGTTGTATGATCAAGGTGATTCTAAAGCCCACATGAATATTATAAAAGGTTTTACTTGTGACCTAAATTTCAAGAAAATCCAAAAGTTGGATTGAAATTTGAACACCCAGATGCAAAAGTGCAGCTTTTTAGTAAAAATCATTTTCAAAATTATCTAAATCTCATCCTAAGGGTCACAAACTTGTGAGAACACTTTGGACACGTCAAATAGGACTAGGAGTACCTAATAGAACATTCAAATGATAGAAAGACTCCTTATATCAAAATTTAACCACCTGGGTACCATTTTCCATAATGGACTTTAAGCCTCCAAAATTTACAAATCATACAAGAGTGGCCAAGAACCAATTCAAATACTACTCATATAAATACACTTGCTAAACATTTTCACTTAGTTCAAAGATTCTTGTGGGGTCCACACACCCACTCTCTCTATCCAACATGTATGTTTGCCTATAAGACACAATTCGCAATGCAACTACTTTGCATTTTCTTATAAAATCACATATATTCATATATATATATATATATATATCAAAATAAACATTTTCTTGTAATGAAAACTTGGTTTACTAAATGAATCCATCAAAACCATATGCCATAACTAAGTTTCTTAGTCATAAGTCTACAAGCAAATAAAAATTCATACAAATGCATACAATCCACACATATTCACACACACACACACACACATATATAAACACATCCTATTGACACCTTAATCCTAAATACATTGCAATATATTTGCTTAAAAGAAAGGGGTTGTAGTTTTTTACAATCCACAAATAACCCCTAGCTTTGCTCCTTTCTCTGTCTACCATTGGATCCTTCGCCTATACCTAAAAATATTAAAAAGAAAGGGGTGAGACAACTATAATCTCAGTAACAGAAATATTGATATTCCTCATTACAAGGAAAACTATAGTCAAGTAAATAAATAATAGATTCAAAATAACATATAATTAACTAATTAAAATGCTTGAGTGCATGAGATAGGCTGATATGGCCTTTCTTGACTAACAAAATGCCCCCTAGTACTCTTTAGCTTGCAGTTAAACCTTATACCCATTGTACCTCTGCAGGCACAAAATATAAATCAAGGCATGATCTGATCCACCGAATCGCCTATGCCCCTTCAATGTGAATCTTGAGTAGTTAAAACTAACTCCCTCTTAGAGCCAACCCAACTTACTCTCTATGTGAAGGCTACCTTGGCCTAGGCACTTAACCTCACACTTTATATGCCAGATTCCCTTCCCCACTGAGAAGTATTGAATACTCAATCTACTAACCACCTTAGTGTACTGAGCCCACAATAAGAAAGGCAACATTGAGTACTAACAGTGAGCCATAGAGTATCACAAGACCACATCTCCCCTTAGCAAACTCCCACCAAGATCATGCCTCCTACCCTTTTCTACCTTTTCTGAGTATTGACTACTTCAATACTCTAAGGTAGTATAATAGTTATAATTTCTCCCTTAAGCGGTTCCTTAGCCTATCTAAGGTACCTAACCTAATTGCACTTCCCTAAGTGCAACTATTAGTCTCTATGATCACAATGCATGCTAATAATCTCATTTTCATAAATAACATCATTAGTAAATAGATAGTAAACATAGATGCATTATTATTAAAGTAATATCTCATAAACCCTTCTAAAACACATTTTATTTTCATTCAATTATTTAAAACATGTAATGCATGCTAGATAATATTATCTACTTAAAAATAGCTAAACAAAATAATAATAAATATAAATTCCCTTGTCATCTTAACCTTTTTATACCAAATGGGAAACCTCTTATACAAAAATATGACTTGGCTTGTCCCTTAACTTTCAAACAAATTTCACCAACAATCCCTATAATATATAAGTGATCCATATCACTTATCATGGCAAATAACATAAAAGAAGATTATAACTCATACCACACAACTAGGGTCAATGAGCTATAATCCATCCCAATGGTCCATATATTAAACCAACCATTCATATAGTATCACTTAACTACCAAAATCATTTATTAGCCACCATTAGTTAATTTCCAAACCATACAATTTTTAATCAACCAAAAAACCTTTACTTAGTATTACAACTTTCATAATTAGCCCTTATAATAAAAACCAAAGCTTAATTTAAATTTTATTAGACTCAAATGGCATAATTATAACTAAATCAATAGGCTTAAATTGTGAAAGAGCAAAAACTCAATCCTTTAGGGTTTAATTTTTGCCCTAAAACTCTCTTTTTCATCCAATTACCTACTCAAAACATTAGAGCACCATATAAAAAGTTAAAACAATCTTTCTAGGACCTAAAGAAACCAAAGCTTATAAGAACAAAGCCTTTGGGATCAAAATTCAAAATTTACGTCTTCCAAAAACTCAAGAAAACTAAGAGGGAAGGAAGAAGATTGAAGTAGGAAGTTTACTTATCATGTAGCCGAGCTCACAATGGCCACAAAACCTTCTAGATCTGAGCCTAACTCCCTCCCTTTCTCCTCTCTTCTTTCTCTCACTCTCTTGTTTCTTGTTCATTTCTTTCCTTTGTTTCTCTTTTCATTTCTGCATTGATTTCTTCTTCAAAAAACTGAATTTAGTAATTTGGGGAATATTACAAGGAAGGGCCCATACCTTTTTGTTATAACACAAAAGCTCGGGGAAACTTTAGTAAAATTCAAACTCTGGACCTCCATCAAATAATTCTCAAATTTAATTTAATTATTTATATTTTATTTTAAATTCAATTTGGGTCTTAAAAATTTTGAGATGTTACAATTCCAGTCAAGCACATATGACAATTCAAACGTGAACATTAGGGTGACAAAAAGGCATTGTTCCCTCAAGCTCTCACACGTGAATTGGCTAGCAAAAAGGAAAGCCAATTCTGGGTGACAAATCACATATAGGACAACTAATTATCATGTATAAAATGGTTGGTTACGAATCCCAAACCATTCTGAAACACAAATCACTTATGGAACAAATATGCATTTAAGCATGGATTGCATGATTATAAGACTAAGTTTCAATAGATGACAAATCATACAAGTATACAACTTGAATGGGCTTAAAACTCACTTAGGCTAAATGTGTTCAAGAAACTCAATGACAAAACATGTGTGAAAACTTTCTCTTCCAGGCATGAAATGTCACTACTCACAATGCAATGGAACACATGGTGACAATTCAAGTATGTGTACATATAGGTATCTTGTGTAAATTAGAGCACAAAAGCTTCATCAAGGAATCACTCAAACAAAGGTGAACAATCAAGCATGGACTACTACTAATTTAGGCATGAAACATTAGCCAATGTGCCTAAAGTGACAAATCACACATGGAACCATTTCAAATCACGTGTGAAACATCATCCAGTGAAAAGCTCAACTTCTATTATCCAATTCAAGCATGAATGACATTCCTCCCAAGCTTAAATTGACTATGACAAGTCCTAAGATGCACAAAGAAGACTTATGAGCCTAAGATGATGCATTCGCTTTAAATTTGATAACATGTGATTAAGCCCTCATAGTTTTTACATTGAATCTAAGAGAAATAAATAACTTAAAACCATAAATTTTCTTCTTCTCTTGATTCTTTAGGCTCTTGAGGGTTTTGTCTCATCCATAAATCTTTTATATCTGCACTAATAACACACACCTATTGTATTGGTTTTATGATCATTAACACATATCATTTAACATGACTTGCCAAGTAAGTTTTGTACTGTCCTATACTACGTTTCTACCTTAATTCCTCTTAGTTTTGGTTATAAAGAAATTGAATTAGGGAGTTTTAAAGGATTATTTTCTAACCCCTTTAGTATTAAAGGACTCTTAGGTGTGAAACTAAGGTTTTGCAACTGGTTTAGAGTTTAGTGGTTGAGCCTTGAAGATATAGGCTTAAATTGGACTTAATTATGAGGTTAGAAAGGGTAAAAGTGCTAGTTAATTTTGTGAGAAGGGTGTTGTGGTCTTTTTGATGGCTTAAGGGTGTGCTAGTATGCAAATGGTTTAGGCAAACCTAAAAAGTATTGATGAGACTTGTGTATGTGCTAAGTAATGTAGTTTAGCTAAACTAGTATTTTGCTTTAAACATTGGGAACTAATTAAAGGGACCTAATCACATATATTAAACATTTGAGAGTTGTTCATGGAATCTACAACTTTCGACAAATTTAATATAAACGGTAACCCTTGGTAATAAGAGGATAAAGTAACTAGATTAATCCTTTTATCTATTAGCTTGTGAGATTATTTACAAGTTATTTATGTAAACTATATATGCCATGATTTATAAAATGATAGGGTAGCATTTTTGTAAAAAGTGATACATGTGTGTGTGAGTAGTACTGCAAGGAATGCATGTGGCGGCATAAGTGTATAAGCATAAATGTGATACCTTAATTTGAGGTAGAAGCTCGTGGCCTACTTTATGTAAGGCTGTGAAGTCTTGGTGGTCTAAAGCATTGATTATCATCAACTAGTAGGACTAAAGAATGCATCCACAAGTGTACCCTGGTCTAAAGTAGGGGGTTGTGGCCCTACTTTATGTAAGACTAAGAAGTCCTACTGGTCTAGAGTGTTGATTTTGATTCGTTAGTGGGACTCAGGAGGTGCATAACCACCCATATGTGATACCTTAGATTGAGGTAAAGGTTGGTGGTCTGTAAGGCTAAGAAGTACTAATTTGAGTCTTGAGTATTCTCTACTAGTGGAATTTAGGAGTGTATACTTATCGTGATAGGCTACATATTGAATCATACACATATTTATTTTACTACAAAATTATTGTTACTCTATCTCCTATTTTAAGTTTCACTTGTTAATTGATGCTTAGGTTTATCTAAGTTAATAGGACACATGTATCACTCCGTTACTTCTTGTGCACAAGTGAAGAAAGCTCCATGAGGCTGTGAAGGGAAGCTCGAGGAGAGTAGCTATATTTACTCGTTGTAATGCTACTCTAAGTATGAATGTATAATTGTATATAAAATATTTATATTGCCAAGTAGGATGTAGACATGTATGTATATGTCATTTTGGTAACTTGCTTGTATAAACTATATTGCATATTTGCCAAGTGTATCATAATGGTGAATATATGGTTAGTCTTATATGCTATTCAAGCAAGTATGTAGTGTGTTATGCTTATCTTGTTCCACTAGTATTATGTGTGATTTTTATGATAATGTATATTTGTGTTAAACTTGATAAATGTGAGACTTGGTCCCATTTGTGTAAGCTAAGCATATATGTATACCTTGACAATATAGCATGGCTTGGCCTTATATATGCAAGTCTGATGAATGTGTAAGTGGATCAACTTAGTAGGTGTATGTGTGATATTATACGTGTTTCCTCATGTAAGACTGCATTAGTGAGATGTGGCAATTAGAGGTTTAATTACGCATGTAAAGTCCGATTTTTGTTATAATGTGGCAATTAGGTATAGTTGGTTCTTTTAGACTTTGTTTAAGGCCTTAAGTGGTCTAGTGAGGCAATGAGTGAAATTTGAACACTTACGGTTCTTATTTTTAAAATAAAGTTACTTGTTGCACTCGGGTGTTCAAATTAAGATCAGACCATTGGATCATGTATAAACTTACCCTATTAGTTAGCTTTTCTTATGAGCTTCTTAAATCACTCTAATTGAGCACCAAAAATGGAAATGACACGTGGTGAAAGTTCATGTTAGATTGTTAATATGATAATGAAATCTAATATGTGCACCACAACGCATGATGGCATGCCACGATACATATCATAGAGTTAAGATGCGTGGTTCTATACCACATATAATAGCACATAACATATTTATGAGAAAAACATTTTATTTTAATTTATGGTTCAAGGGTATGGTGCCCATGCTTTCATAACCACTTTTTTTGAGTTTTTCTTGTGTATTTATAGTGTATTACAAATAAAGTCAGTATTTTGTATTTTCAAAATAAACTTTGTATTGGTATGTGATGTTTGGTGGTATGTGTAAGTCTATGGTCTTTTATATGACTTTATAATTTAGCATCAGTTACTTGGGTTTTACCCTAGTTTATGCATTGCATCCCTTTTTGGTCTATAGTTGGAAAATTTTATACATTCATACTCCTTTTTGGTCTCTAATAACCTATTCTCTTTTCATTGTTACTTCTTTCCTTATAAAGGGAGAGAGACAAGTGATGTTACAATGAAGATGAGAAGGTGTAGTCAGAATTCATGACATGCTCAAGTTCAAAAGACTCAGGTTTTGAAGGTACCAGTGGAGCAACCTTAGGGGAATGACCTAGTGTTGGCATGATTGCTAAAGGTGATGTTAGACATTTAGCAACATATAGCCAGCCGTGATGCCCTAAAGTGGAAGAAGGGTTGAGATTGAGGTGGGTCTAAAGTAGAAGAAGGGTTGGTGTAGTATCTTGAAGCACAACTGAGAAGGCCAACGACCTCCTATGCATTGAGGAGTAAGCTAATAACTAGTAGGGAAGACTAGGAGATTCACATCGACTAGCTTTAGAGAACATTCACTAGTACAAAAGGACATTTTAACGGCATACTTTTAACCACAGTTATAAAAGCAATTGTGGTTATAATAGAGTTAATGGCAACTTCAACAATTAAAGCTAGAAATTATGTTATAATAACGATAGTTGATACAGACAATTGTCATTATATATAAATAAATTTATTTTTAAAATTTAAATAATATATAAATTAATTAATATATTATTTAAAAAAATTAAATATATATGAGATGATTTCAAAATTTTAAAAAATTAAATTATATGGTAAAATATCAATACTGTAAAGATATAATGATAGGCCAATAGTAGCCTGTTGTTATATGCTTTAATTTAAAAAAGCAAAATAGTTTTTGTCTAATTAAATTAAATAAGGTATTCTTTTATTAAACAAATTAATGATAAAATGACAAGGCCATTAAGACATGTTGAGATTCTTAAAAAAATATTTATGATTTAACAATAGGCCGTTAATGGCCCCTCGTGATATGTGCAAAAAATAAAAAAAATTAATTACCTTAAAATGAATTAAATATAAGTATCATGAATTGATTAACTTAAAATGTATTGAAAAACAAAAAAATTAAATTTATAACAGGTATCACAACAAGCCATTAAAGACCTGTCATGATATCTATTAATTAATGTATTAAAAAAAATTCAATGCTATAGCAAATTTCACAATAGGCCATAAATGACCTCTCATGAAGGTTTATTAAATAATGATAGTTTAGTGTTTGAACTATCATTGGTAATTACAAAAAGAAATTAATTCTTCACGACAAGCGATAATGATAGTTTAATGTCTGAACTATCGTTATTAATTACAAAAAAATTTACATTTCATGATAGGCTATTTATGGCATGTCCTGAAATGTGACATATAACGATAGTTCTGCGTTGGAACTATCATTATATGTGAAACCCACAGCTAAATCCCCTAGCCCGTAGCTCTATTTGTGTTGTATCATTTACCCACAGCTCGACAACCCTCAGCTTTCTCACCTCCTATGCTCCCCAAGCTCTCGCCTCCACTAACCCTTAGCTTGCCTTTCAGCTTGCACCTCCTCCCCCTCACAGCTCGCACCTGTTCGTGCCTCTTCACCCCTCAGCTTGCCTTTAGCTTGTCCTTGCATGGTGTCTTCCCCTCAACTCTACCACTAACTTTCATTGTTCCAGCTTATTGAAGCATCTCCTCTAAGCTGTAAGAAGCTCGCCCCTCCAAGTAAATATTTATTTTTATTTTTTAAATCATGTTTAGCCTTTTCCTTTCTCTGTATGTCCAGCCTGCTTTAATTTTTTTGAGCTTCTGTAAATTTTTGAAGCTTCTATGAATTAGACATTGGGGTACTGAGAATGTTCAACATAGTTTTCTTCATTTATTTTACATAAAGTATGGATAAATTATTTATTTGATATTTTAATTATCAAATAATTACCTAAAAATTAAACCTTCAATTAACTATTTCATTCTTTGAGATTTGCGTATTTTAACTAGGTAATTATTTTTTAACTTGAATGTGCAAAAAATCTTGAATTGATTGTTGATTAGAATTTATAATTACTGATTGTCTATTCACATTTGTTAAAATTTATCAAATAGGTAATTATATTGTGAAATAGTTATCTAAAAATTAATCATTGAATCAACTATTTCATTCTTTGAGATTTACATATTTTAATTAGGTAATTATTTTTTTATCTTGAATGGTTGAAAAAACCTTGAATTGATTGTTGATTAGATTCTATAATTGTTGATTATCTATTCACATTTGTTAAAATTTGTTAAATGGGGGTTTAGTACCTAGGAAATGTCAATTTATAAGTTGTTATGTTGTTAAATTTTTTTTAAATTTCAAAAAATAAAGTAGTTGTTTATATTTTAATTAAATGATTATGAATCACAGTTGGATAGATGCTTTACGAATAAGTGATGAATATGTGAGGGGTGTAGACTAATTTTTTGGAATTTGTAAAGAACAATGTTCCTAATAATAAAGGACTATTCTATTGTCCATGTGTTAAGTGCTTGAATGGGTTGCTATGAAGTCTTATGGAGATAAAGGATCACCTGATTGTTTTGGTTTCTACAAAGCATATACACAATGGGTATTGCATAGAGAATCTATAAAATGTAGTGTAGTGCCATAGGATGAGGATCATGATGATATGGATATGTTTGATCAAATAGAGGATATGCTAAGTGATACTGGTGTTGAAGGAGTTGAGAAAGTACATAAATATGATAGCCTATACAATGATTCAGAAAAGCCTTTGTATCTAGGGTGTACAAAATATACATGATTAACAGCTATGTTGAAATTATTCAACTTGAAAGAAAAATATGGGTGGAGCAACAAGAGTTTCATAAAGTTGCTTAAACTATTGAAAGAGATGCTTCTAGAGGGTAATGAACTTCCAAATAGTTACTATAAGGTGAAAAAATAGTGTCCAATAGGTTTGGGGTATCAAAAGATACATGCTACCCTAATGACTGTATATTATACATAAATGATTTTGAGGAGTTGGATGTGTGTCCAATATATGAGGCATCATGCTACAAAGTAAAAGAGATGAATGATGGTGATGATTAATAAAAGGCCTCTAGCAAAGGTGTTACGGTATCTTCCAATAATATTGAGATTTAGATGGTTATTTTATAACAAATTTGAGGCAAAGAACTTGAGATGGCATGTTGATGAGAGGAAAATTGATGGCATGCTTCGGTATCCAGCAGATTCTCCACAATAGAAATCAATTTATCAATTATTTCTTGAATTTGGTAATGAGCCTAGAAATATTAGGCTTGGACTTTGTATAGATGAGATGAATCCTTACGGTAATATTAGCAGTCAACATAGCTCATAGCCTATTCTACTAGTAATTTATAATCTCCCTCATTGGTTTTGCATGAAATGCAAATATTTTATACTATCTTTGATGATTTCAGGCCCTAAACAACCAGGAAACGACATAAATGTTTACTTGGCTC
This sequence comes from Prosopis cineraria, assembly GCF_029017545.1. Lineage (NCBI taxonomy): Eukaryota > Viridiplantae > Streptophyta > Magnoliopsida > Fabales > Fabaceae > Prosopis > Prosopis cineraria. The sequence continues at coordinate 21,785,882 of NW_026555332.1, read as the reverse complement.
CATTGATTGAAGATTTGAAGATGATATGGGAGGTAGGAGTGGATGTGTTAGATTCATACAATAATAAGTCTTTCAAATTACGAGCTATGATTTTTTGCATGATAAATGATTTCCCTACATATGGAAATCTGTCTAGATATAGTGTCAAGGGGTATAAAGCGTGCCCTATTTGTGAAGAGAACACATCCTATCAATAACTAAAATATGGGAAGAACACAGTTTATCTTGGTCACCAAAGATTCTTGAGATGAGACCACCCTTATCGTAGATAGAAGAAGAAATTCAATAACTCTCAAAAGTATAATGAACCTCCAAAGCCATTAATTACAAGCTTGGTGTATTAATGAGTGAAAGATATCAATGTGGTATTTGGTAAGAGCCAGAAGAAACAATCTCAAAATAATCCATGGAAGAAGAGGTCTATCTTCTTTGATCTCCGTTATTGGAGTAGCCTTGTGGTGGGGCACAATCTTCATGTGATGCATGTGGAAAAAATATTTGTGATAGTCCAATTAAAATACTGTTAAGCATAAAGGGAAAGACCATGGATGGAGTCAAAGCAAGAATAGACTTGCTTGACTTGGAAATATGAACAAACTTGGGTCCAAGAGTAGAAGGAAAGAGGACTTACATGAGTCTAGCCTCACATGCTTTGTCAAAAAGAGAGAAAAAAAGTTTTTGTGAGTGTCTATGTGGTATTAAGGTACCGCAAGGATATTATTCAAATGTCAAGAACCTTGTCTCCATGAAAGATTTAAAATTAGTTAGTTTGAAGTCTCACGATTGTCATATACCAATGCAGCAATTGTTACCAGTAGCAATTCAAGACATACTGGAGGAAAAGGTAAGAAAGTCAATTATCAAATTATGTGTCTTCTTCAATGCAATTTGTAGCAAAGTCATTGATCCTAAAAAATTAGATGACTTGCAAAATGATGTTGTTATTACCTTATGTCAACTTGAAATGTAGTTTGTTCCATCATTTTTTAATATACTGGTACACTTAATTGTATATTTGGTGAGAGAGAACTAAAGTTGTATGGCCACGTCTATCTACATTGGATGTATCCATTTGAGTCATATATGAAAATTCTTAAAAGGTATGTGAAGAATCCCCATCGTTTATAAGCCTCTATTATTGAAAGATATGTTGCTAAGGAAGTTGTTAAGTTTTGTACTGATTATTTATCAAAAGTAAAATCTGTTAGAGTTCCTGAGTCTCACCGTAAAGGTATGAGAATTTAAGGGCAAGGAACACGAGGGATGAAAGTAAAGCCTATGACACATGAAGAAGTGCAACAAGAACATCTGTACATCTTGAATAACACCAATGAAGTTCAAGATTACTTAATTGTGCATCAAGAGGAATTAAAGGTTTAAAATCCTAAAAAGATCGAGAAATGGTTGTTAAGTGAGCACAACAAACATTTCCCACTCTAGTTTAGGGTAAAGGTAAAGGAGGATCACGGAAAGTCTAACGTTTCTATACATTAAGATGGTTAGCTAGTGGTCCTAACTTTAATGTCAAAACTTAGAATGGATATGACAATAATGGGTAATTATTCTATGCAAAAGATCAAGATGACAATAGCACTATGCAAAATAGTAGGGTGACATATTTTTCTAGTTTGAAATATAAAAATCCAACATTAGCATCCAGGTCATACTTTAGAGCCATTGAAGAAATATGGGAAGTTGACTACTTCAAATTTAAGGTATTTTCAAGCGTAGGTGGGTTGATAAGAAATATGTTCAAACAGATAAGTTGGGTTTTACTTTAGTTGACCTTAATAAGGCAAGTCATAATGAGGAACCTTTTATTATGGCTACTAATGAAAGACAAGTTTTTTATGTTACTGATCCAGTAGATAAAAGGTTGTCTATGGTTCTATTAGGAAAAAGTCTCCTTACTCACGGTGAGAATGATAAATCACATTTTGATATTTATGAGATTCCATCTTTTATGCCAGCCTAGCCTGTGTTAGATGTTAAAGATGAAGAAGATAACGTATATGATATGAGAACTGATCATGATGAAGGTTTATGGAGAATTAAAATGCAGTTATAATGGTAATTGATATTATAGTATTAGAATAGTATTTTCTCTTTATACTTTTATTTTTATAATATTTTAATTAAATTTATTATATTATACTAATCTTATTATCTTATTTGTTTTAGGAGAAATATGGAGAATGTATCTAGTACCTACACTGACAAAGACAAGCCTAAAAAAAGTAGATGAGGAACCATATGACTTACTAAGTTGGCCCAAATTGATGGAAAGATTCACCTTGATTTTGATGAGACAAGCGAACCAATTGATAAAAAAAAGGAATTTTTTTTTAAAATTTATGTCAGACTTGTAGCGCGTTAAAAGATTAGCATCCTGGAGGATGAATGGGATAATGTAAAAGAAACTGAAAGAGATGAAGTTGGGACACTATACAAGCACATCTCTAATTATCAGTAAATTCATATCTACTTTTCAAAGTTATTATTATCATATCATATCTATTTTTTATTGTATTGAATTATCATTTGTCACTAAATTCATTGTTGGCATATGTTATTTTATAGATTACTTATGACATACCTAACACTTTCAACAACAAGTGGCTTTCATATGTTACAAGCCGATGGAGGGACTTCAAATCTAAACTTACTAGAGATTACATGTTTATCAAGGTTGATAGTGAAAATGAAGATGGTAGTGACAATAATAGCAACAAACAACAATCATGGGATAAGTATACTTTCATTATTTATGAGACAGGGATAAAATTTGTCAAGAGTATATATATGATACCAAATTTTTGGTAAGTGAAAGAAAAATAGACATTCAATTATTATTATTAAATTTTTATTATTAATAAATACTTTTTATTGTGTTTTTTAATAGGAAAAAAGCAAAAAGGGCCAAGAGCATTGCAAGAAAAACCCATACAATCATACCATGTCTTGAGGAGGATATAAACATGTTTACAATATAATGCTTTAGGAGAAGTGGGAAGCAAAAAAACAAGTAGTAGGGGTTGATGATATTATAGACATTTTCTCTCCATCTCCTATTAGTTGTGCTGAAGCATGAAAGAGAGGACGAATGAATAAAAAGGGAGAGTTCATTACTACCGAAGCTGGAGAAATGGCTGCAAAGATTGTAAGTATGTTAATAGTTAACATCTAGATTATAAGATTTAAATATACTAATTGCATTGGTTGCTTGCATGTTCTAGGATTCTTTTACCAAAGTAGCCTCAAGGGACTTTTACATCTATTGACAAGGATGATATATTGACTATAGCCTTGGGGAGTGAAGAGCATCCCAATCATGTTAGAGGAGTTCCAAAACATATGGGCATAAGACAATATTTTGGACCACTACCCTCTAATAGTGTACTGATATACTAAGTGGAAAAGATAATAACTGAATGCAAATTAAGCTTGATGATGGAAGTACAATCAATGATCAGTTCCATGCATATGCAATCTCAACAAGCACAAAAATATGATGGGTGTCCATAGCCAGAGTATAATCCTAACCTTTCATATCAAGGATTGCCATGCATAATTCATTTGGAAGATCCTGTAAAATGCATAGTTGGATATGGAAAAGTGTACAACTATTCAACTATAGTTCACCACCAACAGTTACAAGATAATCAAATAAAGATCATTGTTAAAGTGGTCATGGATGCTAATGCTCTTGTGCTATTTCCTACTGAGGAGGTGCAAATAGTAGGGCAAGCTCAACGGACTTTTATTATTTAGTTGAGGAGGCTTGTTCAATAAGGTACTAAAAAGATATGAAAACTTTATAATTTTGAATATTTCTTAATTAATATGGAAGATATTTCTAATTTTGATTATATATTAATTAGGAACTTCAAAAATTAAAAGAATCAATGGGTTCAAATCCCCAACCAATTCGAGATGACTTCAAACAGTTAGCTTCCATGATTGTTGACATGAATGAATTTACTGATAAAATCCTAGTAAGTGACAACATTGTTAAGAAGGATATTACTTTTCAAGCTGCTAGAAATGATATTAATGCTCTCGTTATTATGAGTAGTTGGACTATTAATAATACAAGTTTTTATTATCTAAGTGTTTGTTTTTATTTATAATTTAATATTTAATATTTTTATTTATTCTTAATATTTTTGTTATTATCAAAGGTTCCTCCACAAAATGTGCATCCAACTTAATGTCAGTCATTATTTTGGATTCGTATCCCCACTCTTAACATCAACTGGGAAAACCAAATCAAAAAGCATCTTATATTGGAAGTGCGATGAATAAGCTAAAGAATAGGTATTTTTTTACACCAATTGTTGAAAAGTATCAAACACTCATTCATCTCTCTATTTATAAAATATTTGTATAATTATGTGATAATAATACAAACTAATATTATGTAGTAATCATTAGATGCTTCGTATCATTTGTCTCCATGAAAATACTATATATTGGTTCTGTTCATTACAATGGGAAGTAAGTAACAAAATGAAGTCATTGTTTGAATCGTGAGTTTTTTGAATAATTATTTTTTATGATATTATTAGCATCTTTTTAATATATTCTAAGTGTGTATATTTAATAAATAGATCTTTACTTTATTATTGGAGGATGGAAGATATAGTTGACAAGAAAAAAAATGAAATCAAGTGGCTGCGTGTGCAAGTAAATATTTTTAGATAATTTCCCAAATTAGAATAAAGATTGTATGATATTCATTTAATGAATTGAATTGGTTTTAATTTTTTAATAGTGTGCTCGACAACCAAGAAGTGTAGAGTGTGATTATTACGTGATGAATTTCACGTATGAAATCATTACTCAAGGCATTACTCACTTATTTCAAAAGGTAACAATTCGTTAAAAACTAATTTATATTTTACACTTTACCCTAAATTTGAATTAATATTCATGCATATATTTTTATTGATATGCAGCATTTTAACAGTTTAGATCCATTTTCCAAACAAGAGCTGAGACATATAAGGAATATGTAGTCTACTTACTTTCTAAAATTGATAAGTTAGAGTAGATAATTATATAGATATTTGTATTGGATATGGAAAAATTTCAATGGATATATTTGTAATTGTCTCTAGAGCTACTGTTGATGTATAAATGTAGGCTTTTATAAGTAAGAGATTGAAAGCATACCAAATATGCATTCTTTTTTTAAAAAAATGACACATACCATGATAGTTGCGTATCAAATTGTGGTAAAAGGTATCTTTTCACGATAGTTATCACCAAAACTGTCATGAAAAATATCACTTTTCATGACAATTTTGTACATAACTGTTGTGAAAAAGATAACTTTTTGCAATAATTTTGTTTATTGCAAAAAGTATCATTAGAAGAGTTATTTGCAAAATTTGTTTTGTGATAGTTGTTATTATAATTGTCATGAAACATTAAGGCTACAATGACACTCCATTTGGAGACTGTCGCGAAAGGCATCAACTTACAACTACACCCATTTCCACTACACCACTTCTTGTGTCGCAAAAGCTGATTTTCAACTGTCGTGAAATATGTTGTTTACACTAGTGATTCTCACAATTGAATGCACTGACTTTTAGTGGGAGCATGAAAGTAGGTGATGTGAAGAATTGGATTGAAAGAATGGAGACAATTTTGGAGGTTACCCTGTGTTCCTTTGAGAAGAATATGGTGCTAGCTACCATATAGCTAGTAAAAGATGCCAAGCACTGATGGAATTCTATAAGGCCATCATATGATAGTTGGCTTAATTTGGAACAATTTAAGAAGTTCTTTGATTACTGTTTCCTTATGGCATTCATATATGAGAAAGAAGCTGAGTTTTATGCCTTCCAAGTAGGTGATTTGAATGAGGAAGCTTTCATGAAGAACTGCAACTAGCTTTCCAAGTATGTGACATACCTGTATGACAGGACGATAGTAAATGGAAGGTGAAGAGACTTTTTAAGAAGATACACCTAGAGTACAAGAGGTAGATAGCCTTATTGGATGATGCTACCTATAAAGATATGTGTAATCAACTTTGTATAATGATAGGATCTAGTCGCTCAACCCTCAAAATAAAACTAAATTAACCTTAATAAAATATAGGGCCAACCTAGGTCATCTCCCAATGAATGGTTTCAGTTAAACTAAAGTTTATCTAATGAAATAAATCACTCAAAGTTTTAAAAGTTTGGTTACCTAATTATCTACCTAATTACCTAGTTGACAAGTAATTAAAATGCTAGCTAAAGTGGATGATGTAGGCTTCCCTTTTTCAAGAATGTTGAACTCTAGAGATTAGTTAATTTTAAAATCATTATCCTCTTGTGATTAGGCTAAATTAAGCTTCCCTTTCCTCATGACTAAAGCTGTCTTGACCTATGAAGACTATCCTAAGCCAATGAACCTAATTAGCTAATTTCCTTAGTTAGATTAAAATCCTTAGTTCAATTAACAAATTGGTACAAAGATTAGCCAAGTGAATCACTCAAATTCTCCCCTCAAATGTCATGGCTAAACGATGAAGTGAGAAACCATAAGATTATGTCAAGTTACTTAACAACACAAGCTTTAACATCACAAGATTATACAACATTAACACAAGTAATTCACTAAATGAAAAACAAAAGATTAAGTGCTAACATGAAGTGGCCAAAATCACTAACGCAGTAAAAGGAAGAAATTAACTAACACAATCCTCTTCTCTTTACATTAAGATCAAATTTAAATTAGAATTTACAAGCCAAGATGATCAAACTCTAGAATATGACATCTAATTATCTAGTAAAACAAGAAGAGAATATGAAACAAATGAAACTTAGCCAATTAAAGCTATAGATTCATCCTCCATCTTCATCTATCTTGTGACAAACATAATTATAGGGGGTAGGAGTTCACCCAAGGTATGTGTGGATATGTGTGTGTGGAGATGTGAGTGAATAAATTCACATGGTTGGGCTGGCACCATAGGACATCCGGTGCAGCACATTATAGGAGGTAGCATGGATAATCTGGTATAGCACTATATTGGAGCTGTTATTATGGGATATCTGAGTAGTCTAGCAACTCTCTAATGCTCGTTAAGGTGTAGTTAGGAGTTAATGATGCCTCTATCACAAGTGTGTGAAATAGGGGAAACCGTAGTCTATAGGTAGGATATAAGCCTATAGTTTCATGTCAGGGAATTTTGGAGGATTGGCGGATAGATGATCATGTTGTTGCCTTGATTGTGTGAATTGATTTATGATAAAAAGAAGGATTATGTTATTTTGATTATATAAACTATTGAAATGGTTTTTGGTTACTTTCATATAGTCATCTGTGTTAGTAAACATTTATGGACTATATTGGTTACCAAGACTTTGATCTCACCAGTGGTTATTTATAGTTTTTCAAGTTCTGGTGGTAGTAGTGTGAAAGGGAAGGAATTAGGCCAAGAATAGAGATTTGTCGATTAAACCTTGTAAGAATTGGTGTAATAAATTTGTATATAAGTAGTGGTTATATGTATAAGTTGCCATAGAAAATAATACTTGTGCATAACATGTGAATGTATGTGTGTGTGTGTGTGTGTGTGTGTGTGTGTGTGTGTGTGTGTGATTTTGAAATCCTAGTCCCTTTGTGTGTTTATGTATATAAAAGGTGCGAATGGCCATGCAGGCTAGTGATTGAGTATATGTAGTCATGGCATGGTGATATGTGAGATGTATATATGAAATGTGGCCTTGTATGAGAATGACAATGAAAAGTGGGAATTTGCCCAATTTGTGTGTTATGGACAATTTACAAGCCAAATATGTGCATATGTATTATATTGTTCATGCAACTGGCCAATCAGGTGGATATTGTCCAATTGAACATGGTCAAGGCCCTAAGCATGGCCAATGACTTATGGTTTCGATTAGAGATTCTAAAGTGGCAAATTTTAACTTGAAACAGTTAAAATGCACTTGAGTATCCAATTTTTGGACAAGATATTGAATTTAAACAAAACTAGCATCATTGGTTAAATTTTAAAACAAACTTTATATGGGCACTTGAAACACCCCAATTGGATATCGGATGCGAAAATGGCACACTTTTAAAGTTCGTATTAGAATCTAAAATTTGATAGCAAATTCTGATATGTGTACCATGATGCATATCATAACGAAGGGCAACATGCTGCGATGCACAGCACAAAGAGTGACTCTGAGGTCTCTGTGCCACATTTGCAGTGCATGGCCCTTATCTTGACTTAATTTGATTGAATTGCACATGTTTTTCTTATTGACCTTAAGGTGCTATTATATTGCTTCCGCTGTGTAATATTTTTACAACTAATATATATATATATATATATATATTATTAAATGATTTTAGAAACATTTTTATATTGAATCCCAAAGTTTTTAAATTAATTGTTTTGATTAATAGTTAGTGTGGGAGGTTGTATGGTAATGTTAGTAAAAGTATTACAATAAACAATTGAAAAAAATCTATGGTAACCTTTCTAGTGACTAAAGGGTTAAGATAACTGAATAATTCACTATATCTAACCTTTCAAATTAATTATTGCATGTATTTGTTTAAAAGTTGTACATGTTTATAAAACGAGTATATTATGCATGGAAATGATTTTAGAGAAATGAATTTTATAAAAGTATATGTATATGTGTGTATGTGGTTGGATACAAACATGTTGTTTGTATGTGAGCATGATCATGATAGGGGGTAAGAGTTCACTCACAAGGAGAAGTAGTCAAAGTTTATATGACATTTATTTTCCTTAATGCCTAACATGGTACGGTGTTGGGGGATCTGTAACCTCTCCCCATACCAAACTATAGTTCCACCAGATATTCAGCATAAAAAGGGTTAACTTAATCACTGCATCAAACTACCAAACAGTACTCAAAGAAAAACTTATTTAAAAACACTTGGGGCCCAAGATCTCTTTGTTAAAACCATTTGAAATCAAATACATATTACACATTACACAGTGAAAGACATACAACCACATTCATCACACTCAACACATGCTTTAACATGATAAATAAGGCTAGAAATTGGGCAATGCATCACGGCGTGCACCACATATGCTGCAGCATGTGGCATAGAGCCATGGGCTCCTATTCTAAGCCATACGCTATGGCACATCGCACCATGCGCCAAAGCGCACAATGACAGAATTTACTATCATTTGATAGTTCATGAAAGTGCACTTCCAGCATGTGCTGTTTCCACATATGATGTTCAATCAGACTTATTCAAGCACCCACACTAAGCTTATTTCATAAGCTAGCTAATAGAGAAGTTTGGACACAATCCAAATGTTCAATCTAAATATGGACATTCGGGGTGCAAAAATTGACTTTTTTCTAAAAATTTCATGTACTAAAGTGTTCAAATCACACACTTTATCTCATTAAGTCATTTTGGACTTAGAACCAAGTCCAAAAGGATCCAACACACCTAATTGAATAGTGATCACAACATATGTACTCATAAATCAAAATTTAGCCCTTCAATCGCCCATTTACATAAATAATGGTTGTTTATGCAATATCACCACTTTCATATTTTTGGCCTATTTTCAACAAAATCATCACATACTCACTACTCATACACTCACAATATATTCTCAACCTACTTGCAATTCAATCTTAGCCCATTACAGCGTAATCCACCATATAGATTACATTTTCTCATATATAGGGCTAAGATTCTCAATATTACTACATGACATAGTTTAAAACATGCATATGACATCCTTTGGCAACTTTAATCACTTACAACTGATCAAATAAAGCATGTTCGTTACACGACCTCTGAGACTACATGGTAATAGCCTTACTATGCCTATCCAAAATCTTTCACTTTTTTCAGCTTACTACTATCCATTAAAAATGTAACTACAAGATGAGGTAATAATCCTAGTAATAGAATAACTCACTGCCACTATTATAAGCAAGTATATAATATATAAAAGCAAATAAAACACATAATAAAATCATAGGCTCTTAATAGGCCAATACACTCTCATTGACCTAAGCACACCTTTAATGGTAGAATCACCTAGTCAAAGGTGTTCTGTCTCACTTTTGAACCATAGTTTCCCCATATCATACTTAATGATCGAGGTGTCTCTAACACCACATCACATAGATGCTAAGGAGCTCAAATCTCTAACATCATACCCTACATAGGCATTAGGAGATAATCTCTAACACCGCATTTCAATTAGCACAAAGGAGATGAAATTCTCCAACATTGTACCTCATCAAGCACTAAGGAGAAATGCCATATGGGCTTTCACTAGTTCTCCCTATAAGTGAACTACCACCTCTTATAATCATGCTTTCATACCAATCATTTGTTTGTATTCAAAATATATATATTGTGTATAATTGTATATTTCTACCAACTTGTTTAATTAAAATCCTTTTTCATGCCACAATCATGCATTGTCTCAAAACATGCACAATTTAAAACAATGCCATGCAATAACTATAATACTCTTAAACAATTACATTAGATAGTCAAATAAAGTAAGTTATTCAATTACCTCAACCCTTCTGTCACAAAAAAGGTTACCTGTGGATTTGATGACAAGTAATACTTCTCTACACGCTTCCTTTTCTCAAATTACATGAGTAACATACCAATCTACACATAATTGGCACTATTAGTCAATTAATCAAATTGACCAAAGGTGCTAATTACTACTAAAAACCACATTTAATTGTCTCCTTCATTTCAATTGATCAATTTTGGTTCCTCATAACCTAATTATCCGATTCTATCACCTCTATCAACTCTAACACACTTCCTCCTCAATTCCCATTCTCACTTCTTTCTAGTTTAGGATTAAATTGAGCATACTACCTCATAGCTTTATTTTTTAATCCCAAACTAGTCACAAAACCTTAGTTTGATTCCTGAGAACCTCTTTATTACAAAAGGGTAAGAAACAAATCCCTTAAAATTCCCTGATTTAATTTTCTCTATAACTTATAATAAGATAAATTATAGTAGAATCAAAGCTAAGGATGGTATAAAACTTACTCAATAAGCTATCAGTTGGAAAATTCTCCTAATACTCTAAGAACTCTTACCCTAGCATAGACTTGGCTTCCTCTTCTCTCCTTTTATGTTTTCCTCTTCCTTTCCCTTTATTTTCATGAGCTTCATATGTCATTTATCTAATAAATGTGTGTCATGGCATAAGCAATATTAGCCAAGATACGTGGCACAAAGGAAAATCCTCATCATACACACATGCTTCATTCCAAAACATGATCCTTCCACCCACATCTATTCATTCAACATTTTGATGAGTCGGAATACCCAACCTTTATCTAAAATTCTAATAATTCATAAATTACTAATTCACCCTCAAATAGCAATTAGTTCTATGATTGGAAAATTAGGATATTATAGAATCCTTCTCCTTAGAGCTTGCATAGGTAGGGTGTTGGAGAATTCTCTCCTTAGTGTCTATATAGGATGTAGTGTTAGAGATTTGTGCTCCTTAGCATTTGAGATATGGTGTTAAAATAATGACTATTAGATATGGCAAAACATCTAAGAGGGGCTGAATTGGTTGTTTGAGGAAATTTTGGTTTTTTTAAAACCTTTCAGCAAAATTGTGTTTAAAGGAAGGTTTAGGTAAATTTGAGTTTAAAACTTTGTGTATAAGAATGCCAAAGTTGTTTTCACAAGCTTGATGTGTGTAAGAGTGTATAGAAATAATTTCTAAGTGCTAGTTTGAGTAAGAGCATATAAATAAATCAAATTCAATTTTACATACTAAAACATAGTATAAACCAATATTACTGGAAATATAAAGAGATAAAGGAAGAGAGATTGCAAACAACGATTTATCCTGGTTTAGCTTCACCTCTTGAGCATACATTAAGTCCCCAAGTAGCTATTTGAGATTTTTCCACTATAACACAAGCTTGAGTAGGTGCTTGCCACCTCAGTACATCCACAAGTTCAGTTTAGGCACTTGTGAGCCTTTACAACAACTTACTTCACTAGTAAGGTTCTTTTTACAAGAGAACAACCTCTCTTGATTACAAGAAAATTTTTCCTTCACCTTTACAAACATTTTAAGTACGTGAATCACTCAATTGAAACTCTTTCTAAGAGTAATGATGAGTATAATAAAGCTCTAATACTCAAATGATGAAGATATAAATGATTTTGGCTCAAGAATGATGGTTTTCATATAACAAGAGTTATATGATCATGAATTTCATGGTTTAATGATTTTTGAGGTCAATCTCTTCTTAAGATCAGTTTGGAGTGTTAAATTTATAGCTCATAGTGTGAAATAAGTGTTAGAGATATCAAATGACTGTTTAGAGACGTTACACAGTGATTATAGCCATTGGTGCAATTTCTTGTGAGTGACCGATGCTATTTCATGTGTGCTTTAGAGGTTTCATATGTGTAGTGCAATATATTGTAAGTGACCTACTAAATCACGTAAGAAAATACATGTTATAGAGACCAAAAGACAAATCACGCAAGTGAAAAAGGTGTCTTCACGCGTGATTTAGATTATGGATATTATAGAATGAGAAACAAGGCTTTGACAGTCATTTCTCGCTTGTCTATAGGTTGTTTCACGTGTGATTTAGCATTCAAAAGCTATTCAGTGTGAAAATAAGCTTATAGGTGCATTTTCATGTGTGATAGAGAGGTGCTCCAATGTGACTTTTTTTGTACTAATGCTAAATCACACATGTACCTCAGCTGCTCTTATTTGTGATTTTGCAGCTTTACTGTGCAAAACTACATAATGTCCTAACTCATTTAATGCACCTCCAAATTTGACCAATTATATATTGTTGGAAATATATTGAAGTCTAGGTTTAATGAAACAAGTTTTGCACGTTAAGTATGTTTTGAGATATGATCATAGGAGTCTATGAAGGTCCAAACTAAAAGCTATACAAAATCAATATCTCAACACTTAACTTTTAAAGTTCATATCTTTCTCAATAGAACTCTATTTTAAATAAATAAACTATCATTGAAAAGCTATTGGAGTTTAATTTCAAATGAGATATGTTTCACATTAAAATAATCTTTGTAGTGAGAGATATGACACAAAAAATGGCCAAAAGTCAAAAAAAAATTTTCTGCATAATTTTCTTTTCAAGGCTTAGACTTCAAGTGTTAATGAATTTTTCAACTTAACAGACTTCAAGTGTTAATGAATTTTTCAACTTAACTCCATTTTAAGTAAATAGAATAACTTTAAACAATTTATGGAGTTATTAATCAAAATATTTTGACCTTTATGAAACATATGTGATCAAAGATGTAAACCATGATTATAGAAAATTATATCTCATACTTTCTAAAAGCTAAAATCCATGTTTTGATTTAAGATATCTTAAGCCAATACTTCATATCTAAATCAATGAGTTTAACATAAATACTTCTAGCCTAATCATATTATACCTATCAAGTCCAAGGCTTTCAAGGTGCATCCAAGCTTGTATGAATGACTTCAATCCTCTTAAGCTCTTCTTGGATCATCCTTCTCTTTATCTTTACGTTCTTCAATGAGTGTAGCATATATCCAAGTTTGTTTCTCTTCATGCTTACTCTCATCTTTACTTTAGACAACCTTAAATGATATATCATGAATAAAATGGTTAGTCTAAGTACTATTATGCAACATATATATCTAAGTTATGCAAGATAATACTATGAACACTCTTGGATATAGAATCAATTTACGATAAGACAAAAATATGATAGTATAAAATAACTTTAATGCACACAAATTATTTTTTCCAATCTCATGTAACATGGAACAACATAAGTAAAAACAATTTAAAGTACTTGTTCTATAGTCATAGTTAACTACTATATATATGAAACTAATTAGGCATAAGTATAGGTAACTCATCTATATTTGTCATTATCAAAACTTAATCTAAACATAATGTCACAAACCATTATGTTTAACAATCTCTCCCTTTTTTACGATGACAAATCACCTATGAAAAATATACTTATATGATAGAAAATAAGTGTTTAGCAAATCATATTTTTCATGATAACTTCTCCCCCTATTTGTCATTAACAAAAAGGGTTTGAAATAAATGCAAGAGAATACTGGGTTAAGATAAGGTTTAGAGTTCCCCCTTGAATATGACTTCTTCTCCTATCTATCATGCAAAGAAATTTGAAATCTAAATTTTGACTTCTTGATATGATTACATCAAGTTGGCCTTGTGTTATAATTTTCTCCCTCCATTAGAGATATATGAGCATAAGGCTTCTTGATATTCTTGATTGGAGAAGTCCTCCTTGAATATGATTCCTCCCCCTTAGTGACATCATTTTGTGATAAGCTAATGAAGTGCTTATTGCACTAGTTTGATGAATTGTCCTTAAAGGATTAGCTCATAGGAAGTTAGAAGAATTGCTTGTTGTTGAGTATTGATTCTCCTTTATGCACAAATTGGACACTAATAAATAACAAGAAGAAATCAATTAGCAAATATAGTGTCATAATAGAAATATATTAGAACATGCTTATGTCACATAGATATAAAAAATGAATGTGCAAGTCATTCTGTGTGTCAAAACTTATGTGTGATCCTCTTATCCTCACACGTGAATTGACTGATTGATTGCCAAGCACAATTTTATGTGATAGATCACTCGTGGAAACACCATGTTCTCATGCATGAAATGGTTGACAGAATGCTAAAGCCAATTATTGTGAACAAAACTTGCATGTAAGCAAAGGACTATTATGCGTGAAATTTCCAGCCCCAGACTACTCATTCAGGAGGACAAATCATGCATGGAACATAACATGACTCATACATGAAATAGTAGGAAATAGGACTTAAACTAGTCTAGGTACATATCACGCATGGAAATGCAATGCACTCAAGCAAGATTATGCATGATCAAGAGATATGAACAAGTGAATCATGGATTATATATTTGAACAAAGTGAACTGAGCTTAAGATAACTTAAGACTCAATATAGAAATATGTGATTGTGTAATAAGTGACAAATCACGTGTGGCTACTATTAGTCCTCACACGTGAAATAGCCTTTGACACAATGTAATGAAACATGATTGCTAAAACTTGCATGGAGACCAATAGCTAGCTCTTTTGATTTTGCACACAGAAGAAAAGTTTAAGGCATCACATAACACAAGTGACAAATCACACGTGAATCACTCCTTGACTCTTGTGTGAAATGTCAGTTAGTATGCCCAACATGCTAAATCTTGTGAGTGACCATACAAAATCACGCGTGATTCTACAGTCCGAGAAAATTCCACTTTTAAAAATCACAACAAGTTAGGATGACATCTCTTGCAAGCTTAAAAATACTTAAATGAGTCTTAATGTATATAAATGAGACTTATGAGTTAAAGATGATGCTAAAAATATGTTTTTCAAAAGCAAATAGAGCTCATAGCAAGGCATGAAGGTGTTAAAGATAGTTGTCAGCTATTATTATCAAAATGTGTCAATCATACAATGCTTCCCCTTAATGAGTGTACATAACTCAAATTTAAAAAGATAAGGGTTTAGAAATGCTCATTTAAAGGCTTGGCAAGTTGATATAGATTCTAAAAAGATTACTGCCAACTGTTGCTCCTTGAGTTATTCCTTCCTTTTTTTGCTCCTTGTTGTTCCTCTAGCTGTAAGCTCATAGATACCATTATTGATGATGCAATTGTCTAATAATTCTATGAAAGATTGATGCATGTTGATCATTCCAGCTTCAAGTCATTTGGACATCACTTTGCTTATTGTTATAACTGAGGTAATCCATCTTTCTCAAGTTAGCATTTGTTGATTAGATGGATCCAAGTCAATTTTGACACCTTTAACAACTCATTAGTGATGTAGTCTTTTAATTTACATGGATATCATCCTTGGATCCGACTTTGTCTTGCTATCCATGTATTTTCTAAATTTGAAGACTATAAGATGATTATTAAACTTGATCTTGCTATTTGCTTCAATTTTCAATTGTTATATCCTCTCCCCCTTCTTCTTCATTTTACACTTCGGCCTTTCCATGAATCTTAGTGGGTTGATCATCAGATTTTAAGTGAGCTATTTGGGTGTTTGAAAAGTTCTTGTAATCTGATCTGGAGGTCATCTACTCTAAGTTTTTTAATGTTCCTTCTCTAGTAGTTCATATGAGTAGCAAACTGATGCTGGAAGTTGTCTTTCGTATTCTCAAGCTTCACTTCTTTCTTGTAGGTTATCATATAGTTGAAGAATTATATTCTCTTGACTATATGAGCTTGTTCTAGCTTTGATTCATCCATGGTATACACTTGAGATAGTCTTGGAGTCTTACATTTAGTGTTGCTTTTCCATTCAAGCTTGGTACAATTTTTCATCCACGTATGTTTCATGTATCACCTATTGTTTTAGATTTTCCCCTCAAGGCAAATTTTCAAGTAGCTGAAAGAGTGATTACACACACTTGATTCTCCTCTAGTTTAAGCTTGTTTCAACTACTAATAAGCATCTATCATTAAGCACTTGTGATTCACCCTTGAACATGCTTGAATGGACTATTCCCCTAGTCTTCACCTTAAAACTATGTAACCACTTAGAATCAAGGTAAGATCCTGCAAAATTTTAAACATAAATGGTATCCAAACTTTATTGGATCCAACAAGGTTAGATATTTGAAGTTCATACACTTGTCATCCTTTTAAGTTTAAAATAAAATCAACAACATCATTATTAAACAAGTTTATACATATGATTGTAAACCAAAATTTTGAGTATGAGGAGGATTATTAAACAAGATCATTTTGAAATCAAGTTTTCTTAAGCTAACTTTTCTTGAAAAAAATTGAATGAGATCAAGTTGGCCATGCATTTTCATGAATGAGGTGAATTGAAAATAGTATTTCCTAATGATTATTTCAAATTATGCATATGACTTTTTCAAAAGAATGCATTTTATGAAATCTTGAACTATTTCAAATTGTGCTCCAAAAATGATAATTTTCAAGTATTCGACAAAATATGCACAATTCAGTTGGTCTATTTAGCAATCATGAAGTTTGATTTGAAAACAATGAATGATGGATTGCTAAAGGAATGTAACAAGGACTTTTATCCTAATATAAAGCATCATAAAATATAGGATAAGGTAAGGAATGATATCACCAATTTTGCACATGTCCTTATGAGATTGCTTGATTTGGTGTGTGGATGATGATCTTTTCATCTTGCTTGTGTGACACTAAAATTCAAGCCTAATTGTTCTATTGTGTCCAAGTATAGCATTCTTGAGGTGAATCTTGCTTTCTTCATCTTCCTACAAAACAATGGAAATCTTTCTCTTTCAAGGTATCTAATTTTGACTTGGACCATTTATGGTTAGTTTGTATGAATCATGATTCATATGCTCAAAAGAATTTTCTCAATCATAACAGTTGAGCATAATGGGTGAAACATGGCTTTATGCATAAAGGATATTTTCACTTGAAATCAATGTGTATGCACAAAGTGCTAATCCATTGAATATGGCAAATCCTTTGTAAGAGATTTGTCAATAATGATTTTCAAAGGATATGTTATGAAAAATTCATTTGAAAACAATATGAAATGTTTGTTCCTAATGTCACAAGATCAAGAATGATGGTGTAGGAGGTTTTACCAATGTTATACCTTAATCTATGTACTTGGAGGTTTGCATTTTCTCACCCAATGCATAGGATGTTGAGATTTTGTATATGTTACCTTAGATAGATGTGATCTTCTCTCATAAGTCGTAGACTTCACAAGTCTTCTTCATTACATGAGTGGTTCTTCTTCTTTTATTTTCCTCAATGTAATTGAATGGCATTCTATGATAGTCCATCTTTGAGGTGTGAGGTGCTCTTCTCCATTGCTTCCTATTTTGATAGAACTTTGCATTTTTAGCAATAGGTGTCTTGAGAATTGTCTTTGCTAGTACAGACTCTAAGATCTGTCTTTTATGTACTTGAGAAGCTCTCTTTGTCACTTCTTCCTTTCTTGCACCAAGCTATCCCTTTTTCTTGAATTTACTCTGTACAAGTGAAACATTAGGAGGACATTTCGGTACCCATTTAGCTTTGGATCCTTAGAGGTTAGCATTAGACTTTCCTTGTCCTTTAAGAACCAAATAAACTTCTTTCTCATATTAGAATTTATCCTAATGTAACATGTGTGAGAAACATGACCAGATTTACCACAATAATTGCAAATAATAGAATGATATGTATTTTAAAAAAATTTTCAATTTGTATGTTTGGTACTTGAACCATTTTTGAAATAATTCCTTTTTTCTAAATACTACCTTCTTAAAAGTATTTCCAGTAATTCTAGCAAAATTAGAATCCAAATTTCTTGTATTTTTCACAACTAAAGTAGTTATAGGTTTGAAAGTTGCTCTATGAGCTTTCTCAAAATCATGTGACTTGTATGCACAAGAATGATTAGAATGATATACCTTAGATTTTTCATGAGCTTCAAATTGTGATATAGTCGAATCTATCATGTGAAGCTCTTCTTAGGGATCATCTTCCTCTTTTCCAAGTGTATTGACTGAATCATGAAAGTGTTCAATGATTTCTCCTTCAATCTCATCTTCCATGTGTTCTCTAAAAGTTTGTAGGCATTAGTCTTCTTATTATTTAAGGTCTAGAGAACTACCAACACTTTCATCCTAAAAAATATTATTAGTGGCATAGATCGATTCAAGAGTATTTGATTTTCACAAAGTCAATTACAATTAAAGCTTTATATAAAATCTTCATAGCTTTAATATTCAAAGAAAATAATTTCCTTTCTTTCTCAGTGCAATCTCTTGTAGGTTTGAAATCAAAGTCATTTATAAAAGCTTCCCCCTATATAAATCAATAGACTAAATGTAGAATTGCATTCTTATTGTCCAAAACCAAAAATTAGTATTTTCAAGAGTAGGAGGTTTTTCAATGTCAATTCCCTAAAAAAATGAAAAACTTTGAAAACTTGCCATTTAAAACTCTTGAGACTGTTATGTCCATTATCCAAGAGCCTAGCTTAGATACTAAATGTTAGATATGGCAAAACACCCAAGAAGGGGGTGAATTTAGTGCTTGAAGAAATTTTGGTTCTTTTAAAATTTTTTAGCAAAACTGTGTTCAAAGGAAGGTTTAGGCAAATTTAAGTTCTAAACTTTGTGTATAAGAATGCCAAAGTTGTTTTCACAAGCTTGATATGTCTAACAGTGTTTAGAAATAATTTCTAAATGCTAGTTTGAGTAAGAGCATGTAAATAAATCAAATTCAGTTTTACATACTAAAACATAGCACAAACTAATATTGCTAGAAATATAAAGAGACAAGGGAACAGAGATTGCAAACAATGATTTATTCTAGTTCAGCTCCACCTTGTGAACCTATATCAAGTCCTCAAGTAACTACTTGAGATTTCTCCACTATAACACAAGTTTGAGTTGGTGCTTGCCACCTCAATACATCCACAAGTTTAGTTTAGGCACTTGTGAGCCTTTACAACAACTTACTTCACTAGTGAGGTTCTTTTCCCAAGAGAACAACCTCTCTTAATTACAAAAAAAAAATTATTTGGTCTTAAAAGTTCCATTTGAACTTAGGGTTAAAAAGTCAACATTTTGGATTAACTTGCCAATTTGGCTAGTTTGACCTAATTTGCATGCATGCATGGTCACCTTAATTTTCTCATGTAAAAAGATATTAGGGTTTGAATATTTTCATAATTATCGCATGTGCAAAATAACTTAGTCAAATTTTATGTTGTTGTCTTAGGTGACACTTTCCATAAAAGAGGCTTTGGTTCAAGACTTGGTTTGGCACATGGGGGAGCTTGGGCACAAAATTTCATACCCGAATGGGTTTCAAAATTGTGTGATTTATTAAGGCTAATGAGGCACACAAGAGGTTTCCATGTACTTGCACACAAGGGTTCAAGTTGACTTGTCAAATTTCAGGATAATTGCAATGTGTTTGAGAGGCTTTAAAGACAATTCCAGATCTAATTTGAGCATGGTTTGGATGTGATTTTTAAGGTTTTTAAGGGGAAGACAAGTGCTTAATATGTCTATGCACATATGGGATTGGAAGAGCAACATTGGAATTATCACCCAAGTTGACATGCAACTTACTACCCTTAACCTCACTTGACCTAATGACTTGTTTTGAGTTTTATGGCAACTTATTTAGTAGGTACGCATCTCCAATTTCATCCAAAAAACTTTTAGAGAGGCTCAGGATCAGTTTTTTAGATCATTCAGTCATACTCAGATTTTAAGCTTTAAATTCTTCAAGTTCTCTTACTTCTCTCTCTATACTTCCACTCTCTCTCCTCCATATCTTTCAATTTAACCATCCAAATTTCACAAAACCACCACTATACTCTTCCTCTCTTCTTCCTCTACAAAACCTAAGTGCTTTCTCATGGATCAAACCAAGCCATCGTAGGGCGAAATCATGATTAAGAAGACTATAATCTTGGAGCTTCATTTTATTCATCACTTGAAGATGCAAGGCTAGATTCTTGAAGGAGCTACTATGAGGAGGAGGAAACCTTGAGTTTATATTATTTTCTAGTTGGATTTGAATTTCTTCTCTTTACTTTTTTCTCTCTAGAAATAAAATTTTGTATGACTCTTTAATCTTATAATTTCAAGTGATGATTCATATGATTAAGAGATGCTTGTTGCAACTTCGGTTTTGTTACTTTGAGCTCTAGATTTTGGCATCTTCAAGTTGATTCATAATCTTGATTAGTTTGATGAGTTTAACATGTTTTTTTGCTTGTCATAATCTTGCCAACTTGAATACATGTGAATATCTTCATGAATCATAATCTTGAGCATGTTGATTCCTTCACATGTGCTTGACCTAATTGACTCGTGTTTGTAATACTTTGGTTAAGCTTAATACTAGCTTTGCTTTGTCTCATTCTAAGACCATAATCTTGGATTGGGGTTGGTCAAGGTATTAGCTAAGTCTTGGTTAATATAACTAAGTCACTAAAACCAAAGAGAAGAGAGAAGAAACCAAACTAGTTAGGTTGTAATCAAATAAGGATAAGTGACTAATTCCACATAGGAGTTCCTACTTTCAATATGTTTTCACACACCTACTCAATTCCCCCTAGAATTAGGTTAATTAGTTTAATTAGTTTTGAGCCTAAATCTATCCCAAATCACCTTTAACTTATAGCACACTTTAAACCTAACATTTCTAACTAAGCCTCCTCATAGAGAGAGACCTAAGGTCATACTAATACTACATTATTGTAGCTCAAATCACACAAAAATCATGAAAATTGACAAAAAAATTTAAAAACCACAGAATTAATATTTAAATTGTAAAGTCATTTTGACGTAGGAATTGATCTGTAGAAATTTCATAAGTGGACTGGGCAAAAAGCAAAATTCAAGAACATGCATAGTACCTTCAATTGAGCATTTCTAACTCTTTCTCTTTGTTCATTTTGTGTTATTTTTACTTGTGTGGTTATTTGATTTTTGTTCAATTTTTGAAATTTTTTTTAATGTTTTGAGCTATCCCTTTTTTTTTTGGCATTCTAGCTTGCTTGAATTTGCATTATTACTTATGTATATAAGTTTCATTGCATTTTATGGCTTGGTTTCATCATCATGATTCATTCCATCCATCATTTGACATTCATTCTCATCCATTTTAGCACCTAGCATTGATCATACATTCCATTTCCATAATCAATTTTAACCATATAACTTTAATTGTACACCCCCATATTATGATCATTTCCATCCAAGTCATAATTTTGAATTTTTCAATCCCATTTGAATCCAATCGAAGTACTCATGTTGAGCATACACTACCTATTGACATTGAGCATATAGAAAAATTTTGTGCACAAAAAGGTGAATTTTATTATATGTATTGTAAGGCTACCTCCCACTTCTATTATGATTGTCCTATTCTAAAAGAATATTATGAAACATATGGAGTAGCCCAAGCCCTAAAAGAGAGTAATTACATGTTTGAAGTTAAAGATACACAAAAAGTTGTTCATGAACCTATTGAGATCATAAATACATCTCAAGCCACTCAATGTCCAAAAGAGAAGGAGTCAATCCAACCTTT
Source organism: Prosopis cineraria (assembly GCF_029017545.1). Classification (NCBI taxonomy): domain Eukaryota; kingdom Viridiplantae; phylum Streptophyta; class Magnoliopsida; order Fabales; family Fabaceae; genus Prosopis; species Prosopis cineraria. Next base: position 21,763,740 of record NW_026555332.1, on the reverse strand, counting down.
ACTTCAAGAGGTAATTTTTCCTATTCCTAATGAAATGAATTCTTCTTCATATTTTAGCTTGTTGAATGAGTTGTTAAATGATTCATATAATGATGATGATATAGATAAGGAAATTATACGTGAGTCCCCTAATATATTGGAGAATGAGTATGATAAATTGATGTTGCATAATGATTATGCTATGATTATGTTATGATGTATCTAGCAATGATATTGTTGATGAATCTTTGGAAATTGATGCACATATTTCTTGTTCCATTTGTGATTATGAGCATAAATATATGCATATGTTGAAAATATTATGCCTTATGTAGATGAAACTCAAGACATTTCTTGTGATGCTGTTGATAGTGCACATGCACTTGTTTCTTCTAACCATTATGTGCTTGAGAAAGGTTGTTTAGCTCCTTTTATAGGTGAACATGGTAATGTGGCCAAACGATCTCTTGATTTTGAAGAGGAACAAGGTAGCAAAGCAAGGATGCACAAGGAAATGGAATTAGCTCAAGATGAAATAAAGGTTAGAATTCAAGGAAATGATGGTACAAAGCCTAATAATAATATTGATGGTAATGATTTTAATCTTGATGAATTTCATAATGAATTGGCTCTGTTTCAAGGTACTTATTCTAACTCTCTTGTCACTTATTGTTGTTCAAAAGATACTCCTTGCTCTATTTGCTTAGAAATTGATTCCTTTGTCTTTAACAAAAATAGTACTTCTTTGAACTCAAATGTGCTTGAAGGAGGGTATTTCGTTGATTTTATAGGTGCACATTTAGACATGGCTAAAATTGATGATAAATTTGAAGGATTTGTATTTGTGTTGGAAGAAGCCATGTCACTTAATGGAAGCTCTTTACAAGCTCATGGTCTAGATTTTCAAGATGTGCCTCAAATTTATGAAGAGCTTTTTGTGATGCTTTCAAAGAGATCATTGCATGTGATCTTGCACCAAACAAAGGAAGAGCTTTGCCAATTGGAAATACAAGTACTTTGGAGAAGAATAACTTCAAGCCACCATGAAAGCTTCAAAGGTTATATCTATCCTTGCTTATTGCTTGAATTTCTTTGTACATTTATGGATATATGCTTGCTGCCACTTTTCACACATGTGGAGTACTTTTCTTGCATGTATTTGTGCTCTATGTAACTCTTATTAAAGCATAAGTGTGGGGGGATACAACCAAGTTCATTAGTTTAGGATTTTTTAGTTTTGTTTCCTTTATTTTCTTTGTTTTAATTTTGTTTTAGAACATAAATTGTGCCTTAATTTTTGGTGAGTTTGACTTGATCAAGTTAACATTTTTTGATTTTCATAGTGTTGTTTTGTTTTTAGTTTTTGAAAAAAAAAGGAAAAAATTTGCATCTTTTAGAGCTTGACAATTCTCTATTTCCAGTTTCTCTGCCTTAACTTCAAAAATTCACTAGGAAGGCATTTTGACCTATAATTTGTTTTATTTGAAAGCTACATGTGTTAGATTCAATTTAAATTTGATGTGATCAATTTTAGACGAGAGGAGTGTTCTATGTATTTTTTCTGAGTTATCAAGGTCATGGGATTCTTTACAGAGGATTTCAAAACCTTAAGGCAAATTTGAGTTAGTATATCTCTCACATTGTGTGTCCAAATTGCTTGGTTCTAGTCTTGCATTTCTCCTTATTGTCTTGGCTCTATTTATTATTTTTATAATTTTATTTGATTTTGTCTTTATCTTGTTGAAAATATCTTTGGATTCTCATAAGGTCCTCTGGATGAATTTCTATTTCTCCAGAAATATGGACCATTTTGTGAAAATTTTTGGGAATGAATTTTGAGCTAAAATTTTATATCATTTTCCTATGTGTGTCTTCTATCTCTTGTAAAATTTTCATAGGAATGTATCGTGTGGAACACTTGTTATAAAATCCAAAAGTTCACTGTCCCTAGAGAGATATTTTTAGGATTTTCAGAATAGTCACATTCTTGGTATTTTCAGTTCTATGACCTTGTTTGCTCCCAAAAAAATTTCCTTGCACTTTTTATGCATTCATTCATGAAATTAGTGTCATAGGACATATTTAAGCATACATTGAAGACAATGCATGGTTTAAGTATGGGGGGAGAGCATAAAAATTGGTTTTCTTTTTGTTTTGTTTTAAAAAATTTTGGAAAATTATAAAAATTCTGTTTTGATTTGTCTTGGGAAATTAAAAATTTTGTTTTGGGATTTTGGAATATGAATTTTTAAGATGATGTTGCCCTAATTTTTGCACTTTATGAAGCAAGTTTTCTATTAGAATGAGTGCATTTGATTGGAAAAGCAAAATTAGCCAATATGGAAGGAGCCTTCAACCAATGAGAGTTATGTCTTTAGTATTTGCACCCTCTAGAACTTGTCTTTCCTCTTAATCAATGCTACATCATTGCATTTGTTGTAGAGAAGATGATTTTGGCATTCATAGAAAAAGCACAAGGCCTTTTAGCTAACCTTAATGTATTTGATTATCCCTTGCTAGCCAATTTGATCCTTTCTTTTGTTTCATTCATTTTTTTAAAACACTATCACTTTTTTTCATGGATTTCATGTACTCTTTTATAATGTTCTTCAATGTCCTTAATTTTCGTTGGTTTAACTTAGTGGATAAACTCACTCCTTTATCATCTTCCTATATATATATATTCTATCTTCTTAAAGGAACAAGTTTCTATTTTATGTGACACTTATATTTGAACCCAAGACATTTCATAGTTTTTGTATGAGAGAAAAGAAAAGAAAAATGGAAAAGAATGGCAAGCAAGAAAAAAATATATGAAGAAAAAAATAGAAAAAATAGAAATAAAAAATAAGAAAGAGAAAAAGGAATTGAAAAAGGTTGCCAAAAAGGAATAAATAAATAAATAAATAATATGAGAGAAGAAAATAATGGGAATACAAAAGCAAAAGTCAAGCAACAAGTCATTTTACTACTTTGTTCCTTATTCTATCATATCCCTCTCATTTCTAATGTTCACTTGAACATTGTTGCATGCTCACATTGTGGCCAAGGCATGGTTTCTTGAGCCAAAACCTTACTCTTTTCACATGTAAATCTAAGTATATCATTTTGATAGCCACATTACATCCATAATAAAGACCAATTGATTCTTGAGAACATTTGCAAAATTAGTAGTGAAGAGGTAGAGGAATTACAAGCCTATGGTAGGGTGCTTTGCTAATGTTCATAGAGTGAAATGATATACCTTCAAACACTTGAATGGATTGAGAGCAAACACTATACCACCACTATTCTCTTCCTCTCTTATTCCTCTACAAAACCTAATAGCTTTCTCAAGGATCAAATTAAGCAATCATAGAGCAAAATCATAGTGACGAAGACCATAATCTTGGAGCTTCATCTTCTTCATTAATTGAACTAAGTGAGAGAAGTATTATGGGTCCAGATATTATGGATCAAACTACATAAAAGATTTAAATGATAAGGTAGGAACTTTTAATGGCTCAAAGTAGGCAAAAGAGTTATGCAAATAGACATCAAAGGTCATTAGAGTTTATGGTTGGTGACTATGTTTTTTTTATGAATTTCACCTATAACGGGAATCAAGAGGTCAATCTGAGCAAAGAAATTATCTCCTTGATTTATGGGTCCATTCGAGTTCCTCAAGAAAGTTGAGCCGGTTGCCTACCAAATTGCCTTGCCACCATAATTATCTGGGATTCATGATGTTTTTCGTGCTTGATCTATCTCATGTGATTGAACCCGAAGAGGTAGAGCTGCATGAGAATATGACTTATCAAGCAGAGCCAGAAGGAATAGTGGATGTTAAAGATAAGTAATTGCAGAACAAGACTATTTGAATGGTTAAGGTGGTGTGGAAAGGAGTAGCTCCTGGTGATGCTACCTAAGAGATAAAGGATAAAATGAAGTAGCAATATCCCTATCTATTTCCCTTGGTATGTGTTGTGGTTGTTGTTGAATTTTAGGGGCAAAATTCCTTTAAAAGAGGGGAGAACTGTAACATCTAAAAGTTTTAAATCTAGAATAAACTTTTAATTAAGGGATAAATTAGTTAAGAAAATGATTAATTAATTTAATTATGTTTATGGTTTGCTAATTGGCTCCTTGGGTTATATTTGGCTCTAAATTGAGTTAGGAAGGAAGTTGGATTGAATCGAGTGGCATTAGGGGTAGCAAAAGTGAGTTTTTTCTCTTTGCATTGTGCACTATGGCGCACAGTACAGCACAGACACAAAAATGCATAAATAATCAGAAAAAGTTAGTTTTAATGGGAGAAAGGTTAGAACTCAAAGGAAGAAGATTTAGGCACTGTTAGGGCTATAATTTAGGAGGATTTTGAAGCTAAATTTGGCCTTCAAACTCTTGAGTAAATTTCCCACCTTTCTCTTCTACCTCCACCTCTTTTTCATTGGATTTGGGAAGTGGGTGAATTTGCTTTGAATGGATTAAGCTGAGAGTCTATGCTTTAAAGACGTCAAGTGGATATAAAGGTTTGATTTAAGTTTCTTAACCTTGGATAAGTGGTATTATGAAGCTTATTTGTTGTTTGGTGTAAATTGGATCAAGCCCTAGCTTGATTATGAGGTTTTAGCTTGGCACGACTATCTCAACCTTAGATAATTGACCCAATTATCTAGTGATGTCCTTTCCCTTGGACTGCGCACAATTATATAGTTAAAGACCAATAGAAGTAACATAAATAAATAGGTAACTAGTGTAACATCTTGAATTTCTTAATCCTAAGTTTAGAGGTTAATCGAGGGTAAAGTAGAAGTTAGTGTGGGATTAGAGATTCAAATGATAAATTGGTATTTTAACTTGTTTGTGTGTTGTATGAACAAATATGGGTGATAGGAGTGCGTTTCAGGTCAAAGCAAGTGCGCGTGTTGAGAATAAATCTCACTGTGCCACGCGATGTGGCTTGTGCTGCATGCATCGCAGTACATGGACCAGAAATTGCCTTCATAAGTCATGAAATTTCAAAAATTTTAGAGGAGAGAAATTGAGAAACACATGAGATAGATAAAGGAGAAGGGCTAAGAAGCTAAGACAAGTTATTTTGGAGTGGTGGAAGGTGATTCGAATCAGTAACTTGCCAGATAAGCTACGTATAACTCTTACCTTCCATTCTACACAAATTTTTCTAAAAATGAGTTATAGGAAAATTGAATTGGTGGAATTTGAGGGGTTTAATTCTTGCCCAATAGTAATAAAAAGGTTCTTAAAATTTAAATTAGAGATTTGTGATTGGTTTAGAGATGAACGGTAGAGCTTTGAACCTATTGGCTCAATTTTAGCCTTTAGAGAGAGAAAGGGCAAAAATCTATTTTGAGTGAAATAAGACCAGTTGAGATGATGTAAAGTAGTAATTGGATAGTCATGGACTTAGAATGGATAAATGGAAAAGAGTTTACGGATGAATATAACCCTAAGTAGTAAAAATGAGTTTTTGGTCAAAATGGACCAAATGACTAAAATGTGCCAAATGTGTTTAGATTGGCCTATTAGACATGTGAATAGAGAAAGAAAGCTTGAGATAAGCTTGTGTGATAGTTGAAATCCACGAGTAACCTTTTTAGTGATAAAAGGGTTGAGGTAACTGAATAACTTTATTTATTTGACTGTTTATTGTAACGGTATGTTAGTATGCTATGTAGTACATAAAATCGTTTCAAACTAAGCATGTTATAGCATTGAGTGATTGTTGCGTGTGAAATGACTTTTGATTGAAATAAGCATGGAATTGTGTGTTTTGTAATGTAAAGTATTATTTGTATATATAATGTAAGAAAGTATGAAATGGTAAATGGGAACCTTAAATGGTTCGGGAATGCTTGATCGTAGGTGTGGGAGTTCACCCGAGTATAGGAGATGATAAAGACTATATGGCAAGATTTTCTTAGTACCCTTTAGGGTGCGATGTTGGAAACAACTCTCCTTAATGCCTATTGAGGTATGGTGTTGGAGATGAGAGACTCCTTAGTATCTTTGTAATGTGGTGTTGGAGTCAACGACGTTCCATCGTGTGTATTGGGGGAAACCATAGTCCGTATTGTGCGTTAGAACATCTTTGGCTGGGTAATTCTACTATTACAGGTGAGCTCAAGACTAATGAGAGTGTACATTAGTCTAAGATGAGCCTATGGTTTCATGTTAGAGTGATTTGGAGGTTTAGTTGGTAGAGATCATGCTGGTATGTCATGTGATATGATGAAATATCTTGGGATAACATGAAATCCTATGTGATATGATGAAAAGTTGAGAATGAATTGAGATATGTGATATAAATGTTATTTTATGAGGTTTGAATGATATACTATGTTTACTTACATATTGTTGCATGTGATAGTCAATAGGAGTGAGTTATTCTGTTACTGAGATTTTTATCTGACCCCCGTGGTTACATGTTTACAGGACTAGGAAGTAATCATGGTAAGGGAAGAAAGTCTTGACCGACTTGAGTGTGAAGCCGTGTACTTTGAGGTTGTGTAATGAACTGAACTGAAATTATATATGTAAGTGTATTTGAATTGCCATAGGATTGCATGCAAGAATTGAAATGGAGATTCTGTGAAATCTAGCCCAATTGTGTATATATAGGTTGAAATGAATCAAGGGGGCTATGATTGAGTATGTTTGTGTTGAAATGATTATTTATGTTAGTGAATCTTAAGCCAAAGGACAAATTATGATGAAATGAGTAATTTAGAAGCTAAGATTGTATTGTGAATATGATTATACAGGTATGTGTGGAAAAATAGCCAAGTGGGCTAAGTTATGCCAAGAAATGGCAAGGTGTATAAAGTTAGTGAATTGTAAAAATTGGCCGTAGAAGGGTCAAATTTTAATATATGAGTATGATTGGGATTAATTGAGGTCAATCAGGTGTCTTAGATCCTTTTAGACATGGTCCAAGGCCTAGTATGGTCTAATGAGAGAAAAGGATCGATTTTAATGCTTGGTTGCGTAAAATTTTTAGAAAAAATGACTTTTTGCACCTGGATGTCCAAATTTTGATCAAACTATTAGATCGTGTCCAAACTTATCTCATTAGTGAGTGTACGAGCTAAGCTTTATGTGGATGGTTGAATCGCTCCAATCGGATGTCATATGTGAAAACGGCGCACGTAGAAAGTTCATCATTTTTGCTGTCAACATGATAGAAGAAATTCGGACAGGCGTGCCACGGAGCATGGTGATGCATGCCATAGCACATGACATAGAAAGAGCGAGCTTGTGGCTTTGTGCCACATGCCGCGGTGTGCGGACTGCATGCCGTGACGCACGACCCAAATTTCAATTTTTATTTTGTGTTGAAATGCATGCAATTGGGATAGAAATGCTAGTGGGTTATGTCCACTGTGTATTTGAAGAGTGTATGATTTACTTTTGCTGTGTTTTTCTTTGATTGTATTGTGATTTGGTTGATTTTACAAAATAAGTCTTCAGCCGAAGCTTTTGAAATAAAATTTAATTATTATGATTGTGAGAGGTAGTGGTAACATTGTAATCATCTCTTATATTGAGTAGATATATAAGAGGAGGTTACAACTAGCATATTTGTTCTCGATTTTGTGCTTCATCTTCTAAATAGAAGAAAACCTTGGCCGTGCAACAAAGTTGCCACCTGCTTCTCCGATAGTGAATACTTCTAAGGTGGTAATGGGCAATGGGTAGTTGGCATTAATAGGTTGAAGAATCAACCCTCACAAATAATCTATAGGCATCGATATATTGTGTTTGGTATTTTCCTTAGGGATATTAAACACATGGCCTCTTGCCGCTTTATGTCAACTAAGGCTATTTTTCATGAAAATGTAATCGTACTCACCTTAAATAAACATAAGAACCAAAATTAAGGAATAAAAAATAATATATACCTTAGGAATTTGACTAGATGGTTTGGCTATAGTACAATTACCGATGTTGTAGGGCTGTGCTCAAAGGGAAACTTCTTATTCTCACTGGCCTTAAACAGTGCCTCAACTATTTTTTGCTATGCTTTTAGTTGTTGTTTTAGAGCATTAAACTTAGCTAAAGAAGGCACACCTTTTGGAATCTTCTTTTTTCCTACTATTTGTTTACCTGAGACCCCTATGCCAACACCCCCAACATGTCCTGGGGAAGCTTGCCTTTAGAAACTTCTTCCAAGATAACATTTTGTTGATAATAATTTGAAAAACATAAGTCATTAAAATAGAAATTATTAACATTTTATCTAAATTTGAGAATGATAGTACTAAAACATTTTCAACAAGTTCTTGAACATGTTCATCCACATAGTTACCATCTTTATTAATCTAGCCTAATATAAAGAGTTTACTCTGTGATACAAAGCTCTTTGGTGTGCTCTCTTCATCAATCTATGCATTAAAACACATTAGTGACATAATATATTACATATCAATTCATAAATTCAAAGCATACCACTTGTTGGTCAATCCTTGAATACCCTAAGCGCCCTTTTAGGAAGAGAAAAAGATTTTTCTCCCTCAACTCTCTATTCTTTTGGCTCAATTTCTTCAAAAAAACCTACCATCAGTGAGCTGATTAATTCATATAAAATTATTACACAAAATATTAAGATTCTTACTAAGAATGATTTGTCAAGATACTTAGCAACAAAAGCACCACAAACTGATCCAAGAAAGGCCAAAAGATGCGGTTCTTATAGTCCATGAAAACTACAGGTGTATTAGTCAGCCCGAATGGCATGACCAAAAACTCATAATGGCCAATCGAGTCCTGAAAGCTATCTTCGCCACATCCTTCTCACTAACCCTCAGCTGATGGTACCCTGAACGTAAATCAATCTTAGAGAAAATTATGGCACCAACCAACTGATCCAAGAGATCATTGATGCGAGGCAGTGGGTACTTGATCTTCACCGTAACCTTATTCAATTGCCTATAATCAATACACAATCTCAAACTACCATGCTTCTTCTTCATAAATAAGACAGGGGATCCCCAAGGAGAAATGCTAGATCTATTAAATCCCTCATCTAACAGCTCCTCAAGCTGCTTCTTCAACTCAACTAACTCTGAATGAGCCATTCTATAAGGAGCCTTTGAAATTGGCTGTGTCCCCGGTACTAGGTCAATTGAGAATTCAACCTTACACTCTAGAGGTAATCCTGACACATCCTCTAAAAACACCTCCGGGAACTCCCTAACAACCTTAATTTCATCTACTTAACCTGACTCAGATCCTTGGGTAGTGAGCACTACCACGTAAGCCTCACATCCCTATTCAATCAACCTTTCAGCTTGCAAAGAAGAAAGAAAACAAGAATGACTAAGGTATTCCTCGATCACCTACGGTACTTCTGCTAAAGTCACGGTCTTAGCCACACAATCTAAGATAGCACCATAAGCTATCAACCAATCCATACCGATGATTAAATCAATCCCTTGTATAGGCAATTTGATCACATTCACCTAAGTTGATCACCCATTAAAAGTCATCTTAGTCCTGCACACCACATTGGATTGACTAACCAAACCATAAGTAGAGGAAACTTCTATATCATAGGATAATTGCTCAGTAAGCATACCCATTCTGTTTAAGCGCTTGGCAGAAATAAAAGAATGCATCGCACCACAATCAAATAAAGCTTCTAAATCAAGGCCACAGATAGAAACCATATTACAATTGAAAAGTGTACAATCATACATGTACAGACCTTTCTCCCCTCCTAAAAAAAACAAGCCAGAAAATGAAAAAATAATGTTGTCTAGGTTAGTGACATAAGGAAAAGAGCATAAGAGTAATGTATTTAGGGTGCCAACTAGGAAAGAGGAATCATAAATCTAAAACTGATACCAAATGTAATACTTGCCCCGAGTGTTATCCAAAATTCACACAATTCAAATAAACTAAGTGTGGTTAAGGAGTTGATCCTAAAACTAACTTAGGAAATAAATCATTTAAATCACTCAACAGAAACATGATTGCAAAACAAACATTTAAAAAAATTTTAAAAAAAAATTATAGGTTTTACCTATAGAGTACGGAAGCAAGCGAGGCAAAAGCGAAGTAAAAAGATGTTGTCATGACAGCCCTCCCGGGCCAACTTTCAGAAGGCTCCGTTTTGTCATCCTATTCCCGATCGAAGTAATTTTAAATCTCACACGTTATATTCAAAGGGTACTATAAGTGTACCAAATTTCAAAAAGATCAAATGGTCGGATTAAAAATTAAACATGTTACAAGTTTGGTCATTTTTGCTGTCATGCATTAGCACCTCCAGACTAACTTTTGGAGTACACCATTTCATCATTCGACCTCTGATCGGAGCAATTCTAAGGCCCACATGTCAATTTTAAAGAGTATTATTAGCATACCAAGTTTTGAAAAGATCTAACGGACGGATTGAATTTCATGCATGTTGCAACATTATCACTATTGCTATCATAACAGTACTTTTGCTGTCATGATAGCTCCTCCTGACCAAATTTCAAAGTGCGCCGTTTCTCGATTCGAAGTCCGATTGATGTGATTCCAAGCCCACACAAAGCTTATAAAATATTTTATTTGTGACCTAAATTTTAGAGATATCCAACGGTCGGATTGAGATTTGGACACCTAGATGCAAAAGTGCAATTTTTTGGCAAAAATCATTTTCAAAATTGTCCAAATCTCATCCTAACAGTCACAAACCTATAGGAACACTTTGGACACATCAAATAGGACTAAAAATACCTGATAGAATATTTAAATGATAAAAAAACCCTTTATATCAAAATTTGACCACCCGGGTGTTATTTCCCAAAATAGACCCTAAACCTTCAAAATGCACAAATCACATAAGAGTAGCCAAAAACTATTCCAAATATCATATACACATATGAATACATACGCTAAATATTTTCACTTGGCTCAAAGATCTTTATAGGGCCCACGCACCCACTCTCTCTATTCAAGGTGTATGTTTGCCCATAGCACACCATTTGCAATGCAACCACTTTGCATTTGCTTGTGAAATCACATATATACCAAAATGAATATTTGCTTGTAGTGAAAACTTGGTCTACTAAATAAATCCATCAAAACCACACACCATAACCAAGTTTCCTAGCCACAAGTTTACAAGCAGACAAAAATTCATACACAAGCCATACAATCCACACATATTCACGTGCATATATATATATATAATCACATCCTACTGGCACCGTAATCCTAAATACATTACAATGTACTTGCTCAAAAGAAAGGGGTTGCAGTTCTTTACAAATCACAAGCAAACCCCTAACTTAGCTCTTTTCCCCGTCCACTAATGGATCCTTCGCCTGGACCTGTAAATATTGTAAAGAAAAGGGTGAGACAATCACCGTCTTATTAACAGAGAAATTGATATTCCTTATTACAGGGAAAGTCATAGTCAAGTAAATAAATAATAGATTCAAAATAACATATAATTAACCAATTAAAATGTTTGAATGCATGAGATAGGCCGATATAGCCTTTCCTGACTAACAGAATGCCCCTTGGCACTCTTTAACTCACTGGTAAACCTTATACCCACTTGTACCTCCACGGCATAAAACATAATCTAAGGCATGATCTAATCCACCAAACCGCCTATGCCCCTTCGACGTGAATCTTAAACAATCGAAGCTAACTCCCTCCCAGAGCCAGCCCGACTTACTCTCCATGTGAGGGCTACCTTGGCTTAGGCACTCAACCTCACACTTCATATGTCAGATTCCCTCCTCCACTGAGAGGTGTCGAACACTCAATACACTAACCACTTTAGTGCACTAAGCCCACAATACATAAGGCAACACTGAGTACTGGCAGTGTGCCATAGAATATCAAAAGTCCACACCTTCTCATTGGTGAACTCCCACCAAGATCATGCCTCCTACCCTTTTCTACCTTTCCTGAGTATTGACTACTTCAACACTCAAGGTAGTATAACACTCATAATTCATCCCTTAAGTGGTTCCTTAGTCTGTCTAAGGTACCAAACCTAAACCCTAAGTGCAACTCCTTATTTTTTTATGATCACAATGCATGCCAATAATCTTATTTCCATAAGCAGTGCCCAAAAATTGCCCCTTCGTGTTCTAGGTTTTCCACCACAAAAACTATCATTTTCAAAATTTTAAGTTGCCTATTGTGCCATACACCGCAGCGCACGCCACACAAGCCGTGGCTCACGATGCAAGAAGTAACAAGTTGATTTTGCTCCCCCCGATGCCTCCCAACTTGATCCGACTTCCATCTTAACTCAATTTAAAGCTAAATATGACCCAAAAATTCAATTAGCAACCCAAAAACATATTTAAATTAATTAATCATATTTTTAACTAATTTATCCATTAATTAGTCAATTTTTCCATATTTGAAGTTTTCAGATGTTACGCCACACACCTCACAAATATACTTAATTAGTCTATTTAAACTTAATTAATCTTGATTTAAAATTGAGGATGTTACAGCCCATGGCACAGAACGAGCAACTGTGGCCTCTGTGCCACATGCCGTGGTACATGTGGTATGAGCCACGGTGCATGCTGCTAAATTTCAATTTGTTTTTCAGTGATACACATATTTTCTGTAACATCCTGAATTTCTAATCTTGTGTTAATGACTGATTAGGGATGAATCAGTGATTTAATGTAAGGATTAGAGTTCTGAGTAGTAAAGTGATATATTGACTCATTAGGATATTATATGAATAGATATGAGTAGAAGAGCGGGGTCTTAAAATAGAGAGCATGAGCATAGTGAGGATTTTCCTCACTATGCCATGTGTTGTGGTAGGCAGCAGATGCACCACAGTGCATGGAGCAGAAATTAGATTAACAGGGATGTGTCCAGCTCGAAAAATAAAAGGGAGAAACATGAGAGGAGAGGTCTGGTGTGGAGAAGAGCTAAGGCTGTAATTCGTGCGTCACATACTAGAATCTACATAGAATTGGCATTTCAGAGTCAATTCCTCTATTGATCAAAAGTGCCAATTATCACCATTAAACACTTAATTGCTATCAAATCCACATTTCATACTTGAATATGCACATTATCACTAATCATCCCTCATTTTAATCTTTAACATTGTCTAGCAATTTTTCTCTCACTACTCTCTCTCTAGATTAGAGCAATTCTTGCCTAAAGCTTTAAAAATTTATCGTTTCGACTTTAATCAGTTACAAAGCACTAGTTTAACTCCAGAGAACCTTTTTCTTACTATTAGGTAAGAAAATCAACTCCTTAAAACTATCAAATTCACTCTCTTATTGGTTAAGACTAAGAGAAAATAGGGTAGATTCAGAGGTTAAGGCAGTATGTGACTTACCTGATAAGTAACAAGTCGGAGACACCATCCTTGCTCCTGTTTTAGCTTGCCCTAGCACAACCTTAGCTCTTCTCCACACCAGACCTTTCCCCCCATATTTCTCCCTTCTTTTTTTCGAGTTGGACATGTCCCTATTAATCTGATTTCTGCTTCATGTGCCACGGTACATCTACCAACCGTCGCTATACGTGGCACAGTGAGGAAAATCCTTACTATGCTCATGCTCTCTGCTTCAAGACCCCGCTCTTGTACTCATATCTATTCATATAACATCCTAATGAGTCAATATATCACTTTACTACTCAAAACTCTAATCCCTACATTAAATCACCGATTCATCCCTAATCAGTCATTAACACGGGATTAGAAATTCAGGATGTTATAGTTCTCCCCTCCTTTTTAAGAATTTTATACCCAAAATTGAAACAACCATTAACTCACACTTACCTAAGGGAATAATTGAGGGTATAGTTGTCTCATCTTGGCTTCTGTCTCCCAGGTTGCATCACCAGGAGTTATACCTTTCCAAAATACTTTCACCAGTTGAATAGTCTTACTTCTTAATTGCTTATCTTTCACATCCACTATTCATTCTGGTTCCGCCTTATAGGTCATATTTTCTAGTAATTCTACTTCTTCAGGCTCAATCACATGAGAAGGATCTAGTTGGTACTTCTTGAGTTGAGACACGTGGAACACATTATGAAGCCCAGATAATTGTGAAGGTAAAGCAATTCGATAAGCAACTGGTTCGATCCTTTCCAGGACTTCGAACGGACCCAGGAATCTAGGAGTCAATTTCTTGGCTCTAAGTGATCTCCTAATTCTTGTTAAGGTGTAACTTTTAGAAACACATGATCACCTATCAGAAACTCCAATGGTTTTCTTCTTCGATCAGCATAGCTCTTTTGCTTGCTTTGAGCTGTCAATAACTTCTGTCGTATCAACTCAATCTTCTGCTAGCCCTACTATGCTTCTTTCACTCAGTTCAGTCTAACACAAAGGTGATCTACACTTCCTTCCATATAAAGCTTCATATAGAGCCATTTGAATACTGGAATGATAACTATTATTGTATGCAAATTCAGCCAATGGCAAATAGCTATCCCAATATTGACTCTTAAAAGAAGTATGTCTAGTTTGAATGTTATGGATTCATGAACTTGAACCTTGCAAAGGAATTTGATTATGAAGTTAATATGCAAGTTGAATTCTTAGGAATGGTATAGTCGTTGATAAATTACTGAATAAGAGATTTAAGATTAGAAAGTTTTAATTAAATGATTGGTAGTAATGCACCTTAGGTTCTTGCGGCAAGCCTAAGAGATAATCATATTTTAAGTAAATAGATCGGTTTGGCTTAAGCAATATTGAAGAAATTATAGATATAAATGATGATAATTGGATAAATTTTAAGAGATGAATTTTGGTATTTAGAATTTTGAAATGGTTGTAGTTGATTGGGATTGTATTAGAAGTGGAAAGAAGTTTTTATAAATTATAAGAAATTAATTAAAGTTTCAATTATTAATATTCTTACAGGATGTGCGAGAAAAAAAAGGGGTCTTGATAGGAGTTGAAAGGAGAAAACCTTTAGAATTTGGGAACATTGCAGGTAAGTAAATAGCGTCCTAACTGATTTATCAATGAAATTTTTTCGAGATATTTTTTTACATAGATCATTTAATAACAATTATATTACATATTTAATTTTTTTAATTAAATTATTTGATTTTTATCTTGAGAAATTATAAAGAGATGTTGAAAGATATTTGAATGATGGCATATGTATGTGTTTTTCCTTACGAAGAATACTGTCAAAATTGATTAGATCATTCCTTTCAACTCTGGTTATTTTGAGTTACTCAATAAATGCTAAACATGGACATTTGTTATGAAATTTTGTTTTGGAAAGTTTTTAATGCTCAAAGCTATTCATGCGAGTTCGATTTTAAAATGGGAATTGTATTTTATTATTGATGATTTTCTCACATGTTTAAAAATGAATTTGAAGGGGATTTTATATAGGACACTAGTTGCTAGCAGCAATTTTGTTAGCCCTCGGCGTGCCATGGTTACGACTAGCTAGTATGACTTTCATGAGCATCATACTCATATTTGTTATTCGTGGGTCTTACACCTGTGTTTGTTTTGTGGCTTCGAGCCGTGTTTGGTTAGTATTACCCTTGTGGACTGTGTGTCCACGTTTGTTTTGTAACTCAAGCTACGTTTAATTACTTACCCTCGTAGACTGTGTGTTCACGTTTGTTTCATGGCATAAGCCGTATTTTATTATTTACCCTTGTGGACTGTGTGTCCACGTTTGTAAATTGTTCTGATAAATTTCCAAAAATTTAAATTTTTAGTTGGTGATTTTATATTAGTAAATATTGTTATTATTATTTATTATTTAATTATTTTGCTTTGTCAAGATCAAATGTTAAAGTTGTTTTATCACTATAGATTTAAATGTTTTTGTTATTGAAGTTATATAGATCTTTTATGTTAACTAGACCAATTTGCTTACATTGAATTTTTTTTCTCATGAAATTTATATAACTATTGTATTTTATTCATTATGATTCTACAAAATATCATGGTTGGGATGTTCTTCACTAGAAAGTTATTTTGGCCTCAAATAGTGTAGCTGACACTGTACGTCCTGCTTTCCAATGAGGGATTTCTGCTCAGCTTGGTGGAGATTTGTTCTGTAAACATGAATTTATGAATTATATCATGAAAAATATGATTAGGTGCTCCACATAGACTATAGTTAGGGTACTAATTCTCTTTTTTATATTGTCTACCTGTTTCTATAGAGTAGAGCTTCATATTGTTAGGTATAAATTATAAAATTTTTATTGTAAATATTTTGGGAGATCTTACTTATATGGGAGGTTCTATTGAAATTTTTATAGAAAGTTTGATATTTTGATTATATGAAAAAAAATTTGATGTATATAATCAGGCTAATAGTAAGTCATATGTATTAATTCAGAATTTTCTTTAATCGAGGCCATAAGGGGTGTGTGTTTAAGTGCACATTTCGTACCAGTTACTCCCATATTTCAGGGCGTGACAAGTATTGAATTTGGAAAACATTTTGCAAGACACATTAGTAGAAGTGGGTGGAAAAAGATATATTTTCTTTGACTTGCAATATTAGAGGACCTTGGATGTGAGGTATTTTCTTGACATAATGCATATTGAAAAAAAATCTATGTCAAATTATTGTTGGTACGTTACTACATATTCTAAGAAAGAACAAAGATGGCATAAAAGTGAGGCTAGACATGGTTTCTATGGGAAGGGAAGATATTGGAAATTGTACCTTAGGGGCAATCATTGCACTATGCACATTATTATTTAATGAATTTCTCTTTTGTTATCATATCAATTACATGTTCAATATGATAACTGTATCCTTGGACAAGCTATAATGATTGTCCTAAATGTCCCTGGTCGGTCATTTATGAGAGATCATAGATGAAACAAGAAAAGTATAACTTTGATTAATTATAGAGATACAAATTAAAGTCATAGGCACTTTAAAAGAGTATGAGGTACTGGACCAACTTGCTATGAGAAAGTTGCATAGTACAAGTCAAAAGCTTACTCATATGTAGCTATATCACTAAGCCCTTTGACCTGAGATCATCATGGATTCTTACATAATGACCACCGAACTTTGAATGGTGATCATAAAGGCTATGATTGAGTTTAGTGATATTCATACAGATTAATCGCATAATTAGCCTACTGCTAATTGGGTAGTTGCAATGTCTTACTAGAGGTCACTTGTGACTTGTAGGCTAATAGCGTAATTAGCCTACTGCTAATTTCATATGGACCTATAAGGTCACACACAAGAACAGCCCAACTCGAGCTATAATGTCCAAGTTCATTAAATCTGGAATATGTCTAGATTCAATGAATGTAATATAGGATGAATGAATTGTGTATATATATTTGAATATTTATTTGATAAATATTTATATATATATATATATTTATATTAAATATAAAATTCACAATATAATTATATATATATTTGAAATATATATATTTATATGTGTGTGTGTGTGTATACCTAATATATATATCTGTGTATATGTATATGTATATGATATATAAAATTAAATATATACAATATAATATATATATATATATTTTTTTTGAAATATATATATATATATATGTATATATATATTTGTGTGTATATATATATAATATGTATATGTGATATTCTATTCTATTCTATTAGTTTTAAATTTAATTTTATATCATAGATTAAATTTAATAACTAACATGATATGAGAGAATATCATGTCAGATTTATAATTTGAATTTATAAGATGAATTTAAATTAGATATGATATCATGGATTAAATTTATAAGATAAATTTAATTAAATTTTCATAGGATCTTTAAATGGAAGACAAAAACCCTGATCCATATACTATATATATAGATAGGGACGTTCTTTATGGAGTAGGACAGAGTTAAACAAGTTTTGATGGTAAAAATACTTTGAGAGCCACAAAACACCCTATAGAAAGGAAAACTAATGTTCAAAGAAGAACGGACGCTGGGAGCACTATCACGCTATTCGAGTTAGGGAGCTGTTTATGTGGATATCGATAAAGGGAGCATATCTACATTGTTAGCTCCTAAGATCCAAACTCTTAAAGAGAACGTGTGCCAAGTTCGAAGAATTAAAAGGTAACTCTTCTATCTACCTTGACTAAAATGAGTTTGTTCGGTCCATATCAAGATAGGGACTTTAAAATTTTAATCTTCCATTGCGCCTCCCTATCCAACAATGACTTGGCACCAGAGGAGAATGAAAGTCATACATTTCTTCGTCCAGTAGCTCACGCACTGTCTAAAAAAGAAAAAAGGTCATTATGTGAGTTTCTTGGCGCTATTAAAGTTCTAGAGGGTTACTCTTCCAATATAAAAAATCTTGTGTCAATGAAATGCTAGATAGTGAGGTGCAGTAGAGGATTAAAATTTTTAAAATCCCTATCCTGATATGGATCGAACGAATTTGTTTAAGTCAAGGTGGATAGAACAAGTACCTTTTTAAGTGTGAGCTCTTCATGTGTTGTCTTCAATAAATTAGATCTCAGGAGCTCTATCGGTATCCACATGAAGAGCGTTCAACTCAAATGTCAAGCTAGTGCTTGAACGATACTTTTCTTTAAGGTGTTTTCATAGCTCTTGCTGCATTTTGCAAGACTTTTCTAACTCACACACACGTAAGCACGTCCCTATCTATATGTATTATATAGATTAGGGATGTCACCTTCCACTTGAAGAGCCAACAAAAATTTAATTAAATTTATCTCATAAATTTAATCCATAATATCATATCTAATTCGAATTTATCTCATAAATTTAAATTATATAACTAACATGATATTCTCTCATATCATATTAGTTATTTAAATTTAATCTATCACATAAAATTAAGTTTAAAACTAACATAATATAATATAATAAAATATAGTATAGTATAATATGATATAATATAATATATATCACATATACACATTATATTATATATATACATGAATATATATACACATATATTTCAAAAATATATGTATATTAAATTATATATATAGTTAATTTCATATATCATATACATATATATACATATCAGATATATATATATATATATATTTGAATATTTAATTAATAAATATTTATATATATATATATATATATTTATATGAAATATAAAATTCAAAATATATATATATATAATTCAAAATTTATTAAAATTTTAGATAATGTTGATAAGTCTTAAGATCTTTTTAAATTCTACTAAATTGTATTAAAAGTAATTTATATATAGGACTAGAAGAAATATATAAGATATTCTCTATGGGATAAAGTTAGTTTAATGAGAAAAAGTTTTGTCCCTTAATTTCACTATGTGTTGTACAATTTCACTTTAGGGCTATATTTTCATTGTGTTATTTTATTTATGGTCACGTCAGGCAGGCTATAAAAAGTAACCCCTAAAAGATGTTATTAAAAAGAAGCTTGCATAGATACATTGTCCCTTCAATTATGCATTTCCCTTTTTGTTTTTATTTTTTGTTTTTGGCAAGACTATTATTCATTTCATCATTATGGATATAGAAATTCTATATATATTTTGAATTTTATATTTTATATAAATATATATATATATATATTTATCAAATAAATATTCAAATATATATATATATATATATAAGTTGTTCACCCTAGAAAAGTATTACATTCATTGAATCTAGACATATTTTGAATTCAATGAACTTGGACATTATAGTTCAAGTTGGGCTATTTTTGTATGCGACCTTGTAGGCCCACATGAAGCTGGCATTAAGCTAATTATGATACTAGTCCACAAGTCATAAGTGGCTTCTAGTAAGACATTGCAACTACACAATTTAAATGAGGATTGATGATCCAATATAACTTATCATGTAACAGCATCACATTCCTTTTGCCACGTGATATTTCGGTGAAGTATGAGATATGGAATTGTCATTCTCCTTTACCTAACCATTACTTTCTCGATCTCTAAGTGGACTGATTATAACAATAGAAAAATGCTTTTCATTATAGTTTGGCCATTCATTTTCTCAGTCTTACTTATCAAGGGGCCCAGTAATATCTCTCAATTAACATGAGGGACAAATTCCATCTTGACCACTCATATTTCTCTATATGAATATCACTAAAGTCAATTACGGCCTTTATGTTTACCCAGTCAAAGGTGACATTTGACTAGGTCAAAGTTCAGTGGTCATCATGTAGGAATCCATGATGATCTCAGGTCAAAGGGCTTTGTGATATAGTTACATATGAGTAAGCTTTTGACTTGTACCATGCAACTTTCTCATAGCAAGTTGGTCCAATACCTTATACTCTTTTAAGTGCCTATGACTTTAATTTGTATCTCTATAATTAATCAAAGTCATACTTTTTTTGTTTCATCTATGATCCTTCATAGATGACCGACCAGGGACATTTAGGACAATCACTATAGCTTGTCTAAGGATATAGTTATCATATTGAACATGCAATTGATATGATAACAAAAGAGAATTTTATAAATAAAAATGTTTATAGTACAATGATTAACCCTAGGCCATAATTTTTAACATGAAAGACTTGAAGCTGAAAGGCTTAAAATCTTATGATTGTCATGTCTTGATGGAAAATTTTCTTCAAGTGGCCATATATTCTATTTTACCTAATTGGGTGCATAACATGATAGCTAAAATGTGTTTCTTCTTGCTATTGATAGGTGAAGTTAGTAAAAGATAGTTGGTTAGATAGAAATATTCTCTTCAATGAAATTTGAAGGGTCAACCAATTAGGACCAACAAGCATAAATTCCCTAGCTACATCGGGGTTATGACTAGAGGGCATTTAGGCTTATCAATTAATAATTGGCATGATGTAGATTCAGCCTTGATGGATTTCATATAGGAACAAGTTGAGATAATACTAGTGCTTACTTATAGATTCAGAGATGTAGGGTTTGTGATCGAATTGGGTTTTTTAATATCATTTTTAGTTGTTGTTTTATTAGTAACAAGGGTTAAATAAGCAAGTGTGCTTACTTGTGCCATGAACCTTTATGCTGAGGGAAAGCATCAGATGAATTGGCAATCCCTTTAAAAAGGTTTAGGTATTTAAAATGCTATAGTTTTATGCATTCTCTTAAGTAATTACAAGGCTACCTCATTTATTCCAAACAAGATTTCCTTCCCTCCATACACTTATTGCATTATAGGGAAATGAAAATAACTATTAACCTACAAGAGACCTAAATCCCTACATGAGTAAAGTCATGTGAGTATTAGCCTTATAACTTATTATTATTTGTAAAGGAAAGAAAAAAATTGAGGATATTTATGCACAAGAGTCAACTAATTCTTGTTAAACAAAGCTTAATTTGTCATTTGGGTAAATGAGAAATTTTCAATCTCCTCCTAGTGCTTATTGCTCTATAGGGAGAAAGGATTAATAATTAGCCTATAAACAATCAAAATCAATACATAGCTAATGTTTGACTTTCAAAATGAAATGTGATATTTTACCTCTCAACAAGAAAAGTTGTTTAACTAGATTAGTTGACAAAAATGCATCAACTCTATAATGTTATTTCTTTTCAAGAGTGTATATGAAATGAATTTTTAGTCATTGGGGTCAAAGACCCATAGACAAAGCTTATTCATTTAATACTAGTGCTCTTCTTATGATTGTCAGGTATGAGCTAAAATGGTTGGCTATTAACTTTCATCTAAAACATGTAGCTCCAGTGTAGATTTAATTTCTAATAGATAAAAGGTTCCCAAGATGCTATCACCAGATGGCGAAGACCTTACTTATTACTTGTGACCCTCCAAGAACATAGGCTCTTCAGGGACTAAATTTATCAAGTAAGTAACAGCTTAGGTAAGGTATTTGTAGTAACCTCTGAAAGTTCAAAAACTCCACAGTGAAACCACTACTAACCTTTACTAACCTATGGTACTCACAAACCTGGGTATATGGCCCAAAATATTTGTGTGTCGAATTGTGTAAGTGTACAGTGTGTAATGAGAGCATACAAGCATGTCATCTTATTCCTAATATTACCCAACCCTCATCTACCAACCAGGTCAAATAAAGAGATAAATATATGTACAAATAAAAGTCTTCTATCCTAGGATTTATTTCACATATTATCTATCCTAAGACATGATATAAAAAACGAAAAGAGATAGAGAAGAGAAAAGAGGGGGGAAGCATGCACAAATTAAAAGGGGATAATAATAATAATAAAAGGAAAAACCATATTATATTTTGAGTATAACAAACATATATATGCTTGACTCTAACTTTCCCCAATGGAGTCACCAACTGTCGCACTCAAAAATGTGACACGGACAGCACGCGAGAGCAGAGGTTCCAACCTTTAAAGCGAGAATTAGAAAAATGAAAGTTGCTACCAAAATTTTAAGAAAAATCTTGGGAAACCATTTAAAGAAGAATAAGGATGGTCTACAAAATCAAAAAATAGGTTCGGGAGATGATTGAGTGTAGGGAAGGTGTTAGACACCCCACAACACCCGTTCGTGAGAACGATTATCTAAAATTTGTTGTGTTAAATTAATATGGCTTCAAAGTTATTTTAATTATCTCTTTCTTATTCACATGTTTGGTATAAAAAATGATAATAATTAAGTGAGAAATATTTATTTATTTACAAGGGAGGACTTGACTCAGAATCAGACTCTGAGACCTATGTACCCTACGTTGGGGATCAAAGTCCATGTAGTTTGGGATAAAGATTAGTGTCAATGGTTTTCTTTATTTATAATTTTTCATAAAAAGAGAAAGTTAAATGAAAATAACTTACCAATTGCAAACAAAACAATTTTCTAAAATGTGGGTTGGTGTGTTTAAATTTGTAAAGATAATTTAGCTTCACTCTCTTACTTTCATTTTATATTTTGAAAAATTTTTTGTTATTATAATTGTTCTTATTTTGAAGATTCACTTTGTCAACACAGAAAAGTAATTTTTTTAAAAAAAAGAAAGTTTCTAATGTGCCTATGGAGATTTATTGTCACTCATGAACATTCAAATGACTTTAATGCCTTTTAGAATTCTATATTTTCCTTACAATATGAAATCTTAGATTATTTACAAAATATTTTATTCTAATATTTTTTATATATTGAAAATTTATTCAATGTGCCAACGGAGACTTCTATCACTTATGATAAAAAGTATGATAAGAATCGTAATCATTATATCAGCAAAGTCTTATCGACTTACGCGGTAAGATGATTATTCTAAAGGTCTATAGATATTCAAAAATCTCATATGACCAAAAGATTTAATGGTTATTATACAAATACATTAATTTAATTAATCAATTTTATTAAAAATATTTATTATTTTATTTACAAAAATTATTTATTTATTTACTATATATAAAGTGATAATCACATTATCTATAGGATTTATTATCCCACATGATGATGCACTTAATTTAAATCTCTACAAAAGTTTTTGAAATCTTTCATGAGACTTAAATATTTTATTGATTTAAATTATATAAAAAAAGAGCTAATTTTAATGATGGGTCTTTGAAACCTATATTAATATATACAAGTTTAATCTTCACACCTGTGAAAAATTATTGATTTACACGGTATGAGATCATCCTAAATTCCTATGGAGACTCTTAAAATCTCACATGGTAAAATTTAAAAAAAATGATAATTATGTTTACCATCCGGGCATAAAGGGATGTACATATTCAAGGATAATTCATTCAAACATAAAATTCATGGAAGCAATAAATGGGGAATGGACCATTTCTTTTTTCTTTTAACTTGGCCATATAATCTTAGATATTTAGTTGATGTTTCAATGATATCCAAAAGGAAGAAAAATAAATAAACAAAGCATCAATATTCTTCCTTTAGAACAACATCATATAAACCATGTAAGTAGCTATTGCATAATTCTCCAACCATACTAATTTTTTCTCCACAAACGATAAACACCAAATCAAAGTCTCATCCTTATCAAAAAGATAACACCAACAACTTGCTTAGTCCACACATCCTTTCATACCAAAAGGCATTTAAAATCCAACTTACAATCACAATAAATCCCTCATAATTTGAAATACAAATATGACAAAAATATGTTCAAAGCCAAATCAAACCAATTGGGGCAGCAAATATAAATTCAGTTTAGAGTTTTTTTTTTTTGAGCAATTCAAAACGCATAAACTATCACAAGTTTTGAAAAAGAGATGATTGTAGCAACTCCACCTACTTTAATCACTAAAGTGCACAAGATCATGCAAGATTTTATAGGCAACCAATTAATGAGCCCATACTAACTCAAGTTAACTATATAAGAACTTAAAAATAAGGAGAGAATTTTTTTTAAAACATAGAAATATCCATTACGAAGGTGCATATTGCAGTTATGAGGTCTCCTTCATGCAGACAAGTATGCACAGTACACATTTAATTTGAATTAGCGCCAGAAGTGAAAGCCTCAATCAGTCCCAAAGGAGAATGAATCTATCAAGTACCTTCCAAAAGAGATCCGCCAAACCATATAAATAGAGTTGAACGTACCTCAAGAGGATGATATTCATGAGAAACATAAGCCCATTCCATATACATTGGAAGAATGATATTCAAAACGAAGCTAAATCATGATGGTCTGCTTCGACCTATCAGCAGCACTAGCTGAGCCAGCTTTGAGTTTCTTTGCTTGGCCTTCCTTCAGCTTTCCCTTGCCTAACTTCCTCCTTGCACAACCATTGAAGTAGTTTTAGGTTTTTGCTATCAGCTGGATGCTGGTCTTCACTCCTCCATTTTGTTGTCTCTGTACAGACTCTTTTTTTCTTTTGGTCTTCTCTTGCTCCAACCTCTCCTCGGTTCTCTCTCATCCTTCGCCCTCTTCTCTTTGTTTTTGTCTAGTCTATGTGCTCTCTCACTCTCAATCTCTCTTTTTTCTCCAACTTCTTCTCCATTTATCTCTCATTCATTCCCCTCTGCTATAAGCTTCAATTCCTACTTAAAGTGCTCAACCCCTGTTGCACGTAGCTTGTCTCTTTAACTCCTATGCTTGTGTCTGTGAGTTTATCTTCTGATCTTTGCTTTACGTGTGGCCGAGTATGCTCTCTCTCCCTCTCTCTGCGTTTCCATCTGCTGTGTAAGTACTGTGTATATGCTACATTTATGCTCTATTTTTCTTTTCTTCTACAACATGCATGTGTTTCTTTTGTAAAGTGAAGTTCTTTTTGTTGCCTTCCCATGTGTTTTTGTTTGCTTTTCTGCTCTGTCTGCTGTGTGCATGTGTGCGTCTCTGGTTCTGTTTCTTTTATTCTGCTAGCCGAAAGTGTTTCTTTTCTTTGCTTTTGCATTTTTATTTCTTTTCCCTTCCATGTGTGTGTCTGCTCTATGTAAAAGACCTTCGTACACAAGTGTGCTCTGTGTGTGTGCGTGTTCTGAGAAGACCTTCCTCTTTTGCTTTTTCTTTTACGTTTTCGGCTAGAGCAGTTCAGGGTTATGCCATATTATTATATATTTTTAATGCTTAATGCCTCTTTTTTTCAGTGCTTTCTTTTTGTTTTTCATGTTATGTTAATTACAATTTTGGAAATTAGATTAAGAGAGAAAAATTTTATGTTGAATTAAGCAAGAATATCTTTTTTTTTGTTAAATTATTATTATTTTTTAAAATATAATCTAGAAAAGGATTAAATTTCATTGTTGTATTTTTATATTTTGTTGGTTGAATTTATTATTATTTTTATTAAATGTGAAAAATGTCCGGACAAAATATAGTGTTCACAGTGATAATGTAGCATCACCCTTTCTAAACGCAATTAAACATCCCTTTAATCTATAAAAGTTATCATAACATTAAAAATAAAGTGGAGCTAGTTTTTGTAGCATTTAAAACCAAAGATCACAAGATCAATCAATTGGCCATACAATCAGATTTAATAATTTTTCAAATAGCAAAGAAAAGAAGAAAGTATCATTAAGAATCTAACATGAAACTGGAGAATAAGATGAAAATGAGAAGGGAGATGATGGACCCCATGACATTGATGATATGGTGTTAATGACAACGAAGCTTGAGGATGGTAATCATGAGCATGGTGGCATGAAAGGAGCCTAAGGCAAGGAGCAAGGAGCCCAATACTTCCAACCCAACATGCCTAAAGGCCCTTTAAAATACATTGGAGGTCTAATGACAAGAGCCCGAACTAAAGCCATGAAGCAAGCCTTGTTTAGTCTTGTGTAAGAAGTCCAAGAGCTTGGAGAGCATTGGGGCACTCCTATCAATCCCAAAAGAGAGCATCTATACATGTATAATGTGCTTAAGATTCAAATCCATGAAGAGCCAAGCCCAACAGATGCAAACTTTAGCCTAATGCAAGGAAGACTACAAGTTAAGCCTCTTGCAAGCAAGGAGGCATAAAACCCTAGTGAAGAAGTCAAGCATGGCATGATTTTAAATCCTTTATGATCCATTGATTGTCTCCTAAATTGTTTTATATTTTAATGGTCCTTTGATTTGACTCCTTTTCTTAAGGAGCAAGTTTAGTTTTAGTTTCCTATTTTGAGTCTAGTCAAAGATTAGAATTAATTATATTATTAATTTCTAAGTTTTGTAATCCTATAATTTTAGGATCATATCTCCTAAATTATGTGGCTAAATATTTCCTCATTATTTTATATTATTTCTCCTTCTATTATTAAGAAATTAGGGTTTTAATTTTAAGAAATAGTCTTCTCTATGAGCCTATATATATTAGGCATACTCCCTCTTGTAAACAGAAGAGAAGTTGAATAAAATTATTCATTTTAGAGTTTATAACTCTTGTGAGCCTTAGTGCTTTGTGGTGGCATCCCGTGTGAGAAACAAACGTGATCAAGAGCATGATAAATGCTTGTGGTGTCTTCAAAGGTTGAGATTCCTAGAGGCAGGTGCTCTAGAGGATCTTATCCTTAATCATTATCCCGTTGTTTATTTCCTTTTTTTCTTTATTTTCATCATAAATTTTGTCCCTTTCTTTTTGTTCTTGTGTTTTTGTTGTGTTAGGGTTCTGTCCCTAAACAAGCACGATTCTACTTCTGCGTCCCCTATTAGATTGTTATAAGAGCTTTGGTTGCTAGTTTTGGTTCAAATTCTTGTCCTTTCTTCTTCTTTTTCATCTTGAGTTATTTCTTTTTGTGATCATCTCTTATCTATCTTTTGGTTGTTCTCTTATTCATTTTTGTGACATTTTCATCTTATGTGAGTTTTCATTTTTATTAGCCTTCTCAAAAAAGAAAAAACAAAAAAAAAATACCTAGAAATTCATGCAAAAAAAGGCAAAAAAAAGAAAAAAATCCAAAAATTCAAAAAAATACAAAAAAAATAATATTGCTATGAGTTATGACTATAGAAAAAGGCTATTCTTCAACTCCAAGTCACTAAGAGGTTACCTAAAGAGAAAAGTCAACTTGGGTGATAAGAAAGTCTTCTACTTTGGTCACTTTCTTATTTTATAATTTTTGGCAGCACTTTTTAAATTTTCTACTCTTCTATTTTGCTATTTGTGCTACTCTCCTATTCTATTTAGCTTTCTATATTTGTCTTTGAGTATTTGACTCTTTGACTTCCATTTCTTTCTTTCCTATTTTTATTTGTCACGTGTGGTTTTTCCTTTTGCAAGCTTGATTTTATTTGAAAATTTTGCTTTCCCTTTTGTTTCAAAATTTCAAAAAAAAAAAAATATCCTCTTTTCATCTTGTGCTTGTATTCTAGTTTCCTTAATTTAGAAGATATTCACTTGGTTGTTTCTTAATTTCTTCTTGATTTGTATTTGGTTTCACCATTATATTTTATCCACAAGCTTAGTGAGTGGTAAAAGGCAAGTGTGTTTTTTTTCATCATTCAAAAAAAGAGAGCCATTATTTCTTTTTTGTGAAACACGAGTGACTTTATTTCTCTTGAGAGTAAACATGTGAGTTTGTTGTGTGAGGATCTATTTTTATCTTATATGGTTTATAGTGCTTCTGTGAACATGAGTAACAAGGATGAATCCCTTAGTGTTGATATGAACTCTGGTTTAGAACTTATTAAAACACAATTGCAGCAGTTTCGCTTGGAACTTGATCATAGGTTCCATAAAGAAGATAAAGATGAACCAAAGACTTCCTCTTCTAAAGGAAAGAAGCGTGAGACCCCCAACGATGATGAGAAGTATGAAGAGCCCCCTTCTCCTAAGGAAAAGAAATCCTCAAAGCATGATGTTGACTTACCGGACCAAAAAGTAAAGTATCCTTCATTCAAGGGTAGCAACAATCCAAAAAAATACCTTGATTGGGAAATGAAGATGGACCAAATCTTCATGACTCTTGATTTTTCTGAGTCAAGGAAGGTAGAAACTACTTCTTTGAATTTTACTGACTATGCTATTTATTGGTGGTAAGATTTACAGTACAAAAGAAGCTAACTTGGGAAAAAGCCTATTAAAACATGGGAGAAGCTTAAAAGATACTTAAGAAAGGCTTATGTCCCTAGCTACTACTATACAGAGCTGAATAGAAAATTGAGAATGTTTTCTCAAGGATCTACTACTATACATAGCTAATATCTTGAAGTTTTGTGCAAACATTCAAGAAAATAAACGTGAAGCAATGTCAAGAATTATGGATGGCTTGAGGCCAAAGTTGAGAGATAAGTTTGACTTGTACACTTTTTGTGGACAAGGAAGAGCTCATACATAAAGATATAAAGTTAGAGCAGAGAAATAAGAACAAACGTTCCAAATCCTCTTGGAAAGAGTCCAAGGCAACTTCCAAATGGAAGGATTCCAAGGCCAAAGATACATCCAAGGCTAAGAAAGAAATAAAGACCAAGTATGAGGGTAAAACTTCTAACCCTAAACCTTCTTCTTATTCATCTAACACTTCTCCTATTAAGTGTTTCAAATGTCATGGTGTGGGCCACATGACAAGAGATTGTAGCAATAAAAGAGTTATGATCTTGAGAGATGATGGTGGCTATGATAGTGTGCATGAAAGTGATAAAGATGATGTTGATAATGTTGATGATGATTCTACCTCCTATGAATCAAATGATAAGCTTGAATGCAATGGTGTAGCTGACTCTATCTTGGTAGCAAGAAGAGCTCTCAATATTCAACCAAAGGAGGATGATGAACATGAGCAATGCGAGCATATTTTTCATACTAGATGCTTTATCAAAGAGAAAGTGTGTAGCATGGTAATTGATGGTGGTAGTTGCACTAATGTAGCTAGCACTTTACTTGTAGATAAATTATCTCTACCTTTAATTCCAAACCTAAAGCCCTACAAATTGCAATGGTTGAATGATTGTGCTGAAATTAGGGTTTCTAAGCAAGTGTTGATTACTTTCTTTGTTGGGGTTTATACTTGTGATGTATTATGTGATGTAGACCCTATGCTTGCTGGACACTTGTTATTAGGTAGGCCTTGGCAGTTTGATAGTAAGGCTACTCATGATGGTTTTAGAAATTATTACAAGGTTCCTTTTAAAGGCAAGACTGTTGTATTAAATCCTCTTAGGCCCATTCAAGCCTATGAAGATCAACTAAAGATTGCTCAAGATTACAAGCAAAGGAGAGATATCCTTGATTATGGCATGAGTGAGAGAGAAAAGAAAGAAAGTATTACTTTACTTGAAAATCAATCAAAAGAGAGGAGAAAGAGTAGTGAGAAGGTGAAAAAAGAAAAAAAAATAGAATGGTGGGAGTGAAGGAAAATAGTGAAAAAAAATATTATTGTGTGGGAAAAGTGAGATTCAAGAGGCTTTGATGAGTGAGCAAGCTCTTATTGTAATTCTCAAGAATATTTATTTTTCTACTGACACTCTTAAGCCTACTTTGCCTTCTAGTGTTGTCTCTTTATTGCAGGATTATAGAGATTTATTCCCTGATGAGATTCCTGATGGACTTCCTCCCTTAAGAGGAATTGAGCATAGGATAGATTTCTTGCCCGAAGCTGCTATTCCAAACAAGCCTGCTTATAGGGCTAACCCTAAAAAGACTAAGGAGATCTAGCACTAAGTAGAGGAATTGATGATGAAAGGCATTATGCGTGAGAGCCATAGCCCTTGTGCTGTCCCTGTTATCTTGGTACCAAAAAAAGACAGATCTTGAAGGATGTGTGTTGATTGTAGAGCAATCAACAAAATTACTGTAAAGTATTGTTACCCTATCCCTAGACTTGATGATATGCTTGATGAGTTGCATGGTGCTTCTATCTTTTCTAAAATTGATCTTAGAAGTGGTTATCATCAAATTCATATGAAAGAGGGTGGTGAATGGAAAAATGCATTTAAAACTAAATTTGGATTATATGAATGGTTAATTATGCCTTTTGGTTTGACTAATGCTCTTAGTACTTTTATGGTATTAATGAATCATGTTTTTAGAAAGTTTATAGGCAAGTTTGTTGTGGTTTACTTTGATGATATTTTGATTTGTAGTAAATCCTTGACTGATCATATGAATCATCTTAAAACTGTGTTTGACACTTTAAGGGAATATAAGCTATATGCTAATTTCTAAAAGTGTTTCTTTTGTATGGACTATGTTATCTTTTTGGGATTTATTGTTAGATCACAGGGAATTCGTGTGGATGAGGAGAAAGTTAAGGCTATTCGTGAATGGCCAACATGTAAGAATGCAAGTGAAGTGAGAAACTTCCATGGCTTAGCAAGCTTCTATCAGAGATTTGTTAGGGATTTCTCTAGCATTGCTGCCCCTCTTAATGAACTTGTTAAGAAGAATGTGACCTTCAAATAGGGTGAGACACAAGAAAGGGCTTTCCAAACCCTAAAGGATAAATTGACTAATGCCCCTTTACTTGTTTTGCCTAATTTCTCTAAAGCATTTGAAATTCAATGTGATGCTTCTGGTATTGGTATAGGTGCTATTTTAATACAGGATTCTAAGCCCATAGCTTACTTCAGTGAAAAGCTTCATGGTGTAGCTTTGAATTATTCCACCTATGACAAAGAGCTCTATGCTCTAAAGAGGGCCTTAGAAACGTGGCAACATTATTTGTGGCCCAAGGTATTCATCATTCATTCTGAACATGAAATTTTAAAGTTTCTCAAGTCTTAAGGTAAGTTGAACAAGAGACATGCTCGCTGGATGGAATTTATTGAGACATTTCCTTATGTGGTTAAGCATAAGCAAGGTAAAGAAAATATCATTGCTGATCCCTTATCTCAAAGGTATACATTACTTTCCTATTTGCATGCTCAATTACTTGGCTTTAAGATTCTAAAAGATCTTTATAAAACTGATTTTGATTTTGAAAATATTTGGAAATCTTGTGAAAATCATGGATCTGGTAATTTCTTTAGATTTGATGGATTTCTTTTTAAGAAAAATAATGCATTCCTATTTGTTCTATGCGTGAGTTACTTACTAAGGAAGCACATGGTGATGGGTTAGTGGGACACTTTAGTATAGAGAAAACTTTGGCTATTTTGTCTGATCATTTCTTTTAGCCTCACATACGAAAAGATGTCATATCTATTTGTGATAATTAAATGTAGACAGGAGAAATCTAAGGTCTAACTTTACGGACTTTACTCTCCTTTACCCGTCCCCTCTCACCCTTGGGAACATATCTCCATGGATTTTGTAGTTAGACTGCCTAAATCTTCTGCAAGCAAAGATTCCATATTTGTTGTTGTTGATAGATTCTCTAAGATGGCACACTTTATTACTTGTGCTAAGACTAATGATGCTATTAACATTGCTGACTTATTCTTTAAAGAGATTGTTCGTTTGCATGGTTTACTTAAGACTATTGTGAGTGACAGGGATGTAAAGTTTCTTAGTCACTTTTGGTGTACCCTATGGCATAAATTAGGGACTAAGTTACTTTTTTTCACTACTACCCATCCACAAACTGATAGTCAAACTGAGATAGTTAACAGAACTATGACTACACTGCTAAGAGTGATAATTTAGAAGAATTTGAAGAATTGGATGAATTGTTTACCTCATATTGAATTTGCTTACAACAGGGCTGTTCACTCTTCTACTTCTTATTCTCCGTTTAAAATTGTTTATGTTTTCAATTCATTATCTCCTATTGATATTTTACCTTTGCCTTTTTATGAGCATGCTAACACTAATGGCAAGAGAAAAGATGAGTTTGTGCAGGACTTACATGCTAAGGTTAAAGCAAACATAGAGTGAAAGAATGAGCAATATGCCAAGCAAGCTAATAGAGGCAGGAGACGTGTAATCGTTGAGTCTAGAGATTGGGCTTAGTTACATTTAAGGAAAGAAAGATTTCCTAATTAGAGGAAATCCAAACTTCAAGCTCGAGGAGATAGACCTTTCCAAGTTTTAGAAAGAATTAATGATAATGCTTATAAAATTGATTTGCCTAGCTCTTATGGCAATATTAGTGACACATTCAATGTTTCTGATCTATCTTTATATGATTCTGCAGAATTGAGGATGAATCCTTTCCAACTGGGAGGG
This sequence comes from Prosopis cineraria, assembly GCF_029017545.1. Classification (NCBI taxonomy): domain Eukaryota; kingdom Viridiplantae; phylum Streptophyta; class Magnoliopsida; order Fabales; family Fabaceae; genus Prosopis; species Prosopis cineraria. Next base: position 21,731,350 of record NW_026555332.1, on the reverse strand, counting down.
AATGATGGACCTCATGACATGGATGATATGGCGTTAATGACCACAAAGCTTGAGGATGGTAATTATGAGCATGGTGGCATGAAAGAAGCCCAAGGCAAGGAGCAAGGAGACCAATACTTCCAACCCAACATGCCTAAAGATCCTTTATAATATATTGGAGGTCCAATGATAAGAGCCCAAACTAAAGCCATGAAGCAAGCCTTATTTAGTCTTGTGCAAGAAGTCCAAGAGCTTGGAGAGTATTAGGGCACTCCTCTTAAGCCCAAAGGAGAGCATCTATATGTGTATAATGTGCTTAAGATCCAAATCCATGAAGAGTCAAGCCAAGAGATGCAAACCTTTACCCAATGCAAGGATGACTACAAGTTGAGCCTCTTGTAAGCAAGGAGGCATGAAACCCTAGTGAAGAAGTCAAGGGTGGCATGATTTTAAATCCTTTATAATCCCTTGATTGTCTCCTAAATTGTTTCATATTTTAATGGTCCTTTGATTTGACTCCCTTTCTTAAGGAGCAAGATTAATCTTAGTTTCCTATTTTGAGTCTAGTCAAAGATTAAAATTAATTATATTATTAATTTTCAAGTTTTGTAATCCCATAATTATAGGATCACATCTCCTAAATTATGTGGCTAAATATTTTCTCATTATTTTATATTATTTCTCCTTTTATTATTAAGAAATTAGGGTTTTAATTTTAAGAAATAGTCTTCTCTATAAGCCTATATATATTAGGCATGCTCCTTCTTGTACACAGCAGAGAAGTTAAATGAAATTATTCATTTTAGAGTTTATAACTCTTGTGAGCCTTAGTGCTTTGTGGTGGCATCCCGTGTGAGAAACAGACGTGATCAAGAGCGTGATCAACTCTTGTGGTGTTTTTGAAGGTTGAGGTTCCTAGAGGTAAGTGCTCTAGAGGATCTTATCCTTCATCATTATCCCATTGTTTATTTCCTTTTTTCTTTATTTTTGTCATAAATTTGATCCCTTTCTTTTTGTTCTTGTGTTTTTATTGTGTTAGGATTCTATTCCTAAAATAGCACGATTCTGCTTCCGCGTCCCTTATCAAGAGAAGACTTGACTATTGATGCTAATGCTTTGAAGGGTGAAGAAGACGAAGGTGGGGGAAGAACGAAGAATGTAATAGTCAATAACTACCGAGCTCAATAAAGAGTGAAGAAGATGAAGACGTGCTCAAGCTAAAAAAAATTTAATATTTCTAAAAATATTATTATGCTTTTAATATTTCTAAAAAAATTTATATACATACATGATATTTAGTGCTTAATTAGATTAGATTAGATTAGATTAAAACATTATTATCCGATCAAAGTGAAAATAGATGTCAGAAGTCATTACTTATACTCATCTTTTCCATACCATATAGTGTTGAAAACAAATCTTATATTCTAATTAGAGAAAATAAAGCATGTTGGTTGAGATGGAAAGCATCTGAGTCTCTTAACCATTAGTTTTTGGGTTCAACCCTTGAGGCTATAGAAATAGAGAAAATATGCTTGGGAAAGCTACCCCCCATTTGGGGCCATACATGACTTAAATTCAAATTAGTAGGCTTCAGATACCAAATAGTTTGACACTAAAAAAAATAAGAGAAAATAACAGTTCACACACTTTTAAAAAATTGTTTAAGTATAATAATTATGTTCAAAATTAAAATAGTTGGACTAAATTATCCATATAACTAATGAAACAAATTTGTCAAGTGAAAATAAACACTAGCTTTATGAGGGACAATTTAGAAAAAATGTGATAAATGCTTCTTAACATTTGTAGTTTTGCTTATAAATAAAATCACACATAGTAGTTTCTTTTGTATTTAATGTGAATGGAACTCATTCATGTGACTAATGTGTGAACAATCATATTCCTGTTTAAAAGAATGGTCAAGTATATTTTCCAAAAGCAAAACTAAAAATCTTCTATCTTTTTTTTTTTGATATTTCCAATGACGTTCATGAATTAATTAAGATTATTAAAATGGAATATGGGGAAATAAGTATAAATAAAGAGAAAATAATCAATTCACACAACTTAAGAAACACTAGTACAAAAATGACTTTTTACAGCGATTAACAAGACGATGTTGTTCCAGGAGATGTAGAAAGTCCCTCTTTTTACATCGGTTATAAACCCGATGTAAAAATTAAATTTTTTACATCGGTTATAGAGTCGATGTTGAAAATTATATACAAGAAAATTAAAAAAAATTACTTTAACTTTTTACACCGGTTCCGATCCCAACCGGTGTAAAAAGTGCACCTTTTACACCGGTTGGGATTGGAACTGGTGTAAAAGGTATACTTTTTACACCGGTTATGGTGTTATTACCATAACCGGTGTGAAAGGTGCACTTTTTACACCGGTTGGGATCGAAACAGGTGTAAAAGGTGTACCTTTTACACCGGTTATTACCATAACCGGTGTAAAAAATATTATATTCTACAACGGTTGTGGTAATAACCGGTGTAAAAAGTATTTTATTTTTTTATATTATATTTATTTTATCGATTTTACCCATTCCTGTGCATAAAAATTGCCAAATCAGATAGCTCAATTCATTTACAATTGTTTATCAAGTATTTATCAACTATACAAAACTATTTAACTATTAGAAAAACTAATAATTATCTAAATTGTGTCAACTATCAAAATTAAAACATGTCTAAAAGTAACAAAAAACCTCACAAGTTCTCCACAAAATAGGTTGCCCAACGTATGCGGATGTCTTCAATTTCAGCTTCAGAAAATGCATCTGAATTGTCGAACATCTAAAATTTAATTCATAAAGTAGGCATATTAATCAATCTCAAATAACATAATAAAATAAAATTTTTAAAAATATATATATTTACCTCTTTTGTAAATTCGGTCATGCCTAATGTGATAATATTGAGCATGTGCCTCATGACATATAGACCGCATAAGTTCATCCTCACCGGTTGTCTATGACTCTATATAAGAATAAATCATAAAAAATTAGTAAGAAATCTTAATAGTTGAACATATTAATAAAGTATAGCATCACCTTTGGCTCAATCCATGTGGGATCCTTGAGCTCATGTCCATACTTTTGTAAGACTACATTTTGATATGTTCTCATTGCCCTATGATCAAGATTACCAAGTTAGTAAAAATATTCAAAAAAAATTAAATTAAATAGTTTAGTAAAAGTATTCTTACAAGTCTATCGTCTTCTTCATTTCTTTCCCAAGTTTATAATGGAGGGAGCATAAAAAGATGACAGTGTTGCTCTTCATTGAAAGAACAAGTAACTGCCAATGGTCCCTGCTAAATATGATACAAGTTAAAGTAAATCCATATTAAAAAACTATTAATTATAAATTGATCCTTACGAGTGCACATATGGAGCCATAAAAACGTCCTTTTTAACTTCACATATTCTCTATTAGAGGTACGCGGCCCTTAACTCTGGAGTATTACCTTTCTCTGTCATGTGATGAGGGCAAAGGAATCCAAACTTATCACCTTTGCCCGATGTAATGCACAAATGATGAAGATACCTACAACAATGCAATTATATTAGTTTACTAAACTTGATGATTAAGTTTACTAACAACAATGCAATTATATTAAAGAAAAATATACTTACATCATAAATAGTTCAATGTGTGGTGTGGTAAGCTGATTATTTGACAGAAGTCGAACCAAATCTTCCTGTTCAATTGTCACTATCATGTCTTTTGTAACATCCCAATTTAAATTTTAATAGTTAATTTTTGGTAAATAGAAATTTTTTTTAAAAAAATATTTAGAGGTAAGTAAATTAGTAGGAGATGATTATTAAATCTAACTTAGGATATAATTCTAAATTTAAAAAAAATAAATAAAAAAAATAATTAAAAAAATAATAATAATAATAATAATAATAAAATATTATTATTATTATAATAATAATAATAAAAAAGTATGAGAAAGAAGGAAAGAAAGAAGAGAACAAGATGCTTTCGGTGCTCTTCCCTGCAATGATTATATTTCTATAATAATAATAAAAAAAAAGAAGAAGAGAGAGGAAATAATTAAAAAAAATGTGGGACCCACAGTATTTTTTTAAAAACTCATCCCTCCTTCTTCGTTTCTTCATTTCTCCCCTTTTCATTTCTCTTCGTGCGCGAACAGAGGGGGCGACGGTGTGCAAGTTCGCCGGTGCTGGGTTTTAAGGTAAGAGTTTTTAATAGGATATTTAGGGTGTGATTTTAAGCTTTTTAAGACTAAGTAAGTGTTCTAAAATTTTTTCTTAGTCATCCTTCTTCTTTGGTTTCTGATTTTGTAGTGGTAGAAAATTTAAGATCTGGAAGAGGGATGAATTTATGTTGAATAAATATGATTTTTGAGGTTGTTAGTAGTATAATAAATATTCTAGAGTATAAATTTATTGGTGATCTTTAAATTTGTGGCTTATGGATCAAATTCTAGACTAGATTTGAAAATATATGTTGATTTATTGAGGTTTAGATGATTATTTGGGATGAGAAATGAATTATTATGCCTATAGGATTATGATTCTAAGCTAGAGACTTAATTTTTAATTTTTGGGTATTTTAGGTACGAATTTATGAAATAAAAAGAAAATTTTGATAATAAAATTAGTTTAGAAGTTGATTTTTAGATTATTAATGTTTATTGATAATTAAAAGAGGAGTTAAAAATTTTACTTAATAGTATTGACTCTAGATTTGTATTAAGATTGAGATTAGGAATTATGTTATATTTTTAATTCTATTATTAGAATTATTTTATTAGTTTCAAAAAAAATTGAAACTAATATTTATAAATAATATGTTATTTGTAGATTGTATTACTGGTGAAGATTGTGGTGAAAGAGAAATTTTAAGGAATAATTTATTGAAAAAGCCACGAGATAACCATGCTTTTAATTTATGATTAGTGTTACTTCATGTTAATTGGGTGATTATTGAGAAAATTATGAATTTTTTTATATTGTATATTGTGCAATATTATTATGAATTTGTTTGATTATTGTGGGAGGTGTTGGGAGACTTGCCATTATTGTTGTATTTATGTGCCACGTGGTACGCCCGTATTAGAGCTCAATAGGTGGCTTGTAAGGGCTCGGGCTAATTTACCTTTGGCCGGGTAATTTAGCACCAAGTGAGAGCTATGGCTCGAGGTTAATGGAGGGATATAAGGATGGTTGTTTGTGTATATTGTAATATTCTTATATTTGTTGGAATTATATTATTTTTAATTCTCACTTAATAAGCACACACTTAACTGTTTGTATACACTATCATAAATTGGTTTTGGTTACTGGGACTTTTGAGTCTCATTATGTGGTTAACAATTTTCAGAAGAAGAGCCACGAGTGACACGTGGAGGAGTCCCAGAGGCTTAGTGGTATAGATCCACTGTCTCTTTTGGGTATTTAATTTATGATTTATAATGTGTTATATTGCCAATATTAGGACTTTTTTTTTGTTTATTGTCAATTATATGAATATATAAATGTAATCATGCTTTTCAAACTATTTCTATTTTTGGTACAATTTGGATGACTGTAATTTTAATATTTGGTTTACTTTGGATTGGTTAAAATGGCATGATTATAAGGCCAAATAACTGGCTTGTGTTGAAAATTTATTAAATTGCTTATTTTACTTGTTGGGAGTATAAGGATGGACAAATGTAATTTAGTTTACTTGTTGGGAGTATAAGGATGGACAAATGTGATTTAGCCTAATGGCATGTGGGAGGTAAAAATTTATCTGAAATGTTATAGTGTGTGAGTTGAAGCCAATTATAAAATATTTTATATTGAAATTATTGATATAAAAATGTGTTGGGTGGCTGTAACCCAACTATGATTGAGTTAAATTATTTTAAAAAAAAAAATTTGGTGTGTTACATCTTTCTTGCCCATAACCTCCAGATCCATTTCTAAACTCTTGAACTCAAATGATAAATCATACGCCATTAAAATCATTCGCTGATGTGGAGTTAACGAGGGTTATGGAAGCTTTGGGAGATTCGACGAGGAAAGCTTCTACATAATTCGGGAAACAATTGATCAATTTTCTTCCATTGAGGAGAATTGGCTGGATGTCGATGTTTTCCATCAATATCCTCTCATTCGCATGCCACATCAAGTTCTTTGCATCATTAGTATTTGCAAACAAACGCTTGAACCTTGGAATAATTGGAAGATACCATAAGACTTTTATAGGAGCCCCCTTCTCTTTGTACCGTGGTGCCTCACATTTCGGACACTTCTCCTCCCCTTCAAGCTCTTTTCAGTACAACACACAATCATTAGGACATGCGTGTATTTTTTTATACTTCATACCCATTGGACACAAGATCTTCTTGGTATCATAATAATGATTTGGTAGTACATTGCCCTTCGGAAACATTATTTAAAGTAACTTTAACAACCATGTGAAACTTTGATCACTCCACCCAGCTCTTGCCTTTAAGGTAACTAGTTTTAACACCCCAGATAACAAACTAAAATCAGTGCACCCCGGGTATAGAGGCTTCTCTGCGTCAGTGCACAAGTTATCATACACATGTGCTCGTTCAAAAGCCTCTTCCCCAACATCACGGATCATGTCCTCTAATCGATCTTCATTCATTTCTACTTCATCATCAAGATTATCAACTCCCACACATTGAGATGTGTTACTATAATTTTCCAATCGTTCACCATGCCAAATCCATATTGTGTAATTTTTGCAAATCCCATCATAAACTAAGTGCTCTCTTATTTCGGCAACACCTAGTCTCCTCTCATTCAAACAATTAATACAAGGACAATAGAACCTTTCACTATCGTCAACAGCATTTTTCTTAGCAAATTCCAAAAATTCTTTCACCCCATTATCATACTCGTCACTCGTTCATCTAGCATTCATCCAACTACGATCCATATGTCACCTCCTAACGAATATAACTAATGTTATTATCTTCAAACTATTTTAAGAAGCTAAGTTCCTAATTAAATTAAGATTTGAAAAAATTTTGACAGAATCTCCCCTAAAAATTGGATCTCCCAAGACTTTTAAAAAAAATTTACAAGAGAAAATTGACAATTTTAAACCAAATAAATGATCACATACAACAACCTGAGGCCTTATGAAGCCACTAACAGCACTCCCAGCAACAATCAATATCATTAAAAACTAAATTTAAAAAAATTAGAGGAAAGAATAAATTCAAAAAAAATTTCTACAGAGTCTCCCTTAAAAATTGGACTTCCCAAAAGTTTTAGAAAATTTTACACGAGAAAATTAACAATTTTAAACCAAATAAATGATCACATGCAACAACCTGAGGCTTTATGAAGCCACTAACAGCACTCCCAGTAACAATCAATATCGTTAAAAACTAAATTTAAACATTATAAAATTTAAAAATTTATATTCAACACATACCTGGGTGGCGGCAGCTGCAGCAACGGCTCAACACTGAGAGGGAGGGAGAAAGGGTGGTGGAGGGGGGCAAGAGGGAGGGAGAGGGGCAGGGGGCAGGAGAGTGAAGGGGTGGGCAAGGGGAGAGGGGGAGGGGGAGTGGGCGGCGGGACGAGCGGGAGGGGGAAGGCCGAGGAAGGGGGAGTGGGAGGGGGACGAGCGGCAGGACAAGGGGGAGGGGATGGGCGGCCGAGGAAGGGGGAATGGGAGGGGGAGGGGGTGGCGGGACGAGAGGGAGAGGGAGGGGGTTGGGCGGACCTAGGGGGAGGGAAAGGGGGTGGCCGGGCGAACTGAGGGGGAGAGGGAGGGGGCGGCGAGGGGGGGAAGGGGAGCGGCAGGACGAGAGGGAGGGGCTGGGCGGACCAAGGGGGAGGGGGAGTGGGCGGCGAGGGGAGGAGGGGGAGGGGGCTCGGCGGATGGGTGGGAAGGCTGGGCGGACGGGGGGAGGGGGGCCGGCGAGGGAGAAGACGAGGGGGAGGGGAAGTGGGCGGACAAAGGGGAGACGAGAGGGAAGGCGCGAGAAGGAGGAGAGGGAACTGATGAATGAAGGGAGGAAAAAATGAATTTAAAAAACACTTTTTACATCGGGTGTTCAGGCACCCGGTGTAAAAAGTATAGTTTTTACACCGGGTGCCCCCACTCGATGTAAAAACTATACTTTTTACATCGGGTTACCCACCTGGTGTAAAAAGATAACTTACTTTTTACACCGGGTGCCTGGGAACCCGGTGTAAAAAGTATATTTTTTACACCGGGTGGGGCACCCGATGTAAAAAGGTCACTTTTTACACTGGGTGTCCAGGCACCCGGTGTAAAAACTATACTTTTTACACCGGGTGGGGGAACCCGGTGTAAAAAGATAACTTTTTACACCGGGTGCCTGGACACTCGGTGTAAAAAGTGTCACATAATTCAAGATAATTACAAAAATACCACCGCCTTTATTTTTTACACCATTTGCCTTCCAACCGATGTAAAAAATACCCCATAAATTTTATATTTTGTACTAGTGAAAGTTGTTTAAGGATAATAATAATGTTTGAAATTTAAAAATTTGGCCTAAATTATCCCTGTAATTAATGAAATAAATTTGTCCAATGAAAATAATCAATAACTTTATGAAGGAGAATTTGAGGAAAATATGATTAATACTTCTTAAAATTTATAGTTTTGTTCATAAATAAAAATGAACATACACATGATAATTAACTTATATTTAAAAACAAAGAGAGTATTTTACATTTGATTATTAGTGAGTTTTCAACAAGAGAATAAGAAAATCCTTTAACATTATCTAGAAATAGCAATAAAATAAATAAAATTATATATGTAATAGATCTTTGTAATCCATTTACCATTAGGTAATAACTCATTGTTACACACAGAACATTAATTGGTGTTTCCTTTTCATAGATCCAGTTGTAGTTAAAAAATTAAAGAAATCAAATTCTTGTTATTTGTATTGTGTTCTCAAACTCTTGTTTTTGTGGGCTTTGTTAAATAGTGGCTTAGTTGTCACAACAAAAGCCACCATTTTATGTTATGATAATGCAATAGGTTCTTTAAGATCTTAGTTTATAGGCATAACGTTTGTGTCAATTTTGATAGATTTTGGTCAAATTAGTTTCATTTTTAAGTGCGTTACACTTATCATGCTCATAAAAAAAAGGATAAATGTGCACTTTTGCCTTCGAGGAGCATCCAATACAATAAAATATTTGTTAAAATATTTTTGCCCCTAAAATAATTAAAGAATTGTCCGTTGGAAAGTATTTGGTTCCAAGTCAGCTTTTTCTAGCAGACTTTTATGGGGATTTAATAGTAGGGTAAATGATTCTTCAATTTAATTAATTTAGGGACCAAAATGCTCCAAAAAATACTCTAGGGTACTGGGTGTCTTTGGACAATATTTCAGAAGCAAAAATGCACCTTTACTCTAAAAGATTATATAAGGACAAAATTAGAAAAAAATAATTATATCTTATGTGAAAGTCACTTACAAGCACCATAATTTTTTTTTTTAAATGAAAAGTGACTTATGATGACTCATTGGTTCCTTTGGGAAAGGAGAAAAAAAGTATAGAAACATAAATGTAATTCCTAAGACTTCTATGACGCACACCCTTCATGAAAGAGTGAACAAAAATAATAGCTATCTTAATGTGAATGGAACTCATTCATATGACTCATGTGAACATTCATATTCCCATTTAAATAAAAGGTTAAGCATATATTCTTCAAAAGCAAAACTAAGATCAAAACTAAGATATTAAAATGGAATATTAATATCTACGGTTACGATATTCTTCAAAAGCATATTTAAATCTTCTATCTACAATTCTTAGCTTTTCGATATTTCCAATTACGTTCATGAATTAATTAGGAATATTAAAATGGATTAGGGGGAAACAAGTACATAAGAGAAAATAACAAATTCATAATGTTTAAGAAGATTGTTTAAGTATAATAATTATGTTTGAAATTTAAAAATTTGGATGAAATTATCCATATAATTAATGAAACAAATTTTCCTAGTGAAAATAAGCATTGACTTCATGGTGGACAATTTAAAAAAAAGTGATAAATGTTTCTTGAAATTCATAGTTTGTATTCTACATTTTATTGTTAGTGAGTTTCAACAAGAGAATAAAGAGATCCTTTAACATTATGTCAAAATAGTAATAAAATTAATAGAATGATATATGCTATAGATTTGTTTTTAATCCATTTGCCTTTATGTGATAACTTATTGGTATACATAGAATTGGTGTTTCCTTTTTTATTTCGAGGCTCTAGTTGTAGTTAAAAAATTAAACAAATCAAAAAGAAAATTAATTGATTGTGTTGGGAGAGGAAAAAAATTATATAATGTCATGCAAAAAGAATCCAACTCCAAGGACTCATGTGAAGTACACACACATAAGGGGAAAAAGTAGAAAATGTTAGATGATGTAAAAGAGAGAATAAAATTAATGACAATCCAAATGGAACCTATGACTTTTGAGAAAAGTAAAATTCCCATGGAAAAGAATGGTAATTACACATTCTTATTATCTCTTCGTATCTTTTAAAATGATCTCTTAATATATGTGTTCTTGTTTTTTTTTTCCTTTGATGTGATAATTTTGTTGATATATAATTTGCCAGTATTTTTATAATTACATTTATTCATATAACTTATTATAATTTAGTGAGTAGAGGTGGAAAAAATGAGTCAAAATCAGCTCAAGCTTCAAAGAATCGAACCTAAAATGCTCAATTACTAAAAAATCATATCGTGTGCAAAGCTCAACAACTTAGAGTCATTCAAAGGGCCTCAAACCCTTTTAATTGTTTAAAAAAAATCTTCTTTTAAATAAATATATGAAAATAAAACAAATTAAACTATAAATAATTAAATATTAATCAATTAAAATACTATATTAGGGTTTCCTTTTTTTAACATTCTTACTCTCCTTTTCAAAATTTAGATTCTCCCCCTCCTCATTTATTAAATATTAATAAAAATTTTCATAAATATATATACATATTTATATATATGTTTGTGCAAATATATATATATTAACAAATTTATATATATATACATATGGCTTAAATCAGCCAACTTGCTTATTTTTGAACTTGTTAGGGCTAGGCTGATTAAGCATTGACGTGCTCAAAACTTAAGCCTAACCCTCCATTTAAACGAACTTACATGAGCTGATTTGATAGGGATCAACACATTTTTCTAGCTCTATTATTAGTGAGCTTTTAACAGGACTACTACACCAATATAAATCTTTTTAACCAAAAAATTGTCAAAATAAAACTATATACAAAATATTTCATCAAACAAATCATTTGCAAAATAAAAAAAGAACATCATAAAAAACTACCCTTAAAAGATCGATTATTAGTACAAAATAATTGATAGTAGAATAAACTTTATATTCCAAAGTGAAAAATAATAAAATTAAACCTGCAGGAATATAACTTTTTTGCCAATTGGAATATAATTTATTGTAATACATTTGATGTAAAATGGAAACAGTTACATATACATATGTAATTTAAAATGAATGCTTAATTTACATGGATATGTAAATAAAATATATATATATATATATATATATCATGCTAGTTCAAAAGGAATGGGACTGGGAGTGCTACTGCTTTCTGGATTGAATATTGTTAAAATATGAACTAATAAAAAATATGATTAAAAAATTAATGAAAAATGTCAAATAACTAATCAATATTTGTAATGAACAGCCAAAAGCCTATTGCCATGAGTTATATACACATTCGAATAATGGGAATGACATAAAAGGATTCGATTCATTGAAGATATGCACGATAGAAGAAAATTAGAATATGGACAGGAGTGATTTAAATATAGAATCTCTGAACAATCTAAAATATATAAATGTGTTAGATTCAATTTTTAATATTTTTTGTAAATTAATCCCACTACTATTAGTTGTGGAGTTTTGAGTTATTAATGAATACACAATAAGTGAAATAGCATTTTTTCTTAAAAAAGAATTACGGCATATAAATAGTGGTGTGTTAATACTTATTGGAATATATATATATATATATATATAACAGAATTTCATGATTAATTAATTTTTTTGACAAAATTCATGACTAAGTTATGAACAAGCAGAATGAAATGTTTTCTTTGTTTTAATTATGTAACATAACAAAAGCATTTTTAGAAATGAAAGAAAATTATTTACGTCAAGAACTCATGATACAAAATAATGTATAAATAAGTTATAGACTGAAAAATAATTATATCCAATCATTTAAAATTTTAAAATAGACCCCAAGTACAGAACATAAAAAAACCTAAAAGAAGGTTACAATAAGGTTATTAAGAATAACAAATAGTATTACATATACATATATAATTCGATGCTCTTGATTTTTGAAAAAATGCTAATACTCACTGATAATGATCTTTATCATTCATTCATACATAGGTACGTACATATGCAAACATATATTAGTTCATACTTATAGATTTTATTAAATCTAGATTGTTTAGAGTAATTCTAAATAGTCAATTTACAAAAATTATAAAATTATTTGATATTAAATTAGACCATTCAAATTAGATTTTTATAATTCATATTGATGATAAGACAAATTTATTATTTTTTTATGATTTTTATTTCAACAAATATAAAATAAAACTTATAAATTTGGATGGATTTTTATGTGAATAGTCCACATGCTCCATTATCATGCCATGCATGCATAACAATCTATATAACTAACAATAAGAGCTCCATGGATCCACACCATAAACCAAGTGATCAAAAGAGGGCATTCAAAGAAATCACCGAGTGATAGTTTAAATACTTTCAAAAAGGGAAACTATGGGAACAACATTATCAATCATAGTAGAAGAAATTGAAGAAAAAAGAAAAAGGGAGAAAGAAGAAGAAAGGAAAAGGGAGGAAGAAAGGAGGAAGGAAGAAGAAAGGAAAAGGGAGGAAGAAAGGAGGAAGGAAGAAGAAAGGAAAAGGGAGGAACAAAGGAGGAAGGAAGAAGAAAGGAAAAAGGAGGAACAAAGGAAGAAGGAAGAAGCTGAAAAAAGTAAACGGGAGGAGGGGAAGAAAAAAATAATGGAAATGATAGATAGACTAATCGATAGAGAAATTAAGAAGATTGAAAAAAAGATCGGCCACATCCTTCGTAGTGGTGGCAACAGCCCAGACAGTGGCGACCATAGCCTTGACAACTGCAGTAGCAGCAACGACAATGATACCAAATATGAAAATGGAAAGAAGAAGACAAATAGTAGCACTGACACTGACAAGAAGAAAAAGAAGAACAAAGACCAACAAAACCATAGTGGCACTGACACTGACAAGAAGACAAAGAAGAATGACGGCAAGGCAAACCATAGTGGCACTGACACTGACAAGCAGACAAAGAAGACCGATGACAAGGCAAACCACAGTGGCACTGACACTGACAAGAAGACAATGAAGCATGATGACAAGGCAAACCACAGTGGCACTGACACTGACAAGAAGACAATGAAGCATGATGACAAGGCAAACCACAGTGGCACTGATACTGACAAGAAGTCAAAGAAGAATGATGACAAGGCAAATTGTAGTGGCACTGACACTAACAAGAAGACAAAGAAGAACGATGACAAGGCAAACCATAGTGACACTGATATTGACATGAAGACAATGAAGAACGATGATAATGCAAACCACAGTGGCACTGACACTGATAAGAAGACAATGAAGAATGAGGACAAGACAAACCATAGTGGCACTGACACTGACAAAGTAAGTCCATTATTTGTGCATGTCTTTAATTTATTACCTAGTGTCACATTAGTAATTGGATTTTAATTGGTTGTGTGATTTAAATTCACTTATTTAATAAATGTTTCAATTATAATAATTGAATTTTATCAATAATTAAGAATCATTAAGATATATGTCTCCTTAGAAATTCCAAACAATCATGATAATCAGAACAAATCCTTATCTCCTCCAAAAAGTTGAGATTGGTATGTTTTTAGTATTATATGGCAAAATCTAATAGTCGTTAGTTGTTATTGTGCCACATAAAACACTCATTAAAGTGAGTGGATTTAGATGAGTCACAAGATCCAAATCTAGTTTCATGACTTATGACTTATTAATATAGTATGATTTGTTATAGAATTTATTATTTATAGTAAACCCAGAGGTTCATGTTTGTATATTTAATAACCATTGTTTATTTGTTTTTTGCTTTGATTATAGAAGAAGAAAGGAGAAGCATGGATTAAGATGAAGATGGAGCCATGATAGGAGCAACATGAATGCATGCATAGATATATATATATATATATATTCCACCTGGTTGGAACTAAAAAAAAAGAATTGTGTTAATGTAACTACATAAATAAATGTACTGTCCATTACTATGGATATATAGATTAATAGAATAATGGAATAATTTTACACACAATAAAGGAATAATTTGACAAATTTCATAATGTTCACATTGTCCATTAGTATGGATATACTGATTAATAGAGGATTTGATGAATAAGTATTCACCACTGTGAGTTCAGATTGGTATATGGTCTTAAGGCAAGTCATTTTATTTATGGTTCTTGAATAATGTGATTTCTTAATTTTTGTAAGTATTGATGATGGTGATTGGTGAGAGAAATTGTAAAACCTCCAATCTTTAAATATATAATTAGCACACACTTAACCTTAAGGTAGAGCTAATGATGATAATTCCAACTAATTTAATCAATGATAAAAGATATCATGGAAATAAAAGGATCAACCTTAGATATATAAAAACTCAAAAGGCCAAGTTTAAAATGTCACTTAACTATTATAAATAAGAGTAAAAAGTGTTTGGGAAGCATGAAATCAGAGTTAAAAACAAGTCAGAATAAGGTAAAAATGATCATTTTTTATTAATAGGGGTACTTTATTGCAGCCTAAGCATATTAAGCTATGTCTAACACTTCTAATGAAGACTTGGCTATGGCCAAATGGTCTTAAGAACTCCTTTGGCTATAGCCAATAATCTATAAGCCATGGCCAAAGCTATCATGACAACAACTATCATGAAAACTACCAACCATGAAATTCCAACATGCATAACTTTTGACTTAGATCTCCTACTGAGGAGATTCAAGCACTCACATGTCAACAATTTTATAATCTAGCTAATGATTTTAGTTTATGTCAATCTGACATCAAACAAAGAATTTAGACACCTAGGACTATAATTTCACATTTTACCGATAAAACCATCAACAAAGTGTCCAAATCTCATACCATAAGCCATTAGCCCATACAAGAGCTTAAATCATACTCAATAAGTCCTAATATACTTATCTAAATAGTCACAAGCATCAAATAACTCTTAATACAAGAATTGATCACCTAATTATCATAAGGCATATAACCAGGATGTGAAAATGCAATTCTTTGCATTCAAGCAGAATAATCACCCAAAACAAGTAAAACTCATCTAACTTGTCAAAATATACTTGCTTAAACTATCTTAGTACATTACTATAGTCAGATTAGAGGATTGGACCCTACTATGGCCAAGACAATCCAAAAATGACTAAATACAATGTTTAATGCTATAAATGCAAGTTAACTTCAAATAAACATAAGTCAATATGAAAAACCCCTATCTAACATCCTGAATTTTGGGTGAAGAAGATCAAGAACAACATTGAATTAGGAAAGGTTTTTATGCCTAGTTGAGTATGAGTTCTTTGAAAATTAAAGATTGGATGACTCTTAGGGATTGAAGCAAGAATTAAAGGTTTTTCAAAGTAAAGAGTATAGTACAAGCAAGTCCTTAAAATTGAAAAAATGAGCCAGTTAAAGTTCATAACTATCCAGGATAGGTCAAAAGGACTAAGTAAGGCTTAAGAGTGCATTAATGTAATCTATGATTAGTCTTGGGAGAATAATCAGAGTAGCTTCTAGATTGAATAGAGGTAATCTTATGTGACAACTCTATCCTTAGGTCATGAGTTTGCTAGAGAAGGATATCAGTAGATCGAAAAGAAGTGAGATCGCAGTTAGATCTCAAGATTGCAATTAGATCTTATAGTCAAAGTAGACCTAATAGAAAGTTACTGAGCCACAAAGTATAGAAGTTCTCTTAAAAAACTATGAACTAGGATGAGTTTAGAATATAGAGACCTCCTATGTCTGGTTAACTACTACAAAGAGAGTATCCTTGACTTGTTCTTAGATAAGCCTAAATTCTAACAAGGACATAGAAGTACAGTAAAGAAAAGTAAGTAAAAGTAATAGCCTATCCAGGATCAAATTACAAATATTGAAAGTGAAAGGAACTTAAGTGTAAACAAATATTATCAGATTATGAGAAAATAACAAGAGTTTGGAAATGAGTCAAAGGACACTTTATTCAAAAAATGTATAGCTCAGTTGGGGCTAAATTGTCACTTCTAAAAGTATTTAGGTCTTTAATTAATTTTAGAAGTACCCAAAATTTAAGAATGATTACAAGAATTCAGAATAAATTGAAAAGTCTTAGAAAATATTTCTAAGTAATTATGAGAGCCTAGAGGTATTAAAGAGGAAAAGTACCTTAAGAAAATTATTAGAGAGATTATTGGATCAAAATGTTAATAGGCCTAATATAAATATTATCGAGCCTAGAATTGCTTGGTCCAACAACTTATGTGAAGGCCTTAAAAGATCAAATAGTTGTTGAAAATAAAAGAAAATGTCCCCAGCATGAAAAATATACTCCCTCCTGTTAGATAGGGAGGTGCAGTGGAAGATTAAAATTCTAAAGTCCCTATCCTAATATGGACCAAACTAACTCATTTAAGTCAAGGTGGATAAAAGAGTTACCTTTTAATTCTTCAAAGTTAGCGCACGTTCTCTTCAAGAGTTTGGATCTCAGGGGCTGACAATGTAGATATACTCCCTTTATCTGTATCCACATGGACAGCTCTCTAACTCGAACAGCTTGCTAGTGCTCTCAGCGTCCGTTCTTCTTTAAATGTTAACTTTTCTTTCTATAAGATGTTTCATGGCTCTCCGGGTGTTTTTTGCTATTAGAACTTTTCTAACTCTCTCCACTTTCATAAAGGACGTCTCTATCTATATATAGTATATAGATAAGGGTTTTCGTCTTCCACTTAAAAAGCCTACGAAAATTTAATTAAATTTATCTCATAAATTTAATCCATAATATTATATCTAATTCGAATTTATCTTGTAAATTTAAATTATAAAACTGACATGATATTCTCTCATATCATGTTAGTTATTAAATTTAATCTATAATATAAAATTAAATTTAAAACCAAACTAATATAATATAATATAATATATCACATATACATATTCTCTTATATATATATATGTACGAATATATATATATATATATATACATATATATTTCGAATATATATATATTTTTTGAAAATATAGATATATAAATTATATTTTGAATTTTATATTTCATATAAATATATATATATATATATATAAATATTTATCAAATAAATATTTAAATATATATATATATAATTCATTCACCCTCTATTACATTCATTGAATCTAGACATATTCCAGATTCAATGAACTTGGATATTATAGCTTGAGTTGGGCTGTTCTTGTGTACGACCCTATAGGCCCATATGAAATTGCCAGTAGGCTAATTACACTGTTAGCCTACAAGTCACAAGTGGCCTCTAGCAAGACATTATAATTAACCAATTCACATAGAGATTGATGATCTAATGTAACCTATCATGCAACCATATCACATTCCTTTTGTCACACGATATTTCAGTCAAGTATGAGACATGGAATTGTCATTCTCCTTTACCTGATCGTTACTTTCTCGATCTTTGAGTAGACTGACAGTAGTAATGGAAAAACCCTTTCCACTGTAGTATGGCCATACATTTTCTCAGTCTTACTCATTGAGGGGCCCAATAATATCTCTCATTTAATGTGAGGGACAAATTCCATCTTGATCACTCATATTCCTCTGCATGAATATTACTAAACTCAATCATAGCCTTTATGATCACCTGGTCAAAGGTGACTTTTGACTAAGTCAAAGTTCAGTAGTCATCATGTAGGAATCCATGATAATCTCAAGTCAAAGGGCTTAGTGATATAGTTACATATGAGATAAGCTTATGACTTATACCATGCAGCTTTCTCATAGCAGGTCGGTCTAGTACCTTGTACTCTTTCAAGTGCCTATAACTTTAATTTATATCTCTATAATTAATCAAAGTCATATTAGTCTTGTTTCATCTATAATCCCTCAAAGATGATCGACCAGGGACATTTAGGACAATCACTATAGTTTTTCAAGGATACAGTTATCATATTGAACATGCAATTATTATGATAACAAAAGAGAAATTCATTAAATAACAATGTGCATAGTACAATCATTGGCCTTAGGGCACAATTTCTAACACCTCCATCCCAAATTATGGGGCACTTTTGAAGGAGTTTTTCCTTTCCAAAATATAAGACACTTTGAGTAGATTAAGGTTTCATTAAATGCACTAATTTCGATATTACCCTTCTCTCTCTATGATTAATTTCCATCACTTTTCTTTTCAATATATTAAATGGTGGGTATTTTAGGAAGTTTATAATTTTGTTTTGGAAAGATAGGGTTGTTAATTGTATTTAAGGAGACTTATTGGTATGTGAGATTTTGTCTAAAAGTATCTTATAATTTGGGACGGAGAGAGTAGTATATATGTTCCCCTTCACATAATGAGGTTAATTGAGAAATTATGTAAATTAATAGTGGCACATTATTTGTCACATTTCTTATAATAACACTTAGCCTTTAATGTCTAAACCATTTGGAACATAATTAGGACTTGTGTTGACCAAAAATGGGTTACTGAAAGGTGCTTAAAGTGAAGGAAAAGTTAATGGTTTAGGATGATGTCATCATAGAAAAGGAAGAAGAAGAGGATTAATGAAAATAGGTTGCTGAAATAAGGACCTTAAGTTCTTAAAGAATAGAAAAGTTGATGGTTTAGAATGATGTCATCATGGAAAAGAAGAAGAAAGAAACAATGTGTTGGGAACATAAGAGGAGGAGATGATAGGTGTCATCTTGTGGAAAGCTTAAATGATTATGAGGATGAATTAAGTTCCTCTGTTTAAAGGCTGTCTTCAGCATTTGAGAGCACATTTCAGCTCTTGAAAATTGAAAAGGAGAGAGGAGAAGATAAAAGAAAAGAGAAGAGAGGAAGAGAAGAAATAAAGTAGGAGGGAGTTAATCAAGAGCAAGAGCTTGTTCTAGTTAGGAGTTAAGGTGGGGACTTGCACTCTATTTATTATATGATTATTTACTTGAGTACATTAACATGTACACGTGATTATTCTTTGCTTATGTGCTTGATAAACTGACCAAAACTCTTCTCTAAATTTATGATTGCATGTGGTTATAAAGTGAAGATTTAAAGTTGTTACTGGCTAGTTTGCTTGCCAAATGATTGCATCCATGATTGCATGTTGATATGCTTGGGTAAATTCTTATATAATCTATAAAGTATGAGTTTCTACTGAGATTATCATAATATCACCTCCCAAATCAATAATTAACATGCTAGGTCCAAGTTCCAGCAAAGACAAGGCGAGGTTGTTGATGCTTGGGGTTTTGGAATGATTTTTAGTGTTGTAAATTTTTGACTAGACATGCATGGCATTTTCAAGTTCCTTTGGATTATTATGTGTGTGTATATATATGTGTGTGTGTGTGTTATCTAGTGTTTGATGTGTTTGTATGTGAAAATATATTGGTTGCATGTGAGTTGTAAGCACAAAAATATTGGTTATCCTATTGAAGACAAATCTAGAGCCAGTCTTAAAAAGTACATTTAGACTCTAACTTGTAATTAGCTTTATAACCCAAAAAAAATCTGAAATTTCTATATCTTAAAGAAGACATCCTAAGCCTTAAAATGAGTCATAGATTACTTAAATTAGTTTCATATAACTCGAGATATGATTTTTCAAAGATAGGTTAGGAAATCTAAAAACTAGATCTAACAAGATTGAAGTAACGGTGAGTATTTGAGAGCAAGCACATCATATTGGGCTGAGTGAAGTAATTGGTAAATATTTTTATCAAAAATTTCATTTATCCATATTTCCAAAAAACCTAAAATCATACAAAAATTATTTTTATAGAATTATTGGTGAACTTCCAAATTTATCATTTATTTCTAGATAAGGAATTGAGGCCTAGCTGAGTGATCCTATCTTTTTAATCTAGGTTTTAATATATTCAAATTACACATAAAAGATAAAAGTAAAGACATTACAATTATTACTCAATCTCTAGCTTTAGAGGCCTTCCCTTTGCTCTTAGCTTGATCTTCACCTATGAACATTAAACTATGTTAGTGAGATAAACATCTCAGTAACTAAGTAATTTAATCAAATATATTAAATCATGGCATTCACAACAATTAAGTGTTTAATATCACAGAAGGCAAACTAACATTATTCACAATGCATCATTATAATGTATTTCACATGATCAAATACAACTGCCTTATACCACTCCTTATATCATTTGACTGAATCCATGGGTTATTATATGACATTAGTTTAACCCTTGTGATTGGACTAGCCTTGCTCTTTAATTGTAAGGGATCACACAGCCAAAGGCTGCCCCACTCACTCTCGGACTATAGATTCCTCCTACTCAAATTTTAGGGTGTCATAAGTACTTGACCCATGTCGTCCAATCTAAGACTGTGATATTAAGCACTGTGCTTGACCCATGCCACACTTGTAAGTTGTTGACAGTATTAAGCATACAAAGTGATGAAGTATGCCAACCACTGTGCGCAAACTCAGTGGAGGCTACACCACATAGATTTTCTATCATAATCCATCTACTATGCTAGGGTGAACTCCTACCCATTGTGATCATGCAATTTCAATCAATATATGCAAATCTAAACTCATGAATATCATAGTAATTCATCATCCTCATAATTTTCAAAACTTATGCTTATCAGAGTCCACACTGCTTCATAATTTACAATAGATCGTCATATAATTAATTCATAGCTAATCCAGGCTCACAATTCATATTTGGAATACTAGATAACATCATATAAACATAATCATTAAGGATTTGATCACAAATATGCATGCTTGTCACAATTCTTCAATATCATCAATTACAATCACTCATCATGCTAACACATTCATGTTATAGCCAATCTAGGCTTAACATTTCATATTCTAATATTACATAGCATCTATATAAATATAATTACCAAGCACTTCATCATAATGAGTTATGTTTCATATTCGGATAATAGTTCAAAATCAACATATTCATCTATAAGCTAATTTTGCTCATTTCAAGCCATCTATAATAATGCTTAAAGTGTAAATGCAGACACAATGATATACTATACTTAAATTCCTAGTTACCTCAACCCTTGGTTTACCAATCAAGAGTACTCGTGATATCAAATTGAGCCTCCAATAAGCCAAATACAATAATAATAATCAATCTACAATCAAACACATCAATAGTCATTAATGACTAATTATGCTTAATTAAGTCTAATCAAAGTCTAAACATAAAAATCCCATTATAGTCATCCACCCACAACCAAATCCTTTTTATTTTGTTCCATTAGTTCACTTAGACTCTCATTAGTCTAATTAGCTCTAGAGTTTATTCCAAACCCCACGTTAAAACATAAAACATCAATAGCATCATAACCCAAATGTAAAGTTAGAATTCTAGGCCAATTCACAACCCATTTTTGGATTCCCAAAAAGCTACTCAAAAATAGTGATAAAAATGCATAAGAGAGGAAGAGAAGAGGTTGTAGGCACTTATCCAAGTGATTAGAAAATTCAAATAGAATCAATTGGATGTCCACAACAAACCCTAGTAATGCCCTCTTCGTTTACCTTCAACTCCCACTCAACTCTCTAACTTTTTATGCTAAAATACAAATCTAGAGGCTTAAAAATCAAGCTTTGGCTGTGGCTGACTAAATGGTGTGGCTTGGCCCCATTTATGTACAAGTCAAGAGGATTGTGATTCCTGACTATATGGTGAGGAGATAGTTGCCTAAGTTGTGTCGGTACTCAATCAGACTAAGATTGACTTAATATAGTATAGGTCAACCCTAGGTCATTCTTTCTAAGGAACAATTTAGGGGTTAATCTTAAGTTGATTCTTGGTATTTAAAAACTAATAAAAAATCTAATAAAGCCTAGATTTCTACACTGAAATGCAAAGGAGAAATGCAATTTATGCCAATAAAATAACCCAAATGGATGCTAATGCTAAAGTCTAACAACTAGATTCTATTATGCAATGCATGAATTCTAAATTATTATTTGGAGGGGTTTTGTTTCAAGGAAAAAATGAACTGAAAGCTAAAGAAATTAATTAAATGACAACAAGGAATAATTAATCAAAAATTAAGAAAAGTTTGATTTAATTACGGTAAAGGGGATAACTTAGGACTTTACATGGAATTAACTTTCCTAGCCCAATTCAATTAGTTAGACCAAAGAGAAATGATAGGAGAGTGGAATTAATAAATTCAATTCCCTAATTAAACCAAAAGGAACCCATAAGTACAAAATCTAACACTTAATCCATTAGAAAACTCATAGTGAACCAAATACTATAATTATGAATTAGGCAAATTAAATCCATTAAAACCAATGATGATTAATCAAAAATAATTTTGAAAAATATGCTTAAATTATCTAATTGAATAATTAGACAAGTTACCAACTCAATTGAACAATTAAGAGGTAAAAGGAAAAATTCAAATTTATAATAGACACACAATGATAATTAAATCAACAATGAGAATGCAATCATTAATTTAATTGGAAAAGCAAGGGTATATAAACATAAATTCCATAAATTCATTACATATAAAATCAATTCAAATATCAATCCAATCCAAGATTTAAAGTATTTACAACCTAAAACTAGATTGCCTTCCAACATTGCAACTTATAATCATTTAAAACTAAATAATCATAAGCAATTGAATTAAAAAGATAAATGAAAATCACTCCTCAATGGTCTTCAAGTGTAAATCATCGGGTTGTGTACTAATCTAGCTCAAGCTCGAAGCCACAAGTCACGACCATGAGATGATTAAGGGAAATAGGGTTTAATAAAAGAGAGATTGGGTTGGAAATGGAAGAGATGAGATGGCATGAATGGGAGTAGAGGTGATTTATGAATGGATGTGAGTGAGAGGAATGAGAAATGATTAAATTTGGATGAATAATGGATTGGTGTGGGTGAGACATTAGGGAGGTGAGGTGGTGCAAAACTAATAGAATGTAGAAAGGAAGAGTAAGTATTGTGGTTGATATGGAATGTGATAGAACACATTTGTTACCCACTTTTATTTATCAATCAAGACCTTTTTATTAATGATTTATCACCTCAAAGTGCACACATTGCATTAAATTTAAAATTTTGCTTAAGTTTCTAGGTTTAGTGTACTAGGGGCATTTTAGTCCAAAAAATGAACTTTTGAGAAAATGTATAAGAAAATTTAAAAAAGTGTATTTTATGTTTAGTTGATGAGTGGTGAAATTAAATTTTTAAAATTTATTTTATTTTGAGAGTAATTAAATAAAAAGTCCACACTTTCTAAAGTGCCTTAGTTTGACTTAGTTTTTGATTTGCTTTTATGTTAAAATTTTTATATAATT
The DNA here is from genome assembly GCF_029017545.1 of Prosopis cineraria. Classification (NCBI taxonomy): domain Eukaryota; kingdom Viridiplantae; phylum Streptophyta; class Magnoliopsida; order Fabales; family Fabaceae; genus Prosopis; species Prosopis cineraria. Next base: position 21,707,643 of record NW_026555332.1, on the reverse strand, counting down.
TTGTGTAGCCTAAAACTTGATTAATTTAATAAATTATCCCTTCTAATTATGAATTTAATTCTAGACATAAATTAAATTTTATTATATCACATGCTATTTAATTGAATTAAATGATTTATATGACATACGTGGCATGTGACTTGTGCATCAATTAGGCAATTGAGGTCAACACTCCTTAAGATTAAAGCTAATGGTTTTTACATGAATTAGGCTTTATTTGGGGATTAAATCAGCTTGAAAATGTGGATGACGCATGAGAAATTACACACACATTGGAATCATCTACCAACCAATAGGAGATTGCCATCTTGCAAGTGTGACAAGGCTCCCATTTACATTTTAATTTCTTTTCCTTTTTTAATTAATCTTCAGCTAATGGGAAAAACCTTGAGCACACCATTCAGCTCCCCAATTGAGATCCAACACTTATCTCATTTATCTTCCACATTTTCTCTCTCTTGTTCATTGTGCTCTTCATTTTCTCTCTTTTGTTCTTCATTTTCCAGCACCCTAACCTCCATTTTCAGCCAACCAAACCTCCACAAAACTTACACCATTCTTCTCCTCTCCTCAATTTCATTCCAACCCTTCCATTTTCATAAGGATTGAAGCTCATTTCCATCATTCAAGAGCTATGGAGTTTGGCCTTCACAAGCAATAATTAGGGTTCTTGAATATGATGAAGATTGGCTAATTTTTTTTGTGGAATCCTAGAGAGTTGAAGATGGAGGATAAGTCTTGAGCTTCAAATTGGCTAAGTTCTTTTGTTTCCTATCTTCTTCTCTTTTTACTAGATGGTTAGATTCCTTAATCTAGGGTTTAAACATCTTAGCTTGTAAATTCTAATTTGAATTTGATGTTGATGTAAAGAGAAAGGATTGTTTCATTTAATTTCTTCGTTGGACAGCCATGACTAAATTTTTCCATTCTTTGTTTAGCACATAATCTTGTGTTTTTCAATTAGTGAATTACTTGTGTTAATATTATATAATCTTGTTATGTTAATGCTTATGTTGTTGAGTAGCTTGACATAATCTTATAGTTGCTCAATTTATGTGTTTGACCATGGCTATTGAGGGAGGATTTTGAGTGAATCACTTGGCTAATTTCTTCACCATTTGGTTAATTGAACTAGGGACTTTAATCTAAGATCTAGGAAGGTTAGCTAATTAGGTTAGTTGGCTTAGGATAATTTTCTTAAGTCATGACAGCTTTAGTCAAGAGGAAAGGAAAGCTAAACTTAGCCTAATCATGAGAAGATAATGAGTCTAAAATCAACTAATCTCTAGGGTTCCACTCTTGTGAAAAGGAAAGTTCATTTTACTCACTTTAATTACCATTTTAATTACTTGCACATTAGGTAATTAGTATAGATAATTAGGTAACTAAATTCCTACAACTTTGGGTAATTTATTTCACTAGATGACTTTTAATTAGGCTAAAATCATTCCTTAGGAGATGACCTAGGGTTGGGCCTATATTGCACTAGGGTTAGCTTTAGTTTTATTTTGAAGGCAAGCGACTAAATCCTTATCAGAATGGTAAAGGATGCTGAAGATAATGTAGCTCAACACTGAAAAAAGAAAAAAAATGATAGAGAGCCAGCTTCGAATAATTGGATATGGCAGCTATATGTAACCTTTCCCAATATCCACTTGACATTAAGAGGGGTTAACTAAATCACCACATCTTAATACCAAAATGAAACATTAAGTAATTTGAAAAGGACTTTAGACCTAAGACTTTATTTTACAAGTCATCGAAATGCTTTACACATCAAAGAAAAACATAGTCAAAATTAATCATATGCATTCATCACACTCAAGACATGGTTTAAAAGAAAAGAAACAAGATCTGAAAATGGGACATGTATTGTAGGCGTGCAGCACATGCGCCACAACATGTGGCACAAAGCCACGGGTTCCCCTTCTCTATGCCATGCACCGTGGCATGATGTGTAATGTGCCGCGACGTACATGACAACATTTTTTATTGTCATATGATAGTTCATAGGGCAAAATTCTAGCGAGTGCCATTTCCATATGTGATGTCTGATCGAAGTAGTTCAAGTGCCCACACAAAGCTTAATTCATAAGCTAACTAATGAGATAGGTTTGGATATGATCCAATGGTCCGATCAAAATTTGGACATTCGGGTACTAAAAGCTAATTTTTCAAAGATTTAAGTGCACTAAAGTGTGCTAATTGATCTCTTTATCTCATTAGACCATTTAAGACCTAGAACCAAGTTGAAAAGGACAATCCATTTGTAAAGTCCCGATTCAATTCGGGTTATACCATTCCACAATCACATAATCAACAAATATAAACACAATAATATCAGAGTAATAGCCCTTTATTTGTTTTCCAAATCACGGGATCCCGATTTATTAAAACATATATTCAAACAAGAGGGCTAACGGAAGCATAAACATAATCAAATGACTTAAAATACCATAAATTCTCAACCCTAAAAAAGGGCCATGAACCGTGGCATGCAATACATGCTTCACGGCATGTGGCACAGAACCACAAGCCTAATTTCTCTATGTCATGTGCCTCGGTATGAGACACCATACGCTACGGTGCACATGTCCAAATGTTCTACTGTCATTTGATAGCAAAAATGATGAACTTCTAGCGCACACCATTTTCACATCCAACATTCGATTGGAGTGATTCAAGTGTCCACATGAAGCTTACAATGTATACTAGCTAATGGAATAAGTTTAAACTCTATCTACCAGTTAGATCTAAAATTAGACACCTGGGTGTAAAAAGTCACTTTTTTTTTCAAAAACTTGCATCCTAAGTGCTCAATTCTCATTCCTTGTCCCATTAGACTACTCTGGGCCTTGAACTAAGTCCAAAAGGATCTTACACCTAATTGACATTACATATCACATATATCACATCAATAGCCCATTTTGGCCTCTCAAAGCCACATTACGCAATTGTGGTCTCATATGAGGAACTCTCATATACAACTAATATAAGCAAATAGAACTAGACTTGTTCTACTTTCAATCCTTGACTCTTAAATATAGGGCTCTACCTCACATGGTCGGAAATTATAAATGTACTAGACTCTTTCAAATGGGGCTTTGCCTTACTATTTATGTCAAGTTCTTATCATTTGTGTTAAATCCTCACATAACAACACAATTTACGTTCAATTCACAATCAATACATATATACCTAAGTGGAACAAGTTACAACACAACATATACTTTCTTATTTTGCGTTTAGGCTTACCCTCGTACCCTCCACTAGGGTACCCTTGGCATAATGCAACATCATATACATATATATACAAGCAAGATTTACAACATAACTCACTTTCTTATATTCACATACATTTATGCATCCTAGTTGGCAATTTAACTCAATAAACAACTTTATACATTTATTTCATTCAAATGGTGGTCATACCACTACTAAGTGAGGCTACTCTTTCCTCACTTCCTTTCCCAACCTTATCATGCTCTCTTCACCTATGTTCCAAAGTAATTGAGTGAGACATATGTCCCAGTAACTTACAGGTAACCCCAATTACTGATTAATAAGCAAAATCATAAGCAAGTGATAAAGTAGCATGTGTATCAATAAAAGTAATATCAAATAAATATACAGGAATTCATTCTCATTAATCTCGTTATGCTCATACAATGCATTCCTGGTTCCCCCTGGCAGAGTAATCTCTACTTCTGGACTAGGACTTCCAGTCATAAGGAAAAGGGCCCACCATACCACTGCTCAGACCAGGTAATTCTCTTTGTATATGGGTAGTCTCCTAGGTCCGTCATGGTGGAGTCAAGCTCTATGCTCTAGATCATCAAGACTTCTTATCCATATACAGAGTAGGACCACGACCCCTACCCTAGTTTAAGGTAACCTCGTGGATCATTCAATATCCTAGGTTCGTCATTGTGGAGTCAAGCTCTACACTCTGGATCATCAAGATTTCTTCTTATAGGTCCATCTCGATAGAGTTAAACTGTATGCTATGGATCAAGATTTCTTCTTATCAGGATTTCTTGGACCTCCTCACAGTAGAGCCGCGTCCCTATACCATAATCCATAGTATTCTCGCAAATGCAATGCATGTCAATGCAAGTGCCACCTTAAATTGATTTCAATCAATACTGACACATCCACATGCATATACTTTCACAATGTTGCTACTCTATTAGTTTACAATATAATGCATGTAGTTATATCAAAATACTTGCCCATAATTTCACAAACAAACAAGTAAAAAGGTTACTCTAGTTACCTTTAACCCGTGCTACCAACAGTTACCAATCACACTAAGCTCCTAAGGGTACTGATCTACTTCATATTTTACATGTTATACACTTGGTTTTTTGCACCAAATAGTGCATATTAGGGTTTGTTTCCCAGTTTTTAGCTATGTTTCACACATTAACTATATAGACCCTAATAATGCTATTCCGTGGATGGTTTGAGACTTTGAGATGCTTGATTGGATTTTTGGGCTTAAATTATCATTTTCTTCCTTTTTAATTATCTTTTTAGAATTTATTTAGTCTTGTGTTTTTATTTTCAGATTTGTGTGAGGGCAATTTTGTGTAATCAAGGAGCAAAGACTTGGTCAATAATTTTGGAGAAGTCAAGAGCACATGTAATCTGATCCATAGAATTCATAGGATGACATCATCATTGGAAACAAGGAAATACATGTTGTGCATGAAGTGGAAGCTGAACATTAGGATGACATCATGATGAGGCAAGCCAAGAGCATAATAGGCGTGAATTCACATCTAGATTCATGAGAAGTTCACGTGGCAGCTGAAGTAATATTCAAATGAAGTCACATGGTCCATGCTTAGTCACATTGTTTATGCTCTCATCTCCAGCTCATTTTGGCGCCTCATTGCCTTTAATTTCTAGAATTAATTTTCAATTTTAATTCATTATTTCTAGCTGGAATAACTAATTCAGTTTTTGGCCTTGGAATAATCACCATTGGATCATAATTAGTTACTCATACTTAAGCAAAATTTTCAGATGGAGACCTCATTCTACACATTCATCCTCTCTCTCTAGGTTTAAATTCTCTCATCTCCAGCCTCCACAAATCACGCCATTCCTCAAGTATTGGGAGTTCCAGATGTAGTTCTCCTCCATTTCCAGCTCCAAGTTCATTTTTCCAGCATCAATTCCTCATCCAATTTCGTTTTTCTTCTATCCTTAATCCAGATTGTTTATCAATTGTTCATTATCAATTCCATCATTCCAGATGTGTTCCTTCATTTCCTTCATCATTTTTTTCTTCAATTTTTGTCCATGTTCTTCCTCTGTCCAGACTTGTTTTTTATCTCTCCTCTTTGATTCTTCCACCTTGTGTCATTCTCTTCCCCATTCTTCATCAATTTCGTTCCTCATCTTTCCAATTCCAGCATTAATTTTGTCCATATACAGTCACATATTTTCTAGATTCAAGATGTCTTCTCAAGTTCAAAGTCTGATTGGTTTGAAGATGAAGAACATGAGAGGTTGATTTTCCATTGAGCTTTAAGGAAGATGAACTTGTGATTTGAGTATTTCAGAATTGCCTTCCTTATTTGTAATTTCAATTCTGCAATTTCTTCTATTTTCTTTCAAGGATTCAAAATTATTGTTCAGGTTGGATTGTGATTTTGATTCCAATTACATGTTAGAGTGAAGTTGTGGATGTTGGATTGATATTTGATTTTGTATTTCAGTTCTGGAATGTATGAATTCAATTGAGTGTTCTTGAATGTGTTCATATGTTCTTGATGTTCTTGTTCAGATTTCTTCATATTTCAAGCTAGATCCATATGTGTTTATATGAATTTGGTTTGAGAAGTTTTTTTGCCATTTAATTTGGTTTGAATTGAATGGCTATGAACAAGGCTGATTTACATTGTCAATTTCACTCCACTTGGCTTAAATTCATAATGATCATTGGATGCAATGTTCCACAACACTTTAAAGGTTTTAGAGTGTTCTTCATTAAGCTAATTGTCATTACATGTGTGATTGCAATTCTGGAATTCAAGGATTATCATAAGGGATTCTAACTTGAGCTCATCATCTCATTCATTCACATCAACACATTTAAATCAGAAAATTACAAACATTTAGTTCTTGTATTCTAGACATAGCTGAAAGATATCTTCATTCCCTTAATTTGTTGGCAATTGAAGCATAACTTGTGCGCATTGCTGTCTTGGGAGATGACCTAGAATGCTCCCAACTACATTCTAGTTTTCATTGATGGCCTAAAGCAACTTAGGGTTTCATCAATTGGTGCGGTTGCCGGGGAGCAACTAGCCATACTAATTGTGGTTTTAATTGTTATTTTAATTTGCTTTGCATTTTGGCTTAATTCTGGAATTTGTATTGTGATGACTGACTTGTATTTTCTAAGCATTTGATCACTTGTTTGGTCTGTTCGCTACTGGATATAGTCACCATAATATTGATTCTGGACGTGCAAGCCAAATCTGTCAAGGTTACCTCAAGTGCCAGCAAGCTGTGAGAATTTGCTCTGCCCAGAAATTTTGCACGAAATTTGGACAAGTATAATTTTCACTAGACATATCATTTTGAGCTGATTCTTATTTCATTATGTTCCTGGTTATCTTAGAAACATTTGTGCTGTTGAACACAATTGCTAATTCGACCATTAAGTTAGTTGAAGTTTTGCTTGACTGAAACAGGGTTTATTGGAATTTCTAGTGCTGCAAACCCTAATTCGAAAAAATACTGGGAAGAATTGACTGCGAATTTTGGCTTTAAAATTTGACTGTATAACCTTATATGTGTTGAAAGTTTCAAGTAAAAAGTTCAGCTCAATTTGATTCGCGACTAGAGAGTTGTGCATTGAACAAGCACATAAGGTCCACTGTTGACTTCTAGTGACACTCCAGGCAAACAGGGCTAACTTTGGATGAGCATATCTCTCTTCCTGTTTGAAAATTTTGTTTATAAAAATTCCTGAATTTAATTCAGTGTTTTAGCTTTAATTTGTTATTTTTGATTTTTTTTCTAATTTTGTATTTTTCACTTTCAAAAAATTTTTACAAAAAAATACTACCTCAGTGTGTTTCAATTCTGTCAGTTTTCAGAATTTTTGCCTATTTTTGAATTTTTGATTTTTCTTTGGTCCAGTGCTATTTCTATGGTGTTTTGAGCTTTATATGTCTTGTAGGACTTATAAAGAACTTGGTGAAAATTATATTGAATTTAGAGATCAATACTTAGAATTCTTAGCATCGTCTTCTCTTCCAAATACCATAGTTGATAATTCTGTGATTTTAGACAATATGGCTGATAGATTGCATGGTAATGAACATGAAATACCTTCTAGGAGGAGTATTAGAGAGATGGTAGCACCCACTGACACATTTAGACCTAGTGGTTTGTTTTTGAATTTACAAGAACAAAATGAGTATGAAATCAAACCTTCATTGATTAATGCTTTGCCAAAATTCCATGGCCTTGCAGGTGAGGATCCTAATAGGCATCTTCAAATACTTAAGAGGGTTTGTTCAACCATGAAGCCTCCCACATAAAACTTAGAGAATTTGATGCTCAAGGTCTTCTATTTTACTCTTAAGGACAAAGCAATCACATGGTTCAATATTCTTGCCACAAGGACCATCAATTCTTGAGTGGAGATGCAAAATTGCTTACTTGAGAAATATTTTCCAGCAACCAAGTATTCTCAACTAAGAAAGCAAATCATGGGGATTCAACAACACCCTCGAGAATCTCTTTATGAGTATTAGATGAGGTTTCTTGAGTTGCTTGCAAAGTGTCCATACCTAAAATGTGGGCAAGGAGTTCCTCATTGATTATTTCCATGTGGGGTTGCAAATTCATGATAGAGAGACCATAGATGTTGTTGCAAATGGATCTTTATTGGATCTTCCACTGGATGATGCATGGACCTTGTTGGAAAAGTTTGCAAATAATAACCAACAATATAGCTTAAGAGATGCAAGGGGTGTTCACCAAGTAGGCCAATCTTCTATTACTAATTCCCATTTAGAGGATATCTACTCTCAATTGGATTTTCTCAAGATGTCTATCTCCAATCATCCACAAGCTCAGATTGCTTCTATGTCTAATGCTCTAGTGGCTCCTATTTGTGGTATATGCAATTCCACAATACATATCACCTCTAATTGCATGCATGCTCAAGATGTTGGGGCTATGTATCAACAACAAAGGCCCTACAATTATCAACATAATCAAGGGGCAAGGAACATTTTTTAGCCTAACTATGGGAGCACATATAACCCAAGTTGGAGGCAGCACCCTAACTTCAGTTACAAGGGTAATCAAGAGGTTGTGTAAGCCAAGAATTCTCAAGTGATCCCTATTTAAGATGGTGGAGATGATAAACAAATGTATTCCTACCTTGAAAGGATGGGTGATGCTATGTTTTCTATGGGCCAAAAGTTTAATTCTCATGTGTCTAAGGCAGAATCAAAAATGGATATGATGCTTAAGAGGCTAGATAATCTTGAATCAAAGCAACAAAGCACTGATTTGGTGGTGCAACAATTTAGGAATTCAAATAGCATTAGCCAAGCTCAAGGAAGTGGAAAGCTCCCAACTCAACCTGTTATCAATCTAAAGAGCCTTAGTGCAATTGAGTAGGAGTAAAAGAGTTCTTGAAGCCATTCCAAGTGCCTCAAACCATAGTGGCAGCAAGCCTAATGAAGTTATTTCAAGGAATTCTCAAATTTATGAAGGAAGACCACTTTCTATTGCTGATCCACGTGATTCCACTTGCCGTGACAACAAGCTAAATGTGCATCCAAGTGCCTCACATAGCCTTAAGAACCCACCTCCTACTTCTCTAAGTCCTCAAGTGATTGATGATGAGGATGACTCTATTGAAGAGATTGTAGTTGAGGATGCAAATGAGGCAAGATTAGCCCTAAATGCTCAAGAAAAAGAGGTGAAATTGAGCTCAAATCAAGGCCAAGACAGTGCTGGAACAGCCACGGTTCATCCAAGCCTAAGGAGAAAGAGGTGTTAGGAAGGAGAGAGCCTCCAAAAGAATATCAAATTGGGAACCCTATTCCAAGGGATATGCCATTGCCTAAGTCCTTGACTAGATTTGCTAAGAAAGGGTAAGAAGAAGATAGGCATGATGTGTTTGATATGTTAAAGAAAGTGGAAGTGAACATACCACTTCTTAAGATGATAAAAAGCATACCTAAGTGTGCAAAGTTTTTGAAGGAGTTGTGTACTAATAAAAGGGGATTCAAACCATTGGCTACAGTTCAAATGAGTCCTAATATTAGTGCTGTCTTCAAGCCACAACTCCCTCTAAAGTATAGAGATTCAGGGGCATATACCATTCCTTGTCAAATAGGGAATGTGTTTGTTCAAGAAGCCTTGATTGACATAGAGGCAGCCATCAATATGATGCCCACTCACATTTATTCTTCTCTTAATCTTGGTGGTCTTCAAGATTGTAGTGTCATTTTGCAACTAGCCGATCGAAGCACTAGGAACCCCAAGGGATTCTTGGAAGACATCTTAATGAAGGTTAAGGACTTGGTTTTTCCAGCAGATTTTTATGTGTTGGATATGCAAGAAGGAGGCCAAGGCACACTCATTCTTGTGAGACCTTTTATGATGACATCAAGTACTATATTGAACATGAAGGAAGGTAAACTTACCATGGAGTTTTTAGATAGCAAGATTGAATTTAACATATTTGATAGCTTGAAAAACTCTTATGTTGATTATAGCCTTCATTTTGTGGATTGCATTTATGATACACTTGATAGAATCATTGATGAGATTTCTATGCATTCTAGCTTGGATGATGTTGCATCTTTGCCTAGCTTTACTTGTTCATGCACTCATGACTCTATTTGTGTGAATTGCAATAACATAGTGTTAATTTTGTCTAATTTGAAATCTCAAGATGAATTGCATTCACTTGAGCATGAGCATTTGAATCACAGAACACTTGATATGCATCACTCATCTACATGCATTCCATTTGAAGCACTTGTGTTGTCTAGTTCCTCACATGACCAAACATATGCTTCTTTGAGTGATTTGCTTGCATTAGATGAGTTTGATGATTTGAGTATTAATTTTGAAAATTCTGTTGATTTAGTGATTGAATCAAGTGATGAGAGTGAAATTGCATCTAATGATGGCCCTAGTTGTAACACTTGCCCTGAGTGTTATCCAAAAATCATATAATTCAAATAAACTTAGTGTGGTTAAGGAGTTGATCCTCTAACCAACTTAAAAAATAAATTATTTAAAACCTTAAAAAAATTATAGATTCTACATATAGTGCACGGAAGCAAGCTAGATAAAAATGGAATAAAAAGATGATGTCATGACAGTAATTTATTGCTGTCATGACAACCCTCCTGGGCCAACTTCCAGGAGGCACCGTTCCATCATTCAACCTCTGATCGAAGTGATTTTAAAGATCACACGTCACATTCAAAGGGTACTATAAGTGTACCAAATTTCAAAAAGATCCAACGGTCGGATCAAAAATTAGACATGTTAAAAGATTAGCTATTTTTGCTGTCATGACAGCTATGACAGCACCTCCGGACTAACTTCCGGGGTGCACCATTTCATCACCTGACCTCCGATCAGAGCAATTCCAAATCCCACATGTCACTTTTAAATAGTACTATTAGCATACCAAATTTTAGAAAGATCCAATAGATGGATTAAATTTTGTACATGTTGCAACATTAACAAATATTGCTGTCATGACAGCACCTTTGCTGTCATGACAGCTCCTCTGGACCAAATTTTGGAGTGCGCCATTTTTCCGTCCGATATCCTCTTGATATGATTCCAAAGCCCACACGAAGCTTATAAAAGGTTTTATTTGTGATCCAAATTTTAGATAAATCTAATGGTCGGATTAAGATATGGACACCCGGATGCAAAAGTGCAGGTTTTGGGTACAAACCATTTTCAAAATTGTCCAAATCTCATCCTAATAGTCACAAACTTGTGGGAACACTTTGGACATGTTAAATAGGACTAAAAACACTTGATAGAACATTTAAATGGTAGAAAAATCCTTTATATCAAAATTTGACCACTCAGGTGCCATTTCCCAAAATGGACCCTAAACCCCCAAAATGCACAAATCATACAAGAGTGGCCAAAAACTATTCCAAATATCATATACACATATGAACACACATGCTACACATTTTTACTTGGCTCAGAGATCTCTGTGGGGCCCACGCACCCACTCTCTCTATGCAAGGTATATGTTTGTCCATAACACACCATTTGCAATGCAACCACTTTGCATTTGCTTGTGGAATCACATATATATCAAAATAAATATTTGCTTGTAGTGGAAACTTGTTCTACTAAATAAATCCATCAAAACCACATACTATAGCCAAGTTTCCTAGCCACAAGTCTACAAGCAATCAAAAATTCATACACAAGCTATACAATCCACACATACTCACGCACATATACATAATCATATCCTACTGGCACCCTAATCCTAAATACATTACAATAGATTTGCTCAAAAGAAAGGGGTTGCAGTTCTTTGCAATTCACAAACAACCCCTAGCTCTACTCCTTTCCTGGTCCTCCATTGGTTCCTTCGCCTAGACCTAGAATATTGAAAAGAAAGGGGTGAGATAACTACAGTCTCAGTAATAGAGAAATCTACATTGATTATTACAAAGCAAGCCATAATCAAATAAGCGAATAATAAATTCAACATAGTATATAATTTAGCCATTTAAAATGCATGAATGCATGACCTAGGCCGGTATGGCCTTTTATGACCAACAAAATACCCCCTGGCACTCTTTAACTCACAAGTAAACCTTATACCTACTTGTACCTCCACAGGGACAAAACATAATCCAAGGCATGATCTAATCCACTGAACCGCCTATGTCCCTTCGACGTGAATCTTGAGCAGTCAAAACTAACTCCCTCCCAGAACCAGCCCGACTTACTCTTTATGTGAGGGCTACCTTGGTCTAGGCACTCAACCGCACACTCAATACACTAACCACTTTAGTGCACTGAGCCTATAATACGTAAGGCAACACTGAGTACTGACAGTGTGCCATGGAATATCAAAAGTCCACACCTTCTCATTGGTGAACTCCCACCGAGATCATGCCTTTTATTCATGTCTACCTTTGAGTATTGACCACTTCAATACTTTAAGGTAGTATAACATTTATAAATCTCCCTTAAACGGTTCCTTAGCCTATCTAAGGTACCTTACTTAGTTACGCTTCCTTAAGTGCAACTTCTATTCCTTATGATTAAAATATATATAAACAAATCTTATTTCTATAAAAACATTGTTGTAAAATAATTATAAAACATATTAGCACTATAATCAAAGTAATACCCCATAACCCCTTATAAAGTACGTTTAATCTTTTAAAACATGTAATGCATGATAGCTAGTAATATTTATTCAAAAATAGCTAAAAAAAGTAATAAGAAATATAAATTTTCCTGTTACCTCAACCCTTTGGTACCAAAACCTCTTGTACAAAATAGGGCTCGACTTGTTCCTTAACTTCTGAACAAATTCCACCAACAATTCCTACAACATATAAGTGATCCACATCACTTATCATGTCAAATAGCATTAATGAAGACTATAACTCATACCACACAACTTGGGTCTATGAGCCATAATCCATCCCAATAGTCCATATATTAAACAACCATTCACATAGTATCACTTAACCACCAAAACCATTTATTAGCCATCACTAGGCTAATTTTCAATTTATATAATTTTTAATCAATTAAAAACCTTCACTTAGTGTCACCAACTTTCACCATTAACCCTTATAATGAAAATCAAACCTTAATTTAAATCTTATTAGGCTCAAATAGCAAAATTATAACTAAATCAATAAGCTTAAACAATTGAGGAGCAAAACCCAATCTCTCAGGGTTTAATTTGTGCCCAAAACACCTCTTTTCATCCAATTATCCACTCAAAACATTAGATCACTATATAGAAACTCAAAACATCCTCTCTAGGATTCAAAAAAATAAAAGCTTACAAGAATAAAGCTTTTGGAATCAAAATCCAGAAATTTTCTCTTCCAAAAATTTAGAAAAACAAAGAGGAAGGGAAGAGGATTCAAGTAGGGAGTTTACCTATCGCATAGCCGAGCTCGCCACGGCCGTAAAGTCTCCTAGATTTGAGCCTAACTCCCTCTCTTTTTCCTTTCTTCTTCCTCTCTCTCTCTCTCTCACGCATTTCCTTTCTTTTCCTTTTCCTTTTTTGCATTTATGCGTCTGTTTTTACTCTTTAAATTACTTATCTAAAAGTTTGGAGAAAATTACAAGAAAGGGCCCAACATTTTTTATTATAGCACAAAAGCCTGGGTCAACTTTGGTAATTTTTTCCATAGTTAAAAATCAAATAAAACCAAACTTTTGCTGAGACAAATTCAAACTCTGGACCTCTATTAAATTATTCTAAATTTTAATTTAATTATAGATATTTTATTTTATTGTTTTAAAATAAATTCAAGTCTTAAAATTTTTAGGATGTTACACTAGTTCATCTTCCATATGTCATATTTCATCACATCATTTGATTTCTTCTAGTGAATTTAATTCTAGAAATTTTGACAGCTTTGATCCTTTTGTGCCTAATCATTCTCCAAGGTTGGATGAGTGTTCTACTTGTAATGTTTCAGGTTTAGGGACACTTGAAAGCATGAACAAAGTGATTTTGGGGCTATTAATGATCTAAGGGGCGTGCAAATTGGTGCTGAAGGTCCAAAATCAGATCTAGCCAAACCTGGAATTAATTCTGGAGCAAGCCAATTAGATCTGGATGTGAGGAACAAAGTTGGAACCAAGCAAGTTAATCTGGATGAAATTTTTTACACAGCAGCTGTGAGAAGCTTGGACATGCCACTTAAAGAGGAAGACATTGATCTAGCAAGGCAAATTCAAGTGCAAAAGATCCATCCAAGCATCATTGAGCTGCCCAATCTGGAGTTGAAGCCACTTCCTTCACATCTTAAGTATTCTTACTTAAGAAATGGCAATCAACTTCCTATTATTGTTTCTTCTTCACTAACCCCTATGGAAGAGTCTTTGTTGTGTGATCTAGTGAGGAAGAACATTGAGGCTATTGGTTGGACACTTGGAGACATTCCTGGAATTGGCCCTCAAACTTACACACATAGGATCATGTTGGAGGAAAATGCCAAGGCTATTAGGCAGCCACAAAGGAGGTTGAATCCTCTCATACTTGATGTGGTAAAGAAGGAGGTCACCAAACTCTTGAGTGTAGGTATAATCTATCCTCTTAGTGATAGTGAATGGGTGTCTTCGGTGCAAGCTGTGCCCAAGAAGAGTGGAATTACTGTGGTAAAGAATAAACATGATGAATTGATTCCTACTAGGGTACAAAATAGTTGGAGGGTATGCATTGATTATAGGAGGTTGAATGAGGCAACCAAGAAAGACCATTTCCCTCTCCCATTTATTGATCAAATGTTAGAAAGATTAGGGGGGAAATCTCATTATTGCTTTCTTGATGGATATAGTGGTTATTTTCAGATTTGCATTGATCCAATTGATCAACACAAAACCACTTTCACTTGCCCATTTGGTACCTTTGCATATAGAAGAATGCCTTTTGGATTGTGTAATGCTCCAGGGACCTTCTAAAGATGCATGTTTGGTATTTTTAGTGATTTTATTAAAAATTGCATGGAAGTGTTCATCGATGATTTCACAATTCATGGGGATTCTTATTCTTCTTACTTGAGAAATCTTGATAAAGTCCTTGCTAGATGTGTGGAGAAGAACGTAGTTTTGAACTTTGAGAAGTGCCATTTTATGGTTGAGCAAGGGATTGTCTTGGGCCTCTTGGTTTTAAGCCATGGCATTGAGGTGGATAGGGCTAAAATTGAAGTGATTTCATCTTTACCCTATCCAACTAATGTTAAGGACTTGAGATCTTTCCTTGGCCATGTGGGTTTTTATAGAAGATTTATTAAAGATTTTTCAAAGATTGCACATCCCTTATCTCAATTACTTTAAAAAGATGTCAAATTTGAGTTCTCTCCAAGTTGTAGAGATGCATTTGATGCTTTGAAGGCTAAGCTTGTTTCCTCTCCTATTTTAAGGAGTCTTAATTGGTTGATTCCATTTGAGATTTCATGTGATGCCTCTAATTTTGTTGTTAGGGCTATGTTAAGACAAAGGAAAAACAAGCTACCTTATGCCATTGCATATGCATTTAGGACTTTAGATAAAGCACAATGCAATTACACCACAACTGAAAAAGAATTGTATGCATTAGTGTTTTCTCTTGACAAGTTTAGATCTTACTTGTTGCATTCCAAGGTTGTTTGTTTTACAGATCATGTAGCCTTGAAGTACCTTTTAAAGAAGAAGGACACCAAGCCATGTTTGCTTAGATGGATGCTTCTACTTCAAGAGTTCAATTTGGAGATCATTGATAGGAGTGGAGCAGCAAATCATGTGGCAGATCACTTGAGTCAATTGCCTTATGACTCCATTATGGTGGATTCCTCTTTTGATTTCCCTTGTGATGAGTTTAGGGATAAGTCATTATGTGCTATTTCTTCCCATGATGTTGTTTGGTATTCTGATTTGGTCAATTTATTGGTGTATAATGTGTTTCCAAATAGGATTACTAGACATGCTAGGGAGAAGCTTGCTAGGGAAAGTAGATACTATGTTTGGGATTCACCTACTATTTGGAGATTATGTAGTAATGGTGTCATTAGGAGATGTGTCCTTGATGTTGAGATTGATGATGTTTTGAGGATGTGTCATACTTATGCATGTGGTGGTCATTTTGGGGTTAGGAGGACTGGGAAGAAGGTCTTAGATTGTGGTTTATATTGGCCATCTCTTTTTAAAGATGCACATCAATTTTGTAAACCATGTCATGCATGTTAACATTTTGAGAGTTTGGGAAAGAGACATGAAATGCCACAGGTACCTATTATATTTTGTGAGATCTTCGATGTTTGGGGTATGAATTTCATGGGTCCTTTTCCCTCTTCTAATGGTTGTGAATATATATTGCTCTGTGTTGATTTTATTTCTAGGTGGGTTAAGACTATCCCCACTTGAACTAATGATGCCAAAGTTATGGCAAAGTTTCTTTTGTCTCATGTGTTTTATAGGTTTGGCATCCCAAGAGCAATCATCACTGACTAAGGGACACATTTTGTAACAAGACTATCTCCTCTTTGCTTCAGAAATATGGTGTTCTACACAAGGTAGCAACCCCATATCATCCTCAAACAAATGGCTTGGCCGAGTGTTCGAACAAGGAGATCAAGTCTATCCTCCAATTCCAGCATTAATTTCGTCTATATTCAGTCACATATTTTCCAGATTCAAGATGTCTTCTCAAGTTCAAAGTCTGATTGGTTTGAAGATGAAGAACATGAGAGGCTGATTTTCCATTGAGCTTTAAGGAAGATGAACTTGTGATTTGAGTATTTCAGAATTGCCTTCCTTATTTGTAATTTCAATTATGCAATTCCTTCTATTTTCTTTCAAGGATTCAAAATTATTGTTCAGGTTGGATTGTGATTTTGATTCCAATTACATGTTAGAGTGAAGTTGTGGATGTTGGATTGATATTTGATTTTGTATTTCAGTTCTGGAATGTATGAATTCAATTGAGTGTTCTTGAATGTGTTCATATGTTCTTGATATTCTTGTTCAGATTTCTCCATATTTCAAGCTAGATCCATATGTGTTTATATGAATTTGGTTTGAGAAGTTTTTCTACCATTTAATTTGGTCTGAATTGAATGGCTATGAACAAGGCTGATTTACATTGTCAATTTCACTCCACTTGGCTTAAATTCATAATGATCATTGGATGCAATGTTTCACAACACTTTAAAGGTTTTAGAGTGTTCTTCATTAAGCTAATTGTCATTACATGTGTGGTTGCAATTCTGGAATTCAAGGATTATTACAAAGGATTCTAACTTGAGCTCATCATCTCATTCATTCACATCAACACATTTAAATCAGAAAATTATAAACATTTAGTTTTTGTATTTTAGACATAGCTGAAATATATCTTCATTCCCTTAATTTGTTAGCAATTGAACCATAATTTGTATGCATTGCTCTCTTGGAAGATGACCTAGAATGCTCCCGAGTACATTCTAGTTTTCATTGATGGCCTAAAGCGACTTAGGGTTTCATCAGGTGCAGATTCTCACGAGTAATTTCACAGGTGCTCAATCTATATAACACAGTACCCCTCAATCAATTCCCAACACTTTTCACAAGTATTGATTCGGCTAAACTGAATCAATCTACATAACACGCAAAATAGTTCAATTGAACTCTTTTAAATTCATTTATCCATTATTTATAGTCATTAGCCCTATAGGCCACTCAAACAACCATAACAACCCCTTAACACATTTATTCAACCAATTTCTTCCTTTAACCTAACTTGTAGGTCATTTTGAGCTTAAACTCTCAAAGCCTAACAATTCAACTACATACTAGTTATAAAACCTTAGTTTTGCACTTGATATCTCATTTTAACCCTTTCTGTTAGATTACAACTTCTGAGAACCTCATGATTTGATTTCTCAACCGATGAAATTCAATGAAAAAGGGGTGGAATTGAAGCTTGGGATTGTGTGAAACTTACCTAGCAAGTTATTAATCGAAGCAAACTCTCGAGCTCCAGATATTGCTTGCTCTAGCAAAGCTGAACATCTCCACACCTCCAGATATGTTTCCAACCTTTTTCCTTTTGATTTCATGAGCATATCATGTTAGCTTTAAGTGATCCTTGGACAATGCGCCGCAACGTATGCATCTTCTGCCACAGCGCACGGCATGATGAGTTCAATCTCACTTGTGCTTGTGCGTTTTGCCCTAGATTGCCTTTCTACCCTTGAATCCTATCAATACAACATCCAAACAATATAAAATACTAACTCAACACCTAAACCACAATCAATCCACAAATCACTAATTTACCCCTGATTAGCAACTACTTCTTAAGATTGAAATTCAGGATGTTACACCATTCACCTCATTGAATAACTCTCTACTACCAATTATCATAAGTAATTATAAGTAAATATAGTATAATATACAATTAAACATAGCATATATAATAGATTTCACCTCAAAGCACTACACCAATATAATATTTCACCACTAATCACCACTTTTATAAGCCATTTTCACGATAATTCATCATTAATAGCATGATCTCTACCATTTGAATCTTTGAATCACCCAAATTGAAACCATAAGCTTACCCTAGATTAACGCACACATACTTATTAGCCCTAAGCACATCTTCAATGATAGAATCACTCAGCCAATTGTGTTCTATCTCACTTCTGGACTATGGTTTTCCCCATTACACATAATAGGGTGTTTTTGGCTACAATGTCACATCACAATGCTAAAGGGTCCAAATCTCCAACACTGCACCTCAACAGGCACTAAGAAGATCATCTCCAACACTGCTCCTTAAAAGGTATTAAAGAGATACAGTTCTCCAACACTGCACGAGTACTAAGGAGAATAATGCCATATGGTCTTTCACTACTTCTCCCTACGAGTGAACTCCCACCCCTATGATTATGCTTCCATTTAACCCATATGTTTACATTTCAATATATATACATATATGTACATAACAATATATTTAACCTATTTATTTAACTAAAATCCCTTTTCATGAAATAACTATGCAATGTGTCAAAGGATGGTTGGTTTAAAATAGTTTCATGCAATAGATATCATACTTTTAGAAAGTCATAAGAGATAATCAAACAGAGAAAGTTATTCGGTTACCTCAACCCTTTTGTTACAAGAAAGGTTACCTGTGGACTTTCACAACCACTAACAAGTTGCTACAAGCTTCTTTTCTCACTCTATACATGGAATATGCTAATCTACATACAATTAACAGAATTAGTCAATTAACTAAATAGACCAAAAGTACTCAATTATCGTTTAAAGTTATATTTAGCCACTCATTCACTTTCACTTAACTAATTTACGTCTATTACCACTCAGTTGTCACTTTATATCACTTCTAACAATCTCATTTCACTTCTACTCAATTTTCACCCTTTTTTCCTTTGATTTAGACTAAATTTAAGCCTATAGCTTCAAAGTTCTATCGTTCAACCCCACATCAATTACAAAGCCTTAGTTTAACTCCCAAGAACCTTTTTATTATTATAGGATAAGAAATTAACCCCTTAAATTTCCCCGATTCAATTTCTTTATAACTTATACTAAGAGAAATTATAGTAGAATCGAAGCTATGGGCTCTTCAAGAATTACCCGATAAGCTATCGGTCAGAAATGCTTTTTAATGCTCTAAAAACCTTTACCTTAGCTAAGTTCTCTCCTCCTCTCCTCCCTGCTCATGCTTTTCTTTTGTTTCTTTCCAATACCCACTAGCAGACCATGACTTATGAGTTGATTTTCTATGCCATATGTCATGGCACAAACAGCTTGTACTACAACGTGTAGCACAATAAGGAAAATCCTCACCGCACACACATGCTTCATTTTAGAATATGGTTCTTCCACCTATATCTATTCATTAAACATCCTAAAGAATTAAACTATCAAGTTATCATCCAAAATTATAATCACTCACTAATTACTAATCCACTCTTAATTAGCAACTAGTTTGATGATAAAAAAATCAGGATGTTATAGTTCTTTCCTCTTTTTAAGAATTTTCCCCCACAAAATTCATAAAACACTTAAACATATACCTGTAGAAATAAGTGGGGATATTGTTGCCTCATTTTATCCCTTCTTTCCTAGGTAGCGTCACCATAAACCATGCCTCACCATAACACTTTTACAAATCAAATGGTCTTATTCCTCAACTAGTTGTCTGTCACATCCATGATCTACTCTGGCTTAACCCCATAGGTCAAATTCTCCTGCAATTCAATCTTCTTCTAGTTCTATGACATGAGAAGGGTTTGGTTGATACTTCTTGAGTTGAGATATGTGAAACACATCATGCACACTCGATAATTATGGACGGTAAAGCAACTAGTCCAATTCTCTCCAGTATCTTAAAAGGACCGATGAATTGAGTAGTGAACTTCTTGACTCTAATCAATCTCTCGAATCCTATAACTGGTATAACCATCAGAAACACATGGTCTCCCACCAAAAACTCTAATGGCCTTCTTTGCCTATCTACATAACTCTTATGTCCACTTTGAGCCGTTAACAACTTTTTCCTTATCAGCTCAATCTTCTAAGTCTTCTAATCCATAATGTTTAGTCCCAACATACTCCTCTCACTTAACTCTATCCAATATAGAGGCGATCTACACTTTCTCTCATACAATGCCTCACATAATGCCATCTTAATACTAGAGTAGTAACTATTATTCTAAGCAAATTCAGCTAAAGGAAGATGGCTATCCCAGTTACTCTTTAACTCCAATACATAAACTCTCAACATATCTTCTAGAGTCTATATAGTTCTCTTCGTTTATCCATCCATCTAAGGATGATGAGCTATACTAAATCTCAACTCAGTACCCATAACTTATTGTAAAGCTCCCAAGAAATTAGATGTAAACCTCATATCTCTATCAGAAACTATATTCTTTAACACTCCATACAACCTCACAACTTCTCGAATATAGATTTTTGCCAACTTTTCTATAGAATCACTAATTCAAATAGCTAGAAAATGAGCTGACTTCGTGAGCCTATCAACAATCACCGATATAGCAATGTGCCCTAACTGAATTATCGACAACCTAGATATGACATCTATTAATATACTATCCCATTTCTACTTAGGGATATCCAGTGGTTGCAACATTCCTACTGGCCTCTAATGCTCTATCTTAAGCTTCTGATAAGTTAAATACCAAGTCACAAAGTCGGTTAGTCTCTTCATACCTAGCTACTACTAATACCTTATCATATCTTGACATATCTTTATAGCTCTCGAATGGATCATGTATATACTATAATGAGCTTAATTCAAAAAAACCTTCATCAAATCTGCATCATCAGGCACACAAATCTTGTCACGGTAGACTAAAAACCCATCATTATTGAAACTAAAGTCTCTAGCCTGGTTTGCCTCAATTTCTGCTTTAATCTTAAGAAGACATTCATATTCTAACTGTGCCATTCTCAATTTCCTCCAGAAATCGCTACTAAACAATATGAAATAGGTAGCAACTAACACCTTTAGTGGCATATCCTGTTGTGACTTAAGAAAAGATTCTATCAATCTATTATCCTGTACCATTAAACTTTCCATGTGCAAAGTCTTCCTAGTCAATGTGTCAGCAACCATATTCACCTTACCTGGATGGTATTTCAACTTGAAATTGTAATCTTTAAGAAGCTTCATCCATCTCCTCTACCTCATATTCAACTCCTTCTAATCTACCAGATACTTCAAACTCTTATAGTCGCTAAACATACTAAACACTGCACCATAGAGATAATGGCGCCAAGTATTTAGAGCAAAAACCATGGCTGCAAGCTCTAAATCATGAGTAGGATAATTCTCTTCATGCGGTCTTAATTATCAAGAAGCATAAGCTACTACTCGACTGTCTTGCATTAAGACACAACTTAAGCCTCTCAACAATGAATCGATGTATACCTCATATGGAAAATGTAGGTTAGAGATAATCAATACTAGAGCTGTAGTTAACTTCTCTTTCAGCTTCTGAAACACCATTTCACACCGGTCATCCTAAATATAACATTAATCCTTCAGTGTCAACTTGGTCAAAGGAGAAGCTATCTGGAAAAATCCTTCGTTAAATTTTCGATAATAACTAGCTAATCTCAAAAAACTACATATCTCCATGACTAAATTGGGACGTTCCTACTTCAACATTGCATCAACCTTACGCGGATCCACATAAATCCTATCTGCAGATACCATGTGTCCTGAAAATATGACTTCTTGTAGCCAGAACTCACACTTATTGAGCTTGGCAAACAACTTCTTATCCTTCAGAATATAGAGCACAGTCCTCAAATGCTTTGCATATTGCTCCTCATCATCAAAATAAATCAAGATGTCATCAATAAAGACTACAACAAACTGATCTAAGTATAGCCTGAATATATGGCTCATAGAATCTATAAACACTACAGGCACATTGATCAAACGAAAAGGCATAACCAAAAATTCATAGTGGCCATACCGAGTTTTAAAAGCTATCTTGAGCACATCTACTACAATAACTCTCAACTGATGGTACCCTATCCTCAAGTCTATCTTGGAAAAGACTGAGGCACTAGCCAACTAATCTAAAAGATCATAAATCCTCAGCAAAGGATATTTGTTCTTAACAGTTACCTTGTTCAGTTGCTGATAATCAATACAAAGAGGCAAACTTCTATCCTTCTTCCTTACAAGTAAAACTTGTGATCCCCAGGGTGACATGCTTGGTCTAATAAACACCTTGTCCAGTAAGTTTTCAATCTACTTTAATTCTGTAAATTCTAATGGTGACATTCGATATGGGGCCTTTGATATTAGTTTAGTTCTAGGAACCAAATCAATTGAAAATTTCACTTCCCTCTCAAGAGGTAATCCGATTATTTCATCTGAAAATACCTTTAGGAACTCACTCACCAAGCCAATCTTCTCTATACCACCATTATAAATCATATTGAAAGTAAAGAACACCATGTACATATCAAAGCTCAGGAAGCAAAATATTTAAAAACAAGGCCAAAAATGTCATTTTTTAAGTATTTTAGTATGTGCGCCGCGACTCATGGTCCATGCACCATGGCATGTGGTAAAGAGAGGCCAATTTTGCTACTATACCATGTACCACAGCACATGTGTCCCTGTCATGATAGCAAAAATGTTGTCATGATAGCTTTTCAGGATGAACTTTGAATGAGTGCCATTTTCTCATCTGATGCTCGATTGGAGTGATTCAAGCACCCATTCAAAGCTTATTCAATAAGCTAACTAATGGTACAATTTCATTATGATCCAACACCATATGGGAATTTTAGACACTACGATGCAAAAGTTAAGTTTTAAAGTGATTTTCAAGCATCCAACTACCAAAAATTCAAAACTTATACCATTAACCTATTTTGAGGCTTGAATGAAGTTCAATAAACCAAAATATACCTGATTGAGCATTTAAACAACTAAAAACATACCAAACATAAAATTTAGCCACTTAATGCCAATTTCACTCGATATGGCCAAAACATAAAATCAATACCACATACACTATGTGACCACTATTACTACATGATACATCACATATACCTTATCACCATATGTATACAACATTCTTTGAACTTGTATTAGTATTTTACCCCATCACCACAAAAATCACCACATATTCATATCATATATAATATTGGGTTAAAATATAAAATTTATACAAGGTAATAAATTATGTAAATTATCTAGTTAGCTCAACCTTTTTGTCACTAAAAGGGTTACCCGTGGTATTAAATCTCTTCTTATGTTAAGGCAAGTTTTCCCACACCACAATCTACATCAACAAGTACTATATGTTAATTTTTAATTAACATAAGCACTATTAGCTATCAATAACATCCCAATTCTCCCACTTCTCACTCATATTCTCAACAAAGAGACTTGTCAAGATTACAATTTGTCCACACATTTCCCTCAAGCCTCCCTTTAACTCTATCACAACATAACACTTAATATCTTAACTTGTCTAACTTCAAAACCCTACAATCAAGCTAGGGCTTGGTCTAACTTATACCAAACAATAGTTTAGCTTTATATTACCACTTATCCAAGGTTAAAAAACCTAAATCAAACCTTTAAAGTCAATTTAAATCTTTAAAATATAGACTCATAGCTTAATTCATTCAGAGCAAATTCTCCCACTTCTAAATTCCATAAAAAATGAGATGAAAAGTTAGAGGAGAAGGGTGGGAAACTCACTCAAAAGTTTGAAGGCCTAATTTAGCTTTAAAATCCTCCCAAAATGAAGCCCTAGCAGTGCCCGTAGCCTTTCCCTTCATGTTATAAGACTTTCCCCCACAAAACTGCCTTTTTTAATTATTTTTGTATTTTTAAGCTGTTTGTCTGTGCCATACACCATGGCGCATGCCATGTAAGCCATGGCTCATGATACAACGTGCAAAATGTCATTTTTCCTTCCCCCTGATGCCACTCGATCTGATCCAACTTCCATCCTAACTCAATTTAGAGCCAAATATGACCCAAAAATCCAATTAGCAACTTAAAAACATAATTAAATTAATTAATCATTTATTTTAGATTTAAAGTTTTTCTGGATGTTACAATAAGCTAACTAATGAGATAGGTTTGGACATGATCTAATGGTCCAATCAAAATTTAGACACCAGAGTACAAAAAGTCACCCTTTAAAAAAATTTAACACACTCAAGTGCACAAATCAATCTAATTATCTTATTAGACCACATAAGGCCTTAAACTAAGGCCAAAAGGACCTAACACACTTAATTGACCAAGTTATATAGCAAAAACGCACATATATAATAATTTGGCCACTCGACAGCCCATTTCCATAAAATATAAATTTGCACAACTTGGCTCAAAACTTTCCTTTGGCCATTTTCACCACATTATCACCACACATTCACCACTATACATATTCACAATATATACATAACTTAATCTTAGCCCCAATTACTCATTTCATTACATACTCACACACAAGTACTAAGATTCATAAAAATCACTACAATTCTTTACAAATCACTACTTAGACATGCATGCAATCCCTATAGCAACTTATATATATATATATATAGAACATTCATATCTAGTTAGTTCATTACATAAACTCAAAGGGTCTCACAACCACGGCACCACTATGCTGGTCCACACTCTTTTCCCTTCCCTAATCACTGCTCTGTCCTGTAAGAAATGTAACAATGGGGATGAGATAAAAATCTTAGTAATAGAATAACTCACTACTATTGACTATCATATGCAACTATATGAAAGCATAACATAATATACTATTAAACATAACATATACATATGTTTCATTCTAAAATCACAACCAAATATTTCAATTCACATCTTTTACTACTATAATCATTGCTTTTCACCACTTTTTCACATATATATACATATAGCATGATCACTATTAATGAAACCTCCAAATCACCCTGACTCGAAACCATAGGCTCGCCTTAGACCAATATACACTCTCATTAGCCTTGAGCTCACCTTAGTGGTAGAATCACCCAGCCAAAGGTGGTCTAGCTCACTTCCAGACCATGGTTTCACCTAATACACATAATAAGGAGTCGTTGACTCCAACTTTGCATCACATTGATACTAAGGAGTCCAAATCTCCAATGCCATACCTCAATGGACATTAAGGAGATAGATAATCTCCAACACCATACCTTAAAAGGCACTAAGGAGATACAATTTCTCCAACACCGTACCCCATCGAGCACTAAAGAAAATGATGCCATATGGTCTTATCACTACACTACACATGGGTGAACTCCTACCTCTTTGATCATGCTTTCCAAACCAATCACCACTAATCTCATATATACACATATAGACATTTCTACATCAAATTACACAATTTCATTTACTCATTTAACCAAAGTTCCTTTTCATACAATAAACATACAATGCTATTAAACATGCTTACCTTAAAATGATTTCATACACTATATGGCATATTCACACACAGTTACATCAACTAGTCAAATAGAGGAAGTTATTCAGTTACCTCAACTCTTTTATCATTAGAAAGGTTACCCATAGATTTCAGTTACCATAAAAGCTCTCTACAAGTTTCTCTCCATAACACACTCATGAGATATGCCAATCTACACAAAAATTGGCACAATTTAATCAATTAGTTCAAAATGACCAAAAGCACATAATTAGTGACTATGGCTATAACTCTAAACTAGTCTAGGACACCTTGGCCGGGTAGTCCTACCATGGATGGTGAGCTTGGAGACCATACATGTGGTTTGGTTTCATTAAATAGCCTACCGGTTTGGTCGGGAGTATTGGAGGACCGGATGGTTAGGGGTCATGCATGTAACTTGTGGTGATTTTATATGGTGTGTTTATTTTACTTATTTTATGGCTTGTTTATAACTTGGCATGTTAATTAATAATGTAGATTATCTTAGTTACTGAGATTTTTATCTCACCCCGTTGTTATCATTTGACAGGTTCTACCACTGAGACTGAGTAAGGGAAGGAATCGGTCAAGGGCTAGTGTACTTGCTACATTATCATTGTAAAGCTCGATTTTATTTTGAGTGGTGTACATAAACTTATATAGATGATATTATATGTTTTCAATTAGGAATGCATATCATTTTGATTGGTTGCACTTGTTTCATACTATGTTATTTTGTATTTTAGCCCAATATTGTATATAATATGAATATGTGGCAATTTTTATGGTGATGGGCTAAAATACTATTACAAGTGCAAGAAATATTTTATCTATGTGGTGACAACGTATATGTAGTGTATTATGTGGCAATAGAGGCCAAATAGTGTATATAGTGTTGATTTGGTATTTTGGCCATATTGGGTGAAAATGGCCATTAAGTAGCCAAAATTTGTGTTTGGTATGTTTTTGTGTGTTTGAATACTCAATCAAGTATATTTTCATCCATTGGACTTGATTCAAGCCTCATAATAGGTTAATGGTATAAGATATGAGTTTTGGGCACTTGGATGGTTGAAAATCGCTTTAAAAACTGACTTTTACATTTGAGTGTCTAAAATTCTCATACAGTGTCGGATCATAACAAAACTTATACCATTGGTTAGCTTATTGAATAAGTTTCGTGTGGCGTTTGAATCACTCTAATCAAACATCAGATGCGAAAATGGCGCGTGTTTGAAGTTCATCCAGAAAAGCTGTTATGACAGCAACCAGAAAAGCTATCATGACAGCATTGCTTCATGGACACGTGCGTTGCGGCATATTTCACACAAGCCATGGTGCACGGTATAGTGAGAAAACTTGCTTTTCTCTGCCAGAACCACAGCACATGGACCATAAGCCACAGCGCATGAACCAAAACACTCAAAAATGACATTTTTGGCCCTGTTTTGAAGTGTTTTGCTTCCCAAAACTTTTTCATGTTTCCAATACCTTTATAAATCATTAAGTTTGAGCTCAAATTACAAATTTGAAGGGTTTTTATGGGATCCCAAGTTTCCAAAATTATTTTTAACAGATTATTAGTTTTAACTTTTATATAGATAATGTGAGCTTAGGAGCAATTCTTGGTCCTAATTATTATTATTTGTTGTGATTGTGTGGTGAATTTTGGTAATGTCAAGGTGGACATTACATAACACACTTTCTTTTAAAAGCATTAATATGAAACTCAAGCATTACATAACACTACTTTTAATAGACTAAATTCTCCACACCCTGTATACAAAGGTGTCTCTGCATCACTGCATATATTATTGTATGCTTGAGATTGCTCAAAAATCTCTTTACCAACATCACAGATCATGTCCTCTAATCGATCAACCATATCATCATTATCGTTAAAATAACATCAACATCCCGCGATTGAGATGTACTCGGTATCGGCATATTCAGCCTTTCACTATGCCATATCCATACTCTATAATTTTTGAGAAACCCCTCACAATTTAAATGTTCATATATCTTATCTATACTTAGCCGCCACTCATTTAAACAATTCCTACAAGGATAATAAAACCTCCCACTATCATCTTCAGCATTGCTTTGAGCAAATTCTAGAAACCCCTTAGCCCTATTAGCATACTCTAGGCTCGTTCGTTTGGCATCTATCCGACTATGATCCATGAATTTGTCTTCCTAAAACATGACACAGTTCATGGATTATCACTAAATCATTATGATAGGGCTAAACGATAAGAAATAAGCATGCTAACACAATAATTTCCAATTTAATTTGGAAATTTTCAATTTTTTTGAGAATATTTTTTTAGAATTGGCTTCCCTCCTATCTAACAAGTATACGCAGGAGGGAAGCCGACTTTATATTTTTTGGCCCTTTGCACATAGAAGAAGGGGTAAAACAATAATTTTTAAAGAAATTTTTACAGAGTTTACCCTAAAAGTTGGACTTTCCACTAAATTTACAATTGAAAAAATATAAGAAGAAAATGATATTATTTAAACTAAATAAACTTGCATGCAATTCCTAATGGCCTCAGGCCTCTATCAGCACTCCACCAGCATACAAAAATTAAACTAGTAATGATGTCACAATAATTTAATTTACAGGAAATAAACTAACCTAATAGAACTTATATAAGCACAACCCATTTCCTTGTAGTAATTTTTAATTCATAGTAATTTGTAACAACTTCCAAGCCTCTAAATATTACTTCTGAAATAATAAATTGATAACATTTTCCAAAATACTTTATCTACGAAGTTGTGATCGATGAAATATACAAATTAATTTCATCATAATATACTTTCAAATGTAAGGCTTACGTGATAAACTTTTATGCTTATATATATAAAACACATAAATACACTTGGTGTTTAAAGGGAAACATTTGCAATTTGCCTCATTTGATAATGTGTCTTAAATCCAATTGCAAGAAACTCACATAGATATGTCATTCCATTGTATGAGACACCAATAATACAACTTTATAAAAATATATTAGGCAGATAACATGTTACAAAATTTTATGCTACAAAACATAATAAAGTTCATTTCAATTTCTAAACTTATGCAAATAATTATAGTACTTTAGTTTTATCAAAGTAATCCCTCTACTTTGTGATCACATAGTTTGATGGAGAGTATAACTTGATACAAAATTTGTCATTCATAAAATTACTTGCCTCAAACCTTTTTTTCATAATTTTCTAAAATCAATAACCAAGTTTGTCAAACGCATATTTATCATCAAGAGGGAATTTCGATCATGTTCATAACATTTATTTAAAAAAGAAATGAGTAGAAAGTTTGTTATCAAAAAACCATAATTCATCTTCCTCTCATTCAGCACAGATCTTATGGTTAAAATAACAATTGAAAGATTTTGGAGTTCATATCAAAGAGATTCCCATTAGATGTAACAACACAAGCACCATTAACTTAGCTAAGAATCCTATCTAATACTCAAGAACTAAGCACATCGATATAAGGCATCATTTTCTAAGAGATCATATGTAAAAGAAGGATATTGTGCTAGAGTTTATACCAACTACCGAACAGTTGGCTAATATATTCACCAAACCTCTAGTTGAAGAACAATTTACTTTTATAAGAAGGGAATTGGGAATGGTAAATCCCAATGAGTTGTGATAATTTTGAGTCAATTCTGTTTTATTTTGAATCTTTTACTAACTTAAGCATTAGAGTTGTCTTAAGTTATTTTTGCAAGGCTTAATTTATGAATCTTGGCCTTTTTTGGATTGTATTAGATTGATTCTTAAAGGAATAAGTCAGAAGATCAGGTATTATCTATTTAAGAGAGTTATTTAAGATCAGGTATTACATGTTAAATCACGTGTGAAATGCATTATTTTGTTATGGCTTTTAATGACATATCATGTGTGAGACCCAACTGGCTACTTGCATGAAATGTCACACAAGGGGTCATCCTGCTTGAGTCATGACAAATCACGCATGAGTACGCCTATATCTCAAGCATGTTTCTTATTACAAAGAAGTATCTCTTTAAGACATGACAAATCACGCGTGAAGGATGAAGTTTTCCTTGCGTGAAATATTCTCCTGAGAGCCTTATATTCTTGTCCTGAACATATGTCATATGAAACCCACTGGTGACCACACATGATTCAGCTAGAGCTAAACTTGCAAAATCTAAGCTTGCAATACGAGGACAAATCATATGTGAAACACACTGTGTTACAAGCAAGAAACGTACATAAAGTTTGATAAAATAATAAATCAAGCATGATACCTATCATTCACTATGATCTACTCGTGCCTATATATATCTCTCTTGAATCAATTCTTTCACTTAATGCATGATCTAATGCTTTAAAATATAAATGTTACTTTCTCTAATTTTCTTAATTGCCTCCTTGATTCTTCTTTGACCATTATAGTGTTTGAAGTCAATTACCCATTCCTTTTAAACACTATTTTGTTCCTTAAATTTATCTAATATATTCTTGATCCTCAACCTCATGCCTTCTCTCTAATTTTCTATAATGGCACGAACTAAGGACACTGGCAAGAGAGCAAGTATAGAGGTGACTAAGAAAAGAAAATTCTCTGAGTCCCTGATTGCTGAAGGCAATAAAAATATCTTGGTCAGTCATCCAAGAGGACCAGAACACTAAGGAAGATGAAGGAGCCTACTACATCTTTGGAACCTAATTCAACTACTCAACAAGAAGATGCATTGACTAGACTGGGATGAGAGCTATCTCAGGATGGCAATAATGTGCCTCCTAGTGATTTTTCTAAAGCAAGTACTCAGGAAGGAAAGCTATTGAGTGCTGACCACTAAACTCATTTCAACTAGTTCTTCTCTTTAGGAGTTGTGGCAACTGGTCACTATACAAAATATGATTCTTTTATCAAAGCTCATAACTTTGATATAGATGAATGTTTAAGTGACTACAAAAGATTGCTGGAGCTCAATATTAGCTACTCAACAAAAGTGGTGAAGGCCTTCTATGCAAGCTTTTGCTAGGACAAGCATAAGAAGATATACAAGGCTAATATTAGAGGTTGTCCCATGTTCTTCACAGCTAAGAGTTTAGGGCACATCTTGGGGATAGAGGCAAAAGGCTTGGAGCTACAAGAGTATGATCGAGCAACTCAAAAAAATGCTCCCAGTTCCACTCAAATAAGATAAATACAAGGCAATTATGCTGATAGAAGAAGTACTTAATCCTGGATTCATCTTCAGACCTACCGATTTCCCCTTCAAGCATAAGATGCTTGCTTATATAGTGGTGAGATTTCTTATCAACAAAAGCTTACAGTGTGGGTGCTTGAGTCACTCCAATTAGATGTCATATGAGGAAACGACACACGCCAGAAGTTTGTCTCAACAAACTATCATATAGCAGTAAATTTTTGTCATGCACACCGCAGCGTATGGTTCCACATGTTGCAATGCATGGTACAGAATGGGAGTGTAATATCCTAAAAATTTTAAGACTTAGATTTATTTTAAAGTAAAATATCTATAATTAAATTAAAATTAAGAATAATTTTATAGGGGTTTAGAGTTTAAATTCTACTAAGCAAAAGTTTAATTTATTTTATTTTTAACTATGGAAAAAATTACCAAAGTTGACCTGGGCTTTTGTGCTATAATAAAAAATGTTAGGCCCTTCTTTATAATTTTTTCCAAAGTATTAGATCAATTGTTTTTATATAATAACAGCACACAGAAACACAAAAATAAAACAAAGAAACAAAACAAGACAAGAAAGAAAGGAAAAGAGTACGAAAGAGAGAGACGGAAGAGAGATTAAGAGAAATAAGGAAGAGAGGGAACTAAGGCTCAGATTCGAGAGGCTTTATGGCTGTTGCGAGATTGGTTATATGATAAGTAAACTCCCCACTTCAATCCTCTTCCTTCCTCTTATTTTTCTTGAGTTTTTGGAGGGGGAAAATTCTGAATTTTCATCCCAAAGCCTTTATTCTTGTAAGCTTTAGTTTCTTTAGATCCTAGACAGGATGTTTTGAGTTTCTATATAGTGTTCTAATGTTTTGAGTAGGCACTTAGATGAAAAAGAGAGTTTTAAGGAAAAAATTAAACCCTAAGGGATTGTGTCATTCTCCTCAATGATTTAAACCTATTGATTGGGTTATAATCATGCTATTTAAAGCCAATAAGATTTAAATTAAGCTTTGGTTTTCATTATAAGGGCTAATTGTGAAAGTTGGTAATACTAAGTGAAGGTTTTTAATCGAATAAAAATTGTATGGTTTAGAAATTGGACTAATAGTAGCTAATAAATGGTTTTGGTGGTTAAATGATACTATTTGTATGGTTGGTTTAATATATGGACCATTGGATGGATTATAGCTTATTGATCCTAGTTTTGTGGTATGAGTTATAGTCTTCATTAATACTATTTTCCATGATAAGTGATGTGGATCACTTATATGTCATAGGGATTGTTGGTAAAATTTGTTTGGAAGTTAAAGGACAAGCTAAGTCTTATTTTTGCACAAAAAGAACCCTTTTGGTATAAAAGGGTTGAGGTAACAGGGGAATTTATATTTCTTAATACTTTATTTAGCTATTTTTGAGTTGATAATATTATCTAGAATGCATTACATATTTTAAACAATTGAATGCAAATAAAATGTGTTTTAGAAGATTTTATGGGGTATTGCTTTAATAATAATGTATCTATGTTTACTATCTATTTATTAATGATGTTACTCATAAAAATAAGATTATTAGCATACATTGTAATCATAAAAAATGAGGAGGAAGTGCAACTAGGTTTGGTACCTTGGATAGGCTAAGGAACTGCTTAAATGATGAATTATGAGTGTTATACTACCTTAAGTGTTGAAGTGGATCAATACTCGGGAAAGGTAGAAAAGGGTAGGAGGCATGATCTTGGTGAGAGTTCACTAATAGGGAGATGTAGTCTTGTGATATTCTATAGCTCAATGTCACTACTCAGTGTTGCCTTTCATATGGTAGGTTCAATACACTAAAGTGGTTAGTGGATTGAGTATTTGACACCTCTTAGTGGGGGAGGGAATCTGGCATAGCAAGTGTAAGGTTGAGTGCCTAAGCCAAGGTAGCCCTCACAGGGAGAGTAAGTCAGGTTGGGTCTGAGAGGGAGTTAGCTTTGATTGCTTAGGATTCACATCGATAGGGGCACATGTTGGAAATTGTGCCTTAGGGCCAATCATTGTATATGCACATTGTTGTTATTTAATGAATTTCTCTTTGGTTATTATAACAATGCATGTTCAATATGATAACTGTATTCCTAGACAAACTATAGTGATTGTCCTAAATGTCCCTGGTCGGTTATCTTTGAGGGATCATAGATGAAACAAGACTGGTATGACTTTCATTAATTATAGAGATACAAATTAAAGTCATACCCACTTGAAAGAGTATAAGGTGCTGGACCGACCCATTATGAGAAAGCTGCATGGTACAAGTCATAAGCTTATCTCATATGTAACTATATCACTAAGCCTTTTGATTTGAGATCATCATGGATTCCTACATGATGACCACTGAACTTTGACCTAGTCAAAAGTCACCTTTGACCGGGTGATCATAAAGGCTATGATTAAGTTTAGTGATATTCATGTAGAGGAATATGAGTAGTCAAGATGGAATTTATCCCTCACATTAAGTGAGAGATATTATTAGGCCCTCGATGAGTAAGACTGAGAAAATGTATGACCATACTACAATGAAAAGGGTTTTTCCATTGCTATTGTCAGTCTACTCAAAGATCGAGAAAGTAATGGTCAGGTAAAGGAGAAGGACAATTCCACGTCTCACATTTGACTGAAATATCGCGTGACAAAAGGGATGTGATATGGTTGCATGATAGGTTACATTATATCATCGATCCTCATGTAAATTGGATAGTTGTAATGTCTTGCTAGAGGCTACTTGTAACTTGTGGGCTAATAGTGTAGTTAGCTCACTGCCAATTTCATATGGGCCTACAGGGTCGCATCAAGAACGGCCCAACTCGAGCTATAATGTCCAAGTTCGTTGAATCTGAATATTTCTAGATTCAATGAATGTAATATAGGGTGAATGAATTATATATATATATATATATTTGAATATTTATTTGATAAATATTTATATATATATTTGTATGAAATATAAAATTCAAAATATAATTTTATATATATATGTATATATATATATTTTCGATATATATATATATCCATATATGTGTACATATATATCATATATATATATATGTGATATATGTATATGATATATAAAATTAAATATAGATAATATATATATATATATATATATTTTTGAAATATATATGTATATATATATCGTATATATATATAATATATATAATATGTATATGTGATATATATTATATTATCTTATGTTAGTTTTAAATTTAATTTTATACGATAGATTAAATTTAATAACTAACATGATAAGAGAGAATATCATGTCAGTTTTATAATTTGAATTTATAAGATAAATTCGAATTAGATATGATATTATGGATTAAATTTATATGATTAAATTTATGATATAAATTTAATTAAATTTTCGTGAGTTTTTAAGTGGAAGACAAAAACCCTTATCTATATATAGTATATAGATAAGGATGTCTTATAAAGGTAAAGAGAGGGAGTTAGAAAAGTTCTGACGGCAAAAAACCCTTTGAGAGCCACGAATCACCTTATAGAAAGGAAAATTAACGTTCAAAGAATAACAAATGTTGAGAGCGCTAGCAGGCTGTTCGAGTTAGAGAGCTGTTCATGTGGATACCGATAGAGGGAGCAGATCTACATTGTCAGCTCCTGAGATCCAAATGTGCGCCAATTTCAAAGAATTAAAAGGTAACTCTTCTATCCACCTTGACTTAAACGAGTTCGTTCGGTCCATATCATGATAGGGACTTTAAAATTTTAATCTTTCGCTATGCCTCCCTATCCAATAGTGGTACCAAAGCCAGGTCAAATTTTTGTCTAAGTTAGGTTTTGGTTGATTACGTTCTTAAATCTTCATGTGATGAACTTCTTTGGATGAACATTGCTTTAAGATTTTTGAAATTTATATCTAATATTTTTGAAATCTATATATATGTTTTTCATGTGATTTTTTTGAAACATATATATCTATAAACTCATTTTATATAAATTCAAATTTATATGGACTTAAAGAAATTAATATGATTAATATTTAGCTATATGATGTGCGTTCTCAATATGACTAATTTCGTCCATATAATGTGCGTTCTCAATATGACTAATTTCGTCCATATAATGTGCGTTCTCAATATCATTATTGTTCATTCACATTTTCATATGGTTTAACCATTCTCATTAGTAAGATCGCCATGGCTAACTCTGCGTAGCGTAACCTATTTCATAATTTATAGCCTTTCATTATATATAAATTGTTTATTTGTTGTGTTTTCTTTGCCTTGAAGTTATTTGGGTATGGTGACACATATGGCTCTAGTTTTACAAGGGTTGTAAATTTTAAATATGACCTGCATGTCGTGCCTCTCTCTATAAACTCTGAATATACATTCTTTTCTCATCTCAATCCCCTCATATGAATAAATGAGGTTTCTTGATGTAATTTATCTTCTTAGAGTGGTCCTCTCATTGGCTTGGGATGGACATAGGTTAGGTGAGCCATATTGTGTCATGTTTAATTATGCTTTTGATTAGATAATAATATGCATGATTTTGTATGAGATACAATTGCTTTCACTTTACATGATTATTAAATTAATAAATCAAACCCTCTAATCAAAATTTAAGTCACAATGCTGTCAATTAATGAATACTTGTCAAAACTTAGATCACTCAAATGTAGGATCCACCAAAGTGGATACATTTGGGTTATCTTGGTGAGACAAGCATGAGTAATGGTGCTCCTCACAAAGATTCATTATTGTCTGAATGAATTGAGATTATCAAAATGGTTTTATATCTCAAGGCATTAGATGGGATTGAACATGCCGGATCATATGATGATTGAATCCCATAAAGATCTAAGAGTTGCATGTGATGTAATTGGTAAATGAGTTACCTACCTAAATAATTTAATTTTAAACATCCTACCAAAGCAGACTTAAATTTAAGTGAAATATGGTCTTAGCCCGCTAATCAAATTTGAGGGTTGTTAGTTTTAGTAGTAGATATAAAATTAACTTTGTGTATTTTATTATAGAATCATGTCGACTAGTAACACTGCTACACTATCGTTGCGATCAGTCCTTGAGAAGCACAAACTCAATGGGATGAACTTTCTTGACTAGTTTAGGAAATTGAGAATTATTCTCAAGCAGGAAAGAAAGGCTTATGTCCTGGATGAACCTATTCCTGAGGAGCTTGCGTCCAATGCTCCAAGAGCTCAAAGGGATGCTTACACAAAGAACACCAATGACTTAATGGATGTAGGATGCCTGATGCTAGCTACCATGGCTCCAGAACTTCAAAGAGATTTGGAACACATGGAGGCTTATGAGATGATTGTACATCTTAAGGAAATGTTCTAGCAACAGGCAAGGCAAGAGAGGTATGAGACCACAAAGGCCTTATACTCATGTAAGATGGCTGAGGGTGCATCAGTTAGCACTCATGTTTTAAAGATGAACAGCTATATTGATCACTTTGAGAGGCTCGAATTTCCCTTAAGCCAGGAGCTGGCTACAGATTTGATCTTGAACTCACTCCCAGAAAGTTATGACCAGTTTGTTATGAACTATAACATGAATGATATAGAGAAATCCATTTCTAAACTGCATGGGATGCTTAAAACTATTGAGCAAAACATTAAGAAAAAGCCTAGCACTGTTTTGATGGTTTAGAAAGGAAAGGGTATGAAAAAGAAAGGCAAAGGTAAGGGCAAGGGAAAGGGTAAAGGCTCAGATAGTAAGACCAAAGAGTCGAACAAGCCCGAAACTAAGCCTTCAGCCAAGAAGGCAAAGCCTCCAAAGGAAGGAGTTTGCTTCTTTTACAATGAACCGGGTCATTGGAAGAGGAACTATAAGCACTACCTAGAAGATCTGAAAAAGAAGAAGGGTAACGGGGCTACTCCTTCAGGTATTTATGTTATAGACATTCACCTTTCTACTTCTTCTGCATAGGTATTGTATTAGATACTGCATGTGGTTCTCACATTTGTATAAATTTGCAGGGTCTCAGACACAATAAAAAGTTGATGAAGGGCGAAGTGGACCTACGAGTTGGAAACAGAGCAAGAGTTACTGATTTAGCCATAGGCACTTATGAATTACTTTTGCCCAATGAGCTTTTGTTAGTTTTGAACAATTGCTATTATGTTCCTACTTTGAGTAGCAACATTGTTTCTCTTTCTTATTTGAATAAGGGAGTTTTTACTTCCATTACTGGGAATGGTAAATGTTTTATTTATCAAAATGACATTTTTTATGCTAATGGTGATTTGCATTTTGGTCATTAACTTTTTAATCTAGAACATCCTAGTAATGAAGACATCTATAACGTAACCACTAAAAGGATCAAATCAAACAATTTGAATCCAACCTACCTATGGCATTGTCGTCTCGGCCATATAAATGAGAAATGCATTTCTAAGCTCCATCAAGATGGACTTCTCAACTCATTTGATTTTGAATCTTATGACACTTGTGAATCTTGTTTATTAGGAAAGATGACAAAAGCACCTTTTACTAGGCATAGTGAGAGGTCTATGACTTGTTAGGATTTATACATATAGATGTATGTGGACCAATGAGTACAACTGCCAGAGGGAGTTATCTGTACTTCATTACCTTTATTGATGACTATAGTAGATATGGATACATCTACCTAATGAAACACAAATCTGAATCTTTTGAAATGTTCAAAGTATTCTAAAATGAAGTACAAAATCAACTTGGCCAGACTATTAAAACTTTTCAATCTGATCGAGGAGGTGAATATTTAAGCCAAGAATTTATTGATCATCTTAGGAGTTATGGGATAGTCTCACAATTAACTCCTCTAGCAATACCACAATGGAATCTGAGCAGAGAAATCGGACACTATTAGATATGGTTCGATCCATGATAAGTCAAGTAGATCTTCCACCATCCTTTTGGGGCCATGCACTAAAAATAGCTACGTTCACACTAAACTGTGTTGCATCTAAGGTAATTGAGAAGACACCATATGAGATATGGACTGGGAAGAAACCTAGTTTGTCTTTTCTCAAGATTTGGGGACACTACTACAAAAAAGGAAATATAAAACGGTTATTTTCCTTACTATTTAATGGTTATGAACCGTTGAGTAAGCTAACGCTGAATATTCTATGACCATTTATTCAACGATTTTTAACCGTTAAATATTTTTCATTTATTCAACAGTTTTTATTCCAAAACCATTGCATAAATTTTTTGAATTTGATAATGAAAAATTGTGAGAGATAATATTCAATAGTTCTGGAATAAAAGCCACTGAATATTTTAATATTATTCAACGGTTATTCATTAATAACCATTGAATATATGTACTTATTCAGCGGTTGTATGATGAAACCACTGAATAGTTTTATGATCATATTCAACGGTTTTCTCTCATAACTGTTGAATATTATGACCTAATTTTTTCCATCGTCCACCTACATTTTTAGCAAGCCCCCTGCATTATAAATTGCAGAATGGTATTCCACTACCCAAACACAAATTTCAGCCAATAATAGTTACGTTTATATATATAAATGTACAATGAATTCCTATAAAAAACTTATATACAACTTGAATTTCTTAAATTAAAGCAATTAGTGATTAAAACATAAAGCTCTAAATTCTAAAATTTGCCTAAGTTTCCCAACTGTCACTGCTACTGGCTGTTGAAAGAAAACCATGCTTCAAAAATACCGTGTGCTAACTCTTCAAGGACTTCTTCCATTTAAGCATGAGTATACCTGTCACAGTATATGTCCTTGTAGTACTATATGCAACAACAACAACAAAAATTAAAATCATGTTTATTGATAAAAACTAATAAAATAGAATAGGAAGACAATTACATCATTCGGAAGAATTCCAGTTAGAGCATGTTGGATTATGTCCTTCATGAGTTTCATGACAGCGTACCCACAATCCCTGACTTTGTTTGCTTGCTCTGGGCACTACAATCATACAATGGATAAAATAACCAAATAGTTAATTAATAATATGACATGACCTATATAGTGACGTTTCTAACATAATTAATGATAAATACATATATACCTTGACAACTGTTGATGATGCTGCTGTATCAAATCGACCGCTACCTTTTACTAGTTGTCAAAATTATTGATCAACATCAGTGTGGTACATGACAATGGCCCTAAAGTGAAATAGAAAACTTGACATGAGAAATATTCATACAAAAAGAACAAATTACATATATGCAAACAAATTAATCAACTTACTGATTAATCGTTTCCACAATATGTGGTCTATTAGACGGATGGCCACTCTAAATATGGTCAAGGTACTACACCCTCCTTAAAGTTGGATTGATCACAAGTAACATCCAGTGTCCCTTATGACAAAAATTACAATTAGAAAGTATCATATAAATAATTAAATTTTGAATAAATTAAAGTGAAGTATCGTAAAGTAACTTACCCTTCACAATAAGGTGCTATAAATATTATGTTCTTATCGACACCACATTGCTGGAAGTACTTTAAAAGCTTCTGAGATATTTTCAGTCCTTGCTTAGGGCTCATTATGTCATGGATATAAGGAGAGACCATATGAGGACTAACAAATATAATCCTCCATGTTATATCTCTTCCAGCAAGCATGGTAATGTAAAGGTTCTTTAAATGTCGAAATAAATAGAACAATATATGATTAAAGTGTGTGTGTGTGTGTGTGTGTGTGTATGTGTAGCTAAATGTCTAATGAAAGGTTTTAGAAATATACCTCATATATAAGTTACATAGAGTAGTGGTAGCCTTTGCATGGTTGAATAAATCATCCAACACCTCATTGTTAACTTGGTTAAAAGACTGTGGATTAGCTTACATGTCTGTAGGGAAAAGGAGCAGCACTCCTTCTTGCATCTCGGCATAGGTCTTAAGCAATTTTCAATTTTTGTTATGTGCGACTTGACTTTTAGAGGCTTGAGGCTGAGGGGCTTTGGGCAGATGGGCTTGAGGGAGAACCAATGTCTATTGGGGAAATGTGATGGATTCCTTTAATTTGTCAGAGCTTTTCTTATCCTTTCCCCTCTTTTGCTTAGTAGTGAATGCTTTCATACCCTCTGGTGCTTTCTTTCCCACCAACTTATCAACAGGCTAATTTTTCCAACATATAAGATTGTTAAATATCAACTATAAAAAAATGAAAAAGAAGTTAATTTTCAATTATGAGTTTAACAAATATACCTTTGAAGATGGTGCTGACATACAAAGAAGACGAATCGACCATGCAACAAAGCTGAGCAATGCATCTACTACTGTCATTGCATCCGGAGTGGAGTAGGGTAGATCATAATTAGGATCCTCAACTGTCTTCAAAGAGACTTTCACTGTCCCTTCAGGGATGTGTTCATTGTGAAACATCACTTGCCTAGCAATGTTGTATATGCACCCCAGTGTAACCACATGGCCGTCTTCTGCCAAACAATCAACGTTGGCCTCACCCTACACAAATTAAAAAAAAAGAAAAAAATTATGTAATATGAACAATAAAAGTAGTATTATGTGTAAGATTATAGTAAAATGAATAATGATAGCTCAGGTAGGAGTTGAGATGGGACTATACAACTATCATTCACACTAGGGCTATTGTTGCCCAGTGGAAGCCCTAACTTATGCCGGCTCAACAGCATATCGATGAGTCTAGATTGTTCTTGTATTTGTTATGATTATGCTAGTATCTGTTGCTTCTATTCTACTAGCTCTTGCCTTAACTCTTGAACCTCAGCAGAAGAAGTAGCCTTTTTACTATGCTTGAACACATCACCAAAGTAGTCTTTTCTTATGACTCTAAAGCCAACGCCCCGAACACGACCAGGATGGTCAGTATTCCCCAACGCCTTCTCCAATATATCCTCATCAATAGTTTGAGTGCCTGCTAATGCCTCCTAAGTCAAAGTCTCCTGTGAAGCAAAAAAAAAGCAAAGTTTATAAGTAAAAACTAATAACGTTATATCAATATATCATTAATACTTACGATTGTTTCAACAACCGCTTTTGTTTTTGGGTTGTCAATATTGCCTGCTTTATTTTTTTGAGTCTCGGCCCAAATCCTGCCACAGGATATAGAACCCTCTGACGCTTGCTCTTTCTCAATCAAGTCTTTTTCAACTCCTGCATATCCCTTGCGTCCAGCCTTATATGTATATTCATTCTTCTTCACCAACTCTTTATTTTTTGCGCTTAATGCCTTTAAAAAAACACAAAACATAGCAAGTCAATTAATATAAAAAGGAGGTGAAAATAAAAGTAATAATAAATAAATAAAATAACATTAATATTACCTTGAACTCTAGACTGTGGCGTGAGTTGACAAAAACTTTCCATTCATCCTCACTTACAATTGTCGAAATAAGGGAGGGAGATGTATCTTTGATATGCTCTATGTCAGGGTTCGCCAAAAATTTACGAGTAACAAAACTTCTAAAAGATCTTAGGGCTATCCCAGCTTTTTATAGAACAAATTTCTTGCGCCTCTCCTCGATCTCAAATCCTGACTATAAGATGAACATGTCAATTTAAACAAACGATTATGAAACATTAAGTTAAAAAAAAGCAAAGTGATAGTATCTTACTATTAAAGTTCTCCACACTGCATCCTTTATTGCTGGAGTTGCATTCTTTCAAGATTTTAAAGTAATAGGCACTGAGGACTTCGCGGCCACACTAATATAATTGATGAAGTTATGACTGTCAACTATTTGATTCTTATTGTTCCACTTGACAGTAAATTTTCTTCCTTAATTTCTTGCTTTAGTGACTTCCTCCATCACAACCAACCCTCTCCTCAATTATTCCACTGAGGACTTTGCATTGATCCAGTTGATCAACACAAAACCACTTTCACTTGCCTATTTGGTACCTTTGCATATAGAAGAATGCCTTTTGGATTGTGTAATGTTCTAGGGACCTTCCAAAGATGCATGTTTGGTATTTTTAGTGATTTTATTGAAAATTGCATGGAAGTGTTCATGGATGATTTCACAATTCATGGGGATTCTTATTCTTCTTGCTTGAGAAATCTTGATATAGTCCTTGCTAGATGTGTGGAGAAGAACTTGGTTTTGAACTTTGAGAAGTGCCATTTTATGGTTGAGCAAGGGATTGTCTTGGGCCACTTAGTTTCAAGCCATGGCATTGAGGTGGATAGGACCAAAATTGAAGTGATTTCATCTCTGCCCTATCCAACTAATGTCAAGAACTTGAGGTCTTTTCTTGGCCATGTGGGTTTTTATAGAAGATTTATTAAAGATTTTTCAAAGATTGCACATCCCTTGTCTCAATTACTTCAAAAAGATGTCAAATTTGAGTACTCTCCAGGTTGTAAAGATGCATTTGATGCTTTAAAGGCTAAGCTTGTTTCCCCTCCTATTTTAAGGAGTCCTAATTGGTTGATTCCATTTGAGATTTCATGTGATGCCACTAATTTTGCTGTTAGGCTATGTTATTAGGACAAAGGGAAAACAAGCTACCTTATGTCATTGTATATGCATCTAGGACTTTAGACAAAGCACAATGTAATTACACCACAACTGAAAAAGAATTGTATGCATTAGTGTTTGCTCTTGACAAGTTTAGATCTTACTTGTTGCATTGTAAGGTTGTTTGTTTTACAGATCATGCGACCTTGAAGTATCTTTTAAAGAAGAAGGACACCAAGCCATGTTTGCTTAGATGGATGATCCTACTTCAAGAGTTCAATTTAGAGATCATTGATAGGACTGGAGCAGTAAATCATGTGGCGGATCACTTGAGTCGATTTCCTTATGACTCCATTATGGTGAATTCCTCTTTTGATTTCCTTTGTGATGAGTTTAGGGACGAGTCCTTATGTGCTATTTCTTCCCATGATGTTATTTAGTATTTTGATTTGGTCAATTTGTTGGTGCATAATGTGTTGTTTGAAAAGCTTAGGCCTAAGACTTATATTGCAAAATCATCAAAATCTTAACATCTCAGAGAAATACGCAATGGAAACAAACTATATGTATTCATATAGATCATTACATGACATTGAAACAAAGAAATAAGGTTAGATTAGAGGCCATGCAATGCGGCGTACAACATATACAATGTGGAATATGGCACAAAGCCACACACCTTGACCTTCTATGTACACCATGGGTGGTGTACAAGCTCGTTTCTATTGTTGTCATTTGACAGCACAAATGATAAACTTCTGGCATGTGCCGTTTCCACATTCAATGTTCGATTGGAGTGATTCAAGTGCCCACATGAAGCTTGTCTCATAAGCTAGCAAATGAAATATGTTTGGACATGATATAACAATTCGATAAAAATTTAGACATTTAGA
The DNA here is from genome assembly GCF_029017545.1 of Prosopis cineraria. NCBI lineage: Eukaryota > Viridiplantae > Streptophyta > Magnoliopsida > Fabales > Fabaceae > Prosopis > Prosopis cineraria. Next base: position 21,664,396 of record NW_026555332.1, on the reverse strand, counting down.
TGTAAAAAGTTATATTTTATAAAAGTTTAGCACACCCAAGCACTCAAACCAGCCTTGAACCATTCTAGGCCTAACACACCTAATTGACTACATTATATATCATGAATACACATATATCAAAATTCAGCCATTACCACAAGTGTAAAATATAGGATAGTCTGGCACTCAAGAGGGGGTGAATTGGGTGACATTTAAAAACTTTTGGAAAATTAAAAATGTGAAATGCTTTAGTTTAAAGGAAGAAGATGAGACACACAAGATTTATACTGGTTCAACCTTAAACTTTGGCCTACATCCAATCCTCAAGATCATAGTTGAGATTTCTAACTAAATTCCAAAGCTTTAATGGGTACTTACTGCCACAGTAAAACTCACAAGACTTAACTTGTCTTGAATAAACTAATAAACCTTGCTACAATCTAGTAAGTTATTACAATCACTTGAAAAATACCTTTTCAAGATTTCAGATGAATGAAAATAAATTTTCACAAAGAGACTCTCTTAAATAGTAGATAAATCATAGTTGAAAACTTATAAACTTGTGAGAGTTTTTCACAATTCTTTACAAAAATGATGAATGAATGCAAGATGTTTAAGCAAAATTTGAAAGATTTGTGAATGCTCAGAACAAAATAAGTTCGCTCAAGAATTAAAAGTTCTCTGTTCAAACTTGATTTTTATCACATATATAGTTTTCATAGTTGTCAGACCATTAGAAGAGTATTTCTATTTGTTGGTGCAATTTCTTGAGAGTGACCTGCTGAATCACTTGTGAAATTGCTCTCAACATATTCTAGATATGTGTATGTGATAAATCACATGTGAACTTCATGATTTCTCATGCGTGGTTTTGCATATGTGAATAAGTAGTCAATTCTGTGTACAAAAACTAGCATGTAAACAACTCATCATCACATGTGAAAATGATTATAGAAAGTTAAACTCATTTCTTTGTGACAAAACTTGCATGAAGCTACTATGCTCTCACACGTGAAATGGCTGCAGAATGTTAAGGCCAATTCTTGTGAACAAAACTCACGTGGAAGCAAAAAGCCATCACATATGGAATTACCAGCTCCAGATTTAGTCCCTTCAGGAGGATGAATCACATATGAATCACAACTTTACTCACACATGAAATTGTAGGAATTAAGACTTAAACTAGTCTTGACACAAATCACATGTGGAAATGCAATGAACTTAAGCAAGATTTTGCATGATTAGAAATATAGATGCATGAATCGCAGATCATACATTTGAGCAAAATGAATTTAGTTTGAGATGACTTAAGACTTAATATAGCAATATGTGATTGTGTAACAAGTGACAAATCAAGTGTGGCTACATCAGTCCTACGTGTGAAATGGCCTTTGACACAATGTAATGAAATACAATTGCTAAATCTTGTATGGAAACTAATAGCTATCTCATGTGATTTTGCATACAAAAGCAAAATTTAAGGCATCACATAATACAAGTGATAAATCATTCATGAATCACTTCTTGACTCTTACATGATCTATCAGTTAGTGTGCCTAACATGCAAAATCTCATGAGTAACAAAGCAAAATCACACGTGATTCTACAGCTCATACTGAATTTAGCTTCTATGATTTTCAACATGCTAGAATGGCATATCTTGCAAGATTGGATATACTAAGATGAGTCTTAATGCATATAAAAGAGACTTATGATGCATTCATTTTAATGGTTATGAAAAGTGATTAAGATCTTAAAGTTTTCACATTGAATCTTAGAGAATCAAAAAGACTTATCCTAAAGTTCTTCATCTTCTCTTGATTCTTCATGCTTCTTAGGGTTTTGTATTTATCCATAATTCTTTATATTTGCACACATAACAAACACCTTTTCTCTTGATTTTGTAATCATCAAAACATATGATCTAACATAAATTTTTCCCCACAAAGTGTAATAGTGCACCATAGGCCATAATCACCACTAACATATTTACAATGTGTTCACAACTAAATCTTAGCTCCAATTACTCATTTCACCACATACTCACACATAAGGTCTAAGATTTACGAAATCACTACAAAGCTCATCAAATCACAACTCAAAACAAGCATGCATATCTTATGGCAATTTATTTACATATTATCTATAAAAGATTCAGTTCATTACACAAACTTTAAGTTCACACAACTTTTACAATTTTAAGTTAGTCCTATCTCTGTCCCTTTACCTGGCTCACCATTATGACTTGTAAAAATGTAATCACAGGGGTGAGATAAAAATCTCAATAACAGAATAACTCTCTAATATTGACTAGCACATGCAATTATAAAAAAGCATAGCATAATATACAGTTAAATATAACATATAACATAAGTTTACTTCAAATTTTATCAATATAAATTATTTCACTTCTTTTATCACTATATTCACTACTTTTCATCCCTTTTTGCATTTAGCATAATCACTACTAACCAAACCTCTAAATCACCCTGACCTAAAACTATAGGCTTGCCTTATACTAGTATACACTCTCATTAGCCCTAAGCTCACATTCAGTGGTAGAATTACCCAACCAAAGGTGTTCTATCACACATTTAGAATATGGTTTTCCCAAATACACACAATAAGGTGTCGTTGACTCCAACACCATATAAGATCGATACTAAGGAATCTAAATCTCTAACATTGCACCTCAATAAGCACTAAGGAGATAATCTCCAATACTGTACCTTAAAAGGAACTTAGGAGATACAATTCTCCAACTTGACACCCCATCGGGCACTAAGTAGAATGAAGCCATATAGTCGTTTACTACACTCCATACTATGGGTGAACTTCCATACCTATGATCATGCCTTTCGAACCAATCATAGATTCTCATTCACATTTATACATGTTTCCGTAATACATAATATATATATATATATATATATTTAAATATGAAATCACCTATTTTCTTTCATCTATTTGATAAAAAACCCCTATCCATGTACATTCACAAAATACTATAAAACATGCTTAGATTTAAAATAATTTCATGCACTAGATAGCATACTTCTGCACACTTACAATAAATTGTCAAATAGAGAAAGTGATTCAATTACCTCAACCCTTCTATCACAAGAAAGGTTACTCGTGGATTCAACAATCACTACAAGCCTTTCTTCATACTCTACCCATGGATTATGCCAATCAACACACAATTGAAATTATTATTCAATTGACCAGGAACACTTAATTATCAATTATGGCTACAACTAGCCATCCATTCTTTTCTACTTATCCATTCTAGGTTCATTACCACTTAATTACCACTCTACAATACTTCAAACAATCCCATTTCACTTTTACTCAACTTCCTACAAATCACAACACTTCAAACAATCCTATTTCACTTTTACTCAACTTCCTACAAATCTCTTTAGGTTTAGAGCAAATAGAGCCTACAACTTCAAAGCTCTATCATTCAACTTTAAACCAGTTATAAAGCTCTAACTTAATTCTTGAGAATCTTTGTATTACTATAGGGTAAAAAAAACCCCTTGAATTTCACCGATTCAATTTTTCTATAACTCATACTAAGAGAAATTATAGTATAATTAGTGGTAAGGGTCGTACAAAGCTTACTTGAGAAGTTACTAGTTGGAAATCTCTTCAAAGCTCCTATGAATGCACGCCCTAGCTGAGATCTCTCCCTTCTCCACTCTCTTTTGAGTTTCTCTTCCCTTTCTCTCTAAATTCATAAGCTATCCACGCACTTATTAGGTCACTTTATGTGCCATGTGTAACATTCAAAAACTTTAAACATGGAATAAATTGACTAATTAAGGGATAAATTAGTTAAAAATGATTAATTAGTTTAATTATATTTTTAAGTTGCTAATTGGCTTCTTGGGTCATATTTGGCTCTAAATTGAGTTAGGATGGGAGTTGGATCGAATTGGGTGGCATTGGTAGGAGAAAAAGTGATCTTTTGCTCTTTGCATCATGAGCCATGGCTTGTGTGTTGTGTCCTGCGGTGCACGGTGCAACATAGGCATAAAATGTGAAAATACTAAAAAAAAGTCAGTTTTAGTGGGAGAAAGCTTGGAACTCGAAGGAGAAGATTCGGGCACTATTAGGGCTTCATTTTAGGAGGATTTTGAAGTTAAATTAGGCCTTCAAAATCTTGAGTAAGTGTTCCACTCTTCTCCTCTACCTTTTCATCTCCTTTTCTTTAGATTTAGGAAGGGAGTAAATTTGCTCTGGATGGATTAAAATATGAGTCTATATTTTAAAGACTTTAAGTGAATCTAAAGGTTTAATTTAAGTTTTTCAACCTTGGATAAGTGGTAATATGAAGCTTAGTTGTTCTTTGGTGTAAATTAGATCAAGCCTTAGCTTGATTATGGGGTTTTGAGGTGTGACAAGTTGAGATGTCAAGTGTTATATTGTGATAGAGTTAGAAGGAGGCTTGAAGGGATTGTGTGAGAAAATTATAATCTTGACAAGCCTCTTTGTTGAGAACATGAGTGAGAAGTGGGAGAATTAGGGATGTTATTAGTAGCTAATAGTGCTTGTGTTAATTGAAATTTAACATATACTACTTGTTGATGTAGATTGTGGTGTGGGAAAACTTGCCTTGGCACAAGAAGAGATTTAGTACCACGGGTAACCCTTTTAATAACAAAAGGGTTGAGGTAACTAAATAATTTACATTATTTATTACTTTGTATAAGTTATTCTCAAGTTGTTCTTATATGACTTGTTATGTATATATGTATAAATTTTGTAAAAATTAACTATTTTAGAAAATGAATGGGATATTGATCTGTAAAATGTTATGTTTTTGAAGTAAATGGTAAGATTAATTATATTGGTTTAAAAAGTGATTTATGCATGGTCAAGTGGAGATATGTAGTGAAATATGGCATATTAGAGGGTAGGAGGTCACCCTAGTGGAGTTAGTGAACATTAAGTTTATATGGCACTGCTAGTACCTTGAGATACTAGGTGTAGCTCATATTTCTCCTTAGTGCTCAAAAAGGGTGCGATATTAAAGACTTACTCTCCTTAGTACCCAAAAGGGTGCGGAGTTGGAGATTATATTCCTTAGCATCTGTAGGATGTGAAATTGGAGTAATGACACCACGATTACTTGTAATAGGGGGAACCAGTGGTTCAGAAGTGATTTAAGACACCTTGACTGGGTAGTCCTATCATGGATAGTGAGCTTGGGGACCATACATGTAGTATAGTTCTATAAAATAGACTACTGGTTTGGTTAAGAGTAATGGAAGACTGAATGATTAGTGATCATGCATTTGAATTGTGGTGACTGTATATGACATGTTTTTATGCTTATTTTAAGGCTTGTTTATAACTTGGCATGTTAATCACTAATGCAGGCTATCTTAGTTATCAAGATTTTTATCTCACCCCGTGGTTATCATTTTACAAGTTCTGTTGTTTAGTCTGAGCAAGGGAAGGAATCGGGCAGGGGCTAGCATAGTTGCTACATTACAATTGTAATGCCTGATTTTATTTTGAGTTATGTACGTAAACTTATATAGATGATAATATGAGTTGCCAACTAAGAATACATGTCATTTTTATTGGTTGCACTTGCATTATACTATGATGTTTTGTATTTTAGCCTAACATTATATATGATGTGAATATGTGGTGATGGGCTAAAATACTAATACAAGTGCAAGAAATTTTATATACACATGGTAATAATGTATATGTGGTGTATTATGTGGCAATAGAGGCCAAATAGTGTATGTGGCAGTGATTTTGTGTTTTTGGCCATATTAGGTGAAATTGGAATTAAGTGGCCAAATTTTGTGTTTGGTATGTTTTTGTGTGTTTAAATGCTTAATCAGGTTTATTTTGGTCAATTGGACTTGGTTCAAGCCTCAAAATGGGTTAATGATATAAGTTTTGAGTTTTGGATACTTAAATGCATGAAAATCATTTTAAAAACTGACTTTTACATCCAAGTATCTAAAATTCTCATACGGTGTTAGATCATAATACCATTAGTTAGCTTATTAAATAAGCTTCATGTGAGTGCTTGAATCACTCCAATTAGACATCGGAGACAAAAATGGCATGCACGCGAAGTTTGCCCTAAAAAGCTATCATGATAGCATTTTTGCTATCCTGACAGGGACACGTGAGGCTAAATTGGCCTTTTTGTACCACATGTAGAGGCACATGGATCACGAGCCACGGTACATGTACCAAAATACTCAAAAATGATGTTTTTGGCCCTATTTTCAAGTGTTTTGCTTCTCAAAACTTTTCCATGCTTCCCATATCTTTATAAATCATTAAATTTGAGCTCAAACTATTTATTTGAAGGGATTTTATGGGATCCCAAATATTCTAAAATTATTTCTAAAAGATTATTAGTTTTAACCCTTCTATATTTAATGTGAGCTTAGGAGCAAGGATTGCTCCTAATTATGATTTATTGTTGTGATTGTGTGGTAAATGTTGGTAATATCAATGTGGAAATTACATTTTGGTATCAGTTTCTTTAGTTTTGAGATCTAGTTGTTGTGATATGTCTATTGCATTCATTTTCATTAGTTGGCAACTTTATGTACATAACTCTATCTCTTTGTCTCATTTCCTTGAATTTCCTACTAATTCCCCTTCTTTACTTGGTTTCTTCCTTAAGAGGGGAGAAAAATGGTTAGAAGAAGCACCTAGAATGTCAGCAATCCACCTAGCAACTTACCGGAGAATGATAGGCCTATACCAGAGGTATAGCCAAAGATCCAAGCAGAACAACAACAAAGGCCCTAGGGTAATAATGCAATTCTAGAAGAATTGCGAGATATAATAAGAAGTATTCAAAGAACTATTTGTGAAAAAGAAGGATGGCAACCTAGGATTATGTAACGACTACAGGAAATTAAACAAGGTGACAATAAAGAACAAATATCTAATCTTAAGGATAGATGATTTGCTATATCAACTAGTGGGAGCTTTAGTGTTTTTCAAGATCAATTTACAATATAGATATCATCAGTTGAGAGTGAACACAGAGGATGTGCCCAAGATAGCGTTTCGCACTTGATACGGTCACTTTGAGTTCTTGGTGATGTCGTTCGGGTTGGCGAATGTGCCTGCAATTTTTATGGATTACATAAACTGTATATTATGTCCCTTCTTAGATCAATTTGTTATCATATTCTTAGACGACATACTGATATACTCTAAGGATGAGGAAGAACATGAGAGGCATTTGAGAACTGTGTTAAGAATTCTGAGAGATAACTACTTATATGCCAAGTTGAGCAAATGTGAATTTTGGCTATAGGAGGTAAGATTTCTCGAACATGTGGTGTTAGCTAAAGGTATTTCATTAGATCCTCATAAGGTGGATGTGGTATTGTAATGGGAATGACCAAGTTAAGTAATTGAGGTTTGAAGTTTTCTGGGTTTAGCAGGTTATTATAGAAGGTTCATTCAAGGATTCTCAAAGATTGTTATTCCTTTGACTCGATTGACAAGGAAGGATCAGCCTTTCATCTGGGATGATTAGTGTGAATTCACTTTTGTGAAGCTTAAAGAAAAGCTTACCTTGGCATCAGTATTGATAATTCTCGATCCACGGTTGCCTTATAAGGTTTACACAGATGCTTCTTTGAAAGGTCTGGGGTGTGTGTTGATGCAAGAAGATCGAGTAGTGGCATATGCATCTAGACAGTTGTGACCTCGTGAGGAGAGTTATCTAACACATGACCTAGAGTTAGCAACTGTAGTGTTTGCTCTTAAGATTTGGCGACATTATCTCTATGGTGTAGAGTTTAATGTGTGCAGTGATCACAAATGTTTGAAATATCTTGTGGATCAAAAGAACTTAATATGAGACAAAAGCGATGGATGGAATTCCTGAAAGATTACAATTTTGAGTTTAAGTACCATTCACATAAAGCCAATGCAGTGGCAAATGCTATAAGTTGGAAATCACTTCATGTGTCTGGATTGATGATTCAAGAACATCAGTTGTTATTATCTTTGTTAAAAGTACAGCTTGAGGCATTAGATTATACTTTGAATGTAGTTTACTCGACCACAATTTCCAATGAATTTTGGAAAGAAATACAAGAAGCTCAGTTGCAAGACAAGTTTTTGTTGAAGGTACGAGACGATATAGAAGAAGGTCGTACTACTTTGTTTTGGTTCAGTGATGACAGGTTCATCCTGTATAAAGACCAAATTTGTATACCTATGGATGAAGATATCAAAAGGAGATTGTTAGAAGAATCTTACCGAAGCAAATATACTATACATCTTGGTGTGACCAAGATGTACTATTACATAAAGAAGTATTGGTGGTTGCAAGGTATGGAGAGGGATGTTTCTGAGTTTGTAAGCTAGTGTCTCACGTGTCAGATAGTGAAGATAGAGCATCAAAGATAGGCTTTTACACTACAACTTCTAGAAATTCCCTAATGAAAGTGGGATAATATTTTAATGGACTTCATGTCTGCTCTATTGAGAACTTAAGCAGTATATGATTTTGTGTGGGTTGTAGTAGATCGATTGACGAAGTCAGCACACTTCTTGCCTAATAAAACCACCTACAGTATGGAAAAGTACACAAAGGTGTATGTGAGAGAGGTGGTGAGATTGCACGGTGTACCCAAGGATATAGTGTCAGATAGAGATCCCCAATTTGCTTCGATGTTCTAGGGAGCATTGCAGAAGGAAATGGGCATCGAGTTGACATTTAGTACCTCTTATCATCCACAGACTGATAGGCAGACCGAGTAAACAATACAGACTTTGGAGGATATGTTATGGTCGTGTGCCCTTAAGTAGAAACATAGCTGGGAAAGCCATTTGCCTTTAGTTGAGTTTGCCTTCAATAGCAGCTTTTACTCGAGTATTTAGATGGCACTGTACGAGGCATTGTAAGGGAAGAAGTGCAGATCACCCTTATGTTTTGTTGAATTAAGTGAAAGGAGTGTGATTGATCTTGATATTGTGGATTAGACCACCAAGAAGATTAGAGTTATTCAACAAAAACTTCCGACTGCCTAAAGCTGTCAGAAGAGTTATGCTGATAAGCGGCATCAACTGTTAGGGTTTGAAGTGGGAGATCATGTGTTTCTTTGAGTTTCTCCTTTGACTAGTATTGGTAGGTCTATAAAGGCCAAGAAACTAACACCTCGTTATATGGGACTGTACCTGATTCTGAGTAGAGTAGGTCCTGTAGCGTATAGGATCGCTTTACCTCTGCCTTTATCTAGTATACATGACGTGTTTCATGTGTCATAATTAAAAAAGTATCAACTGGATTCCTCACACATGATTAAGCTAAAAGAAGTAGAACTTTAAGAGAATCTTACTTATCGTGCTGAACCGAAACGGATAGCGGACCTTAAAGAGAAGTAATTGCATAATAAAACTATCCAATTGGTTAAAGTATTTTGGCGAGGAATGGCTCTGAGTGATGTGACGTGGGAGAGAGAGGAGAGTATCAGAAGGCAATACCCTCACTTGTTCCCATAAGGTGAGTTTGTGCTTGTATTTGAATTGTGGGGACAAAATTTCTTTAAAGGAGGGGAGAACTGTAACATCCTAAATTTGAATTCCAGGAACTAATTGCTAATTAAGGGTAAATTAGTAATTAGTAGATTGATTGTGATTTAAATGTGGAGTTGATAATTTGTGTTGTTTAGGTGTTACATTAATAGGATGAAAAGATTAAGAGACAATCCAAGGTTTAAGGCACAAGCAAAAGTAAGATTTTTCTCACAATGCCAAGCTACGGTGGAAGTTGCATATACTACAGTGCATGGTACAGAATTTGTACTTGAGAGGTTAAGTCAGATCATGAAAAATAGAAAGAGAAAGAGGGGGAGTCATACGTGAGAGGTGGAGAAGCTTGGGAACTGCTATGGCAAGCCATAAGTTGAGCTCTGGAGTCTGCTTTGATTAATAACTTACTGGGTAACAAATGCATAGCTTTATGCTTCAATTCTACCCTTTTTTTATTGAATTTCATCAGTTAAGAAATCAAACCATAAGATTCTAAGGTGTTGTAATCTAAAGGAAAGAGTTAAAATGGGATATTGAATATAAAACTAAGGTTTTGTGACTACTATGGAGTTGAATGGTTGAGTTTTGAGCATTTAGGCTCAAAATAACCTAAAAGTTAGGTCAATAAGAAGAATTTGGGTGAATAGATGTGTTAGGGAGTTGTTATGGTTGTTTGAGTAGCCTATAAGACTAGTGACCATGAGTAATGGGTAAGTGAATTGAAAAGGGTTCAATTGAACTATTTTATGTGTTAGGGAATTCAGTTTAGCCAAATCAATGCCTATGAAATGTGTTGAGAATTAACTAAGGGGTACTGTGCTATGTAGAATCACATCTATTCCTTTCATTTGAATACAAATCATATTGATGCTAGAAATTCTACCCTCAAATTGAATATCTAAGACCTAGGGAGGTTAGCTAATTAGGTTAATTGGCTTAGGATAATTTTCTTAAGTCATGACAGCTTTAGTCAAGAGGAAAGGGAAGCTAAACTTAGCCTAATCATGAGAAGATAATGAGTCCAAAATCAACTAATCTCTAGGGTTCCATTATTGTAAAAAGGAAAGTTCATTTCACTCACTTTCACTAGCATTTTAATTACTTGCATATTAGGTAATTAGTTTAGATAATTAGCTAGATAACTAAATTCCTACAAACTTTGGTTGATTTATTTCACTAGATAACTTTCAATTAGACTTAAAACCATTCCTTGGGAGATGACCTAGGGTTGGCCCTATATTGCATTAGGGTTAGCTTTAGTGTAATTTTGAGGATAAGCGACTAATTTCCTATCAACTGCCTAAAGCTGTCAGAAGAGTTATGCTGATAAGCGGCATCAACTGTTAGGGTTTGAAGTGGGAGATCATGTGTTTCTTTGAGTTTCTCCTTTGTCTAGTATTGGTAGGTCTATAAAGGCCAAGAAACTAACACCTCGTTATATGGGACTGTACCTGATTCTGAGTAGAGTAGGTCCTGTAGCGTATAGGATCGCTTTACCTCTGCCTTTATCTAGTATACATGATGTGTTTCATGTGTCATAATTAAAAAAGTATCAACTGGATTCCTCACACATGATTAAGCTAAAAGAAGTAGAACTTTAAGAGAATCTTACTTATCGTGCTGAACCGAAACGGATAGCGGATCTTAAAGAGAAGTAATTGCATAATAAAACTATCCAATTGGTTAAAGTATTTTGGCGAGGAATGGCTCCGAGTGATGTGACGTGGGAGAGGGAGGAGAGTATCAGAAGGCAATACCCTCACTTGTTCCCATAAGGTGAGTTTGTGCTTGTATTTGAATTGTGGGGACAAAATTTCTTTAAAGGAGGGGAGAACTGTAACATCCTAAATTTGAATTCCAGGAACTAATTGCTAATTAAGGGTAAATTAGTAATTAGTAGATTGATTGTGATTTGAATGTGGAGTTGATAATTTGTGTTGTTTAGGTGTTGCATTAATAGGATGAAAAGATTAAGAGACAATCCAAGGTTTAAGGCACGAGCAAAAGTAAGATTTTTCTCACAATGCCAAGCTACAGTGGAAGTTGCATATACTACAGTGCATGGTACAGAATTTGTACTTGAGGTTAAGTCAGATCATGAAAAATAGAAAGAGAAAGAGGGGGAGTCATACGTGAGAGGTGGAGAAGCTTGGGAACTGCTATGGCAAGCCATAAGTTGAGCTCTGGAGTCTGCTTTGATTAATAACTTACTGGGTAACAAATGCATAGCTTTATGCTTCAATTCTACCCTTTTTTTTATTGAATTTCATCGGTTAAGAAATCAAACCATAAGATTCTAAGGTGTTGTAATCTAAAGGAAAGAGTTAAAATGGGATATCGAATATAAAACTAAGGTTTTGTGACTACTATGGAGTTGAATGGTTGAGTTTTGAGCATTTAGGCTCAAAATAACCTAAAAGTTAGGTCAATAAGGTGAATTTGGGTGAATAGATGTGTTAGGGAGTTGTTATGGTTGTTTGAGTAGCCTATAAGACTAGTGACCATGAGTAATGGGTAAGTGAATTGAAAAGGGTTCAATTGAACTATTTTATGTGTTAAGGAATTCAGTTTAGCCAAATCAATGCCTATGAAATGTGTTGAGAATTAACTAAGGGGTACTGTGCTATGTAGAATCACATCTATTCCTTTCATTTGAATACAAATCATATTGATGCTAGAAATTCTACCCTCAAATTGAATCTCTACACCCTAACAAGCTTTACTAGTGATGTTAGACAATCCAGAAGGCGTCATCACTTTAATAAGCATGAATAACTCTACCAAATATAGATGCAACTGATCCACATACTCCTCATATACAAAGGAATGTGTGGCACTAGAATCAACCAAAGCCTCAATTTGGTGACCACAAATAAAAATCATACCTCAGATCAAGTTCGGAGACCCTCTTCCTTCTTCCTATGTGACTGCAAAAATTGGGCTAGGAATCATAGATTTCTTCACAATCACCTTAACTTTGCCCTTTGGATACTGCCTTGCCAAATGTCTCAACTTGGTGTCATTGCTATGCTAGAGGTAACTTGAGTACACTGACAAGTAGTTAAACCTCTGGATAAACTCTTCCTTATCCAAGTCTCCCTGCTTAAATGCATGAAACTCTTCTTCCTTTTCTGTTCTAAATGAGATTGGAAAATAATGGTTGAAGAGTATCTTCTTAAACTTTTCCCGACCTGGACAAATACCACCGGTCGACCTTACTGACTCCCACCACCTCTTAGTAGCTCTAACTAATTGCACTATGGCCAAGATAACTTTCTGCTTAGGGGTATAGACCATAACTTCAAAGAGAGTCTCTAAGAATTCAATCCATAGTTTTGCTTCCCCCTATCCCATACTTCCATTAAATGTCGATGGGTTGAATTGATAGAGGATTGGATGAATAAATATTCACCATATATGAGTTTAGATTGTTACATGATCTACTTTATATTTTACATGTTATACACTTGGTTTTTGACACCAAATAGTGCATATTAGAGTTTATTTTCCAGTTTTTACCTGTGTTTCGTATATTGACTTCATAAACCCTAATAATGCTACTTGGTTGTACTTTGATACGAGAATGCTTAATTGGATTTTTGGGCTTAAATTCTCTTTTCCTTTCTTTTTAATTGTCTTAGCATTTATTTAGTCTTGTGCCTTTTGTTTTTAGATTTTTCAAGAAGTGAATTTGGAGCTAAGAGACTAAGTCAAGTCAACCTTATTTGAGAAATTAAGTGTAAATGGAGAAGGGCTGATTGGGCGTCCAATTTCAGAATTAATCAAGAGTGATGTGGCATTATATTTTTAGCAAGGAAGATAGTATAAATGGTGCCTAATTACAAAATGTGTGAGGAATAATTAAGTCTAGACCTAAGAGTATTAGAAGCATGGGAAACACATCATCATAGGTCAAATGGAGCATGGGAGGCATGATTTAAGCTGGATCTAAGAGGGAAATGAGGCAATAGCTGAAGCATGACTTGTATTGAGTCACATGGTCCATGCATTGGTTCACATTGCTCATGCTCTCCATTTCCAGCTCATTAGGCGCCACTTTCATGCAATTTTCCAGATTTAATATTTAATTTTAATTAATTTTATCCAACTGGAATAACTGATTTAGATTTTAGCCTTAGAATCATCACCATTAGATCATAATTAGTTACACATACTGAAAGCCAATTTTTTAGATTGGACCTCATTCTATACTTACCATTCTCTCTCTTGGTCTGAATTCTCTCTCAATTCTCTCATCTCCAACTTCAACATTCACACCATTCTTCAAGTTTTAAGAGTTTCAGATCTGGTTCTTCTCCATTGCAGCTCCAAGTTCATGTTTCCAACATCAATTCCTCATCAATTTCGTCTTCTTCCAGCCTCTGTCCAGACTTGTTCATCACATGTTCATCCTCAGCTTTATCATTCCAGATTTGTGCCTTCATTTCCTTCATCATTTTCTTGCATTTTCATTCATGTTCTCCCTCTATCCAGACATGTTTTCCATCTCCTCTCTTTGATTCTTCCACCTTATGTCATTCTCTTCCTCATTCTCCATCACTTTCGTTTTACATCCTTCCATTTCCAGTGTAACATCCCGAAATTTTAATACTTAGATTTATTTTAAAAAATAAAATAAAATATCTATAATTAAATTAAAATTAGGAATAATTTGATAGAGGTCCAGATTTTGAATTTTTTTCAGCAAAAGTTTGGTTTTATTTGATTTTTAATTATGGGAACAATTACCAAAGTTTACCCTAGCTTTTATGCTATAATAAAAAAATATTAGGCCCTTTCTTGTAATTTTTCCTAAAATGTGTTGAACATGATAACAAACCAATCTATATACGGCTGAAAAGTATAGTTCCTGTATCTCATAGAACCTACCGGCACATTTATTACCCTAAATGATGTTATTAGAAACATGGTGGCCAACTCATACAGGGAGTTGTCTTCAACACATTATCTACATAGACCCTCTATTTATAATACTTTGAACTCCAGCTGATCTTTGAGAAAACTAATTCTTATCAACTTATTCAACAAATCACCATTGTCAGCATAGGATGCTCTTCCAACTGTTACCTTACTAAGCTGTTGTGGTCAATGCATAGTCGCTTACTACTATCTTTCTTCCTTACCACTACTACTAGTGACTCTCAAAGTGACACATCTCAAAGCAACCATTAAACTTATTAGGTTTGCATCACGCTATTGATTTAGAACTCAATCTTACCATATTTAGAGGCCAACATCTAGCTCACCCTAAATCTCATACCTTAAAGGCCAACATCTGGCTCACATTGAGTCTCATATGCAAGGGCCAACATCTGTCTCTCCTCAAATCCCACATAAATTATCATATAGTCTCAAGGGCCAATTTTTGATGCTCTTTGATTATCATATGTGCATAAGGGCCAATTTCTGGTATACTCTAAACCTCACTCTTAAACCAAACCAAAGTACACAGTTTGGAAAAACCCTCTCTAAAATTCCATCAATATACTACTTCAACTTTGATAACTCAGATGGTAACATCTAAGATTGAGTTATAAGAATTGGCTTTATTTGAGGTATCATGTCACTTTCACTGCACTACTCTAATGGCAAACCAAGCTAATCTTGCCAACTCCATCTCTTTAAACTCTATGTATCGAGAAGAACACCACATATGCCTAATAGTGTCACAGTGTAAGCTTCTTCACTTGATCAATTGAGAAGAACTTAGACTGGCTAGGAGATACTGAGAAAATTATATGCACCAGTAGTTAAATCATCTTTCTAGTTTAGTCTAAAGTAACTTTAGTTGTGACTAACCAATCCACATCATTATTTTTTATCTAGACCTTTCATATGTATTCTTATGAAATCAAACGTGACTAAACAACCCTCAAACTTAATCCCCACACTTAACTCACCTCATTAACCTTATCAAGTGATTTCCACGGAGTAGCCAATTTAACAATAAATAACAATTCATACAAAAGATGTTTTAATCTTTTTTTAACACATTCCTTACAAATGAAATAATGCATAGCACTGGAATCAAATAAAACTTGTTCTTTGATTGGAAAGAAAGAATCTTTACCTTAAACCAAGTTTAGAGATACTTCATTCTTTTCCTGAGATAATGTCATCACTCCTCTAAATGTGATAGATTGATTGGTTGCTTCAGCTTTTCATTCTGGGCACTGCCTTACTCAATAGCCTACTTTACCACATCTAAAACACCGCCAACACCTCCCACCATGAAATCTATCGCACTTTGTGCATTGTGGTGGACATGTTTTACCCTTGGTCAAAGAAAACGCAATAGAAGCCTATGGTAAGGGTAGTAAAGGCCCAACACTTTTTGCTTCAACTTCTAGGTGATAAGAAAATTAGTCACTTAGCCTTAAAATTAAACTAAAGCTAACCCTAATGTAATATAGGGCCAACCCTAGGTCATCTTCTAAGGAATGGTTTTAGCTCAATTAAAGTTGTTTAGTGGAATAAATCACTTAAAGTTGGAAGTTTTATTACCTAATTACTAATCTAATTATCTAGAGAATTAAACTAACAAACTAAACCTAATTGTTAATGGAGTGGCTTCCCTATTAAAGTAAGAACCCTAGGCTATTGTTTATGGAGGAATCCTAGATTCTAATTAATTATGACAGCTCACTCAACTGCTCTTCCTTGGTTGAAAAAGTGTTTACCTAAGACAACTATCTTAAATAATCTAGCTTTACTAATTCAATTCCTTAGGAGCTATTACAAGCCTTTTAGGTAACCTTACTAGCTTAGCTTAAGAATTAACTAACTGTTTAGTTAAAATTCGTCCCTAATTGTCACTGCCCAAAGCTATCCAAACTCAAGCAATCTTATCAAGCATTCACCATAAAATTACATGCTAGGTCAATACAAGACATTCACCAATTGAAATCACATATAACAATGTAAAATCATGAAGTGGATGAAATTCCAACAATAAGAAGGGCATGAAATTCAACTTAACAATCTTGTTTCAACATTAACAATTACAACCAACTATGAAACTAGAGTCAAATTGAACAACAATCAACAATAGTCAAGCTTAGCTAAGTGAAGACATCAAAGCTCCTCTTCCATCAACTCTTCCCTAGGATTCCATAGTGAATTTAGCTAGAAAACATCAATAACATCTTGCTCCTCTAAGAACTCTAAGAGGCCATGAGGTTGAAGGGGTCTATTGATGGATTGAGCTTCAAATCTCCATGCAATTAGTTAAGTTGTGGTCGGCCAAGGGAGAGAAGAAGAATGGTGAAAGAATTTTTCAAATTTGATAGATGGATGAAGAGTTATGGGTGTTGGAAAAATGGAGAAAGTAGAGAGAAGGTGGAGAAAATAAAGAACACTGTGAATTAGAGAGAGAAAATGTGGGAGATGAATGAGATGGCTTGTGAATCTAAAATGAAGGATGAATGGCATGTTATTTGAAGTTTGCCCTCAACTGAAGCTAATTTCTTGTAGATGATTCAAGAATAAGATTTGTTGATGAAACGAGAGGAGTATGTCTAGGAATCAACTGGTAACGAAAAAAGGGATCATTTGTTTCTTGAACAGTTCTTTCAAAAAATTAATCCACATTATTTAAGCTGATTTAATCTTCTAAAAATAACAAAAATCATGTTCAAGAATCAGCCCTTTGACCTCAAGGAGTGCTAACTTCACTTGCCCTAATTGATGCACAAGTCACATGCCACCTATGTTATATAAATCACATAATTCAATTAAATAACGTGTGACATAATAAGATCTAATTAATGTCTAGAATTAAATTCATAATTAGAAGGGAGAATTTATTAAAATAATCAAGTTCTAGGATGCACAAAATTATATAAAAATTTCTCACACAAAGGAAAACTAAAAAGTAAGTTAAACTAGGATACTTAAGAAAGTGTTGACTTTTATTTAATTACCCCCAAACTAAAATAAATTTTAAAAATATAATTTGACCACTCATCAATTGTACATAAAATGGACTTTATCAATTTTTCTTGTACGTTTTCTCAAAAGTATATTTTTTGGACCAAAATACTCCTAGTGCATTGAACCTAAACACTTAGGTAAAATTTTACATCTAATGCAAGTTGTGTACTTTGAGGTGGTAAAATATTAATAAAAGGGTCCTACTTGACATAGATAAGTGTGTAACAAATGTGTTATATCACTAGGTTGAAACCTTCTAGTACAACTCTTCTTTTTTAAACTTGGAATTGCTCAGGACATAATTGCTTCTTAGATATCCCCCTTATGGGTCCTAAATGAGATGACAATCTCCCATTAGCATATCTTTTTTTCCCTCAACTTTAGTCTCACAACCTCCTCTTACTGCTATCTACAATCTACTACCATCAATTCCTATTTCTAACTAAGATGGCCCTCTTCTAAACTCTTTAAGTGGCTGTAGTCTACCCTCCTCATTTATGGTCCTTGTCTCATCACTATCTTGACTTTAGAGCAAAGCATCATGTTCATGCACTTTGCTCTAAATATCAATCAATATTTCTCAAATTTCTTCCAACAAAGCATCACTGCTTCAATTTCTTAGTTGATCACATATTGGTTGATCACATACCAATTGCTCCATCGATATTGATTAAGGATTTTCTGGTGGGTTTTGGCTCACCATTTCTCCTCTCCTAAGGAACAAAGTACCTATAATGGGGATAGGTATCAAATAAATTCTAAGACAAAGGGAAAGAATTATATAATGAATGTATATAAGTTGCCAATTACTATATAGAATGCATCGCACCAAGTAAAGTATACCAGATCTCGAAACATGAGAAACTAACACCAAACTGTAACGTTCGCCTTGACATTAATATTAATCACTATACAATCACAACAGATAATGGTAATTAGGAGCTATAGATCACTCTTAGGCTTATCGTAAACACAAAAGGGTTAAAATAAGTAAACATTTAAAAATAATTTAGAATATTTAAGATCATATGAAAACCCTTCAAATAAGTTGTTTGACCTGAAAATTAATGGTTTTTAAATATATGAGAAGCATAGAAATGTTTGGGAAGCAAAACACCTAAAAAAGGGCAAAAATACCATATTTGCACATTCTAGCATTTATGCCACTACATGTGGCATAGAGGGCTCAATTTTGCTATTGTGCCATATGCGACGGCATTCACAATTATGCCACAACGCACATGCCAATTTATGACAACATTTTGTTGTCATGGTAGCTTTTAAGGGAAAACTTTTGATGTGCGCCATTTTCACATCTAACATCTGATTTGAGTGATTCAAGCACCCTTACGAAGCTTATTCGATAATCTAACTAATGGTATAAATTTCATTACAATCT
The DNA here is from genome assembly GCF_029017545.1 of Prosopis cineraria. Taxonomy (NCBI): domain Eukaryota; kingdom Viridiplantae; phylum Streptophyta; class Magnoliopsida; order Fabales; family Fabaceae; genus Prosopis; species Prosopis cineraria. Next base: position 21,645,519 of record NW_026555332.1, on the reverse strand, counting down.
AACACTTTATGTGACATTTGGACACCCAAATGTAAAAGTCAGATTTTATAACCTATGTAAGGTATCCAAGTGCTCAAATCTCAAAACTTATACCATTAACTCATTTTGGGCCTTGAACCAAGTTCAATGTACCATTATACACTTGTTTAAATAGATAAATAGCTAATAACATATTAAAACTAAGATTTGGCCACCTTATGTCCCAATATCACATAACAAGGCTAGTTATCACATTTCTAGCTATAATTGCTATTAGGCCAAATCATCACCATACACATCTATTGATGACCACATACACTTGTAACAATATTTCAGCCTAATTTCACAATGTTTCACCAAACATTCTCCTTTGGCCAAAATATTATAAATTCACACAATGGACGCAGATTACCACATCTTGCTCTTATAACGAAAAATTAGCCTTTACTACAGTACACATTACTATAAGTGCAATATTCAAACCTAACACATTCATATACACATCATGTTTGTACTAATATATTTGCCCTACACACATGAACATCAACACCCATACCAAGGCTAACATATCAAAATATCATACAAGCATACATCCAAAATATGCGATCTCCTAAATTGGCAACTCAACTTATATACATCATTATTTACAACACAAACATAGGGTGTTACAGAGAAAGTAGGCAAGCTACTCCTGGCCTAGCTCTTTCCCTTGTCTCCTATATACCTTAGAACCTATAAAAATGTAAATCCATAGGGTGAGATAATGTCTCAGTGACTAAATATTCTATACTACCGGTCCTCTATTGCTCCTCAATTGAATTTGTAGGCATATATATTGGACCAATCCTTAAAGGATTAGTCCCTGCTAACCTTACATGGGAATAACTACCTGGCTAAGGTGTTATCCCACTTTTGACCTATGAATTTCCTCTTACTACAAGTAGCTAAGGTGTCGTTGACTCTAACTCCACACCTTTATAATTACTAAGGAGTGCCTGAGGTGACTGCCCAAACTACTCATGGTAATAGTCTTGAAGATGTGCCACACCTAGCATCCCAAGGTGTTAGCAATATCATATGAATTTTTCACCACTTTTCTCCTCAATGCCTCTCCCTCATACTATAAATCACCATGTATGCATAAACAATTCACCACAATGCCATGCATGCACATTACCACATAAAAGGATATTAATCACCACTTTCTTTCATGCACTTGTCACACATGTACTTTGCAAATGTCTACTAATGTACAACTATGTCTTATCTCAATTATGTTTATAGCTCTATAAAACATGTTTATATGAATATAATGCATATTATGCACATGAAACTACTTATACATGCTTAAACTAATTAATAAATACTGTAGACTATTTGGTTATCTCAACTGTTTTGTCACTAAAAGGGTCACTCGTGGTCCACATGTGATCTTATTGCTTCCTTAATCTCAAGGAGGTCTCAACTACCAAAATCTACAATATATGCACTATATATTAGTTTTCAAGTCTAATATAAGTATGCCTTAGATAAATTTAGTTACTCAAAAATCCTAGCTTCTATTGTTAAACTATTTGAGGCTATAACTACTTATAACATCTTCATTTAGCAACAACAAACTAATTTGTACCATTACTTAGCTCCCACAACTTCAAAATTAACAAATTATGGCTAGAGTTCATTCAACCCTTTCAATCCACCACCTAAATCTTCATATTAACACTTATTCGAATCATAGAAGCTTAAATCAAACTCCTACAATCACATACAAGACCTAAGGTTCGAGTATAATCCCCTTATAACTCAGAATCCAACCAACTTTCTTCAAAATCTAAGAAAACTAGGGTAGATAGGTAGAAAAGATTGTTGGTAAGCTTACCTAGATGATTGAAGGTCTAAACTAGCCTCTAACTTTGGCCAAATCCTAGCTTTAATAGAGCTTCATCCTTCTCCTTCACGCCCTAGATTTTCCCCAAGTTTCTATCTAATTTTTTGCTGATTTTCACAACTTAAATTTGAAGAGCTATGCATTCGCCGTAGCATAATGTGCTTGTGCTGTGGCATAGGACACAGTGAGCTTAATCTTACTTGTATCATGACCTCCTATCTCGATCCGACCTAACTTCAACCCCAACCCTCCCTTGGAGCTATCCAATGATCCAAAATGCCAATTAACAATTGAAAAACAAAGTTAATTTAATTAATCCATTAATTTACTAATTTAACCTTAATTAGCCATTAATTTCCAGATTTAAAACTTAGATGTTACATAGCTTATCTCCTACCATTAGACCAACAACATAGATAGCAAATACTATAGCTTATGTGGAGCATCTAAAATAAAATTTATAAAATATGATATATAAATTCAAGATTTACAATGAATGAAGAGTAACCAAAATAATCCTTCAACTTCAACTTGGCATTAAACCCCTCAATGATCATTTGGAGGTATAAGACTAGTTATGCTATCTGAGACCAAAAATTTCCATTGAATAGCATCCCTAAAGAAATAGAATTTAAAAGAGTAAAAAAAAATAAACTCAAACAATGAAGATATGATAATTCAATATAATAAACTTGATAAATTTGTAAATCTTAATTACAACCATAAAATGAGAGTGAATTAAAATTGCTTTATTTTATTATATTTGAAGAAAAATAAATTATTCATATGTAAATTAAAGTAGTATACTTACTAACTAAAACCATTAAAATTTCAAATACCTCAGTTAATTAAAAATTTAGAATTTTGAGGACTTAATAGGTAAGTAGCAAATGTGAACACACAGTCCATGAGAATAAATAACTTAACCTAGCTTATGCCATAAATATAAACGTGGACACATAGTCTATAAGGGTAAATAACCGGACGTGGTTGAAGCCACGAAACAGAAGTGGACACATAGTCCATAAGGGTAACTAACCAGACATGGTCAAAGCCACAAAAAAAATGTAGGTACAAGACCCACGAATAGCAGACATGAGAATAGAGCTTATGAAAATCAAACTAGCTAGTCATTGACCAAGGTGAGCCAAGGGCTAATGGAACTGTTGTTAGCAATAGTATTCTGCATAAAGTCCTCTCAAAATTACTTTTCAAACATGCAAGAAAAATAGTCATTTTTGAAATACAATTTTCATTCTTAATACCAAACTTGTATGAATCATCTTAAACTTCAATTCGATACTTGTCAAAATAAAATTTTACAAATAATGTCCATTCTTGCATTTGTTAAGCAACCAAAAATTTTCAAAATTAAATAAATAAGAATGCATTTATCAACCTTAAAAGTATATCTTTGAAGAAATATGCTAACACAAGTCATAATTTAATTTGCCCTTAACATTATTCTATAATCTCAAAAAGAAATATGATAATTTAACTAATAAGGTAACTAATATATATCATAGTTGTTGATAAGAATAATATACATAAAAATGTAATAATTTCAATGAAAGACTTTTATTTATAATTTAACTTGGGTGCTATATTTATTTATCTGTAGAGTTTTCAAGTGTATAACTTACTTCCAAACTAGTCTTCTAAGGTAAATGCATTATCCTTAATTTCCTAATATTCAAATAATATCATTGTAAATTCCTCAAATATGCTCTACTATCCAAACTCTTTAATCTAAAACAACTTAGAGAAATAAAGGAAAGAAAACATTCACTTTTATCTTTCATTACAAAGAACAAATACCTTTCAACATTATTTAATCAATGATGATATAACTATCACATATATTTTGCCACTTTTAAGCCAAATTTCTCTTTTCCAAACATTTTATCAAACACCCTTTATTCTACATAAAGTCTAGACCATAAGACTAAGTTTTTTTTTTCTTTTTCAATTCCCTTTTACAAAGGTTGTCCTAGATTTATATTTGAACTAGTCAAACTTCCAACTTCTATGCAGGAGAATTGTCTTCTAGAAATTTTCTAATTAACTGTAATTAAATTATCACACATATTTAGCCATCATATACCAAATTCTTCAAACTAAAATTTCATCAAACACCTTATAAGCATAGTTGTTAATCTATAATTCCAATCTATTCTCTCCTCAAATCCATTCTCACATTTTTCAATATAAATTTCAAAATAAAATAGATAAATAAAATATGTCATCTAAACCCATTTTCTCTTACAATAACTATATGCTTAAAGCATAATAATGCTCTAAATTCTTAAAAGCTTGCTAAATTAAAAATTTTCCCATTCTTACTTCTTCCCGCACAATAGTCACAACAATTGAGGACTTCAAAATCCCATCTACAAACAAAACTCAACAACATGTGCATAGCCAAAAGGGAAGAAAAATGGATTCAACTCATCAAGTTAGTTGAGGAATAAAGAGATGCACATAAACCTCCTCCACAGACTAATAGCTACAGACAAGAAAAAAGAGACACTACTTAGATCAATAGCAGTGGAAGCTAGGAGAAGAGTTAGTCGTGCAAGCAAGGAAGAAGAAATCAAAATTCATAACTAAATAGAGAAGGGAAAGGGTCGCAACATGCTCCTCAATGTAGTGGTTCCTGGCAGACATCACAAAAGCAAAGAAAAGGATGAAGAGAGTCGAGACATCCCATGGCCAAACCTAAATGGAGGCAATGCAAAACCAAGAAGAAGGGAACTTCAACTGTGATGCAGGGGAAGAAGAAAATACACTGATGCAGAGAGGAAGAATAGTAGGGAAGGAGGATGATAGGCGACCCAAACTTACGGCAAATGAGCGATAACCAGAGGAAGAAGAACTCACATTGATGGTGGACAAAGCTCTTGCACACCAACATTGGTAAACTGAACAACAAAGGAAGGAGGATGAAGAAAATGAGGTGCACACTCTCTCTCACTCGGGTTCTTTTAGATTTAAATGAAAAGCAGAGAAGAGAGGCGTGCGTTTTTTTCTAACTCTCATAATTTTAATTATTTATTCTTTTTATTTTTTTAAAGAGAGGTAAGATGGTAATTTTATAAAGATTGAAGAAAAAAATAAAAAGTTCACTATTGGCACCATAAAGATGAAGATTCAAACTCAAGACCTCTTAGGTGTGTTGTTGACACAAACTCCACCACTCTACCATTCCTTCTTAATATATTTGCTCTAGAATTAATAAAAATAAATTTAAAACACCTCATCATTTATTTTAATTTCTACTTGAAATTCTTAGATTATTACAGCATAGTACAACAGGAAAAGAAGTGGCTATGAATTCGGGCATAGATGAGCATAAGGGTTCACCTGTGATTAGAAAGAAGAGAAGTGCAAGGAAGTTCAAGCCCAAGAATGTCAAGGAAGGAGATTTTGTGTCAAATCCTATATCCTCACCTTCTTTAAAAATTACCAAGCCATCAATTCCCTCTAAGACATGTTCAATGCCTCACATTAATATTCTCACAGATGACTGGGTAAAGAATTTTTTAGCAAGAGTTGATGCAGTTAAGATCAACAAGGGTCCTGTCTTCTCTAAATCCAAAAACACCAACCCTTATCCTTTTTTTTATTTGAAATGAGCTTACACTTTTTAGTCTTTTGTTAATATTTTGATTATGAATGTGTATTGCTCACTACTTTCAATCAATACAAGTGCTTATTCAATTCATAACTTAGTTTATTTATTTTCTCTACTTATTATTTGTTTGAGGGGGAGTCAAACTCCCTCTAAGACTAACAAATTACATCAAGTATTGTCATCATTAAAAAGGGAGAGAAATATTGAACCTTGGTTTTGATGATTACAAAATTAGAAAAGTGTGTTTTACAGGTTTAAAAAATTAAGAATTAATAGCTTGAAAGGGAATTCATTATCTTTGCTTTGAAAGGGAATTGGTTATCTTTGCTTTGAAATTTTGACTCTTTAGTCTTATTCCTATATAGATATCCTTATTCCCAAATATGTATCTTATTCCCAATTAGCCAAGAAACACCTAATCCATTCTCAGTTTATTTCTTATTGTGTTTCTCTATAAAGATTAAGTATTCGTAATTCCTTAAGGACCATTTGTATTACTTGAAAGGTATCTCTGTAACCCTCCCCTTATATCATTGTGATATAAGCAGATGATTAACATAATCACCACTCACGCACCAAAATGTATTCTAAAAACTTTGTTTGAAAAGCTCGGGACCTAAGGCTTCATTTATAGAACATTAAAATCATTTGAAATTCAATACACAACCAATATTGCATAGCAGAAGATGGATGCCTGCATGCATATCATTTAATGCATGCCATTACAATCAAGAAATCAAGCCAAAATATGAGCCATGCATTGTAGCATATGGCATAAAGCCACAAGCAACTCTTCTTTATACTATAGGTTGTGACGTGGCATGTAATGTACTGTGGCACACATGATAGTTTCTGTAGCTATCATAAGATGGTTCATAAGGTGAACTTTCGACCTACTCCATTTCCACATATAACATCCGATCAAAGTGATTTAATCGCCTACACGAAGCTTATTTCATAAGCTAACTAATGAGATAAGTTTAGACATGAGCTAAAGGTCCAATCAAAATTTAAACATTTGATAGCCAATCACCACATATATGAACTTTTCACAAATTTGGAACTAAAATGCCCATTTGACAACTTTTCACACGTTTTCACACTCATAACATGTTTACAACTAAATCTTAGCCCCTGTTAATTGTTTCACTACATATTCACACATATGGGCTAAGATTTATAAAATCACTTCAATTTTCAACAAATCACAACTTTAAACATGCAAGCAAGTCCTATGGCAACTTATATATATAATATTCACAACTATTTGAATTCATTACATAAACTTTGAATTCACACGACTTTAGCAACTTTAAGCCAGCCTTGACTCTTTCCCCTTTCCTAGCTCACCACTATGACATGTAAAAATATAACCACAGGGTGGGATAACAATCTCAGTGACAAAAAAACTCTCTACTACTAATTACCACATGCAACCATAAGCAAATATAATATAATATAATTAAACATAGAATATAATATAGATTTCACCTCAATTCTCTATATTAATATGATAATTCACCACTTTTGTAATACCCTCATTGATATTACCATACGCTCCACTACAAAAATCACTAATTACTTCTAATCTTTTAAGTTAAAATCATTAAAAACATTGGGATCACAGTAAAAGATTTCTAGAAAACATTTTATAATCATTTAGGCTATTCAACTCTATATACAATTACATACACAGCGAAAGCATATAGATCCGGTGCATCAAAGGTCAAGAAAACATGTACATTACTTAAAAATTAAAGTGAAAATTTGTATCGTGTGCCGCGACATGTGGCACAAAGGCCACAATCGCCTGTTCTGTGCTGTGCGCCGTGGCATGCGAGTACATGTGCCACGGCGCACACACTTGAATTTGTTGTCAAATGGTAGTTTCTGATATGAAATTTAGATGCACGACATTTCCACATACGAATCCTAATTGGGATGGTTCAAGTACCCACACGAAGCTTATTTTGAAATCTAACTAATGACACTAGTTTCATTCCAATCCGATATTTCTATCAAAAATTGAACACAAAAGTGTACTTTGACCATTTTATGTCAAATTTTTGTCACTTAAGTGTCTTAAATTAAAATTGATTATCATTAGCCACTTTTTAGGCCTTGACCAAGTCCAAATGGACAAAATACACCTAGTTGTCTATACACATGCACAATTAACACACATATATAATTTTGGCCTATAATCTGCCCATTTCACACTTTGGGCCAAAATCACATTTTCACTTTTTTAGTCTCATATATGGCCAAATCACTCCATATAATTTTCACCTATTTCATATACACATAATTACATCCATCCACTAGCCCTTTTAGTCATTTCATCATTCACACACATACAAGGCTAGGGAGTTCAAAGTCACAAAAGAACATACCACAATCAAATATTATGCACGTGTGCAAATCCTATGGCAACTTATACATATTTAAGACTTATATTAACCAAATCCATTACACTATATCTTACAAAGATTTAGGCATGAGATGTCAACTCACCCTATATTCTTTCCCTTTGACCTACTAATACCAGAACCTGAAAAATGTAAATAACCACGGGTGAGATAAAATCTTAGTAACCAAATATAGTTCATTAAATGTCTATTATCACAAATAACCATGCCAAAGTAACTGAAAACATTATATAGCACACACACACACACAATATATATATATAATATATCAATACTAAATTATCTTTTTCACATATAAAATATCCATCAATCCTTTAAAGCTCCCCAACATGAAACCATAGGCTCTTCTGGGTCAACTACTTGTTGACCCGAGCTCACTTTCAGTGGTAGAAACACCTGGCCAAAGGTAATCTAACCCACCTACAAACTATGATTTTTCCTCTTCACACACTTATGATAGAAGTGTCGTTGACTCCTAACCGCACCCTAATAGGCAATAGGGAGTTGCCAACTGCCCGAATGTCCCATGGTAATAGTCCCATAAGATGCTGCACCAGATTGCCTATGGTAACAGCCCGTAAAATGTTGCACCGGATGTCTCATAGTGCACAAGCCAATTTCTACTACCGTCATTTTATAGCAAATAAGGCAAATTTTTGGTATATGCCGTTTCCACATACGAAGTCCCATTAGCATGATTCAAGGTTCCATACAAAGTTTATTTCATAAGCTAGCTAATAACACATGTTTGGACTCGATCCAATAGTCCAAACAAAATTTAGACACCCAGGGTGCAAAAACCTACTTTTATCTAAATTTTCATGCACCCAAGTACTCAATTTGTACCTTTTGTCTCATTAAACCATTCTAGGCCTTGAACCAAGTCTAATAGGACTTCATCTACCTAATTAACATTAATTTATATTATTCAACCACATGAATCAAGAATTGGCTACTCAATAGCCCATTTTAAGAATAAAAAACTTTTCACCATTCTATTTAAACACACTAGTTTAGCCATATTTTGCACAGTTTCATCTCTATTTCACATTTTTTCCACATTCACAACACGTTCACAGCTAACCTTAGCCTATGTTTATCATTTCACCACATATACACTTATAAGGGCTAAGGTTCACAAAATCACCACAAGTCTTAACATTCCATAACTATGCACATGCATGCAATTCCTATGGCAACTTCATATACAAAGTACACAAGATTTAGGTTCATTCATTACTACAAAAAAGGGCTTTTGCAGTGTTTAAAATTTTTAGTTTTGTGGTGTTTATAAAATGCTACAGGTTTTAAAGCTATCTAAAGTCTTAGGTGGCATTTCATTAATTAATGAAATGCCATAAAACATTGGCACAACAGTAGCATTTATATAGGGAAATACCCCCTCCATAATATATATTTTTCATACAAAAGGCATAAGGTGGCATTTCTATCAAATAGAAACGCCACTGCTATAATTACTTTTAAAAATAAAAGGTAAAGAGAGGTAAGGAAACGCCGCCTCTTTTACTTTAAAAAAATAAAAAGGAGAGGAGAGGTGGCGTTCTTCTTTGAAAAAATGCCAGCTCTCTTCTTTTTTTATTAAAAAAAATTAACAAGCACAAATCACAATATATATATATATATATATATTTCATTTTTCATATAATCATCAATTCAAATACTTGATTTTTTAAGTAAATCAAAAATAATAATAAATATACAACTAATTGATACAATAAATTTTATTTTTATAGTTAATATAAGTAAATGATAAATTTCACACTATATAAAATTTTAACAAATTTAGCAAGGTCATAAAATAAAAATCAAAGATAAATAAAAAACCATAAATTAAATAATAGTTGTAACATCTTAAATTTTAATCCCAAGAACTAGTTGCTAATTAGGGGTAAATTAGTAATTAGTGGATTGATTGTAGTTTAGATGTGGAGCTGATAATTTATGATTATTTGAGTTGTCTATAGGACTAGTGGCCATGAGTAATGGATAAGTGAATTGAAAAAGGTTCAATTAAACTTTTTTATGTGTTAAGGGATTTTGTTTAGCCAAATCAATGCTTATGAAATGTGTTGAGAATTGACTGAGGGGTACTGTGTTATGTAGATTGATCACCTGTGAAGTTGTTCATGAGAATCTGCACCCTAGGGCTTAGTTTGGTTGGTAACTCTTAGTAGTAAGGGTTAAAGGTAACTAGAGTAACTTTTTTACTTATTTATTTATAAAATTATTTGCAAGTATTTTGATATAATTGTGTATTGTGTTGTGAACTGATAGAGTAGCAACATTGTAAAAGTATATGAATGCGAGTATGAGAGTACAGATTGAAATGAATTTGAGAAGTGACATGTGCACTGACATGCATCGCATTAGTGAGACATACCCTAGATTATGGTAGGGGGAAATGCAGCCCTACCGTGAGGAAGTCCAAGAAGCCTTGATGATCCAGAGTGTAGAGCTTAACTCTGCCAGGACGAACCTAGGAGAAGAAATCCTGATGATCCAGAGCATAGAGCTTGATTCTACCACAGCAAACCTAGGATATTGAATGATCCACGAGATTACCCTAGACTAGGGTAGGGGCCGTGAACCTACTCTATATAAGGCTAGAAAGTCCTGATGATCTAGAGTGTAGAGTTTGACTCTACCATGATAAACCTAAGAGACTACCCATATGAAAATGACTTGGTTTAAGCAGTGGTATGGTGGGCCTTGTTCTTTGTGACTGGAGGGCCTAGTCTAAATGTAGAGTTTACTCTACTGAGGGAAACTAGGACTACATTGCATGAGTATAATGAGATTGATGAGAATGAATTCCTATATATGCATATGTTATTATTTTATGACTATACATGCTACTTTATCACTTGTTTATGATTTTGCTTACTAACCAATAATTGGCGTTACCTTTGAGTTACTGGGACATATGTCTTACTCCGTTACTTTTCAACATAGGTGAAAAGAGCTTGAGAAGGCTGGGAAAGGAAGTGAGGAAAGAATAGGCTCGATAGGTAGTGGTATGACTACCTTTGTGTTGAAATGAATGTATAAAGTTGATTATTGGGTTAAGTTGCCTACTAGGATGCATATATGTATGTGAACTTGAGAAAGTGAGTTGTGATGTAAACTTGCTTGTATGTTTATATATGATGTTGCATTCTACTGAAGGTGCCCTGAGGGGGGTACATGGGTAGGCCAAAATGCAAACAAGCAAGTATATGATGTTACAACTTGTTCCACTAGTATATATATATGTGTGTTGATTGTGATTAATTGTGAATTGAATGTGTTATATGTGGTGCAATGGGAAATTGACACAAATGGTAAGAACTTAACATAAATGGTGAGCTGGAGCCTCATTTTGAAGGGTCGAATACATATATGATTCCTGACCATATGGTAAGGTGGAGCCTTATATGTGAGAGTCGGAAGCTTGAAAGTGGAACATGTTTAATTGTCTATGTGATTTTGTGTTATATATGTGATTTCCTCATATAAGACCACAAGTGTGTTGTAACACTTGTCTCGTGTGTTATTCAAAAATCACACAATTCAAACAAATTAAGTGTGGTTAAGGAGTTGATCCTAAAACCAATTTAAGAAACAAATCATTTAAATTACTAAACAAATACACCATCATAAAATTAACATTTTAAGCCTTTATAAAAATTTATAGGTTCTACCTATAGCGCATGAAAACAAGCTAGATGAAAATGGGATAAAAAGATGTTGTCATGACAGTATTAAATTGCGATCAAGACAGCCTTCCTGAGCCAACTTCTAGGAGGCGCTGTTCTACCATACCTTTAATCAAAGTGATTTTAAAGCTCACACATCATTTTTAATGATTACTAGTAGTGAACCAAATTACAAAATGATCTAACAGTTGAATTAGAATTTGGACACTTTACAAGATTGTATAAAGTTGCTGTCATGACAGCACTTCTGGACCAACTTTTAGAGTGCACAATTTCATCATCTGACCTTCGATTGGAGCAATTCTAGAGCCTACATGTCACTTTTAAATAGTACTATTACCATATCAAATTTTGAAAAGATCCAATAGATTGATTGAAATTCATGTATGTTGCAAATTCAGCCACTTTGCTATCATGACAGCACCTCCGGACCAACTTTGGAAGTGCACCGTTTCTCCGTACGATGTTCAATTGAAGTGATCTAAATCCTATATGAAGATTATAAAAAGTTTTACTTGTGATCCAAATTTTAAGAAAATCTAATGGTCAGATTGAAATTTAGACATTCGAATGCAAAAGTGCATCTTTTTAGTAAAAACCATTTTCCAAATTATCCAAATCTCATCCTAATAGTCATAAACCTATGAGAACACTTTGGACATATCAAATAGGACTAAGAGTACCTGATAAAACATTTAAATGATGGAAAAAGCCCTTATATTAAAATTTGACCACCCCGGTGCCCCAAAATTTACAAATCACACAAGAGTAGCCAAAAACTATTCTAAATATCATATACACATATGATATGGACATATGAATACACACGCTAAACATTTTCACTTGGCTCAAAGATCTCTGTGGGGCTCATACACCCACTCTCTCTATCCAAAGTGTACGTTTTCCCATAGCACACTATTTGCAATACAACCACTTTATATTTGCTTGTAAAATCGCATATATACCAAAATAAATATTTTCTTATAGTGAAAACTTGATCTACTAAATAAATCCATCAAAATCACACATCATAACTAAGTTTTCTTACCACAAGTCTATAAGTAAACAAAAATTCATACACAAGCCATGCAATCCACACATATTTACACACACATATATACATAATCACATCTTATTAGTACCCTAATCCTAAATACATTACAATATATTTGCTCAAAAGAAAGGGATTGCAGTTCTTTACAATCCATAAACAACTCCTAACTCTACTCCTTTCCCCATCCACTACTGGTTCCTTCACCTGGATTTGGAAATATTGAAAACAGAGGGGTGACACAACCACAGTTTTAATAACAGAGAAATCTACATTAATTATTACTAAGTAAGCCATAATCAAATAAACAAATAATAAATTTAACATAGTATATAATTTAACCATTTCAAATGCATTCATGCATGACATAGGCTAGTATGGCCTTTCTTGACCAATAGAATGCCCCCTAGCCCTCTTTAGCTCGCAGGTAATCCTTATACCCACTTGTACTTCCACAAGCACAAAGCATAATCTAAGGCATAATCAAATCTACCTAACCACCTGTGCTCCTTCAATGTGAATCCTGAGCAGCCAAAGCTAACTCCTTCCCAGAGCCAGCCCAACCTACTCTCTATGTGAGGGCTACCTTAGTCTAGGCACTCAACCTTACTCTTCATATGTCAGATTTCCTCCCCCACTAAAAGGTCTCGAACACTCAATCCACCAACCACTTTAGTGCACCATACCCACAATATGAAATGCAACACTAAGTATTAGTAGTATGCCATAGAATATTAAAATTTTACATCTCCCCGTTGGTGAACTCCCACTGAGATCATGCCTTTCACTCTTGTCTACCTTTCTCGAGCATTGACCACTTCAACACTCTAAGGTAGTATAACAAATATCACTCCTCCCTTAAGCAGTTCCTTAGCCTCTCTAAGGTACCTAACCCAATTACACTTCCTTAAGTGCAACTTCCATTCTTTATAATTACAATGCATGCAAACAACCTCGTTTCCATAAAAACATTATTGTTAAATGAATAGAAAACATATATGCACTATTATCCAAGTAATATCCTATAAGTTTTTATAAAACATAATTAATTGCATTTAATCATTTAAAACATGTAATACATAATAGCTAGTAATATTTATTCAAAAATAGCTAAACAAAGCAATAAAAATATAAATTTCCTTATTACCTCAACCTTTTGGTATCAAAAGGGTTCCTCTTGTACAGAATAAGACTCGGCTTGTTCCTTAACTTCTCAATAAGTTCCACCAATAATTCGTTACAACACATAAGTAATCCATATCACTTTTCATGACAAATAGCATTAATGAAGACTATAACTCATACCACACAACTTGGGTCAATGAGCCATAATCCATCCTAATGGTCTATATATTAAACCAACCATTCACATAGTATCACTTAACCACTAAAACCATTTAGTAGCTACCACTAGGCTAATTTTCAAGTCATATAATTTTTAATCAACTAAAAACTATTCACTTAGTGTCACCAACTTTTACCATTAGCCCTTATAATGAAAACCAAACCTTAATTTAAATCTTATTAGATTCAAATAGAACAATTATAACTAAATCAATAGGCTTAAACCATTGAGGAGCAAAACCCAATCTCTTGGGGTTAGACTTTTGCCCTAAAACTCCATTGTTCATCCAATTGTCCACTCAAAATATTAGAACATCATATAGAAACTCAAAACAACCACCCAAGGACCCAAGAAAACTAAAGCTTACAAGAATAAAGCATTTGGGATCAAATTTTTAGAAATTTTCTCTTTCAAAAATTAAAGAAAACTAATAGGAAAGGAAGAAGATTGAAGTAGAGAGTTTACCTATCGTGTAACCAAGCTCACAACGATTGCAAAGCCTCTTGGATCCCCTCTCTTCTCCTCCTATCACTCTCTCGTTCTCTTATTCATTTTTTTCCTTTTGTTTTCTTGTTTCATTTCTACATTTCTTGCATGTTGTCTTACCTTTTAAAACTAATCTTAAAATATATTGGGGAAAATTAAAAGAAAGGGCCTAATATTTTTTATTATAGCACAAAAGCCCGGGTCAACTTTGATAATTTTTCCCATAGTTAAAAATAAAATAAAACCAAACTTTTGCTTAGTAAAATTTAAAATTTAGACCCTTAACAAATTATTCTTAATTTTAATTTAATTATAGATATTTTTAAAATAAACTCGAATCTTAAAAACTTCAAGATGTTACATGTGTAATGTGGCTTTGAGAGGCCAAAATAGACTATTGATGTGATATTTGATATGTATGATGTTAATCAAATGTATGTGGTCCTTTTAGACTTAGTTCAAGGCCTGAAGTGGTTTAATGGAATAAGGAATGAGAATTGATCACTTAGGGTGCAAGTTTTTGAAAGAAAAAGTGACTTTTGCACCCGGGTGTCCAATTTTAAATTAGACCATCAGATTGAGGCCAAATTTATCCATTAGTTAGTATATGTTATAAGCTTCATGTAGGTACTTGAATCACTCCAAACAAATGTTGAATGTGAAAATAGCACATGTCGAAAGTTCATCATTTTTGCTGTTAAAATGACAGCAGAATTTCAGATAGGTGTGCCGCGATGCATGACACAGTATGAAATAGGGCACGTGGTTCTATGCCACATGTCATGGCGCACATGTTGCATGCCGTGATGCATGGCCCTTTTTTCAGGGTTAAGAAATTGTGTCTTTTTAAGTTGTTTGATATGTGTATGCTTCTGTTAGCCCTCTTATCTGAATATATGATTTGAAAAGTCGAGATCCCACAATTTTGAAAACAAATAAAGGGTTATTACTCTGATTTTGATTTGTGATCGTGTGGTATGGAATGGCAAAGCATGGGTTGTGACAGGACTTAAAGTTCGGACCCGGGGACTTTATAGTAGTTAAGATATATAATTAGGTTTATTAGTATTAAAGTTAAAGTATAATATCACTGATTAAAACTTGTCTTAGCATTGATTCCATGTTTGTTTTAACACATCATAACCAAAATTGAAAAAAGATCCTTACTTTATCATAATAACAGTTGTTGAATCATATGGTATTAGCTAGGATGGCATCAAATCAAGTAATAAAATGCAGGAAAAAAGAGATTTTTCTAATTCATATATTTAATACTATATTAAATCTAAGGTGCAATAACTTAGTAAATGTACCTTATCTCATTTTTAGAAAGAAAGTTCCAAACCTATGACAGTACATTGGTTTGAAAATGATTAAAGAATGAGATGCATTCTACATAAAATTTAAGAAATACCAATCATTATGGTGACAAAAATTTTAAATGAAAATATACCTATTTTATGGCTTAAAAGGCTTGAGTAAGAAGAGAGGCAACTCCAGTGCTCTCAACAGAATAGTACACACTCATTCCATTACTCAGTTGCTTTAATTTTGAAACTGATTTATCAAAAGCACCAAGATTGACAAAATCTATCATTCCATTTTTGTCAATCCAATTGTCTTAGTTGGGCCTATCATTTTAGTTATACTTATAGCTGCATTTCACTGCAAGCATATGCCTTAAATGAAACCAATTACTCAATCAAACTAAATTTTTAACATAATTACAAAATATGTGTAAAACTTTCCGATTACCAAATTGTCAAAGGTAAATGTAATAAGAAAAAATGAAGAGATTGTGCTTAAAGCAATTGTTTAAAAAACATGCTATTTGGATCACAACTATCAACAAAAGCAAAGATTACAAGATGAATGAATGTTTAACTTAAATATAAGAATCACACAAGTTTTAGAACAAATTTGAGGAATACATATTTGGACCCAAGAATGCAGCAACCATTTTTTGACATAACATGCTATGATGGTCATTTTCAACTGCAAGGATTATCTTTCAAGTTAGAGGCAGAGAAAAATGGCTTTCATATACATGTCTTTTCTGTGTTGGCTTTTCTCTTTTGAGAGACAAACAATAAATTGACAAAAAACTTCATGGGAACATAATGTACAACTTGTGAGTGTAGGGTTACCCAGACGTGATAGATATAATGCACTCAAGTTATATAGATGGAGTGGGGACACATTGAAGTATGATAACAATGAAACATACTTATTGTTTTATGATTGGAGATTATATATGTACATATATATAATCAAGTACTTAAAGAACACTTAAGGAAAACTTAAATGGGTTTAATATTCATAAAGGACATGTATATTAAACTTATTTACTTAAGACTTAAGGAATTCAATAGCATGCAATAGAAAAGCATGTTGCAACAAGTATTGGCACTGTCTTATGATTGAAGATTTTGTATATGTATCATACTAAATATCTTTGAGAAAGGTGGAGATTGTAATGTACATATTAATATTGACGTGTTGATTTGAATATCAAATCAAGCTCTGTTGTTGGAAGCCAAAGAGAGAAAATAATTAGTAAATATAATAAACATATTAATATTCATATCCTTTTTTCTCCAATTGGAGGAATTAAATTTTAACTATCAAGAGACTTAACCTCTATCACTTTACTATCAACACCACTTCTCTTACCTTTTGCAAATAAGGACAAAGATAGTACCAAAACTCTTATGAAGCACATATTTATTTTTTTTGAAAAAAATTATAAGATAGGTCACAAGAAAAAAAAACAAACTTCTCATATACATACAGTTTGTATTGTCAATTACAACTAAACTCATACTGTCAAAGAATGAACCTCTAATTCCCTCTTTATCGATCTTTGCCCATAGTTTATATTGTTAATTATAACTAGAGGTAAGATCTCATATGATTCATGTGTTGAGAGATTGAAGTGCATATTGTACAAAGCAAAGAAGAGTAAAGTGGTTTTTAGATTGATACCTATACCTATAAATATCATCATAGTATTTCTCAGAGTACTAGATCTGACCTATCTCTCATTGTGAAGGTTTAGTTTGGCATAGGGACAATAGTTTGCTAATTCAATCGACAAGTATAAGCATCTTTTAGGCAAAATCTATAAGACTATAAAAGAATTCAAAACCAAAGATTGTAAACCCTAGAAATTGAAGTAACAAGATGAATAAATGAAAAGAACTTCACCACATAGCCTCTGCCTCCATGAGCACTAAGATTACTTCTATTTGTTAAGGCAATGATGCGAGGAAGAATGCTCGAAGGTAGATGAGAAGATAGAAGAGCCCGACAACGAGAAGAGAGGCTAACAAGAAGAAGTGGACCAAGAACTAAGAGGGCACTGGTTACTTTGAAAATAAGAGAGAGGTAACATTATTAGACATAAACATCACATCAATAAAACTTAGGAAAATGACAATTAAGGACCCCCTAAGGACATTAATCCTAATTAAGGACCCTAAAATATAAAAATTCCAATTCAGGACCATGGTCCTTAATTGGGATAAAAAACAATTTCAATTGTCAAAAATGTCCCTGAGAGGAAAAAAGAAATATGCCCACATAGAGCCCTATTTGTGCTCTATTTTGGCATCTCCCTCAGCTGTCACTTCTCATCGTGGTTCATCTGTCGTCATTATCATTTGTTGAGTTCTCCATATTAGCTTGAGGGTTGTGCAGTTACTGGTGAGAGGTCCTCCAGTGTTTCACATTTCTATCACGTTCTCAATTTGGTGTGTGTTCAGTTCGTAATGCATCCTCTATGTTGCCCATCTCTTATCTTCTTCCTTAGGTGGTGCCTCTCTCTCTCCTCGTCCCTATATTCTTTTGCTGGTTGAGCTCATATATTGGCAATCAACTGGAAATTAACTTGGCCAGCTTTATTGCTTCACTTGATTCCTATTATTTTACTATAAATTTGTAACATTGTTTTAATACTAAAGGATAACGAGTCCATTTTTCAATATTACTCTCCCCTATGCTACTCTCCCTAATAAGTACTAAACATAGATGATTAATATCTCTTCTCATTGTTGAAGTGTCTTATTTAAAGTATGCTTTATGGGCTAGGCCTAAAATCAATGGAAAAAGGGATAGAAAAGCACCAGCAAGCATACCCAGAACAAATCCTAAAAATAGTGTCACAAACTCTGGTTTCTGTAGTTTCCATATCTCAGTAAGTTGAAAAATTCTAGGCTTCTTCTGTTGCCTATCTTCCATATCAGCTTGTTTTTCATCTTGAATGGACTTTAAGAACTTAGACCTTGAGATTTCTATAACATTTCTTGATCTTGATATATTAGGAATTGAGTTCTCATAGACAAAAAAGTCATTGACCTTTTGTATGTTGTTAGGCACTGATTTTGATGTGGCTTCCACAGCAAGCATCATAAGGTTATAGTAGGAACCTGCCTTTACCATAAGCTATCAATGATCCCAATCTCAGCCACAAAACCATTTTCAAGAACCATAATAGTATAGGCATTCTTTACTATTGCTATCCTGTAAGCAATGACAATGGTTGTTCGTCCAGCAAAAATCTTGTCAATAGCCTGTTGGACCATAGACTCTGACTAGAGTGCTGGTAGGTTCATCTAATAGAAGGATTTTAAGATCTTTGATAATGGCTCGAGCCAATGCAATTCGCTGCTTTTAACCCCTGAGAGCTTGGTACCCTTAGCTCCACCCTATCAAAAGTGGTATTTTTTAGGCTAAAGCTAAATTATAAGCAAGCAGATAGGGATGCATGCAAATAAATGAAATGAGCTCTGTATTCTCCTTTTTTTCAAATATTACTCTCCCCTACGGCATTACAAACCACTGTAAAGGATATAAGTTTAGTGAAAATTCATTTTGTCTACTAAAATTGTTTGTGCCCTGCCCGTCTAACTAATCCAATGTTTAGTATGATATCACAGTAAGACTTGTTTTGCAAATAAGCCTCGGCTTGAAAGTCCTTTTTGCTTTAACTCTTCTGCCAAATACTTTTAACATGTCAATGGTGTATGATTAATGGTTTAATTGCTTATCTTGTGATAAATGGCATGGGACCTTTGGTATTTGTAATCTTAAGTACTGACAATAACATTGTTTGTTTTGTGGTTTATGTCATTAAAGAGGAATGAAGTGCTTATATGGGTAGAGGAGTTTTCATTGGATTAACGTTAGTGTTGTAATCACAGGTCATTCTTCATTATCATTTGGCTCTGCAAATTCTCCCTTAATATTAGCATTTTAAATATGTTTGATTAAGTTTACAAAGAAATGATTATGTTGGAGGGAGTTAGAAGGAAGGGAGATGGGACCCATAATGACACAGCGTATTAAGCTTGTCTCTGTCCCCCCTTCCTTTCTCTCCTTTCTTTGTTTGTGATATGATCTTTTCTAGAATTAGAAAAGTTTGTGGGAAAGCCCAAGTTAATTTTTAGTTGATTATATTGGATTACAAAGACTGAAAAGATGTTGCTTTTTATGGAAATGGGTGTTTAAGATCCCATCGTTACACAGCTTTTAAATGGGTGTGTTTAGTTGATTAGGTGTTTAAGATCCCATCCCTACTTGCCCAAAAATATATAACTCCTTAATCTCATAAAGGGGATTAAAAAAAAGGTTAGGGAGGCTGTGATTGTGACTTTCCTTGGCCCTCCCTTATTCTATGGAGAAAATTTTGATTTGATGTTTGGTAAATTCAATGATGTTATTATGTGTATTTATTAGTGACGTTAGATACATTTAATAATAGTTTGTTTTTTACTCTCATTGTTGGTGTGCAGGATAATGGCTAAAACAAAAGGAAATCTTTTAAAGCAAAAACGTTGTTCTGGCTTAAGCAAGTTTAAAGAGGCATATCGTGGCAAGTATATAACCTAGGGAAATGATTTAAAGAAACTCAATGCAGAAGCAGCTGCAATATGGAAAAAGTTGTCATCAGAAAAACAAGATCACCATAAGCGTCTGGCTAAGGAGAAAAATGCTGGTGTAAAGGCTTATGAGGTACGTTGGTTTTAACCTCAAGCATGAAAAATGTGATAAATTCAAGTAATGGTGCTAACTTGTTTTTCTTGGATAGATTCAATTTGAGACAAGGTGTTCTCAGACAAAGATGAATGAAGTTTTTGATTATATCAAAAAATGAAAATCTTTGAGGGATAAGGTTAATAGAATAGGTTTTGGTAAGTTTTTAAATATTAAATGTCATAAGTTGCTTAGAGATTTATGCGGTGAAGTGATGAAGGCATTTGATCCTCCTACATCATTCCTTTTCATTAGAGGTCAAAGGAAAGTCATCAATGGCAAAGCAGTTTATGCCTTACTTGGCTTTCCTAATGATGGGGAGATGGTTGATATGAATAGGGATAAGAATAAATTAAAGTCCTTAAATAAGGACTTTAAAAAGTATCATATAATGTAATAAAGGACAGGATACTCTCGAGGAAAGAAAATGATAAATTTGAGTTTCTCTTTGTTCTCTATTGCTTAAGGAATTTTCTTTGTCTAAGTTCGAGTTTCAAAATAAGTGATAAACTATTGAAGCTCATGTCCGGATTAAATTTGGGAACTGTATGTTATGATTGGTCATCCTTTATACTATCTGAGCTTGAAAAGGAGGTAGCCGAATATAAAACATGGGAGAAAAAGGATGGGCACAAAAAAACTGTTGGAGGATGCTTATTTCTTCTTGCAGTATGTGGATGAATTAAGATATAATTTGTTATAAGTTAATTACTTTGCAAAATTCTATGGATTATATGATATTGATATAAATATGCAGATTTTCTACTTTTAAATGTTTCCATTGGAGCCAATTGAGGTGCCATCACAAGAAGATGCTCTGGAACATTGGACAGAGGAGAGAGTGATAGCACGAGTACAACTTGAGAAGGCAAGTGATCATGGTATTTTGTATCATTCTTCTTGAAGACATGACAACTTCTCAGTGGAGCTTCCATGAATTCATTTTATAATCCGGTAAGGGCAAAATGATGGTTGTTAATTAGCAAAGTTATTTTTTATGTAATTTTAAACATATGATATTTTATATGGTGCAGGACATAAAAGAGGTATACAGAGATGTTGTGACCTTTACATGTGGAATTGCACAAAGACTCCTCAAGCTCTAAGGTAAAAGAAGAGGAGAGGAAGTTGTTCAAAAGCATGATGGTAAAGAGGAAGAAGAGGAAGATTTGGAACATGACAACAAAGAAGAGGAAGGAAAAGAGACAAGAGATGAAAATAAAAAGGAGGGACAATCTGGAGAAGATGAGAAGGAGGAAGAGGAAGGACAAGCAGAAGGAGATGAAAATGAAGAGGAAAGGGGATCCAGAGAAGATGAAAAAGAAGAAGAGGAAAGACAAGCAGAAAGAGATAAAAATGAAAAGGAGGGAGAATCGGGTGCACAAGAAGAAGAAGTAGAAAAGCCAATTAGAAAACAAGATTTTAAGGGCGAAATGATACTAAGAAGGTCACAACAACAAATAGTTAGCACTATTCATTCACCCTTTTTGGATGATAGAAGGAAGGCAAAAAGAGGACGTGAAGAAAGAGGATAATGTACAGAGAAAGAAATTTACCAATACTGTACAAAGTCTATTCCACCCAATGAGGGACATGAGTATGATATTCAACCTTACTAGTTAATATGTTCGTAATCGATTGGTTGATATAATTTTGTTTTCTCTAACAGAAAAATTGTGGAGATTGAGCAGTATTATCTGACAAGATATGAATGCAAGTGTCTAGGTCCTGGACAATGGATCAGTAGTTCGGTGAGCAAGTGTGTTAGTTAAAATAGATCAAGTTATAGTAAAATTTTAATGTAACTATTATTTTTTTATGTAGGTTGTTACATTAATTGGAAGACTTTTGGTCAATGAGCAAAAGAAAAGGATCAAGTTGTGTGGCAACACATTTTTGATCTAGATTTTGCAATTTGTCTTACGATTTAATTCCTTTGTTTTATTAGGTGCTTACAAGTTACAAGTGTACCACTAATAAAAAAGATGGGACTTGGATAGCCATTTGAAGGACTTTATGCCAACTAACATCGGGTATAACATAGGAGATTGTGATTTCATTTTTTCCCTTATAGTGTTTGCATTGCACTAGTTTTGCTATGTTGTGGAGCCAAAACATCCACAATGTATGTGCTAGACTCAATGCTACCATTTGATAAAGAATCCAAGAAGAAAAAGAAGAATATAAAGAAAGCGAAGGAAGCTCTGTTACTAAAAAAAAGGGAAAAATGGCATATTTTATGTTATGCCTTTTCCCATATAATATATATAAAATTTTATTCGTGAAAGCTTCTCATTCACTTTGTTATTATTCTCAGAAAAATAGGTTTGTAGAAATATTAATGAAACTGAAACCTGAACTTGTTGATGACAATTATGACCCAGAGTAGAAAGTGGTGCCTATGAAATAGCAACCGATGACGTGAGTAAAAAAGCTGAAATTGTGTACATGTGATTAAGTGTATATTTCCCAACTATGTGCTGATAGATTTTATATTTTTTGTAGATCTAATTGTGGAATGTATGTCATCTTTTGCCTTAGATAGTGGAATAATACTGCATGAGAGGAATGGGGTGGCCTTACTATACCTTCTCTAACAATGGTAGGAACAAATGTTAAAGTTAAGATATAATTTCTATGTATGACAATTTTGTGTCTTGTGAGTTGACTTTATCTGATTGTGTAGGAAAAATTGAGTGAAATTAGAAGTGAGGTATCGTATTGGCTAGTGACTCATCTACACAACAAAGTAGGCCCTCAAGTCATGACGTCCATTTTGAATGCTAGGCATGCAGGATCCAAAAAGATTAAAATCATAGTGTAGACATTTGTGAAATATAAATTACACCTTTATGTAATTAAGTATTTTTCTGTGGCTTCTTGTATATGATACAACAATTAATTCAAAAAAAACTTTGGCTACATGTACAAGAAATTTGACAAACCATTCTTGATTTTCATTTATTCATGTTACTTTTAAAATTGATGCTCGGTTTTTTCACAACATATGTTATGAAATTTCCAAGTGAGGTTGGTGAAACAAAATTATGCCTAGTGGCTTATCCTTACATAATGAATTCCTAATTCATGTTAGGCTCTTTCAAAACATACGTTCAGCTTTTTCCCAAGTTAGGTTAGGACATGCGCAAGAGACTTTACTGGAACCTAACTTGTGCCACATCAATTTTCATCAAATAATAAATTCCCAAGTCACATCAGGAACTTTGACAACATATATTAGTTACTTTCTCAACTTGTGTTACCAAATTCTCAAGTGAGGTTGCTGGAACAAAACTTATGCCAAATGGCTTATCCTTACACAGTGAATTCTCAAGTCACGTTAGGCTCTTTCGAAACATACGTTCACCTTTTTCTCAAGTTAGGTTAGAACATTCCCAAGTGACTTTGTTGGAACCCAACTTGTGGCAAGACTTATCCTTAAACAATGAATTCCTAGGTCACTTTAGGCACGTTCACAACATATGTTAGTTACGTTTTTAAGGTAGGTTAGGGAATTCCCAAATGAGGTTTCTGGAACCAATCCGTGGCAAGACTTACCCTTAAAAAAAAGAGTTCCTATGTCATGTTAGGACATTTCACATTATATGTTAGCTACTTTTCCAACTCAGGTTAGGGAATTCTTAGGTAAGGTTATCGGATCCTAATTTCTGACAAGTATCTTTTAATAAATAATGATACCTGAGTAGGGTTATTCATTTCACAACATATGGTAGGAATTTCTCTTGCTTTGGATATGAAATTCCTAACTAATATTATTGGATCCCATTATCTGACAAGTCTCTTAAATGTCTAAAATATTGCAGAAAAATTTAATCCCAAGTAAGGTTCTATGTTGTCAATAGTTACATTAGCAATATCCCTATACTACGTTAGTGAATTCAGCAGTCTTATATCATGATAGCATTTTCACTCGCACAAATTTAGACCTAAAATTTTCATCAGTATTATATTACACTGATTTGAAATACATGTACACCATATTTGCATCCCTTTTTATACAAAAAATATCCCATCTACCTAAATGATACCTATGCAGTTTGCTTACCAAAAAACTACATAGACTGTAATCCCATTTACATAACTTGTTACCTCAACAAGTACAAAAAACATATAAGGTAGGTGTTTGTGCAAAAGGTCATTCAACAGAAAAATGTACAAAATAAATAAAAACTATATGCATTTTAATTTCAAACTAACTAATATGCATATGGTTTTCACCTCCTTTCAATCCCTACATTACATTGGGATTCCTACATCTATTCTTGGTATGCCTAGCTTGATTACATCTTGAGCAATGATACACTTTTTTATTCTAAAATTGTGACTCTCTTCGCTTGGTAGGTGGTTGCCTTGGGGGATGTGTAGTCAGTGATAGTTCCAAAATGGTATTCTTTTCATAATCTTCATAATCTAGCTCGGTCAACTAAGGCATGTCAATGGTTTCCATCAGAATCATTGTGGAGCTGTAAATTTTTCCTTGTGCACAGATAGTGTAGCATTCTTCAACATATGAAAACATATTATCATGAGCTAATTTTATTGCTGCACAAGGAATTCCTACCATTTGCCATTTTTGACAAGAGCATTCTCGTAATGTTAGATTTACTCTCAAGTCATTGTTTCCTACCTTCACTAGTATCATATTCATACTATAATATTTAGCCACTATAATTTTAGCTCTCAATACATTCTCCCTCAACTTCGCTTCAACACGTGTTCCAACTCCGTTTGACTAATTTGCCATTTCTATCTTGCTATTGTATAGCTTCCTCACTAATTTTGCTTAGTGCTCATTTATCAATGCACATATATGATGTTTTCTCTCTTTCACTAGCCAAGCATTGAAAGATTCAGCATGGTTTATTGTTATGTTGTCCCATTTTTTTTATGAAAATCTTGCTAAGGCCCAACGATCTATTTTCCCATTTGTTTCTAACCATCTTGCCAACTGTGGGGAGAAAACCATCAAATGACCCATAGCAACATGAAATTTTGTTTCCAACCTTACATATGCAATATTATCCAATAACTTAAGTACATCTTCCTTGGTCATCCCATCAATCCTTCGCATGCCTCTATTAATTTTTGTAAATTTAGAGCCATACTTTTCTTTCACATGATGATAACAAAAAGCATGTCGATTGCCATCAAATATTGCACACACTGTACCAATAATAGCATTATGCCTGTCTAACACTATGGTCAATTAAAACTTGGTGTGTGATCTCTCTCACATTTTCAAGAAATCAAGCCCAATTATTATATGTTTCTCTATCCACTATTGCATAAGCCAAAGGAAATAAGTTATTATTTGCATCAATTGCAGCAGCTACTAGCAAAGTCCCCTTATATAGACCACTTAAATGACTTCCATCAATAAACAAAATTCGATGAGCACCTTGGAGAAACCCTTTGATGCAGCATCTATATGTAATAAAGAGTCTATCAAATCTGTAATTTGTTGAGGCAACTCACTTTGCAACTGTGTCTGGGTCCGTCTCCTTCAATTTCTCACAAAGCCATAAGATCAACATGTATGATTGTTGTGGAAGCCCATATATTTCCTCCAATGCTCTATCTTTTCCCCTTAAAGCTTGCCGATATGTGAGATTTAACCCATACTCTTTATAGAGGTCTTGTCTAATCTCATTTGAAGTTTTCTCTACATTCCCCCTCACAGCATCAATGATGATTGATGATGTCAATCTTGAGTTAGCCTTTTGCTTTAATAGGAGGTTGTCTTAAGCAGAATGTATGTGTTCATTATGGAATTTTTTCATAAATAATATAGAGGTTGTTTTCCTAAGAGCATAAGTTGATATCTTCCATTTACAACCATCAATATTGCATTTGACAATCATCTTCTTAGGGCTATTTCTCACAAATATGTAAACAAACCTATGAGCAAGGCTGTATTTATATAGTTCTTTTCTGAATATAACTGCATTATCAAATGTTTGGCCAACACCCATAAATAAATCCTTCCATTTTACATAATTAACCTCTGGCAGTGGTGCAAGAACATTTTGTGTTGAACATGTCAAAGAGGGTGATATACTTTCAAGCTCTTGCCTACCGGGAGATCCTAGCAGTGACTATGGTAACAAATCCTCCATCCTACATTCACAATTACTCACAGGTCAATATAAATGGTGATTAAACTAATTAAACACACAAATAACTAATAACAACAACTTACTCCATCGAATTATCCATTACTCCATGTATTTCATTATCATTTGTCTCAACATACACATGTGCTGACTCATCATTATACTTTATCAAATGTTGTACTCCCTCATCATTTAACAAATCTATGTATGTGTTTTCACTAAACTTTATTGTAAATTTCAAATCAGCTGCACCACTTTTAACTCCTGTTACTGATGACACCATCCTCAACAGCTTTTCATGATTTATGCCTTCTCTAATCAATTTAGAAATTAATCTCCCACCTTCATAAGTCATCTTTCCTTGTGAATCTTTTACAAAATGTCCATCAACATGAAGATAATAAAATACTTCTTTTGTTAAAGTACTTGCCATATGGGAAATAAACCTGGAACAACTACAAGCAACATATAAATTTAGTACTTCACAACTATCCATCCATGATCCTAACCTTGACTACATAAATTCA
This sequence comes from Prosopis cineraria, assembly GCF_029017545.1. Taxonomy (NCBI): domain Eukaryota; kingdom Viridiplantae; phylum Streptophyta; class Magnoliopsida; order Fabales; family Fabaceae; genus Prosopis; species Prosopis cineraria. The sequence goes on along the minus strand of NW_026555332.1, from coordinate 21,618,297 downwards.
GCATCCATGTATGGTTTTTAACATTCATGTACTTTTCAACACAGATCAGAAAAATTTAGCATCTATGTTACATCTTTCTTGTTTTTCACTCCTCAACTTTTTCGACTGTGCCGTTCTCAAAAATCATTTCTTGTGCATGTCTATATATATAGTCTATTAATCATTAAGAAGATTACTTTTTTTCGTAGGTATAAAATAAAGAGAAATGGTGCAAGACAGCATTTACAAAGACTAAAACATTCTTTGTGTGTGTGCATGACAGAGGATGTGTGTGAAAGAAGAAAATAGAATAATGGAAGAGAAATGGAAGAAGAAGATGCGGATTTCTCTTGCATGCATAGCAAAGGACGAAATGTAAAAGAAGTAATGCATATAATTACCTATTAAAAGATGATTGTGCACTTCACTAATTTTTTCTTAACATTTTCAGCAGATGAGAACACATCCCATCAGAATTTTTTCAGCCGAAAAACAAGAAAACAAAGCACACGAGATGAGCTTCTTTCCTGTTACCTTTACTGTTTAGTGAGGGGGTAGTTTTGTAAACTCAAGTTTATTTTTTATCGCAATTAAAGACCATGGTCTATTTTTTAGGGTCCCCAATTGGAATTAATGTCCTTAAAGGGTCCTTAATTGTCATTCTCCCATAAAACTTCAAAATACAAACAAAATTTTGCAAAGAGAGGTAGTGTTTCATCACCTCAAAACACCACCTCTCTCATTTAACTAAATTTTTTTATATTAAATATTTAAAAAATAATATTTTAAAATTTAATTATAGTGATTGAAAAATTAATTTTAAAATGATAGGTGGCAACATCTTTTATAATTTAAAATAATATTAATCAATAAAAATTTAATTTGAAAGAGAGTAGTATTTTTTTAATTTTTAATATTTAGTAAATAGTATTTAATAATTATATATTTTAAAAATAAAATTAAATAATAAAAAATTAATAATTATATATTATAAATTAATAATAATTATTTAATTATATTTAAAATAGATTTGGGAGAGGTGACGTTTACACATCCAACAAACGCCGCCTATCTCATGTTATTTAATAATAATTATATATTACAAAATTAACAACAATTATTTAATTTTATTTAAAATAGATCAAAGAGAGGTGGCATTTCGTAGTCTAACAAATGCCATCTATCTCATATTATTTAATATAAAATACAATCTTAAATATTGAATATGATTTAATAATTACTCCCTTTGTTTAAAAATATAAGGCATTTTTAATCGAATCTTATCCCCTAATAAAGTAATTACCTACTTTCAAACTAATCCTATTTTTTATATTTACTCCTATTAAACACCCTATAATAAATATAAAGTCACTATTAATAGGGGCACTTTTGAAAAAAAGACAATGATTACACCTCAAAAGATTAAAAATGTCTTATATTTTTAAACATCTAACTCCTCAAAAAATGCCTTACATTTTTGAATGGGGGGAGTATATGTTACAAAATTAATAATAATTATTTAATTTTATTTCAAATAAAGTTGAGAGAGGTGGCATTCTCAAATCCTATAAATGCCACCTATTTGAGCTTATTTAATATAAAATACAATCTCAAATATTGAACATAATTTAATAATTATACATAATTTATTTAATATAAAAAAATATGAAATATAATTTATTAATTATATACTACAAAATTAATAATAATTATTTAATAATATTTTATACATAATATCAAACATAATTTAACAATTAATTGTACATAATTTATTATTATATATTAAAAAATCAATAAAAGTTATTTAATTTTATTTAAAATAGATATGAGAAAGGTGGCATTTCCTGGACCAACAAACCCCACCTATCTCATATTATTTAATATAAAATACCATCTCAAATATTAAATATAATTTAATAATTATACATAATTTAATAATTATATATTACAAAATTAATAATAATTATTTAATTATATTTAACATAGGTTTGAGAGAGGTGGCGTTTCGTGGACCAACAAATGCCACCTATCTCAGCTTATTTAATATGAAATATAATCTCTAATATTATTTTAATAAAAAAGGAAGAGAGATGGTGTTTTTCAACTCTTGGAACGCCACCTCTCTTAATTTAATTATTAAATAAAAATATATATTTATTATTAATACTAATTATGTAATTATCATTAAATAGTTATATAATCTTATAAAACAACTTACTTAATTAAAAAAAATAGAGAGGTGGTGTTTGATTATTGAAATGCCACCTAATTGTTAAATATCAAGAAACTATGGCATTTCATTTAAAAAAATGCCATCTTTTTATATTTACTAAAATTTAAAATAAGAAAAATGAGTTATAAGCGATGGCATTTAATATAAGAAATGCCATCTCTCTGCTTTGGCTTTAATATTAGTAGTGTTTTGTTTTTTATTACTACAAAATGCATACTATTAAATCCCAATTCTGTATTAGTGATTACACAAACTTTATGTTCACCCGGCTTTCATAGCTTTAAGCCAATCCAATCTCTTCCCTTTACTTAACTCACTACTGGGTCCTGTAAAAATGTAACCGGTGTGAAATAAACATCTCAGTAATAGAATAACTCACTATTATTAATTATCACATGCAACCATAAGTAAGTATTACATAATATAAGGTAAGTAAAGTATAGAATACAAGTTTCATTTCAATTTTCATCAATATATAAATTTCACTACTTTCGCAACTCATATTCACCACAATCCACCACTTATTATAACAATAGCATGATCATTTCCAACAAAACCTTTAAATCACCCCAACTTAAAACCATAAGCTCACCTCAGGCAAATATACATGCTCATTGACCTTAAGCTCACTTATAGTGGTAGAATCACTTGCTAAAGGAATTCTGACTCACTTCCAAACTATGGTTTCCCTTATTACACACCATATCATTAATGCTAAGGAACCTAAACTCCAACACCGCACCTTAATAGATACTAAGGAGGTAATCTCTAATACCGCACCTTGAAAGGTAATAAGGAGATATAATTCTCCAACACCGCACCGAGCACTAAGGAGAATAATGCCATATGGTTTTTCACTACTTCTCCCTATGAGTGAACTTCTACCTCTATGATCATGCTTTCGTATAATTCACCTCTCTTTTATATATAAGACTATATATATATATATATATATAAACATACATATACTTCGCAAAGTATGCAATTCATAAAATCATTTTGTTAGAAACCAATTTCATGCATTAACACTCATTTAGCAAAACATACTTATTTTGAAACATTTTCATGCATAAATATTCTTACTTTCAAAATGTTACAATAAATAATTGAATAGAGAAAGTTATTCAGTTACCTTAACCCTTCTAACATAAGAAAGGTTACCCGTGGGTCACTTACTCACCTAAAGTCACCACACTAGCTCTCCACCTCAGTAATACACGTAATATGCCAATCTACACACAATTGGCACAAATAGTCAATCAGTACAATTGACTAAAAGCACTAAATTATTGCTTAAAGCCATCCTTAGTTGTTCCTTCACTCCTACTAAATCATACTAGGTCAATCACCCCTAAATCACCACTTTCTACTACTTCTATAAGTGCTAATTCATGTTTTCCTTCAATCCACCCTAGTTCTCCTTAGGTTTAGGGTAAAAATCAAACTTACAACTTCAAAGCTTTATTGTTCGACCCCAAACCAAACACAAAACCCTATTTAAAACCTCAAAAATCTTTTTATTATAGAGGGATAAGAAAAAAACCTCTTAAACTTCTTCGATTCTAATTCTCCCTAAACTATTCCAAGGGAAATTACAGCAGATTAGAAGCTTAGGATAGTATGAAGCTTACTCGATAGGTCTTCGGTCGAAAATTTTTTCTTGACTTCATAAATCCATGCCTTGGCATAGATATGGCTTCTCCTCTCTTCTCTACACGTTTTTCCTTTCTTTTCCTTTATTTTGCCTAAGCTCTCTTTAAACTTATAAGCCAAGTTTCTACACCATGTGCCATGGCACATGCAGAATCCACCACAGCGTGTTGCACAGTAAGGGAATTCCTTACTGCACACACACGCTTTATCCTGAAATGAAATTTTTCCACTCGTATCTGCTTATTTAACATCTCAATGAGCCAAAATATCAACTTACTACCCTAAAATTCCAATCACTTCTTAATTATTGATTTACCCTCAATTAGTAACTAATTCTAAGATTAAGAAATCAAGATGTTATAAATAACCCTTAAATTTGTCCGATTCAATTTTTCTATAACTCAGACTAAGAGAAATTATAGTAGAATCAAAGCTTACCGATAAGTTATTAGTCAAAAATCTCTTCCAAGTTCCTAAGAATGGATGCCCTAACTGATCCCTAATCTCTACTCTCTTCTCTAATTGACTTCTCTCCCCTTCCTTTCTAAAATCATAAGCTTCACACGTGCTTATCAGGTCATTTTTTGTGCCATACGCCATGTCATAGGCAGCTTGTGCTGGGTGCTGATGCATGGCACAACTCGTATGCTTCGTTCTGAGACACAATCACCTTACGCATATATGTTCATTCGACATTCAAATTTATAATCATTTACTATTTATTAATGCATCCTTAATTAGTAGCTTATTATAGGATTAGAAAATCAATATGTTACACTCAATCGATCTAAATATCAAAAATCTAAAATATGAGAGCCTTTATAACTTTTCTATTTTAAGGTTCATATTTCAAAATAGTGCCTTTATTCTAGAATAGCTTATTTGGAAATAGCTATCCTTGTTCTGGAATAGTAGTTATCTTCTTCCAAAGCTATTCTCGTTATGTCTTTCACAATTTCTTATTTAGTAACAACTTATTCAAGAATAACCTATTTAGGAATAGCATATTTGGGAATAGCCTTTCCAATTCCCAAATAAATAATTTCATATCAATACTTCATAACTCTCTTCTGATATATGTTCCTTACTTTGAAATAACCTCTTAGCATCCTTGCTCAAATTGTTCTTTACTATTCTAAAATAGGCTCACCTAATCTAAAATAAACTTGTATTCTCTTATTACTCTGTTTCATGCGAGAAAAATAGGGGTTCTTCGTAGACTCTTCTAAATCCCTTCCTTTCACATTTTGAGTGTTGTAATGGTAATATAATCTCTCTAGAATCTTTCTAAACACATTCTTAGGATAAGTTGAGCTTACTTTGATCTTATTCATAAATTCTTTATTCCAAAATAGTGTTGTTATTCTAAAAGAACTTCTCGCCTATCTTGTCTTAGAACATTTAATGCAAAGAGCCATTACTTTCCTTAATTGCCTTGACAAAGAATGCTCTGCCCAAAAGCACTATTACATTGTCTCATCTCAGAAAATGCTCAGACAACTCAAAAGAAATAAGGCAATGATTCAAATGGCTATATTCATTAGTGTAATGGATCATTTATGGAGTCTAAGTATAAATACAAGCATTTATGGAGATGGTGAAAGGTGCTAACATATATGAATAAGCTAGAGTTATTCATATTTATTGTTTACTAACTTTTTGAGTTTATATTAGAAGTGAGCTTTATTAATTATAGATAAACTCTAAGAGAGAGTATTTGACAGTAATATTTCATTCATGAACATACTTTGTTCGTTTCTATTTTTCTTTATTGAAATAGTGCATCTTAAATTTGGGAAGTTTTAGTGGGATATATAATAACCTTTGTAAGGAGGAGTGACTCAGATTTTAATATAAATCTGGGATTGTATTGAGGCTATTAAGAGCCTGAATTAATCTTAGTAGAGTTGGTAAAGAAAATCTCAAGTAGTGCTTGAGGACTGGTTGTAGGCTCGAGTGGTTAACCAAACATATATGCAAGCTTCTCTTCCTTTCTCCTCTTTGTGTTTAGTGATATCGTCCTAAACTCATCTTCTTAATTTTATTAGCTAAATTTTTAGAAGGCTCAATTTACCCCCTCTTGGGTAGAATTTCAGGTAATAATTCTTTGAGCATTAATTGTCTTGGATTCAATTTTACCAACTTGCATTCAATATTCTATGAAAAAGCTCTCAAGAAGTTTATAAGCTTTCATTATATTAATATCTACTCTGTTAGAGAGTTGCTATTTTGAAAAGTTTTTATTACTTACATGAAATCTTGGCAAGAGATTGTCTTAAGTGGTTGTAAAAGCTTATAAGTATTGTAAGTATTTTGTAAAATCAAGCTTGATATGGTCTTGTGGTTGTAATGTGGTGGCAACCACCCTTTCAAGCATGTGTTTAAAGATGAAAATTTCAAATGTGATCTTGAGGACTGGACATAGGCCAAGTAGGCTAAACCAAGATAATTCTCTTGTGTCAAGCTTTCTCTTCTCATAAATTCTTTATTTCATAAAAGTTTTTTTTTGCACTTAATTGTTTATAAGTTCACCATCATCTTGGTTTTGAAAAAGTTTATTGTGGAAATTTTAAAAATACCTAATTCACCTCCCTCTTCATGCCAACCTTATCTAACAGGGATAAGTTGTGTATGCCTAAGGATCTAGGTGGCTTAGAGGTCAAAAACATTAAAAATTTTAATCAACCACTTCTTGCCAAATCTATTTAAAGATTATGTCAATTGGAAGATAATTATCTTATGTCCTTAGTTCTGAAGCCTAAATATCTTCCTAATTTTAAGGATAGACTACAAAGATGTTATTTAGAATCTTTTTGCTGTAAGGGTTAAAAAAATTGCTTATAATGTGTTTGATTATCCATGGTGGAAAGTGGGGGATGGTAAGGATATCAACATGTTTAGCCACTTTTGGTAGCCAATGTAGCATGTCTTATCTTATTTCATTTATAAGTATGGATAGTCTTATTTAGCAAAATAGGAATAAATAGAATTGGGACCTAATTTTTCACATTTATGATAAAGTCACAGCTAAAAGGATTCCCTTAACTCCCTTCTCTATCTCAAGTCTTAAAGATTATGTTATTTGGAAAGGAAACTCTAAGGATATTTTCAAAGTTTGAGTTGCATATAGAATTGTACTAAGTTCCCACCAGCAAAATAATTCTTTTGATAGATTCTAGATAATTATTTATAGAGTTCCTTTACCCTAAGAGTTAATCATTTTTATTCTAGAAGTTGGTGAAAAATGTTATTCCTTGTTCTTAGACTTTTAGACAATATCATATGCAAATTGATAATGTGTGTTTTTTGTAACATCCGGGAAAATTTAATCCTGGTTCATTAACCTAATGTGGGTAATTAGTGCGTTAATGAGATGTGTGGCCAGAGGGGCTTAACTTGGCATAATTGTTGTGATTTCAACCCTAGAAGTGGGTCTAGATTGATGGCATGCCACCCGGGTAAGGAAAGAAGAAGAAAAAGTGAAGAATCATTCTCTGTGCTACATGCCGCGATGAACTAGCGCAGAGATAATTTAAATGTAACGGGCTCTTCTATGCCATGCGCCGTGGCGTAGGGCATTGTGTGCTGCAGCACAGCCAAAAATCAAATATATCTTATTTGTTCTGTGCGAGAAAAACAAAAGAAGAAGAAAAAGAAAAATGAAGAGCTCGATTTGGCTCTGCTAGGGCACGACATTGGGTTCTATTATTGATAGATTGAAGCTCCCAAACACCCAAGGTAAGTTTATGATGCCTTCTTCTTCCTTACTCTCCCTCATTTATGATGATCTATAGTAGGGTTTGAGTTAGGAGATGGATTTTTGGTCCATAGGAATATGGGTCTAATTCCATTAGTTAGAATGAGTATAATGGGAGTTTTTTAATGTATTGGAATATCATATTGATGATTTTGGAAGTGGTTGGCCCATAGGAGCATTTATCATCCAATAATTGATATTTATGAGGTAGTTAGGAGAGGTTTATATGTATTAATGATGGTTTGAGGTGTCATTAATGATAATGTACATTAATAAAACCTAATGAGCCTATTGGGTATGAATGGGTAGTAATTGTGAGTTGATAAAAATAGAGAGTGTGAAGTTTTATGTTAATGAAGCTTCAGGAGTTAGACAATGATGATGTTCTTATAGTATGGATGTAGAGAGGTTCATTTTGACACCATTTGAGCTTGTTGAAGCTTTGAAAAGTTGGTATCATGAGGGGTAAACCTTTGACCTCTCAAAGATTTGAGGTAACTAGGGAAAACTTTACTTTTATGGTTGAATATTAATTGTGTTTTATGAAATATAATGAATGAGTTAAATTAATGATGCATATTAGCAAAGTGATTGATTTGTGAAATGGTTTTGGAAAGAAAACCTTGATTTTGCCACCCTTGGTGTTTTATGAAATTGATTGTGATTTATTACTATAGGTAGAGAATTGTGATGAATTGTGGAGCATTTGTGTTTTGTGTTATGTGAGTTCATGTATATGAATTGATTGTTAAAATGCATATTATGTGAAAACATGTACATAGCATGATCATAGGTGGGAGTTCGCCTAGGGAGAGTAGTGGATTGGTTAAAATCCACGTGGTACTTGGTAGTGACCGTTAGAATCGACAACTAGCCATGGCACTGACCGTTGGAATTGAGAGATAGCCCTTGTCCCATTATTGATTTGAGACTATCCCACTTGTTCTATGAGGGATTCAAACCTAACTGGTCTCTACTGGTTCATAAGGAGGCTAGATTAAGGGTACGATACCCCATGGTTGTTAGTATTGGGGGAAACCAAATTACATAAGTGAGTGAGTTCACCCTGGCCAGGTAGCTCCTCACAAGTAGAGGGCTGGGTTAGTCCGTAAAGGACATAGCCACATAATAGCCACCGGTTTTGTGTCAGAGGTAACAAGAAGATATAAGGTTTGCATTTGATCATGCTTTAAGTCCAGCAACATGGTTGTTAGTATTGTGGTCTAGCAAGTATTGAGGGCACATGGTTATTATTTTTGTGACCCTGTGTTATGTTTTTGCTAAATAACATGACAAGTGTTTTGTGGTAAGCTCGATCATATGGTTGTTAGTTTTGTGAACCATGGCCTAATGTTATGTGATATATGTGCTTATTTGCCTAATTGCATCTGTTTACAATTAATATGTAATTGTATGGGTTAAGTAAGAATTGGTTACTAAGTGGTTGTACTCATCCCTTAATTCTCAATATTTTTAGGACCTAGCTCATCGGATCCAAGTTGGGAAAAACATATAAAGACTTAAGATTTGTAGAGTAATCCTCTATATGCCTATCTTTTATTACTTTTATGTGTATTTGTTAATGTAATTATCAACTAGAATTAATTGACATGATTTACGCACTACTTGCATGATTTTGTATATAACTAGTGTATTTTGTGCCCTGGGTTAGTGAGTTTTGGTTGTGAACTCGTGGATAGGGCTAAAATACTTGTGCAAGTAGAAGCATATGTATTCTAAGGAAATTTAGAATGAAATAGTTGATTTTGTGCAACATTTCCTCCCCTTTAATGTTTTGTAAAAACTGAGATTAAGTGGTGATTTTGTGATATAAGTGTTTTTGATTATATGTGGTGTGTTGCATGAGTCCGCAAGAGTCATTGAGTGTGGTCGGATGGTTGGTGTAAGCTATTGGCATGTATGGTTGAGTTGGAACACCTCATTTGTGAGATTTTGTGAAAAAAGTGGTCAAAATGAGTTTTGGTGTCTAACTTTTTATACCAAATGAGTTTAAGTATGAACCTAGTGCCATTAGCTAGAGCTAGGAGAAAGCTCCATGTAGACACCAAAACCACCTCAATCGGACGTCGGACTAAGATTTGGAACACGTCAAAAATTCACGCCTTGTGCTGTCATTTGACAGCACTAATCTATCAAATTTCATGCAATGCACTGCGGCGCATGGTGCCTCACACTGCAGTGTACGGCATAGAGAAGGCATGCCACGGCGCACAAGCTGTAACCCATGGCGCATGAGGCACTTTTTGCACAAAATCTGTTTTTGAGTTTTAAAACTCATTATTTGGGTCCTAATTGAGTTCCAAGCTTTCGCTTTTTTTTTTTTTCAAAACTCTGATTTGGACTTATTAAAGTGTGCTTAAGATTTGAATTGTCTAGATTGGGATTCCTTTGAAAGAATTTTGAGAAATTCCTTTTATAAATTTTACAATTGGTAATTCTTTGAGGGTTAAACCCTGGATTACTATGACTTGGAGAAAATTTATGGTTTAATTTCAGGGAGGTCACATTTTTATGTGGTGCTGATATTAAATTGAGAGCTCGTGTTTTCTTAGGATTGTGGCCTTGCTAGAGCTTTATGGTTTGCTTTTTCTTTGAGTTTTAGATCAACATGTGGTAATTCTAATTTTATTGCTTGGTTGAAAGATGCTTTCTTACATTTGGATATGGATGGTTGAATTGGGTACTTATCAATTCTATAGTTAATCTAGAGAAGTTGAAATAAGATGATACATTAGGGCTCTCAAGTTACTCTTGAGATCATTTTGAAAGAATTATTGACCTTTAGGCATTAGGCTAGCATTGTTAAGGATAACACTATAATGAAATAAAGAAAGAAAGACCAAACTTGCACATAGATTCCTAAACCAAGTATTATGTATGAAATGGTTGACTTGCAAGTTTTTATGTTTGAAATCTCTAGGGAATGAAGTTCAAGTTTTTTCTTAATCCATTCTAGAATGTTATTTTAACAATGACATCTACTAGAGTTTCATGGGAAGTATTCAAAAGAAAAAGGATGAAAAGTGGCTTCCTTTCCAAATATTAGCACATGTGAAGAACTCCAGAACTCAAGTCTTTTAATCTATAGCACTATTTAGTTCAAGATATTGAATTTTAAAGGATTAGAATTGGTATTAGGGTTAAGAGTGGGAATAACTTTTAAAATGATGTTTGGTATGTCATAGGAATAAAAAAAGATTCAGATTTAGCAAAAAAATAGCTAAAACACAACATTGCCCTTATCTTCTTCTTCTTCTTCTTTCAACACCATTCAATCCAATAAAAACAATAATAACTTGAACTTGATTTTTAATTTTAATAAACCTTGATCTGATTGCTATGAGAATTTTTAATGTGCTCGTAGAAAGTAAAAATAGCAATTAAATGTTGAAGTCAAACTCAACAAGAAAACACAGGCAAACCAAACACTGGTTTCTAAATGCCTTTCTAAAGAGCAAACATAGTAGCACAACTTGTGGATATGGGTTCGAAGACATCACCACTACTAAATTTTTCTTTCTAAACTATCATAGTCTTCCTGAAGGTAGCATCTCACTTATTGATTTACCTAGAGTCCTTTAATCATTGGAGACTGAAGTGACTAATAATGAAGGAGAGGCCAACGTCCTTTTCCTATCATAAAGGGTGGGGTGGAGGAGGGAGGGAGACATGAGAGAGATAGGGTGAAGGGGGAGGGAGAGATGAGAGAGGTGGAAGGTCATTTGGATAGAAAATAATCAATCCTAAAATTGATTAGGGTGGATAATATTAAGTAATCCCACCTAAATAAGACTGAGATTAGGACTAATTTTCCTATTACTCCATATCGAACATAAAAATATAGCATTACCTACTACTAGTCCAAATCCCACCTTCTCAATCCTTCATATCAAATAGGGCCTATGGTCCCACTTGTCTTTTAAAGCCCTTATGTGGAAAGTTTTTTAGTTTAATAGGTTTTTGTTCTTAATTATATAGGATATTTTGGTTTTCCTTAATGGCTTGTTTAGTTTAAAGAATCCCATTGAATGCAAAGGAATGTAACAATATGTAATGTAATGTAATGGAATGATGATTATAGGACATTTGTTTGATATGATATCTAAGAATGGTGAGATAAAATTTATTTTTGACAATTAGTTAAATACAATTAAAATCAAAACAACAAAAATGTCCTTCTGAACCAAAAAAAATTGCTTATTCCTTCTCCCTTCCCTCCACCATTATCCATCACCCTTCTCTCCACCATCATCCATCGCTATTCTTTCTATTAATAAGGATAAAAATCCTTCTCCTAATGAAATGATTTGATGCATTTGGTATATACTTTTTAAAATCAAGATGAAACAAAAACATAAATCAAATATTTATGTTCCTTATTTGCAAATTATAGGGTTAATTTTCATAGACACGGTAAGAAAGGGGACCATGACAAATTAGTAGTAGGAAATAAAAATGGTGATTGAACTCAGATTTGATGGTGAAGCATCAAGGAAGGAAGGTCTTGTGTAGGGAGTTAGGGGTTGAATGAGAAAAGGGGAACTAAGTCAAATAGATCTAGTAACAAAGCTTATAATTATGGCAGCCATTGTTGAATAATGATGTTGTCAAAGTCGGACACACTTTGTTCATCAATCTCACTACCCATTATGGTCGATGATGTTGCAGAACATGATGGTGACTAGTGAAGTAAAATTGCTAGAGAAAGTGTTGAAGGTGTGCAACAATGGAGAAGATAGAAAAATATTGAAATAATTGGTTAATTTTTCATGGGTGATAGTGTCTTTTCTCATGGATTATAGAAGGCCTGCATCCCCTCTCATGGGGTCTTCTTATGTAATCCAAATACAGCCATTTAAAGGAATTAGGATTACATAATGTAATCCCATTTCCATAATATAGGTCCAACCAAACTCATTGAATCTTTAAAATGCATTAGAATTATGATCCTTATGCAATGAATTAAACCAAATGGGCACTAAGTATTTTTGGTTTGTAAGTTTTTTTAAGCTAGTGGGTTTGTATTTCACTTTGATTGTAATGTTTTTATTAAAAAAATTATGGATCCTAATGGTTTTTTTAGTATGAACTACTTAAATCATCAATGAATAAGGTCATGGTATTTAATTATATATTTTACCGGTTTGTTATTTGATACTTTTGGCTTTTTTTAAAAAGAGGAGACAACTTCCCCGAAGGCATCTTTTATATATGGGAAAATTTTAGTGAGAGACCATTGACCAAACATAATAAAAAAGAGGACTCTTGACTTTTTGAAATTTCACTAAAGGACCCCATACATATTTTTGTTTGAATTTATGATAAAACTGACAAAATTTCCCTCATTTAAATGAACAATATAAACATCTTGTTTGTTCCCATATTGTATGTTGTTCATTTACTTGCGAAATGTTGTTTGTTCCCTTACTTTACTTGTTTATAGCCCTAGTTTCACTTGATTTCATTCCAAGTAATAGTTTCATGATAAAACAACTTGTTCATTTTCTTATTGTATGTTGTTCATTTATTTATGGAATATTGTTCGTTTATCTACTTCACTTGTTTATAGCCTTGGTGTAAAGTCTCCCGTATAAATCAATAGTATTGGTGATTCTAGATCCTTAAAAGCCTTATGATGTGTATAATAATGCCTCTCATAAAGGTCATGGTTGTGTTCGAATGCAAGATGAGAGGGCAGTGGTATATGCTTCTTGATAACTTAGGCCACATGAAGAGAATTATCTGATACATGATCTAGAGTTAGCTGCAGTGGTCTTTGTGTTGAAGATCTAGCATCATTATCTTTATGGAACAGAGTTCAGGGTCTTGAATGACCATAAAAGTCTCAAGTATATGGTAGATCAAAAAGAGCTGAGCATGAGACAAAGACGTTGGAGGGAGTTTCTTAAAGATTATAATTTTAAATTTAAGTATCATCCGAGGAAAGCGAATGTAGTAGCGGATACTCTTAGTCACAAGACTTTGCATGTGGCCTATCTGATAGTTTGGAAGCATAAATTGATGGAGTCTTTAGTTGAGACTTCTTTAAGTATGACTGAGTTCTCCTTAAATAGTCTTAAGACTACAATTATTTTCAATGAATTTTGGAAAGAGATACGGGATTCTTAATTTAAAGATCTAGTTTTGCTAAAGATAAGTCAAGATATCGAGAATGGTGAGATAATCGACTATTGGTTTAGTGATGATATGTATGTGGTTTTCAAGGATAGGGTGTGTGTTCCCAACAATAAGTATATTTGAAAGTAGATGTTGGACGAGGTGAATTATAGTAGATACACCCTTCATACTAGTGATACCAAGATGTATCATGACTTGCAGCATCACTAGTAGTGACCAGGTATGAAAAAGGATGTCACAGACTATGTTAGTAAGTGTTTGACCTATCAAAAGGTCAAGATAAAGCACTAGAAGCTATCAGGGTTGTTACAGCCTCTAGAGATTCCCAAATGAAAATAGGACAATATTTTAATAAATTTTGTTTTTGGTCTACCAAGAACCCAAGTTGGTTTTGACTCTATCTGGGTGATTATAGATTATTTGACCAAGTCAGCACACTTCTTACCAGTCAAGACCATATATACAGTTGAAAAGTATGCTGAGATCTACATTAAGGAGATTGTGTGACTACACGAGGTACCAAGGGATATATTATTTCAGACCGTGATCCTTAGTTTACATCAAACTTATAGCAGGCTATACAGAGGGCTATGGGCACGGATTTGAAGTTCACTACGTCCTATCATCCATAGACGGATGGACAAACTGAGTGGACGATCCAGACATTAGAGGATATGTGGAGATCGTGTGCCTTAGAGCTTTAGGGAAGTTGGGATAAGCATTTGCCTCTAGCAAAATTTTCTTATAATAATAGTTATCACACCAGTATTCAAATGGCTCCATATAAGGTACTGTATGGTAGACGAAGCATATCACCTCTTTGTTGGGATGAGTTAAGTGAGACGATACTAATGAGGCTAGATGTGGTAGATATGACCACAGAGAAAATCAAATTTATCCAATAAAAGCTTCTTACGATACATTGTAAGGACCTATCTTTTAAGGTTAAGGATCACGTGTTTATCAAGGTTTCCCATTGATAGATGTTAGACGCTCAATATAGGCTAAAAAGTTGTCTCCTCAGTATATGGGTCCTTTTGAGGTTTTGAAGAAGGTTGGGCTAGTAGCTTAATAGTTGGCATTGCTACCTCAGTTAGCGGGTCTACACAATGTATTTCATGTGTCACAACTAAAGAAGTACCAACCAGACTTGTCGCATGTGATAGAACTTAAAAAGATTAAAATTCAGGAGAATTTAACCTACCAAACTGAACTAAATCGTATTATGGATGCTAAGGATAAGCAGCTAAAAAATAAGACAATTTGGTTAGTAAACATGGTCTAGAAAGGAATGGCTCTGGGAGACGCAACCTAGGAGACTAAGGATCAAATAAGGAAGATGTATCCGCAGTTATTTCCCTAGGTATATTTCTCTCTTTGGTTTTGTGTTGGTTTGAATTTTGGGGACAAAATCCTTTTTAAAGGAGGGGAGAATGTAACATCTTAAAATTTTTAAGACTCAGATTTAATTAAAAAAATAATAAAAAACAAAATATAGATAATTAAATTAAAATTAAAAATAATTTGACAAAGGTCCAGAGTCTAAATTTTACTAAGCAAAAGCTTAGTTTTATTTTATTTTTAACTATGAAAAAAATTACTAAAGTTGACCCGGGCTTTTGTGCTATAATAAAAAATATTGGGCCCTTCCTTGTAATGTGCCCTAAACTATTTAGTTCAGTTTTTTTAAAAAAGATGCATGTAGAAACATAGAATTAAGACAAGGGAAAAGAATGAAGAGCATGAGAGAGAAAGAATGGATGAGAGAGTGAGAGACGGATGGTAGAGCTCAAATCTGGGGGATTTTGAGGCGGTTGTGAGCTCGGTTACGTGATAGGTAAGCTCCCTACTTTAATCTCTTCCTTTCCTCTTGGTTTTCTTCAATTTTTGGAAAAGAAAATTTCTAGATTTTGATCACAAAAGCTTTATTCTTATAAGCTTTAGTTTCTTTAGATCTTGGGGATGTTGTTTTGAGTTTCTATATGGTGCTCTAAAATTTTGAGTGGGTAATTAAATGAAAAGGATAGTTTTTAGGCAAAAATCAAACCCCAAGGGATTGAGTATTCTCTTCAATGATTTAAACCTATTGATTGGATTATAATCATGCTATTTGAAGCCAATAAGATTTAAATTAAGCTTTAGTTTTCATTGTAAGGTCTAATTGTGAAAGTTAATAACACTAAGTGAAGGTTTTTGATTGATTAAAAATTGCATGGTTAAGAAATTGGGCTAGTAGTAGCTAATAAATGGTTTGGTGGTTAAGTGATACTATGTGAATGGTTGGTTGAATATATGGACTGTTGGGATGGATTATAACTCATTAACCCAAGTTCTGTGGTATGAGTTATAGTCTTCTTTTATGCTATTTGCCATGAGAAGTGATATGGATCACTTATATGTTGTAGAAATTGTTCGTGGAATTTGTTTAGAAGTTAAGGGACAAACCAAGTCTTATTTTTATACAAAGAGAAACTATTTTGGTACAAAAGGGTTAAGGTAACAAGAGAATTTATATTTCTTATGGCTTTGTTTAGCTATTTTTGAGCAGATAATATTATTGAGTAGATAATATTATCTAGCATGCATTACATGTTTTAAACAATTGAATGCAAATAAAATGTGTTTTGAAGGGTTTACGGGATATTACTTTAATAATAATGCATCTATGTTTACTATCTATTTAATAATTATGTTATTTATGAACATAACATTATTAGTATGCATTGTAGTCATAAAAATGAAGAGTTGCACTTAATGAGTGAAACTAGGTTTGGTACCTTAAATAGGCTAAGGAACCTCTTAAGAGATGAATTATAAATATTATACTACCTTAAAATGTTAAAGTGATCAATACTTAGGAAAGGTAGAAAAGGGTAGGAGGCATGATTTTGGTAGGATTTCACCAATGGAAAGATGTGGTCTTGTGATATTCTATGGCTCACAGTTCGTACTCAGTATTGTCTTTCATATTGTGAGCTCAGTACACTAAAGTGGTTAGTGGATTGAGTGTCTGACACCTCTTAGTAGGGGAGGGAATCCAGCATATGAAGTGTGAGGTTGAGTGCCTGGGCTAAGGTAGCCCTCACATAGAGAGGAAGTTGGGGTGGCTCTGGGAGGGAGTTAACTTCGACTGCTCAAGATTCACATCGAAGGGGCATAGGCAGTTCGATGGATCAGATCATGCCTTGATCTATATTTTGTTCCTGTGGAGGTGCAAGTAGGTATAAGGTTTACGTATGAGCTAAAAAGTGCTAAAGGGTATTCTGTTGGTCAGGAAAGGCCATATCGGCCTATCTCATGCATTTAAGCATTTTAATTGGTTCATTATATGTTATTTTAAATCTATTATTTATTTACTTGACTATGGCTTTCTTTGTAATAAGAAATATCAATTTCTCTATTACTGAGACTGTGGTTGTCTCACCCCTTTCTTTATAATATTTACAAGTCCAGGCGAAGAATCTGATGGTGGACGAGGAAAGCAGCAAAGCTAGGGTTTTGCTTGTGATTTGTAAAGAATTACAACCCCTTTCTTTTGAGCAAGTATAGTGTAACGTATTTAGGTTAAGGTTCCAGTTGGATGTGACTATAAATATATGTGAATATGTGTGGATTATATACTTGTGTATGAATTTTTATCTTCTTGTAGACTTTTGGCTAGAAAACTTAGATATGGTATGTGGTTTTGATAGATTCATTTGGTAGACCCAGTTTCCAGCACAAGCAAATGTTTATTTTGATATATATGTGAATATATGTGATTCTACAAAAAAATATAAAGTGGTTATAATGACAATGGTGTGCTATGAGCAAACATACACCTTGAATAGAGAGAGTGGGTACATGGGCCCCATGAGGATCTCTAAGCCAAGTAAAAATATTTAGCATGTGTATTTATATGAGTATATGGTGTTTGAATTGGTTTTTGACCACTTTTGTGTGATTTGTGCATTTTGAGGGCTTAGAGTCCATTTTAGAAAATGACACTTAGTGGTCAAATTTTGATATAAGGAGTTTTTTTATCATTTGAATCTTCTATTAGGTACTCCTAGTTCTATTTGACATATTCAAAGTGTTCCCACAAGTTTGTGTCCCTTAAGATGAGATTTGGATAATTTTGAAAATGATTTTTATCAAAAAACTGCACTTTTGCTTCCAAATATCCAAATCTCAATCCAACCATTAGATTTTTCTGAAATTTGAATAACAAGTAAAACTTTTTATAATATTCATGTGGGCTTTGGAATCACATTGATTGAAAATTGAATGGAGAAATGGCGCATTCTGGAAGTTGATTCAGAGGTGCTGTCATGACACCAATAGTCACTGAGGTTGGGATACACACGAATTTCAATCCGTCCATTGCATAATTTCAAAATTTGATATACTAGTAGTACTCTTTAAATGTGACGTGTGTGCTCTAGAATCGCTCTGATTAGAGGTCGGATGACAAAATGGTGCACTCTAAAATTTAGTCTGGAGGTGCTGTCATGACAGCAACTTTATCCAATTTTGTAACATGTCCAAATTGTAATCCAACCGTTGGATCTTTGTGAAATTTGGAACACTACTAGTACTCATTAAAATTGATATGTGAGATTTGAAATCACTTCAATTGGAGGCTAGACAGTGAATCGACACCTCCTAGAAGTTTTCTCGGGAGGATTGTCATGACAGCATATTAATGCTGTCATGATAGCAATTAATTGCCCATATTTGCCCAATTTATTTCAGTGCGCTATATAGTAATCATTCAAAATTTTCTAAGAGGTTTTAAATATGTGTTTTGTAATTATATAGATTGTTTGGTAATTTAAATGGCTTGTTTTCTAAGTAAGTTTTAAGATCAACTCCTTAACTACACTTAATTTTCTTGAGTTATGGTGTGCTTTTGTTGACACATGGGGCAAGTGTTACATTAGCTATCCAAAATGGCTTAATAGATTGACCTTGATTATTAACTTATCCTTTTTAAATTACAGTATTTAAAAAATATTGACATAATGTAATTAATAATATCCTATGCTAGCCATCATTTTCGAAGATATGACTAATTATGAAAAATTATTTTTTTCAAAGATTCGTGACTTTGATAATTTTTTTGCACCTTTAATTAGTTGATATTTTTTGCATCTTTAACTTAGTTACATATTTGGTTTTCATCACCCAATATTTACTAACTTACTAAAATTATTAGTTAACAAAAATTTATAATTAAATTAATGAATACTATTGTTTCATCAAAAAATATAAAGATCATTATTTAATCAAAAAATATGAATAATATTATATAAATGGTATATTATCAGCGTGGAATTAAATAGTCGTGAATACCATTGAATTTTTTCTTTTGGCTTGAACGAATATCATTGATTTATAACTGGTATAATAAATACATGGGAGGGAAATTTGAATTAAATTATAAATTTTATCTAATCACTAGATATTGAAACTTTAACTGACTAGGCTTAAAATCTAGAATTTAAACTTAAATCCTTTTTATAATTATATAATGCTAGCAATCCAAAATGGTCGAATATATTGACTGATATTATTAATTTATCCTAACCAAATTATAGTATTTCAAAAATTTTAAATACTTCCGAAAGGTATGATTAATTCTGAATTTTTTTCCAAAAATATATGCCTTTGATAATTTTTTATGCCTTTAACAAACCGCTTTTTTACACCGTTAACTTATATTGGTTCAATAATTTGACTTTCAAATTTTATTATTCACTAATTAAATAAAATTATGAATTAACAAATGAGTATCATTAAATGATGAATACTATTATTTAATTAGCTAATATAAAGGACATTATTTAAACACATAAAATATAAATAATATTATTTAATTGGTATAATATATGTTGGAACGAAATAATAGCCAATACTATTTATTTATAATTAAGATAGTATCTATGTGAAAGCGAAATTTGAATTAAAATTGATAATATTATCCAATAATGATATATTGAATCTTTACTTGATTTAGCTTAAAATTATAAATTTAAACCTCATTTTTTTATTATTAAGTACATTATATTGACAATTCAAAATAATTAAATATATTAATTAATATTATTAACTTAACATACCTAAATTGCAGTATTACCTGAATTTCAAATACTTCCTAAAGTTATGATCAACTTGGGAAAATCATTTTATCAAAATACATGACTATGATAATTATTTTCACCTTGATATTGTTTTGCACCTTTAATTTATCTCGGTTATAGATTTGAATTTCACATTCTAATATTTACTAATTAAATAAAATCATCAATGAAAAAAAATCATTAAATTAATTAATATTATTTTTAATAAGAAAATATAAATAATATTGTTTAATTATAAAATATGATTCTTTTTAAATTTTAATTTAAGTTAACAATATCACATTTTTTTTCATGTTCTCTCACTTACTTTGTTAACAATTTTTGCCTATTTTCATTTGAATTATATATTTTTGTTATTATTTTTAAATTTTTCATTTTTAATATATAAATATAAAATGTTAATTGAATTTCGACAAGTTCAAGGACAAATTAATCATTAATTTTTTTATTTAAACATGCAACTCACACAACCAGGTGACAAAATATGGTTCCAAACCTAGACCTTATAGTCCAATAATTAATTATACTTTTTTAACATGTGAGTTTATCAAATCTCTAATACTTTAATAAAAACAAACACTAAAAGAAACAAATAATATCTAACATGAAGCAATTTAGTGTATATAAAATATCTATAAAATAGAATGCCACTAAGTGGGGGTAATATCTTATTTACTCATATTATCCTATGTTAAGAATATATTAAATGAATATATTTAACAAACTATCAATGAAAATTTATATAATTTTTATTTGAAAAAAATAAATAAATAACATTTTTATATATTCAAAACCAAAAATGTATTACATGTCTGACATAGTATATTTTAACATATATGTTTTTTTTTTGTACAAAACTATAGTGGATATTTTGATCCATTAAACAACACAACTATAATTCACATGTGAGAGATATAAAAAAGGTGAAAATAAGTGAATTTATAATGAACCCTTAAATTTATAAAGCATAAAATAATTGTCATTCTAGCAGTGGAAGTCACACTAAAAATAAGCCCTAATTAAACATCATAATTCATCATAATTTCACATATGGGCTAAGGTTCACTAAAAATCACAATATTTTCAACACATATACACCTAAATCTTAGCTCTTGATTCATTTCACCACATATATACACAATTGGGTTAAGATTTCATAAAATCACTACTAAAAACATGCACGCAACCTTCTGGCAACTTATTTACATATATATATATATATATATACATGAGTTTTTAGTTCATTACACAATCTCAAAGACTTCCACGACAACGACACCCTTATGCTGTTCTTGACTCTTTTTCCTTGTCTAGATCACTGCTTTGTCCTGTAAAATGTAACCATAGGAGTGAGATAAAAATCTCAGTAATAGAATAACTTACTTCTATTAACTATCGCATGCAACTATGTGAAAGTGAAGTATACTATACCATTTAATATAACATATCACATATTCCATTTCAATTCACAACCACATGTGTCAATTCACCACTTTTACCACTATAATTACCACATTTCACAACTTTTTCACATATACAACATATAGTATGATCACTATTGACTGAACCTCCAAATCACCCTAACATAAAATCATAGGCTCGCCTTAGACCAATGTACACTCTCATTGGTCCTGAGCTCACCTTTACTAGTAGAATTACCCGGCTAAATGTGTTCTATCTTACTTTCGGACTATGGTTTTTCCTAATACACACAATAGGGTGTCATTGACTCCAACATCATATCACACAGATACTAAGGAGTCCCAAATCTCTAACACCACACTTCGAAAGGCACTAAGGAGGAATTCTCCAACACTGCACCCTGTTAGGCATTAAGAAAAATATGCCATATGATCTTATCACTACCTCTCTACTCAAGTGAACTCTTACCCCTATGATCATACTTTCTGAACCATTTAAGGGTCCCCAATCACCACTTATATACTTTCTCATAAATAACACACACACACACACACACACACACACACATTTACATATAATTTGAAATCATATATTTCAACACTTCTATTCAATCAAAAGCCATTTCATGCAACATTCACAAAATGCCATAAATCATGCTTAGTTGAGAACCATTTCATATATTACATAGCATACTTACACACAATTATAACAAATAGTCAAATAAAGAAAGTTATTCGGTTATCTCAACCCTTCTGTCACCAGAAAGGTTACCCATAAATTTCAACCACCACTACAGCTTATCACAAGCTTCCTCTCTCAATTCACACACTCAATATGCCAATCTGGACACATTTGGCACAATTTAGTTATTTGGTCCAATTTGACCAAAAATATATTTTTACTACTTATGGTTATATTCATCCGTCTATTCTTTTTCATTTATCCAATCTAAATCTATTACTACTCAATTACTACTTTACATCACCTCAACAAGTCTCATTTTAGTTAAACAAAGATTTCTACCCTAAAATCTCTTGATTTAGGGCCAAATCAAGCCTACAAGTTTAAAGCTATATCTTTCAGCTCTAAACCAGTTGCAAAACTCTAATTTAACTCCTAGGAACCTTTTTATTACTATTAGGTAAGAATCAAATCCCTAAAATTTCACCAATTCAATTTCTCTATAACTCATATTCAGAGAAATTTAGGTAGAATGGAAGGTAAGAGTTATGTGTAGCTTACCTTCTAAGTTATCAATCAGAAGCACCTTCCAATGACCTGAAATGGCTTGCCCTAGCACATTAGCTCTTCTTCTCTTCTCCCTTTTGTGTGTTTTCAATTTCTCCCTTCTAAAATTTCATGACTTAAGAAGTCACTTTCTGGTCCATGCGCTATGGCGCATGCAGCACAGGCCATAGCTCATGGAACAATGAGAAAAATTCTCACCAAGCGCACTTGCTTCGACCCGAACCGCAATCCTTCCACCCGTATCTATTCATTTAACATCTCAACGAGTTAAATCATCACATAATAATCTAAATATCTAATATCACACTAATTGTCACTTTACCCTTGATTAACAACTAATCACGAGATTAAAAAATTCAAGATGTTACTGTGACCACTGTATTTTGTCTAGGCATTTTTTAAATATAATAAAAATAAAAATAAATAACCAAAAATATATATATAAAAATATAAAAATGAAATTTAATCCTTTTTAGGATTATATTTTCAAAACAAAAAAATTAATTTAATTGATAGGGTTTAATTTTATTTTAGATAATCTTTTTTGGTTAGGATTTTATTTCTTTTAGTTCATTAAAATAATCAAAAAATATAAAAATATAAAAATAAAATTTAATCCTTTTTAGGAATATATTTTAACAAAATAAAAAAAAATATTGTTTAAATCTTTTAAAATCTCTTTCTAAATTATCTTGACCATTTAAAGATATTAGGAATCAATTTTTTGAGACTCAACTATTTTTAAATTTCTCTCGTTAAATCTAATGTTTTTCATTTATATATATATATATATATATATTTCTAAATTAGATTTTTCTTTCTCTCCCTTAATCTAATTAATAATCATGCTAATGAGTTAAATCATCACATAATCATCTAAATATCTAATATCACACTAATTATCACTTTACCCTTGATTAACAACTAATCACGAGATTAAAAAATTCAAGATGTTACTGTGAACACTGTATTTTGTCTAAGCATTTTTTAAATATAATAAAAATAAAAATAAATAATCAAAAATATATATATAAAAATATAAAAATGAAATTTAATCCTTTTTAGGATTATATTTTCAAAACAAAAAAATTAATTTAATTAATAGGGTTTAATTTTATTTTAGATAATCTTTTTTGGTTAGGATTTTATTTCTTTTAGTTCATTAAAATAATCAAAAAATATAAAAATATAAAAATAAAATTTAATCCTTTTTAGGAATATATTTTAACAAAATAAAAAAAATTTTGTTTAAATCTTTTAAAATCTCTTTCTAAATTATCTCGACCATTTAAAGATATTAGGAATCAATTTTTTGAGACTCAACTATTTTTAAATTTCTCTCATTAAATCTAATGTTTTTCATTTATATATATATATATATATATATATTTCTAAATTAGATTTTTTTTCTCTCCCTTAATCTAATTAATATAAAAACATTAAAAAAGAATGGATTGGAAAAAACGTTGATGGGCGCAAAAAAAAGAAGGGGGCCAGAGACGTAAAAACTGGACATGCATGTTACAGCACACGAAAAAAAAACAAAAGAAGTGCACAGAAACATAGAAGGAGAACAGAGCAGCAAGCACACACAATCACAAAGGCAAAAAAGCAAAACACATAGCCACGCATGCATGAAGAAAATGCCGGGAGAACAGACGCATAGCAGAAGACAAGAAAAGAGAACGCAGAGAAGACCCTGAAAGTAAGCTGAGACCACAGAGAAAAGGAGAAGAAAAATAGAGCACGAAAGAGAGAAAAAAAAAGAGAAGGAGAGCAGAGGCACAAATGTAGCAAAGAGCGTTGATTCTCAGCCTGATCTCCGAAGGTTGCGGTCTGAATTGATGGTAAGATTTTCTCTCTTAGATCTCTGTAGTCATAAAACTTGTTAGATGTTAATTTACTCCATAAACTCTTGAGTATATTTTGCTTCAAATATCAGTAATCAGTATGTTTATAAGTTAGTTCTTCTAAATGCCAAAGTTGCTAGTTGTTTTTATTATCTTCTTTATTTATTTGCATGCTCATTATGTCACCACTGGAAAGGAGTTCCAATTTTTTTGGATGAATTTTGAATTTTGTAATTGAGATCTAATAAAAATAAGAGAGTATATATTTGTTTGTTACTTATTTGTCATGTAAAATTTTAAGAATTTCCACAGGTATTTAAAATGATCTCATACTGTGTAAGTCAATAAGATTTTATAGGTGTGAGGATTAATCTTGTATATATTAAAGATGGGTTCTAATGACCCACCATTAAAATTAACTCTCTTGTTTATAATCTAAATTAATAATTTATTTAAGTTTCATGTGAGATTTCAAGAATCTTTATAAAGACTTAAATTAATCACATCATCGTGTGGGATAATAAATCCTCACAAATGTCATGATTCTCAATTTCTATAATAAATAAATGATTTTTGTAAATAATGATATAATACACAATTTAGAAAAAAATTAATTAATCAAATTAATGTATTTAAATTGTAATCATATTTATCAATTATATCTTTTAGTCACATGAGGTTTTTCAATCTCCATATACTTCTAAGATAATCGTATTATTGTATGAGTCAATAAGACTCTACAGATATAACAATTAAGTTTTTAAAAAATATATGTACAAATTATATATTAAATCAATTAAATTAAAAATGCACTTAAGTGTATATTATTTAATCCTTTATTGTGTGAGATTTTGGAATCTCCACGTATATTTAGGATAATTGTATTAGCATAAAAGTCAATAAGACTTTGCAGGTATGATGATTAAGAGTTTTTTTTAAAAAATATAAATATGTATATACACACTAAAAATATATTATTAATACTTAAAAATTTAAGTAAAATAAATTAAGTTGTTAAATTCTTTTATCGTGTGAGATTTTAAAATCTCCGCAGATATTTAGGATAATTAGATTACCGTATAAGTCAATAAGGCTTTGTAGGTTTGACAATTAAGATTCTTTAAAAATATATATATATATATATGCTTAAAAAAATTAAATTATTAAATTCTTTTATCGTGTGAGATTTCAGAATTTCCACAGATATTTAGAAAAACTACATTACCGTATGAACCAATAAGATTTTGCAGGTATAACGGTTAAATTCTCAATCATAAAACCCAAAAATAATAATTTTAAACCATTTTATTTTCTTTATTTCAGAATTTCAAAATGGAGAAAATAATTAAAATTAAATTACTTTTTTGCAATATAAAACACACATATCAAATTTCAAAAAATTATTTTATTTGCAAAATGGTGAATTATTTCTAATTAATTTCTCTTCAAAAAATATTTTCACTAACAATTTATAATCCCGAATTATGTGAACTTTGATCCCCATCATAGGATACGTAGGCTTTAGAGTCTGATTCTAAGTCAAGTCTTCCCTTATAAATAAATAAATATTCCACATTTTATTATTATCATTTTTCAAAACACGTAAATAAAAAAGGGATAATCAAAATAACTTTAAAACCATATTAATTTAGCATAACAAACTTCAAGTAACCGTTCTCACGAACGGGTATTGTAGGGTACCTAACACCTTCCCCACACTCAATCAACTCCTGAACCTATTTTCTATTTTCGCAGATCATCCTTATTTTCCTTTAATTGATTTCCCAAGATTTTCCTCAAAATTTTGGTGGCAACTCCCGTTCCATCAGGTTCTTGCCCCGAAGGCTGAAACCTCTGCTCACATGCCATCCGCTTTGCATTTTTCGGGCGCGGCAATTAGTGACTCCACTGGGGAAAGGTTAGAGAGTCATGCCTATATAAGTTTGTTGTGTGCCAAATATAATATTTTTTTATTATTATTATTATCCCTTTTAATTTATGTGTGCCTTTTCTCCCCTCTTTTCGTCTTCTCTCTCTCTTTTCATTTTTTATAACATGTCTTAGGATAGATACATGTGAAATAAATCCTAGGATAGAAGATTTTTATTTGTACATATAATTGTCTCTTTGTTTGACATGATTAATAGATGAGGGTTGGGTAGCGTATGGGAATAAGATAACATACTTGCATGCTCTTATCACACATTGTGCACTCACACAATTCAACACACATATTTTGGGCCCTATACCCGAGGTTTGTGAATATCATAGGTAAAGGTTAGTAGTGGTTTCCCTGTAAAGTTCTTGAACTCTCATAGGTTACTATAAATGCCTCACTCAAGCTGTTACTTACTCAGTAAATTCAGTCCTTGTAGAGCTAATGTTCTCGGAGCGTCAAAATTATTAAGTAAGGTCTTCACTGTATGGTGAGGGCATCTTAGGAATCTTCTATCTATCAAGACTATAAATCTAACCTGGAGCTACACATTTTAGATAAAAGCTAGTAGCCAACCATTTTAGCTTATACCTGATAATTACAAAGCTAAACAGACTTAAGCTTCCTAAATCGGACACAAAATGAGAGCATGTTTTATTGCATCATTATCATCATCATGACATATCATTTGTGCATGCTACCTTAAGGAAAACAGCTATTGGGTACCTTATGCTAGAGCAGGTATTGAATGTCATTACACTAATCAATGTTAATGTGTCACAAGGAGGGCACTAGCATTAAATAACTGAGCTTTGCCTATGGGTCTTTAACCCTAGTGACTATAAATTCATTTCATAACATTATATAGTTGATGCATTCTTGTCCACTAATCTAGTTAAATAACTTTTCTTGTTGTAGGGTAAAATAACACATTTCATTTTGAAAGTGAAACATTAGCCATGTATTAGTTTTGACTGTTCATAGGCTAATTGTTAATCCTTTCTCCCTATAGTGCAATAAGCACCTGAAGGAGATTGGAAATTTCTCATTTACCCAAATGACAAATTAAGCTTTGTTTAACAAAAAATTAGTTGACTGTTGTGCATAAATGACTGAAAACTAACTATCCTTGATTTTTTTTCTTTTCGTAAAAAAAATGATAACAAGTTATAAGACTATTATTCTCATGACTTTAATCATGTAGGGATTTTGGTCCCTTGTAGGTTAATAGTTATTTCCATTTCCCTATGATGCAATAAGCATATGGAGGAAGGGAAATTTTGTTTGGTATAAATGAGGTAGCCTTGTAATCACTTAAGAGAATGTGCAAGATTACAATATTTTTAATACCCAAACCCTTTAAAGGGATTGCCGAATCATCTTGTGCTTTCTTTAGCATAAAGGTTTCAGGCACAAGTAAGCACACTTGCTTATTTAACCCTTGTTTATAGACAAGTAGCGAAAATGATATTTGAAATTCTTCCAATTTGATCACAAACCCTATATCTCTGAGTGAGATTCAAAATTTTTTCAATTTGTCCCTTACACTAGTGCAAGGTTGTAAATAAAATGATAATATATGTTACATCTTTCATCCCAACTCCCCATTTGATTCCACAATAATCATCCATTAGAGCAAGGCCATATATGGCAAACAAATACATTTGCATCCATGCATTTTCATATCATATGCCATAATAAAAAGACTTTGAAAATTTTGAAATATTGGATTTTTTAGGTCCTTTACATGGGAAGGTCATGGTCCCCCATCTTGCCACAATGCCAGTCATTTTCTCACTCCTTGCCGATTGTCATTATCTCATCCATTCAAAGCATATTAACATTTCACAATATACTTTCATACCCTTGCCTTGACCATCAAAAATGATATGGTAGATGTGGATGCTAGCATTCACTTGGGATGCATAGTTTTTCTGATCAAGTTGTGAGGTTAAAAAAAAAATAAAGAGAGGGGATAAATAAATCAAGCCCAAATGAGATATTCATCAATAAGATCATCCACCATTGAAGAGAGAATTCAAAGATGTTGTTTCTAACATGTCTTATCTTCATTATGTAATGTTTGTACAGTTAAACTCTATCATTTAAAATGATTTTGTTTAACTTTGTTGATGTTTGTAATCATACTTTTCCTTTTAACACCCTTGTATTCTTGTTTTATCCCTTGACTATAAAATTTATCTTATCCTATCCGTTACAATGGATATGGAAAAGATCAATTTGAGAAAAAATGCCCCTATTTCATGAAAATATAAAAATAACAAAAAAAAAAGGAAAAGAAGAATGAGTGCAAAGAGGAAAAGAAAAGGAAAAGAGAATGATTTGAGAGATAAGATACCATGTGCCATTAGCAAGTTAAATTAAGGATATAAGGCTTTTTTTTTTCTTCTTTTCTAAATCTTGAAGGAGTTCCCCATAGTCACCCATATTGAGCCAGGAGTAGTGTTTCTTTCATTCACCTATTTACAAATATCATCGGGGTAGGGTACTCGAACATATGTTTATACTGAATTTTCAAATTTCAAGAGAGGATCAAGACTTTCTTTCACCCAATTAAAGCCTTTTTTTCCCTCCAGATTTATCCATTCAAATAATTTCTTTCCATTTCTAAGCTCATGAAAGCAAAGCTCAAGAGTTAAGAATAAATACAAAAAAAGAAAAAAAGAAAAAAAGCACTCCTACTGATGAAAAATTAGAAAAGAAGATTATCCCTCCATTAGCATTCAATCATTGAATGGGATATGAAGAGGAAAATTGAAAAGGGAAGGAAGGAAAAAGAAGAAGAAGAAGAAGAAATAGAAGAGAATTTTTCTTCCTTTCCCAATGATAACTCTATAGAAATTCTAAGTCTTGCAAGATCAAATATCCAAAAAAAAATTCCATCATGATTTTGCACCTATGTTTAGACCATCACATCCTTTTCATTCTCAACCTACAATTTTATCCTATTCTGCTACATCACAATCCCTGAATATCCTCTCTTGTTAGGTGAATTTTAGTATAATTTTATATTAGAGTATAAGAAGAAAAAGGTTGAAGGAAGAATTTACATAGGGGCACAGAACTTTTAAGCCAAATATCTTTTTATTTTATGAGCCAATTTACTCAGACCACATTACAAACCCCATAAATCCACGTTGAGATTTGACTTGCTTGAATATAATGGAGGCATTTTTCTTATTAGAGATCATTTCAAGATGTAGATTGTTGAAATTGGGCAAGCTTATAGTCAACATAAGATCTTTTAAAAATTGTGCCATTTTTAAAGGGACATACAAAATAAAAAGGGGACCCTCCTTTCAATTTACATATTCATTCCCTTTTATCTCTATACTATCCAGAGACACATTAGATAAAATTTGGATAGTTCTCAATTTTATCATTCCATTACTTTCCACTTCACACTTTGTCTTATCCACATGATGCCTATTCTTCATACATTTCTTGCACCCAAATGGAGATGCCTCTAAACATTCACAACATTCCATTGATTGGCCACTCCATTTCATTTTCAGATATAGCCTTTTGTTTACAATGGTTGTTTACATTGACATTGTTAAATAAAAATTAGTGCTAATTTCACTTATTGACTATACAATCTTTGATGATGAAGTATAGACAAAATGAAACATCTATATCCAATAAGCCTTTGATAGGGGTAGACAAATTTTCTTGAAAATTCTCAATATGAGAGGAATAAACAGTTTTAGATGTATGAAAGTGTGACTCCTTAGGGTCCAATTCTAGTGGTAAAAGTTGTGAAGTCATTGACTTGCAATTTCATTGGGGATACCAATAACTTTCCTATTGAAAATGACCAAGAGAACCTTTGCATTTCACTAATTTCAAGTTTTATTTCCCTCTTGCATCAAAAAATTCTGCAAATAAAAAGAAATACATTTTACAATTTCAAATGCATTGAGCATTCTATATCTTCACATGAATTGAAAAAATAATTACATCTTTTATATCAAAGTAACCTCAATTTAAATTGGGGAAAATAAGGAGTTGAACTCTTAAAAAAAATAGTTAATCATGCATTACGCATTATCCACCCATTGCATATTTCACATAAAAATTGCCACAATTTATATTGGAGCAAATCATGAGCAAATCATTTACTCTTCCATATCACTCATGGCATGCATTGCATCAAAATTGCCATAATTTAAATTGGGGTAGAAAAAAAATTGAACTTTTGATCAAAAAATCATGCATTATATAAAAATTTGCCTCCATTTAGATTGGGGCAAATAAAAAAAATCATGCATTACGCATTATCCATCCATTACATGATCAACAAAAAATTTTCCTCCATTTAGATTGGGGAAAATAAAAAAAATTATGCATTGCACATCACCCTATTGCATGCATGGCCACAGAAACTATGCCTTATTTGGATTGGGGCAAAACAAAATTTGCAGAATCCAAGGAAGTAAGAGAAGAAATAACAAACCTCACATGTGAGTTTCTCATATTTTCCATGTGAGATGAAACCTATTCTCATACCCTCAAAGCCCAGTACCAGCTGGCACAATTCTTTAAAGCCCTGTAACGGCAGGCACCCTCAAAGCCCAGTATCGACTAGCAAAATTCTTTAAAGCCCTGTAATGGCAGGCACTCTTAAAGCCCAGTACCGGCTGGCACAATTCTTTAAAGCCTTGAAACGGCAAGCACCTAAAGCCCTGTAACGGCAGGCACCCTCAAAGCCCAGTAATGGCTGGCACCATTAAAGCCCTGTAATGGCAGGCACCCTCAAAGCCCTGTAACGACGGGCACACTTAAAGCCTAGTACCAGTTGGTACAATTCTGCAAAGCCCAGTAACAACTGGCACCCTTAAAGCTATGTAACAGCAGGCACCCTCAAAGCCCTGTAAAGGCAGGCACACTTAAAGCCTAGTACCAGCTGGCACAATTCTTCAAAGCCCAGTAACGGCTGGCATAATTCTTTAAAGCCCTGTAATGGCATGCACCCTTAAAGCCCAGTACTGGCTAGCACAATTCTTTAAAGCCCTGTAACAGCAGGCACCCTCAAAGCCCAGTAATGGCTAGCACAATTCGTTAAAGACCTGTAACAGCAAGCACTCTCAAAGCCCAGTACTGGCTAGTATGATTCTTTAAAGCCCTATAACAGAAGGCATCCTCAAAGCCCTATAACGGCAGGCACCCTTAAAGCCCAATATCGACTGGCATGATTCTTTAAAGCCCTGTAATGGCAGGCACCCTCAAATCCCAGTAACGGCTGGCACAATTCTTTAAAGCCCTATAATGGTAGGCATCCTCAAAGCCCAGTACCGACTGGCACAATTTTTTAAAGCCTTGTAAAGGTAGGCATCCAACCAAGTCCCTTGGAACATAAGCAATTTATCTCCATTGAGGTTTTGTTTTGTTTATTTCCTAAATCACATTTCATTTTAAACCTTTTGTTTTATTTTGTTTTGTTTTGTTTTTTGTTTTTTTTGTTTAGTTGTAGGTACCTAAGAATCTTGCCCCTCTAAACAAAATACATGTTTCTTTCTTCATTCATTTCTAAGATAAGAACATCATCTCATGAAATTCTTACTTAGAAATCAACTGAAGAGGGGCATCTAGTCAACATATATTTTGTTTGGATCGTTGTCATTTGTTGACAACATCTTTCTATTTATTTTATTTTATTTGGTCATTTTCATTCACATCACATTGCTAAAATAAAAAAAAATCATTCTATTGTGTTTGTTATCCAATAGTTGCATCTTTCTATGTTATTTGGTTATTTTCATTTGCATCACATTGCTAACAAAATCATTTCATTGTGTTTGTTATTTAATAGTCTTGCATCCTTCTATTTTATTTGGTCATTTTCATTTGCATCACATTGCTAAAACAAAAATAATCATTCTATTGTGTTTGTTATCCAATAGTCTTGCATCCTTTTATGTTATTTGGTTATTTTCATTTGCATCACATTGTTAAAACAAAAAAAAATTTATGCCTCTATGATTACAAATACTTGACGCTTGTTTCCATTAACTGTCAAGTATTTATAAATACTTGATGCTTATTTGGAAACAAGCATCAAGTATTTAAATACTTGACGGTTATTTTGAAATAACTGTCGAGTATTTATGGCATCTTTTTTCAATAGGGCATCTGCTTTTAAAGCAGCCCCCTGCATACAGATATAGATACATACAAATAAAAAATAGCCAACCAGCAACAAAAAATAATGCAATATAATGAATTTTTCTAATAGTATTTACTATCTAATTAACATTAAAATTCTTATACATTTAGCCTTAAAATGTAAAAAATCTATACTCAACTTATTTGCAAACTAAAGTCTTAAAACTAACTGGCCTATGCCATAAACATTGGCCCAAAAAATGTGTATATATATGTAACTAACTATTGTACTGGCCTAACTACTATTGTTACCCATATATTATTGAAAACATATTGGGCCGCCTCTTCAAGGACTTCTTTTACATGTGCAGCCGTATAATGAATGCAGTAGATGTCCTCGAAGTACTGTAAGTAAATAGTCACAACAATTTCAAGTTAATAGGTTGCTAATTAAAATTGATTAAAATTTATAATTGAAGTGTAATTAAATTTAATATACATACCTTGTCAGATAATGTGGTAGGGGCATGGGTGATAATGTCCTTCATGAACTTCATCAAGCAATAACCATAGTCATTGCTCTAATTTGGTCAGAGTGGACACTGTAAAAAAAAATACATATTAATGAAATTGTAAAATATGAGATAATTTCTTGATTAAAAACTTGACCAATTAAATAAATACCTTAACAGTGACCCATTTCTGTGAAGATTCAAATACCCTCATCTTAAGGGACACAGTCTTATGGTTATAGTGTGATACAACACCCTAGCTCTAAGAAGGAATTATGAAATGAATGTGAGAAATATATATGAATTGAAACTAAAAATAACAAGAAATAACAAGTGAAAAAATCTAACTTACTCGTTAAAAAGTACCACCATATCTTCCCTGTTGCTTGGCTCTCCATTAAGGAGATCGAGATACCATATTTTTGGAGCAATGGGATTAACCACAATAAGCATCTAGTGTCCTCTAACAAGAAATAGCACGTGTTACCAAACAAGTAAATATAAAAAAATATTACTCGTAACAAGTATTAACAACTCACCCTTGGCAGTAAGGAGTGAGAAATAAAATATCCTTCTCTGTAACATCCAAAAACTTCAAATCTAAAAAAATTGACTAATTAAGGGAAAAATTAGTTAAAAAAAGATGATTAATTTATTTAATTATGTTTTTGGGTTGTTAATTTACTTTTTGGGTCATATTTAGCTCTAAATTGAGTTAGGATGGAAGTTGGATCAAGTCGGGAGGCATCAGGGGGAGCAAATTCAACATTTTGCTTGTTGCATCGTGACCCGTGGCTTATAGCGCATGGCACAACAGGCAACTTAAATTTTCAAAAATCATTAGAAAATGATAGTTTTTGTGGTGGAAAACCTAAAACACGAAGGGGCAAGCTTAAGGCACTACTAGGGCATTAATTTGGGAGGATTTTGAAGATAATTTGAGCCTTCAAACTTTTGAGTAAGTTCCTTACCCTTCTCCTCTACCTTTTCATCTTATTTTCTATGGGATTTGAAAGTGGGAGAATTTACTCTGAATGGGTTAAGCTATGAGTTCATGTTTTGAAGGTTTCTATTGACTCTAAAGGTTTGATTTAGGTTTATTAATCTTGGATATTTGGTAATATGAAGCTACCTTGTTGTGCGGTGAAATTTGGATTAAGCCCTAACTTGATCATGGGGTTTTTTTTGGCCAAAAAAACAAGCCTCTCTGTTGAGAATATGAGTGAGAAGTGAGAGAATTGAGAGGTTATTGGTAGCTAATAGTGCTTGTGTTAATTGAAAATTAACATATAGTACCTGTTGATGTAGATTGTGGTGTGGAAAGATTTGCCTTGACACAAGAAGAGATTTAGTACCACGGGTAACCCTTTTAGTAACAAAAGGGTCGAGATAATTAGATAATTTGCATTATTTATTACCTTGTATAAATTATTCTCAAGTTATTCTTGCATGATTTGTTATGTATAAATGTATGAATTTGGTAAAAGTTAATTATTTTGGAAAATGAGTGGAGTATTGATTTATAAAATGTCAAGTTTTTGAAGTAAGTAGTAATATTAATTATATTAGTTTAGAAAGTGTTTTATGCATGGTTAAGTGGAGATATGTAGTGAAATGTGGCATATTAAAGGGTGGGACGTCACCCTAGTGGAGTTAGTGAAATTAAGTCCATATGGCATTGCTGGCACATTGGGATACCAGGTGCAGCACTTACTTTTCTTAATGCCCGAAAATAGGTATAGTGTTGGAGACTTACTCTCCTTAATATCTAAAAGGATGCGGAGTTGGAGAATATGCTCCTTAGCATCTGTAAGATGTGGTGTTGGAGTAACGACACCCCAATTACTTATAATAAGGGGAACTGGTAGTCTAGAAGTGGTTTAAGACACCTTGGCCAGGTAGTCTTACCATGGATGGTGAG
The DNA here is from genome assembly GCF_029017545.1 of Prosopis cineraria. Lineage (NCBI taxonomy): Eukaryota > Viridiplantae > Streptophyta > Magnoliopsida > Fabales > Fabaceae > Prosopis > Prosopis cineraria. The sequence continues at coordinate 21,583,379 of NW_026555332.1, read as the reverse complement.
CTTGGGATCCATACATGTGGTTTGGTTTTGTGAAATAGTCTACTGGTTCGGTTGGGAGTATTAGAGGACCGGATGGTTAAGGATCATGCATGTAACTTATGGTAATTTTATATGGTTTGTTTATTTTACTTATTTTAGGCTTGTTTATAACTTGGCATGTTAATCACTAAGGTAGATTATCTTAGTTACTGAGATTTTTATCTCACCCTATGGTTATCATTTTACAGGTTCTACCGCTGAGACTAAACAAGGGAAGGAATCGGGCAAGGATTAACAGATTTGCTACATCATGAATAGTAATGCCCAATTTTGGTTTGAGTGGTGTACATAAACTTATATGGATGATATTATATATTGCCAACTAGGAATGCATATCATTTTGATTAGCTGCACTTATTTCATACTATGTTATTTTGTATTTTAGCCCAATATTGTATATGATGTGAATATGTGGCAATTTTTATGGTGATGGGCTAAAATACTAATACAAGTGCAAGGAATGTTTTATCTATGTGGTGACAATGTATATGTAGTGTATTATGTGGCAATAGATGCCAAATAATATATATGATGTTGATTTTGTAATTTTTCCATTAATAAGTCACATATTTTGCACACTTTTCTTTTACATTTGTAACCATATTTTATTAGTTTAGACCTTTATATGCATGATTTTAGTATTGAATTTGATCATAGGCTCATTTGCATTGAGTTTTGGCATTAAGGGCATTTTGGTTATTTTGCACATTTTTTTTGGAATTGAATGTTTTTAATTTGAAATTTTAATTCCTTAGCATATTTTATTACTTGGGCAATTTTTATTTTCATTTTTTTAAGACTTTAGTTGGTTCATTTGCATAAGATTGATTTAGCTTTATTTGTATTTTAAGGAACTTGAGGGCCAATTTTGTAATTTTTTTCATTTTCTTTAAAATTCAGATTTAGCTTCAGAAAACAATAGAGAGACGCAAGATGAAAAAAAAAAGAGGGGAAATGGAACACATGGAGGATCATCTTCATCTTCCTCCCTCGGTCACACGGCAGACAGACGACGCTGCTCATCCTCTCTCAGCCGAGTTCGGCCATCAGAGATCGCACTGCCACCACTACACAGCCACTGCACTTCTTCCTCTAGGTTCAGAGATCATCATTGTCATAGTCATTGCTCAAGCTCTCGCATGCAAATGCTCATGATCTTTCAGTCATAGACTCGGTTAAACTCATCAGTTCGATCAGAGCACATTCTCACATTTCCTCTCATATCCTCTCTGTTTCAATTCCTCAGGCACACACGATTTCTAGTTTTCTCTCGGTTTTGGTTCGGACGAGGCTCACTCATTCATAGATTCCCTCAAGCTATGGCAGCTTCTTGTGGATGTTTTCTTCAATCAACCATTGAGGAGAACAAAATGAGCAGTTGAATTTTCTCTAGAGTTCTTCAAGGGAGATGAGATTTTCACTTGAGTTTTCTTAGTTCCATTTGATTTTGATTTGCTGTAACTCATGTCTAATTGCTTTAATTTTCTTGTTGCTATTAGCTTGGTGATTTAATTCTAGTGAGATTGAATTATCTAATTGATTTCACTCTGTTAAGAGACTTAGATGCTTTGAATTCAATCTTAAATTGGATGATGCACACTAAATCAGTTAGCTTCTGTTTAGGTCTTAAATTGAAGTTAATTGCTTAATTCTTGATTGGTTCTAAGTGCTAGAACATGGTCAAGGCAAGTCAAGGTCTAATTCTTGAGTCAAGTCATTGTTTGGCATAATTTTTATAAGGATTGTGTCTTGGTCTAAGCTATAATCACCTAATCCTAATGGTAATTAGGAATTTTACTTAATGTCAAATGAGTTGCAAGAATCGAATGAGTTGAACTTAGGATTCTATGATGGTGAAAATGGATTCAAATCTTGAAGAACTCACTTGGTTACTTAGTTAAGTCAATTTCATCTCACTTCACATTTTCCTATAAAATTCAAAAATCATAAACACTTTAAACCTTGATTTTGATTTTCAAAACCAACATTGTTTTTAACTTGTGAAAATGGTTTATGAATTGTCTTTGATTGCTTAAGCTTGCTCTCTTGGGATTTAATGACCTAGGGTGTACTCAACTACATTCTAGTTTCTTTGAAAAGTTTGATACGACTTAGAACTTTTCAAGTGGCGCGGTTGCCGGGGAGCAACATAACCAATCAATTTCATTTCATTCACCATTGTTTAATTTGTTTTTTTTTATGATTTTTCATTGATTTTCATTGGAATTTTAAGAGCTAAAATCAAGTTGAAGATTGTTGCTGTCTCACAAAATTTGACCTGGCTTTAAAATTGAATTGTGAACAATTGAAAAAGAGTTTGCATTTGGGACTGAATTTTCTAGAAAGCTACACATCTTAGCTTTGATTTCACATTGAGAATGAAAATTTCGGACTCAGGATCTGCTCTGTATATCTGTTGCAAGACAGCAAGGTTCTGGAATAGCTGTTACAGAAATCCAGAATTTTGTGTCAACTTTAATTGTACACAACTTTCACTCTAGTTGTTCAATTTGCTTGATTCTTATCTCATTTCATTCATCATTGTGTTATCTCTGATTCGTATGTTTGGCTCATTCTCTGATTTTGCCAATAACTAGGTGAAAAGACTGAAAATTTCTGATAAGGTACTCTGGAAGTAGTCCTGAAATTCCAGATTTGTTCACTGGGTTGTGCGAATTTCTGGGAGCAACTGAGAGAGAATTTTGGCCTGAAATTTTTGCACTATAATCCTTGTTATTTTATCTGTTTCAGGTAAAAATTTAAGTGGAATTTGAGTTGGGATTTAGCTTTTGTGGGGCTCACAAACTCACTAGCTCCAGACTAATATTTGCTGTCAAATTCAGAAAAGTGGATCAACTTTGAATGAGCATTTCTCACTCCCTCCTCATCCAAATTGCATGATTTTGGTTTCTGAATTTTCTAGGCATCTTAGATTCATTTTCTTAGTTTTGATTTTTTGCTAGTTTCTTCATTTTGATTTTCGAAAAAATAAAAAAAATCTGCTGCTGCTGATTTGCTCTGTTCTGTCAGATTTTCAGATTTGTGTGATTTTTGTGTTTTGGACTTTTTGAGTGTTTTTTTTTTGTTAGTTTTTTTGGCTTATTTTAGAGCATTGCATGTCCTGTAACTCTTGTTTGAAAATTGAAAAAGAATTCCTTGACTTTAAAATGCAATACTTGGATATCATTAATTCTTCCTCCACTTGTTTCATTGATAAATCTTTTGTTTTAGAAAGTTTGGCAAACAATGATGCAAATAGTAGTGGACATGTGCATAATCATGAGGAAGAAATTCCTATTAAAAGAAGCATTAGGGAGATGGTTGCACCTAAAGATGCATTTAGAGCATGTGGCTTAAATGTGAACTTGCAAGAAAATGTTAACTATGAAATTAAGCCTTCTCTAATCAATGCTTTACCAAAATTTCATGGACTTGCAGGTGAAGATCCTAATAGACACCTCCAAATTCTTGAAAGAGTTTGTGTCACAATGAAACCACCTATGGCTAGTTTGAAGAATTTGATGTTGAAGGTCTTCTACTTCACCTTGAAGGATAAGGCAATCACTTGGTTTAATACTTTGGCCACTAAGACAATCAATTCATGGGCTGAAATGAAGCATTGTTTCTTGAAGAAATATTTTCCAGCAACTAAATACTCTTAGTTGAGGAAGCAAATAATGGGAATTCAACAATTTCCTCAAGAATCTTTATATGAGTATTGGATGAAATACCTTGAGCTCCTAGCAAGATGTCCATATCTTTCGGTTGGCAAAGAGTTTCTCATTGAGTATTTTCATGTTGGACTCTCAGTTCATGATTGAGAGACTATAGATTCAGCTGCTAATGGGTCTTTACTTGATTTGCCTCTCGATGAAGCTTGGGAGTTGGTGGAAAAAATGGCCAATAATAATCAACAGTACAACACAAGAGAGAACACAAGAGGTGTGAATGGGGTCTATCAAGCTTCAATTCCTAATGCTCAACTAGATGACATTTACTCTCAGTTAGATTTCCTCAAGATGTCTCTTGCCACCTCTAAACAACCTCAAGTGGCTTCTATGTCAAGAGCATTGGTAGCTCCAAGTTGTGCCATTTGCCACTCAACCATGCATATTACTTCGAATTGCATGCATGCCTATGAGAGGGAAGATGTTACTGCGGTTTATCAACAACAAAGGCCATACAATCACCCACAACAAGGAGGAAGAGATTAATTTGAGCTAGATAGGAATACATATAACTCTAGTTGGAGGAATCACCCCAATTTGAGTTATAAATCTAATCAAGAAGTTTCTACTTCAAGGAACAATCAAATAGTTCCTACCCAAGACTCTTCCAATGATAACAAGTTTTTCTCACTTTTGGAGAAGATGAACAACAATATGATAGAAATTAATTCAAGGCTGAAAACCCATGTCTTAAATGCTGATTCTAAATTTGGTAAAGTACAAAACCAATTTGAGCTTCTTTTCAAGAGACTTGACAACTTAGAGACAAGACAGCACTCAATTGAAGTTTTCAAGCAACAAATGAGCAACAATAATAGTATTTTTCAAGCTCAAAACAGTGGCAACTTCCCACACAACCTGTGATCAATCCTAAGAATATTAGTATCATTGAATTGAGAAGTGGTAGAAGACTTAAGGAAGTGTCTTGGCCTAATGAAAAGAATTCTGGTTCTAAGGCTTCTAATACCTCTTCAATTCTTGATGAGGATTCTCATGATGCTCACTATAGTGTACAAGTGCCTATTCTTGAGGAAACCAATTTTGGACCTTAAAAGGTTGATCTAAACTAAGAGCAAAGTCAAGAAACCAAAACTGGACAGCATTCTAAGATTGTTGATGAAAAGGGTTCCAATGAGACTTTAAAGAGGCAAGAAGCTCCAAAAGAGAAAGAAATACTTGGGAGAAGGGAGAAACCAAGAGAATACAAAATTGGGGATCCAATTCCTAAATATATGCCTTTCCCTCATGCTTTGACAAGATTTGTGAAGAATAAGCAAGAGGATGATAAGCAAGATGTCATTAAGATGTTGAAGAAGATTGAGGTGAATATACCTTTGCTGGACATGATCAAGAGCATGCCTAAATGTGCCAAATTTTTGAAGGAGTTGTGCACAAATAAGAAGAAATTTAAGCCATTAGCCACCGTGCAAATAAGTCCTAGTGTGAATGCAATTTTCAAGCCACAACTTCCTATCAAGTGAAGGACTTGGTATTTCTAGCTGACTTCTATGTCCTTGACATGTAAGAAGGAGATTAAGGGACATTGATTCTTGGAAGACCGTTCATGATGACATCTAACACCATTCTCAACATGAAAGAAGGTAAACTCACTATGGAATTTCTTAATAATAAGATTGAGTTTGATTTTTTTGAAAGCATGAAAAATTCTTTTGTTGATTATAACTTGCATTGTGTGAGCATTTTAAGGATTCTATTTAGCATGCTAGTGATGAGTTTTCATTGTCATTAACCTCTTCACATATTCATTCATCAAATTTTTCTCTTGTTAAAAATTTTCCTACATTGTCATCTATGACATGTGCTTGCATTAATGACGTTCTATGCGCTAATTGTATAGATATGGTTTCTATGCTTGCTAGCTTTAAAGAGGATGATATTTTGGATCTCATGAGCATACTACCATTGATTCTATTGCTATTTCTATTAATGACATAAAGCAAGACACATAAAATTCCACTAAAGAGCATGTTTCGTGTCATCTTGCTTCTTTGTATAATTTACTTTCCTTGGATAAATTTGATAATTTGAGCATTGATTTAGCCATTCTCAAGCATCTTCTTTTGAGTTAAATGATTATTTTGAAGTTTTGAAACAAGGTGGCTCTAGCTCACCTAAATGCATTGATAATCTTCCTTGTAGAATTCTTAGAACCTTGAATGAGTTGGGCTCTTATGTTTATGCAGATTTAGACCATGTTTCTTGTTCTTTTACACCTAATCCTTCTCCATCATTGAAGAGGAGTTTGTTAAGGATTGCAACAGGGGAAAAAGAGGCTCAAATCTTGGCTTTACCCATGCAAAATGAAGCCCAATCAAAGAAGTGTTCTATTGACAAGCATGCTGGAAATTCTTTGAGTTGTATGGCCAAGGAGACTAGTAAGGAGGATTGGGACTTGGCTAAGCAAATAAAAGTGAAGAAGATCCCTCCTAGCATCTTGGAACCTTCACAATTGGACCTTAAGCTATTTCCTTCACACTTGAAATATGCTTACTTAAGAGATGGTGATAAACTTCCTATTATTGTCTCTTCTTAACTTTCTTGCATTGAGGAGTCTTTATTGCTTGATGTGGTTAGGAAGAACATTAAGGCAATTGGTTGGACACTAGGAGACATTCTAGGGGTTAATCCACACACATGCACTCATAGAATCATGCTAGAAGAGAATGCTAAGGCCATGAGATAGCCACAAAGGAGATTGAATCCTCTTATACTTGATGTGGTGAAAAAGGAAGTCGCTAAACTTTTAAGTGCAGGTGTCATTTATCCTATTAGTAACAGTGAGTGGGTTTCCCCGGTTCAAGTGGTGCCTAAAAAGAGTGGGATAACAGTTGTTAAAAATAAAAATAATGAGTTGATTCCTACTGGGGTCCAAAATAGTTGGCGTGTGTGCATTGATTATAGAAGGTTAAATGATGCTACTAAGAAAGACCATTTCCGCCTTCCTTTTATTGATCAAATGTTAGAGAGGTTAGGAGGGAAGTCACATTATTGCTTTTTGGATGGTTATAGTGGTTATTTTCAAATTTGTATTGACCCTCTTGATCAACACAAAACCACTTTTACTTGTCCATTTGGCACTTTTGCTTATAGAAGAATGCCCTTCGGGTTGTGCAATGCCCCAGGTACTTTCCAAAGATGCATGTTTGATATTTTTAGTGATTTCATTAAGCATTGTATGGAAGTTTTCATGGATGATTTTACTATACATGGAGAGTCTTATTCTTCTTGCTTGAGAAATTTGGATAAAGTGCTTGCTAGATGTGTTGAAAAGAATTTGGTCTTGAATTTTGAGAAATGTCATTTTATGGTTGAACAAGGGATTGTCTTTGGCCACTTAGTCTCTAACTGAGGCATTCAGGTTGATAAAGCAAAAATTAAAGTTATCTCATCTTTGCCTTATCCATCCAATGTTAAGGACTTGAGATCTTTCTTGGGTCACATTGGTTTTTATAGAAGATTCATAAAGGATTTTTCAAAGATTGCACATCCCTTGTCTCAACTCCTTCAAAAAGACATGAAGTTTGAATTCAATGATGCTTGTAAGTGTGCTTTTGATGCCTTGAAAGTTAAGCTTGTGACACCTCCTATTTTAAAGAGCTCGAGTTGGCTTGTCCCTTTTGAGATTTCTTGTGATGCTTCTAATTATGCTGTGGGAGCTATGTTAGGATAAAGGGAGAATAAAGTTTCACATGTCATTGCTTATGCTTCTAAAACACTTGACAAGGCACAATGCAACTACATAACCACCGAGAAAGAGTTGTATGCTTTGGTTTTTGCTTTTGATAAGTTTAGACCATACTTGCTTCACTCTAAAGTTATTTGTTTCACTAACTATACAGCTTTAAAATACCTCTTGAAGAAGAAAGATACCAAGCCAAGATTGCTTAGATGGATGCTCTTACTTCAAGAATTCAAGTTGGAGATTGTTGATAGAAGTGGAGCCACAAACAATGTAGTTGATCACTTGAGTAAGCTTCCATTTGACACTATCATGGTAAGCTCTTCCCTTGAGTCTCTTTGTGATGAGTTTAGAGATGAGTCTCTTTATGCTATTTCCTGTGATAATTCTACTTGGTATTCTGATTTAGTTAGTTTAATCATACATAATATATATCAAAGTGGAATGAATAGGCATGCTAAAGAGAAATTGGCTAGGGAGAGTAGATATTACATTTGGGATTCACCTATTTTATGGAGGATGTGTAGTGATAATGTGATTTAAAGGTGTGTTCCCGATGTTGAACTTGATGATGTTTTGAAAATGTGTCACACTTATGCTTCTGGGGGACACTTTGGTGCTAGATGAACGGGTCAAAAGATTCTTGATTGTGGTTTATATTAGCCCTCACTTTTCAAAGATGCTTATGAATTTTGCAAGTCTTGTCATAAATGCCAATTATTTGGGAGTTTAGGAAAGAGACATGAAATGCCATAAATGCCTATTATATTTTATGAAATATTTAATGTGTGGGGTATGGATTTCATGGGTCCTTTTCCTAATTCCAATGGATTTGAGTATATCTTGCTTTGTGTTGATTTTGTATAAAGATGGGTTGAGGCTATCCCTACTAGGACTAATGATGCTAAAGTTGTGGTAAAGATCTCATGTATTTTATAGTTTTGGTATTCCAAGGGCTATTATAAGTGACCAAGGCACCCATTTTTGCAACAAGACAATTTCTTCTCTTTTTGAGAAGTTTGGTGTCCTATATAAGATTTCAACACCATACCATCCTCAAATCAATAGGTTAGCCGAATGCTCCAACAAAGAAATCAAGTCCATCCTTCAAAAGATTGTCAAGCCAAATAGGAAGGATTGGAGCACAAGGTTGGAAGAAGCATTATGGGCCCATAGGACAGCATACAAGACACCAATTAGCATGTAACCCTTTCGGTTGGTGTATAGGAAGCAATGCCACTTGCCGGTTAAGATAGAGCACAAAGCATACTGGGCGATCAAGGCTTGTTCTTTTGATGAGGATGGAGTGGCTACCACAAGGAAACTTCAAATTCAAGATTTAGAAGAGATGAGATTAGAAGCTTATGAAAGTTCCATGCTTTATGAAGAGAGAACAAAGCTTCTCCATGACAAGTCTATCTTGAGGAAGCACTTCCAAGTTGGAGACAAGGTGCTAAAATTCAAAACAAGACTAAAATTGATGACTGGGAAACTTCAATCAAAGTGGGAGGGTCCCTACATTGTTGAAAAAGTGTTTGACTATGGCACTTTAACACTTAAAGACCCTTAACGTGGAATCTCCTTTAAAGTAAATGGTCACTTGTGCAAATAATTTCATGAGGGAGAATCATCTTCATTGCTCGCTGAGTTGCGGTTTATGGAACCTCTATGAGTTCACACAAGGTTGTGTCTCTCCTTTTATCCCCTTTAATCACTTGTTCACAAATCACACAAGTGGAGCACTTTTCTGGATTTGCCTGCTGACACAATTCACACATGTGGTACACTATACTTTGCTTGTGCTTGTGTTTGTGAATATCTTTTTAAGATTCAAGTGTGGGGGATGCAACCTATTCCATTAGACTAGAAAAAAATTTTAGATTTTTCAATTTTTTTGTTTTTATTTGGTTTTGAAAAAAAATTCTTTTCTTACACTTTGCATGTATTTTATTATGAAGTCATTGTCTTGATTTTCCCTTAAATGCATACATTGAGGATAATGCATGACATAAAAATTGAGAAAGAAAAAAAAATTGACTTTGTTGAGGTAAATTGAGAAATTTTTCTTGAATTTTGAAATATAACTCTTGAAATGTTATTGCTTTAGCTGTTGTACTTTGTGAAACAAGCTTTCCATTATATTATGTGCAATCAAGTAAAGAGGTAAAATCCTTTTTGGAAGAAGCCAAACACTATAGAGTAAGTTGTCCTTTAGTTTTGGCATCCTTTAGAACTTGTTTCTCATCTTATTTGAGGCTACATCATTGCATTTGTTTGAAGGAAAGTGATAGTAGGCATTCATTAAAAAGCCAAAGGCCTTTAGCTAACCTTGATTTGTTATATATCCTTTATTAGCCCCTTGAGCCTCTTTAACCATGGATTGCATGTAAATTTGATTTATACATCCAATGTACATTTCTCTCTTTAGTTCAACTTTGAGAATAATCATCGTTCTTTCCATTACACTATTCCTATCTTTTCATCTTTTTCATTTCATTCCATTCTAACAAAATTACCCAAATATTTGTCAAAGAATAAGGTTATTTTAGAAACCCAAGTTGTTAAGTTGAAAAAAAAATAGAGAGAGAAGAGGAAAAAAAAGTAAGTTGGAAAATAAAAGAAGAAAAAAAATATATTTGAAAAGCAAAAGGGAAAAAAAGTGAAAAGTAAAGAAATGAAAAGAAAGAGTTTGGAAATAAATTTTTGGTTTGCCAATTATGAGAATTGTTCCTTGTTCTTCCCTTTTTCAGCATCATTTCCTAATCCTATATCATTCCATGTTTTCAGCTTTCTTCACTCATTTTTTTTATTGGTTGTTCATTTAAGTTAGACTCTTGAGTGTTTTGTACATTGTTGCATGCTACATTATGGCTAAGACAAGTTTCTTAAGCCAAACCCCACCTTTTCACATGCAAATCTAAGAATGCCTTCTTTAATCATGATACATCCAAATAAAAGTCCACTTGATTCTTGATTGCATTTGCTTGTTAGTAGTGGAGATGTAGATGTTTTACAAGTTATGGTAGGATGCGTTGCCAAGGGATTTGAGTGAAATCATTACCCTAAACACGTTGAGTGGCTTGAGTGCTAAACACTCATCCTTGAGAGGCTTTCTTTATGATATTACACTTTTCTAATGGTTTGTTTGTGATGGATAGAGTTCTTTAACTAGGACAACAACCATTCTTGAGTTATTGTGAAAAGATCTTTAATTTGTAACTTGAGGATTCTTGACAAATTATTTTTGATTTTAAATTTTGCCCAGAGCGTAAACGTTAAGTGTGGGGGAGCCATATTGGGTAAAATAGGCATTATGTGGCCAATTTTTGTGTTTGGTATATTTTTATGTGTTTGAATGCTCAATGAAGTGTATTTTAGTCCATTGAACTTGGTTCAAGCCTCATAATGGGTTAATGGTATAAGTTATGAGTTTTGGGTACTTGGATGGTTGAAAATCATTTTAAAAACTAACTTTTGCATCTAAGTGCCTAAAATTCTCATATGGTGTCAGATCATAACAAAACTTAACCATTAGTTAGCTTATTGAATAAGCTTCATGTAGGCATTTGAGTCACTCCAATCGGATATTGGATGCAAAAATGGCGTGCATTCAAAATTTGTCCAAAAAAGCTGTAATGGACGCGCGCCACGGTGCATGGTATAGTGAGAAAACTTGCCTTTCTATGCCACATGCCACGGCACATGGAGCACGAGCTATGGTGCATGGACCAAAACACTCAAAAATGACATTTTTGGCTCTGTTTTAAGAAATAATTCAAGTAATTAATCAATAAATATTGAAGAATTACCTCATGTAGAAGGTCATCAAACTAGTGCTCGCCATATCATGCTTGAGGATTTCATTTAAAATTTCATCCTAAACGACTTCAAATGATGCTCTACTGAATAGCCCATCATCAAACTTAATAATATCCTTAATCAACACTTGATGAATCATCCTCATAGCTGAAGTATAAGTCTTAAGAGAGTCATGAAATTTGTTTTCTACAATAGGCATAGGCACTGGATGTTGCAAAATCATGGCTGACTCTTTAGTATGGCCCGACACTTTGCCCTTCAATTTGCTTTTCCCCTTTGGCTATAGAATGAAAAAGTTAGACACACACACATACACACACATTAAAGATTCTAAATAATTATTTAAATCATATATACCTTTTTCTTTGCTGGCACTTTTGGTGACTTTGGGTCCTTTGTCAGCTTTGGTGTACCTAGGTAACAAGGTGGCTAGGCCATACAACGAAGCTCCCCAACGCATCTTCTACCGTCTACATCTCATCGGTAGGATAAGGTAATGGACACTTGGGATCGATTGTAACAAGCAAGGAAACCCTAATGCAATTGGGCGGGAGGGGAAGGTTATAGATTGCATCTCCAGCAATATTGTACGTGTGTTCCGTTGCAACTACTTTGTGTGAAGGGTCGTCTGCTAAATAGTTGCAGTCATTCTCGCCCTAAATAAATAAACAATATCAGTTTTTTAGATAAAAAATTAGTTAAGCAAATTTAGAAGATAAAATGTATTACCTCGGGTATTTTGTTTAAAGGGAATGTGCAGCTATCTTTCTCGCTGGGGCTAACATTAGCCAAAAGCCTCCCAGGGATCTGCCCTTTTAATAGCATGTCAATTAACTTCCCCTAGGCTTCTAGCTGCTGCTTTATAATAGCTTGCTCTTCTCTCAACTCTTTAACCATAGATGAAGAAGCTGATGTTTGCTTCTTAATCTTGCCAAAGTATTGCTTCTTCGTGACACCAAAGCCGATACCCCTGACACAAGCAATGTGGTTAGGGGTCCCTAATGCCCTAGCTAAGATATCCTCATGCTCAGAAAGCTTGCCCTGTGAGACTTCCTGAGAGGGAATCTTGTGTAAAGTAGAGCTGATTAGTATGCATTTTCATAATCATTTATTAATTGATAGATAAGAATAATATTTACAATTTTTTAGCGGCCTCTTTCACATGAGGGTTGTCAATAATTTCTTGTTTGTTTGTTTGTGCCAATGCCCAGAGTCTTTGGTGGGATATGGTAACATCCAATCCCTCGGCCTCTACTTCTTTTTGCTCTACGCCTGCATATCCCAACCTCCCTGCTCTATAAGGGTATTCATTCCTGGCCACTCTCTCTTTATTCTAGGCACTCAATTCCTTTAATCAATAATAAAAATATCCTGTTAGTACATATTTATACATTCAATAAAATGCACCAAAATTTAAATTTTAGAAACACAAATACCTTAAATTCCTTCTCGTGCTGAGAGCCAACAAAAGCATCCCAATCTTCCTGCTTTACTAAAGGCTGTAATAGGGGAGGAACTCGGGCTACAAATTTAGTATCAAGGTCTTTCAAATATTTCTATGTGATAAAATGTCTGAAAGATCATAATGCCCTCCCAGCCTTTTGAAGGACAAAATCCTTCTTGCTCTCATCTATTTCAAATCTTGACTGTAAAATAAAATAAATATGTTAGGTGCATTAATTTAAAACACTATAATAAAATATAACTTCATAAAATGCAACTTATAGATACGGTCTCCCAAACAATATCCTTTATGGCTTGATCAACTGCCATGATTTCTACGTGATAGGTATAGTTGTCTTTGCCACAACCCCAATATAACTTATAAACTTTGCAAATTTGATGGCTTGCCCTTTCTTGTTCCACTACACTGCTATTTTTTTTGTAGCTCTTATTTTTATGACTTCTTCCATTATTGTCAGGCCCCACTGGATATTGTAATATTGTTGCTTCAATTTTTTTATGACGACAGAGCATTAGTAGAAATTATAGCAGGATCTGATGGAGGGATTTCAGCAGACTCAGAATCTGAAGCCATTTATTTGTAACACAATAAATTCAAAAATTAATCAACCATTATTAATCAACCATAATTAATTCAAACATTAATCAACTATATTAATTCAAATATGAAACAAAAATGGCATAATTAATTCAAATATTAATCAACTATATTAATTCAAACGTGAAACAAAAATGGCACAATTAATTCAAAGGTTACATGTTCAAGTCGCTCTTTTTCATTTCCTTCACTATGGTTTTTTTACTTCCCCCTCCTTGAAATATTTTCTTCTTATGCTGCAATAATTTACTCCTCTTTGAAATCCAAATGCTTTCATTGTAATCATTTCTCATGTATAGAGCTTTATTAGCAATGTCATTACTTTGATTTGACGTCCCTTCAAATGGGTTATCTTCACCTGCTACATCTTCATTTATTTTTTCGTGTAACATAAAAATAGACTATCCCTTATTAGCAAGGTTAGGGACATAGAACACTTGTTTGGCTTGTTGCACCAAAATGAAACGCTCATCTTTATACCCTTCCTTGTTCAAATTGACTTGTACAAATTCAAATTGATAATCAAATTTCAAGTCATTTTTTCAATCAATCCACTTGCACCCAAAGACTGAAACTTTAACTACATTAAGAAACTCATAAAATGCAGTTTTCTCTTTCTTAGATAGCATATGAGCTGCTGGAGGAAGAAAGGTACGGTTTCCTTTATCTTGGGGTGCCAATTCTTCTCTTATTCCTAAAGAAACCATATCCAACCTTGCCTTTATGCCATCTTTTATTTTTCCTAACACTTGAAGTAAAGTCCTAATAAGACTCTCACAGACATTTTTTTCAATATGCATGACATCAAGAAAATGCCGAACATCCAAGGTGGCCTAATAAGGAAGTTCAAAGAAAATAGATCTCTTCTTCCATCCGCTTGTCTCAAGTGCCTTGCAAATGGTTTGCTAAATTCAATATCTAAATCCTTGATCTTCTCAAATAGCTCATCACTAGTTAAATAGAAAAGGTGTCTTACCTTCTTTTGGATTTCTATTAAATGCTTTTCTCAACCGCCGATACTGATGTTCTTAGTGTAAAAACCTATGGTGCCTGAGGTAAACATTCTTCATCCCATGTTGAAGCCTCATAGAATGTGTTACCTCTTCACAAATAGGGCATCCAAGTTTTCCTTTAATGCTATACCCTGATACATTACTATAAGTAGGAAAGTCATTGATTGTACCAAAGAGCATAGCTCTTAAATTGAATCTTTCTTCTCTATACCCATCATATATCTCTATACCTGACTCCTACATAATCTTCAAGTCATCAATTAGAGGAGCTAAATATATTTCTAGTCATTTCCAAGTTGCTTAGGTCCCACAATTAGCATAGACAACATCATATACTTGTGCTTCATATAAAGCCATAGAGGAAGGTTATAAATTATCAAAATGACTGGCTATGTGCTGTGGCTACTACTTTGAAGCCCATAAGGATTCATCCTATTAGTAGACAATACAAGGCATAGATTCCTACTCTCTTTCCCAAATTCAAGGTACTCATAATCAATCTTTCTCCATTATGGAGAATTAGTAGGGTAATGAAGCATGCCATCTTTTATCCTTTCATTCGCATGCCATGTTAAGCTGTTTGCAACTTCTGTACTGATGTACATGCATCTAAATCTAGGCACAATTAGAAAATACCATAGTGCCTTCACGATACTTGATCTATTCTACTTCTAGCTTGAGGTATTACACTTCAGACACTCGGTTAACAATGCATATTCATTTTGAAATAAAAGGCAATCATTAGGGCATGTGTGTATCTTTCCATAACTCATGTCAATTATCCGCGGTGCTTGTTTTGCGTCATATGTTTAACAATGAAGCTCATTTTCCTTAGGAAGTAATTCTACTTTCAAATACCCAAGCAACTTAGTAAAGCTCGCATCATTCCATCCATGTTTTGCCTTTATGTTGTACAATTTTAACACTGCTAATAACTTCGATGCATTACAACCAGCATATAATGGTGTCTTCGCATCACTTTTCAATTTCTCAAACATTTCTAAACAATCCTTGAGGTCCTCTTCTCAAACATCCATGTTTTGCTTTCATGTTGTACAATTTTAACACTGCTGATAACTTCGATGCATTACAACCAGCATACAACGGTGTCTCCGTATCACTTTTCAACTTCTCAAACATTTCCAAACAATCCTTGAGGTCCTCTTCAATTGCTTTGGCCATTTGTTCGAGACAATCTTCCTCAAGTATGCATATGTCGAAATCATCAGGAGATGATACACAGCTTTCATTATGCTTTTGGCTACAACCAATATCATCCCTTGTCTCACTATGCATTGTCCAACACTTGTAACTTTGATCCATCTCATTAATTACTAAGTGTTCTTCACAAGTATCTAGACTAACCCGCTTCATATATTTTAAACACGGGCAAACAATCCTAGTAATGTCCTCTGCATGCTTAACTACAAGCTTAACAAAATCTGCCACCCTATCCCAATATTCCTTGGATATACGATTGGTAGACATCCATTCCTTATACATAATTCCTAGAAAGATTAAGAGGGAAATATAGTTAGTGACTTTGACTACTCCTAGATAGTGGGAGAGTTAGATACAAAGATTAATTAGTCAATAAGTCATTAACCACATGTTTGCACATTCCTTCTTTAATCTTGTTTAAAACTGATAATTACATTTTAATGCTAGCCATTGAAATAATTCAAAATCTCAAAAATATTTTTACATAAGTCAATTTTCAATCAATTGAAAAACTAGTAATGTAAAAATTAACAACTCAAGAAATATAAATCTAAATTAATCATTCAATTATGGAACAAACATCCAAAACTCAAAAAGATGTGTGTACTAATAGAGGAAACAAGGTAATTACGTGGTATACTATTTTCATATGCTTAATGAATCTCCTCATACTAGCAGAACAATTGGATGATCCATTAATTCAATAATTAAGCACCCAAAACTCAAAAGTTCAAACAACCACTAACAAGAACAACAACGCAGATCAAAATAATTAACATAGAAACTATTTATTGCGTATGAAAATCAAAATCAACAACCCATATATTCAAAATGAAGATTAATGATTGGGAAAGCAAGAAGTAACCTCAACAAAAAGAGGGAATGCCGAATGTGCAGAAAAACAAAGAGGTAAGTGTGTTGGAGAATGATGGAGGCCGAGAATCCACACGAACAAGCACCCACGAGACTTATGGAGGCTAAGAATCCAAAACCCCTCAAGAATCGAGACCAAAAATGTGTTTTTTGGTAGTTGGAGTAATGAAAAATGGGTTTCAATGGCTCTGGGTCTATTTTTGAAGACGAACGATTTGTAGAAATGGAGAGTGAAAAATAATATGGAAGGGAATTTAAATGAGAATATTTGACGGTTATTTCCAAATAACTGTCAAGTATTACATACTTGATGCTTGTTTTGAAATAACTGTCAAGTATATGCTGGACATACTTGATGATTATTTCAAAACAAGTGTCAAGTATGTTCAAGTATGTGTGTAATTTTATTTTTTTAAACTATTAATTTGACGTTTGTTTATCCAAGACAGACATGTAAATTTCACCTTTATTTTATAATTATTTTTAAAAAATGTCAAATAAAGATACTTGACGGTTATTATAAGATAACCATCAAGTATGTGTTTTAATACCTAATGCTTGTTTTATAATAACTGTCAAGTATTCTCTACCTTTTTTATTTGTCACTTTTTCAAATAAGTGTCAATTATAGGGTGTCAACTATTCCCTCTTTTCTAATAGTACAATTAATGCAATTTGTAGATAAGGACATCTTCATGGTTTTGCATCAGCGCTATAGCGGGCTAGCCTTCTAGGCTCATTAAGTTACATGTATAATAATTGACCGTTCTTTAAAATCATTCATACTAATTAATTTTATATTTTGTAATTTTCAAAATCTAAAAAAATGATATAGAAGACAACCAAGTTGAAAGGAAATCCTCACAAGGAAATCCATGAAAAAGATTCCTCTCTATGGTTAAGATAGGGTATAGACTCCATTCTTAAAATATCCTTATCAAAACATCACGTGTCATTGTCTCATTAAAAGGCACACATAAAACATGTGAGGTCATTATATTGATCAATTATTGTTTACTCTATTTGCATTAATGGGTTATGGGCTGATCGTTAAAACTTTTGGCTTTATAGAAAGTGTACACAAAATGTAGTGACCTAATAGTTTTTCCCCCACTTAATAAGAGAACAAGAAACTTTACACATATATATATATATATATTCTTTTTCACATGTAAACAACGCATCACTTAAAGTAACTTTGATCATCATCATCGTGGCACACATGATAGAAAATGTTATTGTCAAAAACTAGCTCACAGGGCAAACTTTCAATGTGTGTCGTACCCATATACAATGTCTAATCGGAATGATTTAAGCGCCCACATGAAACTTAACTCGTAAGCTAACTAATGAGATAGGTTTGGACACGATCTAACAGTCTGATCAAATTTTGGATACTCAAGTGCAAAAAGTCACTTTTTTAAGAAATCAACACACCCTAGTACTCAAATCAATCTCTTAATCTTATTAGACCATCTTAGGCCTTGAACCAAGTCAAAAAGGACCTATTACACCTAATTGATCACAATATATCATATACACACACATATCAAAATCTAGCTATTCAACAACCAAATTTCTAAATTTACAAATTTCTCACAACTTGGCTCAAAAACTTTCCTTTGACCATTTTCACTACAATATCACCACAAAATCACACCTTTACACATTCACAACATAATTACAACTAAATCTTAGCCCCAATTACTTGTTTCACCACATATTTCCATATATGGTATAAGATTCATAAAATCACTACAATTCTTAACAAATTATAACTTTAAACATGCATGCAATTCCTTATGGAAACTTATATACACAATAATTACAAAGTTTTAGTTCATTACACAAACTCAGAGATTTTTCATGATAATGGAACCACTATATCGTTCCAGACTCTTTCCCCTAGCCTTGATCACTACTCTAACCTGTAAAATGTAATCACGAGGTGAGATAATAATCTTAATAACATAATAACTCTTTACTATCAACTATCACATGAACCTATAAGAAGGTATTCTATATAAAACATTTCACTTCTTTTATCATTATATTCACCCTAATTCACGACTTTTTGCCATGTTTCTAACGTATGGCATAATCACTGCCGACTGAACCTTTAAATCATGTCGACTTGAAACTATAGGCTCACCTTAGACCAATATACACTCTCATTAGCCTTGAGCTCACCTTTAGTGGTAGAATCACCCAGCTAAAGGTGTTCTATCTTACTTTTGAACAATGGTTTCCTTTAATACACATAATGGGGTGTTGTTGACTCTAACACCGCATCACATCAATATTAAGGAGTCTAAATCTCCAATAATATACCTCAATTGGCACTAAGAAGATTATCTCTAACACTGCACCTCAAAAGGTATGAAGGAGATACAATTCTCTAACATTGCACCCCATTGAGTACTGAGGAGAATGATGCCATATGATCTTTCACTACACTTCAGATAGGTGAACTCCCACCGTTATGATCATGCTTTCTAAACTAATCATAGGTTCCCAATCACCACTATATACATATATACATATATAATACTATTACACAATTCTTTTCTTACTTTTTAGGTCAAAACTCACTTTCATGCAACAATTATACAATAACACAAAACATGCTCAATTTAAAATAGTTTCATGCACTAATTAGCATACTTTCACATAGTTACAATAAATAGTCAAACAGAAGAAGTTATTCGGTTACCTCAACCCTTCTATTACAAGAAAGGTTATCTGTAGATTTTTCTCAACCATTAACATCTCTCTACAAGCTCCCTTCTCACTATACATAAAGATTATGCTAATCTATACATAATTGGTATAATTAGTCAATTGGTCTAATTGACCAAAAATACTTAGTTATCAATTATGGCTATAACTAGCCATTCATTCCTTTCCACTTAGCCATTCTAGGTTCATTACCACTCAATTACCTCTTTACATCACCTCAAACTATCCCATTCCACTCAAACATGATTTTCACCCCTAATTTCCATTAAATTAGGGCAAAATTAAGCTTATGAGTTCAAAGGTTTATGTTCAACTCTAAATCAGTCACAAAGCTTTAATTTAACTCCCAAGAACCTTTTTATTACTATTGGGCAGGAAATAAACCCCTTAAATTTCACTGATTCAATTTTTTTATAACTCATACTAAGAGAAATTGTAGTAGAATCAGAGTAAGGGTTGTACAAAGCTTACCCGATAAGTTCTTGATCGAAAGTGCCTTTCAATGCCCTAAAATGCTTGCCCTAGCTAACCTTTTCTTCTTCTCTTTTCCTTTCACATTTTCTCTAATTTTCCCTTCTGAAACCTAAGCCAAGTCATGACTTAAGAGGTCATTTTCTAGTACATGTGCCATGATGAAAGCAGCATTAGTCGTGGCGTATGGCACAGTAAGGAGAATCCTCACCAAGAGTACACGATTCCCTTCAGGATATGGTTCTTCCACTCGTATTTAACCCCCTAAGGAGTTAAATTATCAAATAGTCATCCAAACTTCTAATCATTTATCAATTATTAACTCACCTTTGATTAATAGCTAATCATAGGATTAGAAATCAGGATGTTACACGCAACTTGCATGATGATGCATATATTAATAAGGAATTTGTAGGAATGCATAATCCTCAAGATGAGAGATCCTTATGGGTTGAACTTAGCTCCTAATGTGAACAAGTTAGAACTTAAACCTTCATTAATCAATGCTTTGCCAGCGTTCTATGGATTATCGGGTGAGGTTGCCATAGATTCTTGCATATTCTATTTCTTGCATGTGATACTATGAGACCCACTATTATGAATGTTGATGATGTGTAGGCCAAAGCTTTTGTCTTCTCCCTTGAAGGCCTAGCCAAAGAATGTTATTTCAATTATCCCTCCCACATTAGAGTTTCTACTTAGGCTGAACTTAGAAAATTGTTTTTACAAATGTTCTTTCCCTCTTCTAAAGTTACAAATTTAAGGAAACAAATTTATGGGATTGAACAAGGTTTTGATTAATTTGTCTATAAATATTAGACAAGGTTCCAAGGGTTACTTGCTAAGTGCCCTCATCATCAAATTTATAGTGAGAACCTTGTAAAATATTTCTATGAAGGATTTTGTGAAAAGGATAAGGTTTACATAAATGCTATTAGTGGAGGTGATTAATTGATTTGACACCTATCAAGGCTTGAGAGTTGATAGAAAAGATGGCAACCAATGGTTTTCAATATAGTACAAGAGAAAGGAAGGTAAATTTAATTTCAAGCACATTGGATGATAATTAATTGGATATTTTGGCCTTGAAGATTGGTTAGATGTTAGCTCTACAATTGAGCCAAGTTCAAAATGTAAGCAATATAAGTGCTTCTTCTCAAGCTCCAATTCCTTACACTAGTACAAAAATGACTTTTTACAGCGGTTAAAAATGACTTTTCATAGCAGTTAAAGAGGCGATGTTGTTTTAGGGGGTGTAGAAAGTCCATCTTTATACATCGGTTATAAACCCGATGTAAAAACTAAAATTTTTACATCAGTTATAAAGCTGATGTTGAAAATTATATACAAGAAAATTAAAAAAATTGACTTAAACTTTTAGCATCGGTTGGCAGTCCAACTGATGTTAAAAGTCTAGTTTTAACATCGGTTATTGCCATAACTGATGTAAAAAATGTTATATTCTACAGCGGTTATGGTAATAACCGGTGTAAAAAGTATTTAACTTGTTTTATACTATATTTATTTTATTGATTTTACCCATTCTTGTGCATAAAAATTGCCAAATCAGACAACTTAATTCATTTACAATTGTTTATCAAGTATTTATCAACTATACAAAACTATTTAACTATTAAAAAAACTAACAATTGTCTAAATTGTGTCAACTATCAAAATTAAAACTTGTCTAAAACTAACAAAAAACCTCACAAGTTCTCCACAAAATAGGTTGCCCAACGTATGCAGATGTCTTCAATTTCAGCTTCTGGAAATGCATTTGAATTGTCGAACATCTAAAATTTGATTCACAAAATAGGTGTATTAATCAATCTCAAATAACATAATAAAATAAAACTTTTAAAAATATATTTACCTCTTTTGTAAATTCGGTCATGCCCAATGTGATGATATTGAGCATATGTCTCATGACATATAGACCGCACAAGTTCATCCTCACCGATTGTCTATGACTCTGTATAAGAACAAATCATAATAAATTAGTAAAAAATCTTAATAATCGAACATATTAATAAAGTATAGCATCACCTTTGGCTCGATCCATGCGGGATCCTTGAGCTCATGTCCATGCTTTTGTAAGACTACATTTTGATATGTTCTTATTGCCCTATGATCAAGATCACCAAGTTAGTAAATAATATATTCAAAAAAAAAAATTAAATTAAATAGTTTAGTAAAAGTATTCTTACAAGTCTATCGTCTTCTTCATTTCTTTTCTAAGTTTGTAATGGAGGAAGCATAAAAAGACAATAGTATTGCTCTTCATTGAAAGAACAAATTACTGCCAATGGTCCTTGCTAAATTATGATACAAGTTAAAGTAAATTCATATTGAAAAAAAACTATTAATTATAAATTGATCCTTATGAGTGCACATATGGAGCCATAAAAACATCCTTTTTGACTTATTACCATAAAATCATATATTCTCTGTTGGAGGTACTCAGCCCTTAACTCTAGAGTATTAACTTTTTCTATCATGTGATGAGGGCAAAGGAATCCAAACTTATTACCTTTGCCCGATGTAATGCACAGATGATGAAGGTACCTATAACAATGCAATTATATTAGTTTACTAAACTTGATGATTAAATTTACTTACAACAATGCAATTATATTAAAGAAAAACATACTTACATCATAAATAGTTCAATGTGTAGTGTGGTAAGCTGATTATTCGATAGAAGTCAAACCAAATCTTCCCGTTCAATTGTCACTATCATATCTTTCTTACCCACGACCTCCTGATCCATTTCTAAACTCTTGAATTCAAATGATGAATCATATGCCATTAAGATCATTCGCTGATGTGGAGTCAACAAGGGTTGTAGAAGTTTTGAGAGATTTGGCTAGGAAAGCTTCTACATAATAAAAGGGAAAGAAATAGCTAATAAAAAACATATATTAGGAAGCTGCTACATAATAAAAATTCATGAAATTTCGTACCACAGCTTGGAATTCATAAGTCTCTTGGGCTATAGGATAAAATTGCCAAATAGCTTCAACCACAGTCTTTACCTCATCAGTAAGGAATAGAACCAATGCATCTGGCACTTTTGGATCTGCAACCACCACTCTTACTTGATCATCTTGAACTTGCTTGTGATGAATGGTTGACCCCAAGCTGTAGATGCTACCAAGAACAACAAGCGTCTATCAAGATCTTCCAGAAATATCTCACATGGTTCACCAATATTGTCACCAGAAGGACCCTCTGACACACGCTCAAGAACATTACTCCCTTTTGTACTATAAAATGCAGGAGACGTATGAACCAGTTCAGCAATTGTCTCCTGTCGTGAGCTTATCATGCTCATCATCTCCTCCTTTATTTTCTCTTTCATTTGTAGAAGCCGAGCTGCAAATAAAGCTTCAAACTCATCTTTAGTCTGCTACCTCACAGTGGATATCAATGTATCAAGCTCTTCTCTAGTCACTATACCTCTTGAATTGGGACGTGTAGGTGCTTCAAAGTAGTCCTTAATGCCCACACCATATCCAATGCCCCTTACATGACCCGGATGCTCTGGTTTACCTGTAGCAACTGTTAAGATATCATTTTTGCCCTCTGGAATGAAGCTTCCTTGGGCTTGTTGCTCCTTAAGAGCATCCTGTAATATAAAATAACAATATTAATTAATAATATATATAATTGTATAGAAATTTAAAGGGACAAGGAATAATAATTTTACTTACAATCCTTTTAGCAATCTCACGTGCTGTCTCACTTGTATAGCCTTCTTTCCTGTACTGATGTCCATATATCTATTTCTCCTCTCGAAAGACAAGTGATGGTGGAGAAAGGAGTATGGAAGGATCAAACTTAGCTTCTTCTTCTCTCTTCTTTTGTTTCTCTGCCATCAATATATCATTAGCTTTGGCATAACCTCCACGAGACAAGGTGTGGGGGCATTGATTCTATCGAGCAATTTCTCACCCTTTAGCTCATTTTTCCTATTAATAAATTAAATTTTAGATTTTATAGTTGAAGTAAATCTAAATAAAACTTAAATCAATTAAAAATCAACAGACCAAAGCTTTTTCAGAAGTCTGAATCCTGACAAATTATTCCCAAGTATCTTTATCAAGGAACTGGTATGTATCAAGAGGATTAGGACGAGCCTAACCCTCTGGCACCTCGACAAAGATATATCTTCTAGTAAGATCAGTCTTAAAATTTCTCCAATGTGTTCCACAATAAGAAATCAACTTGTGTCGACAATCTTGATTAGATGGAATATCGTATGTGAGCTATAATAAAGACATAAGATAATAATCAGTAATTGCCCAATAATTTATAACCATAAAAAATTTTTAATTTTTAATTATTTACCTGAGTACTTTCCCAAATTTTTTCCTTCACAAGTTTTGGCACATCAGGCTAGTCCTCAAACACAATAAGAGGCTTGGTACGTGATAGGAGGCCAAGAAAACTAACAAACTAACAACTTATCATCATGAATACTGTTGATGTCAACCCACTTGCATTTGAAAACAGAAACTCTAAATTTTATATAATCAACCTCCCAAATCTCTTCAATAACCCCAAAATAAGTCCTAGATGCTAGTTTAGGTTTCTTATCTTTTGAACTAGAGAAGTTGTATGGCTTCAACCATTATCATAACTCCACTATTTTGCACCGTACTCTTCTCATCCAAGGACTTTGTATAAAAGGAATACCCATTAATATCATAGGCACTCCAACATATAACATCAAAGTTAGGACCTCCAGCCAACCATTTAACTGCATCAAAAACACCACTTTCATTCAAAATTTTCTGCTTGAACCAGTCTACAAAAGTCCTATTGTGCTCTTTCAACAACTTTTATTCAGTCATTCTCATTCAATAATTTTTTGCCTTTAAAAGTTCTTTATGAGAAGATATGTAATCTTTAACTTCATCAATATTATTCAAGATATATAAATGTACTTCTTGTAATTCATCATGATTTATGCTCTTCATTGATACTCCATGTATGCCTTGACCATATTGCCTTTTCTCATGATGAGATTTAAGAAGTCCAATTGATTCTGTACTTGACAAGTAATCAGAACAAAACTCCATGGCTTCTTCAGCAACATATTTCTCAACTATTGATGCTTTAGGTCGATATGGATTCCTGACATACCCTTTCAATATTTTCATGTATCTCTTAACTGGGTACATCTATCGTAAATAAATAGGACCATACAATTTTACCTCCCTTAGTAGATGCACTATTAAGTAAACCATAATGTCAAAAAATGTAGGAAGAAAGTGCATCTCAAGTTGACACAAGATAGCACAAGCTTCTTATTCTAACTCTTCTAGTTCACGGGGATCAATAACTTTACTACATATAGCATTGAAAAAGAAACAAAGTCTAGTTAATGTAAGTCTTAAATCTTCTTTCAATATGCCTCAAATCGCTAAAGGTAATAGCTGTTGCATCAAGACATGGCAATCATGAGATTTTAAGCCTACCAGTTTCAACTCTTTCATAGATATAAGCTTCATAATATTTGAAGAATACCCCGAAGGAACTTTGATTCCATGTAAACACTCACAAAAACTTGTTTTCTCATATTTACACAATGTATGAGAGGCTGGGGGACAATAAGTTCATTTACCTTTTGGTCTAGGGTGGAAGTCTTCCTGTATTCCCATTTCTTTCAAATTCAATCTTGCATTCACACCATCCTTAGTCTTACCAGGTATGCTCAAAAGCGTTCCAATAATACTATCACACACATTTTTCTCTATGTACATAATATCAATACAATGCCTCACTTCAAGATTGCACTAATATGGGAGGTCAAAAAAGATAGACCTTTTTTTTCCATATGCTTTTTGCACCAGTATTCTTTTTAGTCTTACCGAAGACAATATTAATGTTTTTCACACGTTCATACACTTGATCTCTAGTCAAAGCATCCAGATTATCATTGTGTTCTTAGTGACCATGAAAAGCTTTCTTCAATTTATGATACGGGTGATCTCGTCTAAGAAACCTTCGATGGCCAAAGTAGACTGTTTTCCTTCCATGTTGAAGTTGATGGTAGCTTGTGCTTTCTTCACAAATTGGACAAGCTTTATGACCTTTCACACTATAATCAGACAAATTTTCATATGCAGGAAAATCATTTATAGTACAAAAGATCATAGCACGTAACTTAAAATTCTCCTTCTGATTTGCATCAAACACTTCCACACCTATCTCCCACAACACTTTCAAATCTTCAATCAGAGGTCTTAGGTAAATATCAATATCATTTTCAAGTTGTTTTAGTCCCAAAATCAACATGGATAGCATCGTGTACTTTCGTTTTATGGACAACCTAGGTGATAGATTGTAAATTACTAAAAGAACAGGCCATGAACTATGTATACTACTAAGACTACCATAAGGATTCATTCCATCAGTAGAAAGTTTGAGACTCAAGTTCCTTGGCTCATTGCCAAATTCGGGAAGCAATTGATCAATTTTCTTCCATTGAGGAGAATCGGCTGGATGTCAAAGTTTTCCATCAGATATCCTCTCATTTGCATGCCACATCAAGTTCTTCATATCATCAGTATTTGCAAACAAACGCTTGAACCTTGGTATAATTGGAAGATACCATAAGACCTTTATAAGAGCCCCCTTCTCTTTAAACCATAGTGCCTTACATTTCGGACACTTCTCCTCCCCTTCAAGCTCTTTTCTGTACAACACACAATCATTAGGACATGCGTGTATTTTTTAATACTTCATACCCATTAGACACAAGATCTTCTTGGCATCATAATAACGATTTGGTAGTGCATTGCCTTTTGAAAACATTATTTGAAATAACTCTAGCAACCATGTGAAACTTTGGTCACTCCACCCAGCTCTTGCCTTTAAGGTAACCAAGTTTAACACCCCAAATAACAAACTAAAATCAGTGCACCTCGGGTATAGAGGCTTCTCTGTGTCAGTGCATAAGTTATCATACACATGTGCTCGTTCAAAAGCCTCTTCCCCAACATCACAGATCATGTCCTGTAACCGATCTTCATTCATTTCTACTTCATTATCAAGATTATCAACTTCCACATATTGAGATGTGTTACTATAATTTTTCAATTGTTCAACATGCCAAATCCATATCGTATAATTTTTATAAATCCCATCACAAACCAAGTGCTCTCTTATTTTAGCAACACCTAGTCTTCTCTCATTCAAATAATTAACACAAGGACAATAGAACCTTTTACTACTATCAACAACATTTTTCTTAGCAAAATCCAAAAATTCTTTCACCCCATTATCATACTCGTCACTCGTTCGTCTAGCATTCATCCAACTACAATTCATGTGTCACCTCCCAAAAAATATAACTAATGTTATTACCTTCAAAGTATTTCAAGAAACTAAATTCCTAATTAACTTAAGATTTGAAAAAATTTTGGCAGAGTCTCCCTTGAAAATTAAATCTCCCAAGACTTTTTAAAAAAAATTTACAAGAGAAAACTGACAATTTTAAACTAAATAAATGATCACATGCAACAACCTAAGGCCTTATGAAGCCACTAACAGTACTCCCAGCAACAATCAATATCATTAAAAACTAAATTTAAGTAATTTTAAGGAAAGAATGAATTCAAAAAAAATTTTGACAGAGTCTCCCCTAAAAATTGGACTTCCCAAAAGTTTTAGAAAATTTTACATGAGAAAATCAACAATTTTAAACCATATAAATGATCACATGCAACAACCTGAGGCCTTATGAAGCCACTAACAGCATTCCCAGCAACAATCAATATCATTAAAAACTAAATTTAAGTAATTTTAAGGAAAGAATGAATTCAAAAAAAATTTTGACAGAGTCTCCCCTAAAAATTGGACTTCCCAAAAGTTTTAGAAAATTTTACATGAGAAAATCAACAATTTTAAACCAAATAAATGATCACATGCAACAACCTGAGGCCTTATGAAGCCACTAACAGCATTCCCAGCAACAATCAATATCATTAAAAACTAAATTTAAGTAATTTTAAGGAAAGAATGAATTCAAAAAAAATTTTGACAGAGTCTCCCCTAAAAATTGGACTTTCCAAAAGTTTTAGAAAATTTTACATGAGAAAATTAAGAATTTTAAACCAAATAAATGATCACATGCAACAACCTGAGGCCTTATAAAGCCACTAATAGCACTCCCAACAATAAACGATACTATTAAAATCTAAATTTAAGCACTATAAAATCTAAAAATTCATATTCAAGACATACCTAGGTAGCGGCAGCTGCAGTAACAGCTAAACATTAAGAGAGTGAAGAGGGGAGAAGGAGTGGTAGCAGGGCAGAGGCATTGAGGAAGGGGAGGGGGAGTAAAGGGGGAGAGGTAGGAAGAGGGGGAGGAGGGTGCGAGAGGGAGAGGGAGGGGGAGGGGAGGGGGCGAGCGAGGGGGAGACGGAGGGGGAGGGTAGGCGGCGAGGGGGAGAGGAAGGAGGGGGAGGAAATAAGGGAAAGGTGGTCGAAGCAGAGCAAATGAAGGGGAAGGAGACTATGCAAGAAAAGGAGGGTAATTTAAAAAATTTTCTACACCAGGTAAAGGGCCACTCGGTGTAGAAAATCTACTTTTTACACCTGGTGGACCTCTATCTGGTGTAAAAAGTGGACTTTTTACCTACTTTTTACACTGGGTAGAGGTCCACCCAGTGTAAAAAGTGGCAAATACTTTAACATAATTACAAAAATACCACCGCCTTAATTTTTTACACCATTTACCTTCCAACCGACATAAAAAATACCTCGTAAATTTCATATTTTGTACTAGTGTTACTCATGCACTTTTTGTGATTTTCTCATGCATGTAGAATCTAATTGCCCTATTAAGTTTGAGCACATTTGTAAAGTCCTAACTCAATCCGGGCTTTACCATCCCCAATCACACAATCAATAAGTACCAACACAATAATATCAAAATAATAGCCCTTTATTTGTTTTCAAATCATGGGGTCCTAACTTCTTAAAACATATATTCAAATAAGAAGGCTAGCGGAAGTGCAAATGAGCTAAAAATGACTCAACAACACATAACTCTTTAACCCTGAAAATGGGCAATGTACCGCAATATGCAATACATGCGTTGCGACATGTGGCAAAGGGCCGCACACTCTATTTCTAACTATGTCATGGCCACAACATGAGACGCCATGCGTCGTGGCATGCCAGTCCAAATTTTCTTCTGTCATTTATCAGCAAAAATGACAAACTTGCAGCGTGCGTCATTTCCACATCTGACATATAATTGAAGTAATTCAAATGCCCATACAAAGCTTACAACATGTCTAGCTAATGGAATAAGTTTAGACTTGATATAACGGTTTAATCTAAAATTGGATGCTCGGTTGCAAAAAGTCAAGTTTTCTTTTAAAACTTTCACTTTAAGTGCTCAATTCTCATTCCTTATCCCATTAGATCACTTCGGGCCTTGAACTAAGTCCAAAATGACCACATATACTTGATAACACTACACACCATATATATCACATTAATTGCCTATTTTGGCCTCTTAAAGCCACATTACACATTTATGGACTTATATGAGGAAAACATATACAACACATATTCACATATGTACAAATAGACTTGTTTCACTTTCAACCCTTCGAATCTTACACATGGGGCTCTGCCTCATCATATGGTCAAGAATCACATATGTACTCGACTTTTCCAAATGGGGCTCCACCTCACCATTGTGTCAAGGTCCCACATATTTACACAATTCACAATCAACACATATATAAACAAGTGGAATAAGTTACACAATAACATACACTTACTTGTTTCACATTGTATCCTTCATTGGGACACCCTCGACATAATGCAACATTATAAGTATATATACAAGCAAGTTTTCACAATATAATTCACTTTCTCAAATCTATTTACATTTATGCATCTTAGTTGGCAACTTAACTCTATCAACATATTATACATTTATTTACACTAATGGTAGTCATACCAATACCAAGGGAAACTACTCTTTCCTCACTTCCTCTCCTAGCCTTTTAGCGCTCTCTTCAGTTGTGTTTAAAAGTAACAGAGTGAGACATACATCTTAGTAACTTGGAGGTAACCCTAATTACTAGTTAGTAAGAAAAATCATAAACAAGTAATAAAGCAATATCATATGTATATACATGAATTGAATCTCATCAATCTCGTTATGCTCATGCAATGCATTCCTGGTTCCACGTAGCAAAGTAATCTCTATACTCGGACTAGGACTTCTTGTCATAAGGAATAAGGCCCACTATACCACTACTCAGACCAGGTAATCTTTTTCGTGTATGGGTGGTCTCCTAGGTCCATCATAACTGAGTTAAACTCTACACTTTGGATCATCAGGACTTCCTAGCCTTATACAGAGTAAGACCACGACCCCCTACCCTGTCTAGGGTAACCTTGTGGATCATTCCATATCCTAAGTCCATCATGGCAGAGTTAAGCTTTACACTCTGGATTATCAGGATTCTTCTCATAGGTCCATCTTGGCAGAGTCAAGCTCTATGTTTTAGATCATCAGGCCTTCATGGACCTCCTCACGGTAGGGCTACATCCCCCTACCATAATCTAAGGTATATCTCATGGATCCAATGTATGTTAATGCACGTGCCACCTTAAAATTCATTTCAATCAATACTCACACACCCACATGCATATACTTTTACAATGCTACTACTCTATCAGTTCACAACACAATGCATGTAGTTATATCAAAATAAGTGCAAATAATTTCACAAACAAATAAGTAAAAGGGTTACTCCAGTTACCTTTAACCCTTGCTACTAAGGGTTACCAACCATACTAAGCTCCTAGGGGCGCAGATTCTCATGAACAACTTCACAGGTGCTCTTATACCAAACTGTAACCTCCCTGAAGTTAAATCATACTTAACTCCAAATCATGGTAATCCAGGGCTTAACCCTCAAGAATTACCAAACTTTAGGGTTTTACAAATGAATTTCTCAAAATTTATTTCAAGGAATCCTAATTTTTCAACCGTTTAAATTTCAACCATAATTTAAGGACTCCAAATCAGAGTTTTAAAAAATAAAGCGGAAGCTTGGAAACCAACTGGGACCCAAATAATGAGTCTTTAAAACTCAAAATAGATTTTCACATAGAATTTGACACGTGCGCCGTAATTTATGGCTCATGCATCACAGCATGTCTTCTCTGTGCCATGCGCTGCGGCGTGAGGTGCCATACGCCGTGGCGCATTGTGAAATTTGATTGATTAGTACTGTCATTTGACAGCCCAGGAGGCAAACTTCTGATAGGTCCTAAATCTCCGTCCGACGAACAATTTTGGTTTCGGTGTCTACACGGAGCTTTCTCCTAGCTCTAGCTAATGGCATAGGTTTCATATTCCAATTCATTTTCTACAAAAAGTTGGACACCAAAACCCATTTTGACCATTTTTTCACAAAATCTCTCAAATAGGGTGTCCCAACTCAACTACACATGCCAAAAGCTTACACAAACCATCTGACCATACTCAATGAACTTTTAAGGACTCGTGCAACACACCACATATAATCAAACACACTTTATCATAAAATCACTACTCAACCCCAATTTTCATAAAACATAGAGGGGGAGGAAAAGTTGCACCAAATCAACCATTTCATTCATATTTCTTAAAAATACATATGTTCTTACTTATACAAGTGTTTTGGCCTTATCCACGTGTTCACAATAATAACTCACTAACCCAGGGCACAAAATACACTAGTTAAATACAGAATCATGCAAGTAGTGCACAAACATAACAATTAATCCTAGTTGGCAATTATATTAACAAATACACATGTAAGTAGCAAAAGAGAGGCATATAGAGGATTTACTCCACCAATGCTAAGCCTCAGTATGTTTTTCCTGACTTGGATCCGATAAGCTAGTCCCTTAAATATTGAGAATTGAGGGGTGAGTAAACCACTCAGTAACCAAGTTTCACTTAACCCTTACAAGTACATATTAATTGTAAATAGATGTAATTAGGCACATAAACACATATATCACATAACATTAGGCCACGGTTCACAAAACTAACAACTGATCTACTTCATATTTTTCATGTTATACACTTGGTTTTTGGCACCAAATAGTGCATATTAGGGTTTGTTTCCCGATTTTTAGCTATGTTTCACACATTGACTACATAGACCCTAATAATGCTATTTGGTGGATGGTTTGAGACTTTAAGATGCTTGATTGGACTTCTAGGCTTAAATTCTCATTTTTTTTCCTTTTTAATTGTCTTTTTAGAATTTATTTGGTCTTGTGTTTTTATTTTCAGATTTGTGTGAGGGCAATCTTGAAATCAAGGAGCAATGACTAAGTCAACCTCATTAGAGAATTCAAGAGCAAGAGAGGGCTTATTTGGCATTTTAATTCTAGAATTGAAGAGGCTGTGATATTGACACCTAATTTTAAAAATTAATTGGAGGAATTAATTAAGTAAAATATTAGGAGCATGTGTGTGACTTTGTGTGTGATTCAAAATCTAATTTTAAGGAAAAGCATTGCATGACATCATCATAAGAAATGGAGAGCACATTATGTGTGAATTGAAGATGATCCAAGGGAAATATTAAGATGACATCATGATGAGGCAAGTCAAGAGCATTTTAGGTGTGATTTCATCTGAAATACATGAAAACTCACGTGGAACTGAAGCAAGTTGAGGGAATCACGTTTTTGTCCATGCATCAAGTCACATTTCCCATGCTCATTCATTCAGTTATGAGGCACTAGATTCAGTTTGAATTTCAGCCAATTAATTCCATTTTCCAGCTAGAAATTAACCAACTTCAGATTTGGATTTTCCTTGTTTTTATCACTACTCACTTTGGTTTCATCACCTTCACATTATTCACACATATATACGCTGAATTTTCAAATTGGAGCCTCATGATTCAGATCCCACTCTCTCTCTTCAGCCATATTCTCTCTCAATTTTTGTTCATATTCACTCTCTAATTTTCTAGATTCAGTTCTCACATCTTCTTATCCAGATCACACCATCTTTTAATCCTCTCACTGTCCAGATCATTTCTTCTTTTTTTCCTTCTTTCACGTTGAGTTCTTCCTTCATTCTCCTCTAGATTTTCATCTATTACATTCTTCTCCTTCAGATTTCGTCCAGTACACATTTATCTCCAGATATCATCTTCATCTTCATACATTCATGAAGGCTTCTCAAGTTCTGATTCAAGTGAAGAAGAAGACCATGAGTGGCTGACTCTCCTTTGAGCCTCAAGAAAGATGAACATATGATTTGAGCATTTCAGATTTGCCTTCTTAATGTGTAATTTCAATTCTGCAATTTCATCTATATTCTTCAAGGATTCGAATTTCTAGTTCAGGTTGGATTATGATTTTGATTCCAATTACATGTTAGATTGAAGTTATAGATGTTGGATTGAATGTTATATTGTGTTTTCAGTTCTAGAATTTATGAATTCATTTTAGTGTTCTTGAATTTGTTCATATGTTCTTGATGTTCTTGTTCAAATTTCCTCATATTTTAAGCTAGATCCATATGTGTTTATATGAATTTGGTTTGAGAAGTTTTTCTGCCACTCAATTTAGTCTGAATTGAATAGTTAAGAACAAGTTGAATTACATTGTTAATTTCACTCCACTTGGCTTAGACTTATAGTAATCATTGGATGCAATATTTCACAACACTTTAAAGGTTTTAGAGTGTTTTTCATTAAGCTAATTGTCATTACATGTGTGGTTTCAAATTTGGAATTCAAAGATTATCATAAGGGATTCTAACTGGAGCTCATCATCTCATTCATTTACATCAACACATTCAAATTAGAAAGTTATAAACATCTAATTTTTACCAATTTAGATAGTAGCAGAATCATATCACTACTCTTTTAATTTGTAGGCAATTGAACCCTAATTTGTGTGCGTTGCTCTCTTGGGAGATGACCTAGAATACTCATAATTACATTCTAGTTTTCATTGATGGCCTAAAGTGACGTAGAGCTTCATCAACAACCATGTGACCAGGCTTGCCACAAAACACCATATCATGTTATTTCATAAAAATATAATATAAGGTCGCAAAAATAACAACTATGTGCCATTAACAAGTGCCAGACCACAAAACTAACAACCATGTACCGGTCTTATATGCATGATCATGTGCTAACCTTATATCCTCATGTTACCTTTAACACAGCTATCACGTGGCTACATCCTTCATGGACTAACCCAACCTTCTACTTGTGAGGAGCTACCGGGCCAGGGTTAACTCACTCACTTATGTAATTTGGTTTCCCCCAATACTAATAACCATGGGGTATCAAACCTCTAATCTAGCCTCCTTATGAAATGATGAAGACTAGTTAGGTTCGAGTCCCTCGTAGAACAAGTGGGACAGTCTCAAATCAACCATAGGACACGGGCTACCTCTTAATTCCAACGAGTCAGAGCCAAGGCTAGTTCCCGATTCCAACGATCATGCTATGCACATTTTACACATAATATGCATTTCAACATTCATCACTCAACACATGAACTCACGTACCACGTATACTCCACATCACAATTAATTTCATAAAACATCAAGGGTGGTAGAATCAAGGTTTTCTTTCTCAAAACCATTTCATACTCAAGTATTTTGCAATATGCATTATCAAATTAACTCACAAATCACATTTTACAACACAATTAACATTTAACTATAAAAATTTAAGTTTTCCCTGGTTACCTCAAACCTTTAAGAGGTTAAAGGTTTACCCCTCACTATATCAACTTCCCAAAGCTTCAATAAGCTTGAATGGTGCCAAAGCAAACCTCTCTATAACCATATCACAAGGATATCATCATGATCTAGCTCTTTAAGCTTTATCATTATAGAACTCCTTATACACTATTTTTATCAACTCATAACCAATACCCATTCTTACCCAATGGGCTCATTAGATTTTATTAATACATATTATCATTAATAACACCTCAAACCATCATTAATGCACATTAACCTCTCCCAACTACTTCATAAATACCAATTTTCGGACATTAAATCCCTATGGACCAACCACTTTCAAAATCATCAATGTGGTGTTCCAATGCATTAAACCACTTTTATTAATCTCATTTTAACTAATGGAATTAGACCCATACTCTCATGGATTGAAAATCCATCTCCCAACTCAAACCCTACCATAAACAATCATAAATGAGGGAGGAAAAGGAAGAAGAAAGTACCACAATCCTACCTTGGGTGTTTGGAAGCTTCAATCTATCCACAATGGGGCCAAATATCGTGCCCTAGCAAAGCCAAAACCAACTTTTCATTTTTCTCCTCTCTTCCTCTTCTGTTTTTCACATAGCTCACGAATCAGATTTATCAGATTTTTGGCCGTGCACCACGGCGCATGGCACAGAGGAGCTCATTACATTTGAATTGCCTCTGTGCGTTGCGGCGAACCAACCACATGCTGCAGTGTGTGGCATAGAACACAACTCTTCACTTTTTCATCCTCTTTCCTTGCCCAAGTGGCCCGCTATCAATTCGGACCCACTTCTAGGGCTGAAATCATATCAATTATGCCAAGTTAAGCCCCTCTTGCCACACACCTTATCAACACACTAATTACCCCTATTAGGTTAATAAATCAGGGTTAAAATTTTTTGGATGTTACACATAACATAATTCCCCTCAGGATTCTCAACATTACAAAGGCATTGATTCAGCTTAACCGAATCCCTTAACACATAAGATAGTTCAATCGAAATCTTTTAAATTCCCTTATCCATTATTTATAGTCATTAGCCCTATTAGCTACTCAAACAACTATAACAACCTCCTAATCCATTCATTCATTCACCCAAATTCTTACTATTAACATAACTTTTTAGGCTATTTTGAGCTTCAACTCTTAAAGCTCAACCATTCAACTTCATATTAGTCATAAAACCTTAGTTCTATATTTGCCCGTTTTAACCCTTTCTTTTATATTACAACACCTTAGAACTTCATGATTTGATTTTTCAACTGATGAAATTCAACACAAAAGGGGTAGAAATGAAGCTTCGAATTGCGCGATACTTACCTAGTAAGTTATTAATTGAAGCAGACTCCCGAGCTCCAGTTATTGTATGCCTTAACAGAGATGGACTCCTCTTCCTCTCTAAACACATTTCTAGCCCTTTCTCTTCTAATTTCAAGAGCTAATTATGTCAGCTTTAAGTAATCAGAGGACAATGTACTATAGTGCACACATCTTTTACTGCGGCGCGGGGTATAGTAAGTTCAATCTTACTTGTGCTTGCATGTTATGCCTATACCCTTCAATCCTATCAATACAACATCCAAACAATACAAAATATCAACTTAACACCTAAAGCATAATCAATCCACTAATTACTAATCTATCCCTGATTATCAACTAGTTTTAGGGATTGAAATTCAGGATGTTACAATGTTCAAGTTAATGCTATGTTCAATAGGAGTGGGAACTAAGGCAACTAAGGAAACTTTGGGAACACTTACAATTCTTCTTTGAGGAATCATCCTAATTTTTCCTATGTTAACTTAAGTGGAGCTTTACAAAAGAGCTCCATCTTTCTAAGGCAATTAAGGGGACCATTCCCTAATGCTTAAGGTCATGACCTTCCATCTTTCTTCCAAGGTGGTAATTCTAATCCTTATCAATAGAGGTAACGCCTTCAACTCCTACTCCAATAAGCAAATTCCCATTAAATCTCCTTCTTCTAATACTTCCAATGAAGTGCAATCCCTAGCTAAGCAAAATGATGGTAAAGAATAACATGTTTAAGGGAGTCTATGATAATTTGAATAACAAAGTTGATACTTCAACTTCTCAAATGAGCATGCTTTCTAATCATGTTGGTGTTAGATTGGGAGGCACAGCAAAAGAATAATAATTTAAATCCCTATCCCGATATGGACCAAACGAACTCGTTTAAGTCAAGGTAGAAAGAAGAGTTACCATTTTTTAAAAACTTCATGCATGTTCTCTTTAAGAGTAAAGATCTTAGGAGTCGACTACATAGATCTTCTCCCTCTACAAGTATCCATACGAATAATTTTCTAACTCAAATAGTGTGCTAGTGCTCCCAACATCCATTCATCTTTAAACTCAGTTTTCTTTTCTCTAGGGTGTTTCATTGCTCTCAAAGTGTTTGGCTATCAGAACTTTTCTAACTCTCTCTAAAACTATATGAAGCACGTCCCAATCTATAATATATATAGATTAGGATTTTTACCTTCCTATTGAAGAGCTAATGAAAAAATAGATTAAATTTATCTCATAAATAAAATTTATAATATCATATCTAATTTGAACTTATCTTATAAATTTAAATTATAGAACTAATATGATATTATCTTATATCATGTTAGTTATTAAATTTAATCTATCATAAAGAATTAAATTTAAAACTAACACAATATAATATAATATAATATATATTACATATACATATCATATTACATATATATACATAAATATATATATTCGTGTATATATATTAAATTATGTATATTGAATTTTATATATCATATGCATACATACATATGTATATATCAGATATATACACACACACAGGAATATATATATAATTATATTTTATATTTTATATTTCATATATATATATAATTATCAAATCAATATTCAAATATATATATATATATATAATTCACTCACCTTAGATAAAACATTGAATCTAGACACATTCTAGATTCAATGAACTTGGACATTATAGCTTGAGTTGGGCTATTCTTGTGTGCAACCCTATAGACCCATTTGAAGTTGGTAGTAGGATAATTATGCTACTAGCCTACAAGTTACAAGTGGCCTCTAGCAAGACATTACAACTACCTAATTCATACAGGGATCGATGATCCGATGTGCCCTATCATATAACCGTATCACATTCCTTTTGTCACATGATATTTCAATCAAGTTTGAAACATGAAATTGTCATTCTCCTTTACCTGACCATTACTTTCTCGATCTTTGAGTGCACTGACTATAACAATGGAAAAACCCTTTCCATTGTAGTATGGCTATATATTT
Organism: Prosopis cineraria; assembly: GCF_029017545.1. Taxonomy (NCBI): domain Eukaryota; kingdom Viridiplantae; phylum Streptophyta; class Magnoliopsida; order Fabales; family Fabaceae; genus Prosopis; species Prosopis cineraria. Next base: position 21,545,613 of record NW_026555332.1, on the reverse strand, counting down.
TCTCAGTCTTACTCATTGAGGGGCCCAGTAATATCTCTCGATTAACTTTTCCTTATGAGAAAACTCTCATTTCCTCAAGCCCAAGTAATCAAGCATCAACCAAAAGTGGTTCATGACAAAGAGGCAATAGATTTATTTAATAAAATTCTTGTGAATATTCATCTTCTTGATATTTGGAGTAATGAGTCACTTACAGTCCAAAATAGCTAAATTAATATTGATATAGTGTTAGTGGCAACCTAGAACATTCTTCACTAAGGATGTTAAGGTTTATTAAGGCTAACAAATAAACTAAACTAACTAAAGATTGATTGATTTTAACTAATTAAACTAAATGCATAGATTTAATTAAAAACCTAATTAACTAACAGAATGGAATTATGAGTGTTTACCGTTTCTAAAGTAGAGTCCTAAGAGTTATAGGATGCTTCCTTGTCTATTATTTTTAATCAGGCTTAGGTTAACTTCCACTCTCTTGACCTAAATTAAACCTCTTACACAATTTTGTATAAGTGTGCCTTCTTGACCAATTCAGTTAACCAAGTCCTTAAACAATTTTGTAGAAGTCATTAATCAATTCCTTAGCTAGGTGTAAAGGGATCAAAATCTCCCCTTATGTCCCTTTAAGTATAGCTTAGCCTATGATAAGTCTAATGCACAATTTTATGTACAAGACATTTTATCAAACACTAACCAAACATATTTATGCATAGCCAATGTAAGACACATTCAACACACATAAAATATATATTTATATGAATTACAATGTATTGGAGAAAATTTCCAGCAACTATAAAAAGGAGAATCAAGTGGAAAAATAATAAACCATTAAGTTAAATACCAACTTTAGAACTTTTCTAGCACCCTTCCCTTATAGCACTCCTTGTAGATTTAGCCTCTAGTCATATTGAAATTTACTTGAGCACAATCCTTCCACCATGGCTGAACCATACTCATTAACACCTTGAGGATTTTGAAGCTAAACCAAGAAACAAAGCACTAGGGTTTGTTGTGTGAGATGAGAGAAGAAAAATGGTAGAGTTGGATTAGGATTTTGATGGTTGAATCATGAGTTATGGAGGTGAGAAGGGGAAATAGAGATGAAGAACATGAAGAACAATAGAGAGATAATGGAGAAGGGTGGATGTAAAACTAATGTTGAATGGAAGAATGAATGCTGAAAATGAATTATGGTAGTTTGATTCAAGTTTACGACAAAAGGACCCAACTTTAGTGTTAAGTAAATAGGTATAAACTGAGCTAGGGTAATTTTTTTTACTAGTGTAAAATGGATGAAAATTCAGATTAAAATGTTCCAAAAATTTAGATAAATAAATCCAAAGACAATAGGAAATTAAGACAGAGAGTGAGTGGAATTAAAGTGTAGTACAATATGTGCAAGACCATGCAAGGCTTGTACTTTCACCCTAAATCTCAAGTGTTTTGCCTCTTGACTCATCTAGTATTCCAATCCAATGGTTCTCATATGCCAAATCTATGGTACATAACCCTACCCAAACAAATGTGACACACAAGATCAAAGTTCAAAGGATATGCATAATAAATAAACATTTTCAATTAAAATTAATTCCCAAATATGTAGCACAATGTAAATTAAATAATAAAAACTAATTTTGACATCACAAGATAGGTTAGGGGCTTGTCATTCACCATTAAAAAATGTAAACCCACACATGCACCAAAATGACCTAGCCCAAGTGCAAGACAACAAGTCAACCTGAAACTTTGACTTTCCAAAACTGTTAACTTGTGAAATTAATTACTCTCAATTTAAAATGATTTTGAAACATCTAGTTGGACTATTGTTGTTCTAGACTAAAAATGCATCTTGACTAATTTTCTCAAACATGTTCTTAAAAGTCCAATCTTATGACCAAAAGGCCCCTAATGTACAAAAAAATCCTACACGTAGACGATTTTTCATAATCAATGCAATAAATGTGTAATTTGGGAAACTATGCAAAAAATTTCAAAATATGGAAAATTTCTCAAGGATTATTGCACTAATAAGAGAAAATTTACACCTAATGCTAGGGTTCAATTATGCTCTTTTGTTAATGCAATAATGAAACCGCAATTGCAATCAAGTGTGAAGATCCAGGTTCTTTTATCATTCCATGCAAAATAGTAAATACAATGTTTTTTAATGCTTTGATTAATCTTGAGGTGGCTATCAATGTCATGCCTTTGTCTATTTACACTTCTTTGAAACTTGATTGCATGCATAAGACCCCAATAATACTTATAGATAGGACTTTGAGAAAACCTCATGGTATTGTTGTGGATTTGTTTATTTGTGTAAAATACTTGTTATTCTTGATTAATTTCTATGTGCTTGACATGTCTAAGGGGGGAAAGGGAATGATGTTTTGATTCTTGGTAGTGTAACATTCTGAATTCCTAATCCTAGAATTCATTTCTAAATAGGTAAAAATTATTATATTAATGTATGATTAGGATTTTGGATGGTGAGACATTGCTTTCACCTTTTAGGATGATTAATGAGCATATTCAAGTTGAAGGATCATGTTCTAAAGCGAAGCATGTGAGCGTGGTAAGGATTTCTATCACTATATCATGCACTGCAGCTCGTGATAGGTGTGTCATGATGTATGACATATAATTCTAACTTTAAGTTTCATGAGTTAGACATAAAGAAAGGAAGAAAAAGAGGAAAATGAGCATGAGAGGGAGGAGAAGAGACTAAGATTTGCTAGGGCAAGAGATTTTAGGAGTTCAAGAGATATTTTTGACCTCTTACTTATCAAGTAAGTCTCGTACCGCCTTAACCTCTGATTCTACACTAACTACTATTAGTTTAAATTATTGAGAAATTGAATCTAGAAGTTTTAAGGGAATGATTTCTTACCTTACAGTAATAAAAAGACTCTTCAAAGTTAAACTAAGACTATGTAACTAGTTTAGATGTTAGTGATAGAGCTTTGAAGCTGTAAGCTTAAATTGGCCCAATTTAGAAAGAGAAAATAGGTGGAAATTTAGAAATAAGTATAATAGGATTACAATAGGTGACATATTGATTTAAAAAGGGTGGAATAGACTTAGGATGGATAATTGGGAGTGGTTAGGTGTTTAATTGTTATAATTGGTACTTTTAGTCAATGCAACGATTGACTTTGGGTGCCAATTTTGTGTAGATTGCTATTGATAGTATGGGAATTGAGCAAAAGAAGTGCGAGGAAGTGTATCATGAGTAACCTTTTTTTAGAACAGAAGGGAGAGGTAACTATATAGTTTGTTATATTTATTAACTAGTATAACTACGTAGAAGTAAATAAACAAATTATGAATTTGATATTTGCGAGATTTCTAAGCTAGATGTTCTGCAAAGTGTATGGTTTTTCTAAAATTTTTTTGAAATGCTCATTTACTTGTTAAAATTTTAAATGAAATGGATATATATAGATATATATATATATATGTGTGTGTGATTTATGTGAAAGTAGTGAAATATACGTGATAAAAGCATGATCATAATGGGTGGGAGTTCACCTTGTGTGTATGTGGGATGTGTGTGTAGAGATGTGTGTATATAAAATCTATATGATTGGGCTAGCTATTAGATAGGGAGGCGTAGCAAAAGATTAAAATTTTAAAGTCCCTATCCTGATATAGACTAAACAAACTCGTTTAAGTCAAGGTAGATAGAAGAGTTACCTTTTAATTCTTTGAAGTTGGCGCACGTTTGGATCTCAGGAGCTGACAATGTAGATTTGCTCCCTCTACTGGTATCTACACGAATAGCTCTCTAACTCAAACAGCGTGCTAGTGCTCTCAGCATCCGTTCTTCTTTGAATGTTAATTTTCCTTTTTGTAAGGTGTTTCATGGCTCTCAGAGTGTTTTTTCGGTCAGAACTTTTCTAACTCTCTCTCTACCTTCATAAGGACGTGCCTATCTATATATATTATATAGATAAGGGTTTTTGTCTTCCACTTAAAAGCTCACGAAAATTTAAATAAATTTATCTCATAAATTTAATCCATAATATCATATCTAATTCGAACTTATCTTATAAATTCAAATTATAAAACTGACATGATATTCTCTCTTATCATGTTAGTTATTAAATTTAATCTATCATATAAAATTAAATTTAAACTAACATAAGATAATATAATATAATATATATCATATATACATATTATATTATATATATATGAATATATATAAATATATATTTCAAAAATATATATATATATATATATTATATTATCTATATTTAATTTTATATATCATATACATATATCATATATATATATATATATATTTCTAAAAAATATATATACATATATATCTATATAAAATTATATTTTAAATTTTATATCTCATATAAGAATATATATATATATATATATATTTATCAAATAAATAAATATTCAAATATATATATATAATTCATTCACTCTATATTACATTCATTGAATCTAGACATATTCCAGATTCAACGAACTTGGACATTATAGCTTGAGTTGGGCTGTTCTTGTGTGCGACCCTATAAGCCCATATAAAATTGGCAATGGGCTAATTATGCTATTAGCCCACAAATTACAAGTGGCCTCTAGTAAGACATTGCAACGACCTAATTCACATGGAGATCGATGATCCAATGTAACTTATCATGCAACCATATCACATCCGTTTTGTCACACGATATTTCGGTCAAGTATGAGACATGGAATTGTCATTCTCCTTTACCTGACCATTACTTTCTCGATCTCTGAGTAAACTAACAATAGCAATGGAAAAACCCTTCCATTATAGTATGGCCATATATTTTCTCAGTCTTACTCATCGAGGGCCTAGTAATATCTCTTACTTAATGTGAGAGATAAATTCCATCTTGACCACTCATATTCCTCTGCATGAATATCACTAAACTCAATCATAGCCTTTATGATCACCCGGTCAAAGGTGACTTTTGACTAGGTCAAAGTTCAATGGTCATCATGTAGGAATCTATGATGATCTCAAGTCAAAGGGCTTAATGATATAGTTACATATGAGATAAGTTTATGACTTATATCATGCAGCTTTCTCATAGCAAGTCAGTCCAACACCTTATACTTTTTCAAGCACCTATGACTTTAATTTATATCTCTATAATTAATCAAAGTCATACTAGTCTTGTTTTATCTATGATCCCTCAAAGATAACTGACTAGGAACATTTAGGACAATCACTATAGTTTGTCCAGGGATACAGTTATCATATTGAACATGCAATTGTTATGATCACAAAAGAGAAATTTATTAAATAACAATATGCATAGTACAATGATTGGCCATAGGGCACAATTTCCAACACTAGCACCATAGAACATCTGGTGCAGTAAATTAATTGGGCTAGCACCATGAGACATCTGGTGCAATATTATATTGAGACTATTACTATAGGACATCAGGATAGTCTTGCAACTCCTCTGTGCCCACAAGTATGTGGTTAGGAGTCAATGACACTCCTATCATATATGTGTGTGAAAGAAAAACTATAACAGCATGGCCCCTAGCCCCTTAGGTTGGCAAATGCGGTGTTGGCACGTGTTCCCTTATTAGCCCATATGCGACTTGCCCCATGGTAGTACATAGGTTATTCCTCACCCCACCAAGGAGGTCTTTTGGTGCCTTCCCAGGGATTGAGTCCCCAACCTCTCCTACCTTAGGGAAGTTGTGGCCAACCTTAGTACCATTAAGTCAAGTGACCTAATGGTACTAAGGTTGGCCACAACTTTACTAAAGTAGGAGAGGCTGGGGGCTCAATTCTTGATAAGTCTCTAAAAGACCTCTTGGGTAGGGTGAGGAATAACCTATGTACTACCATGGGGAAAGTCATACATGAGCCTATGAGGGGACACATGCCAGTACCACATTTGCTAGCGTAAGGGGTTGGGGGCTGTGCTATTACAGAAACCATAGTATAAAAGTAAGATAGAATACCTTTAGCTAGGTGTTTCTACTATTGAAGATATGCTCGAGTTAATATGTGATTGATCCATTAGAGTCTATGATTTTAGTTGGGGATCTTAGATATTTGGTGGAGAGATGATCATGCTAATGGTTGTGATTTTGTGAAAGTTTCAATAAAAGGAAAATTATCCATACGTTCAACACTATAACTATTCTTGTGATTTTTATTTACTAATATATGGTTATTTATATTAATGAGTATTTAATGAACTATTTTGGTTATTGAGATTATTATCTCACCTATGGTTATATATTTTTATAAGTTTAAAAACTAGTGGTGAAAAATGGGAAAGACATAGGCCGAGACTAATGGGTATCTCTTTCTAGCCCATTAAAGGGTTAGTGTAATGAATTTGTATAATATAGATTATGAATTCATATATAAGTTTCCATAGAGGTATATAAATGTGCATAGTCTTGTGAATGCCAACTTGTGTGTGTGATTTTCCTAGCCCTATCGTGTGTATATATGTGTGTTTGAAGTGAATGTGAAGATGTGGATGATAGAACACATTTGTTACACACTTTTCTATGTCAATTAGGAACATTATTAAAGTTTTATTATCTCAAAGTGCACACACATTGCATTAGAATTGAAAATTTGCCTAAATGTCTAGGTTTTATGCACTAAGGGTATTTTGGTCTAAAAATAAACTTTTGAAAAAAGTGTATGAGAAAAATTAAAAAAAAAGTATTTTTAGTGCAGAAAAAGAGTGGTCAAAATAGATTTTACAAGTTCATTTTAGTTTGGGAGTAATTAAATAAAAAGTCAACTCTTTCTCACGCGTGCTAGTTTGACCTAGTTTTCGATTTGCATTTGTGTGAAAAATTTTATATGATTTTATACATCCAAGAACTTGGTTATTTTAATAAATTCTTCCTTCTAAATGTGAATTTAATTGTGCACTTTAATTAGATTTATAATATCACATGTTATTTAATTGAATTATGTGATTTTTATTACATAGGTGACATGTGATTTATGCATCAATTAGGCAAATGAAATCAAAACTGCATGGGGTCAAAGCTGAAGCATTTGGATGTGACTTCCTCTTATTTGTGTGGTTTAGATCAGCTTAAAATGTGGATGATGCATGGGATTAATTTGACACACATTGGAATCATCTATAAGGCAATAAGAGAGTGCTACCTATCAAGTGTAATATGGTCCCCAAATTCCTTTTTATTTTGTTTTCTTTTATCTTAATTGAGTAATCAGCTGTTGGGAAACCAAAATAACATGCCATTCACCTCACATTTTAGATTTACCACCTCATTTCACCATTTCTTCCATTCCCTCTCTCTAGTTCATCTTATTCTTCATATTCTCTCCATTGTTCTTCATTTTCTAGCACCTAACCTCCATTTCCATCCACCAAAACTACACAAAACCTACACCATTATTCCTCATTCATCTAGCTCATCCCATCCCTCTCATTCTTATAAGGTTCTAAGCTCATTTTCCTCATTCAAGGTTCCATGGGGTTTGGCTATAATGTTCTTCTTCTAAGCTTCTTAAAGATTAAGAAGGTTAGCTAAGTTTCTAGGTGGATCCTGAAGAGATGAAGATGGAGGACGAATCTAAAGCTTCATTTGGCTAAGTTTCTTTTATTTCCTATTCTCTTTTTTTTTTACTTGATGGTTGGATGTCTTAAACTAGAGTTTGATCATCTTGGCTTGTAAATTCTAGTGTGATTTTGATCTTGACATAAAGAGAAGAGTATTGTGTTGTTTGATTCTTCCTTTAGCTACCATGGTAATTTTGGTCACTTAGTGTTAGACACATAATTTTGTGTTTTTTATTTAGTGAATTACTTGTGTTAATGTTGCATAATCTTGTGATGTTAATGCTTGTATTATTGTTTAGTTTTACATAATCTTGTGGTTGCTTACTTTATTGTTTGGCTATAGCATGAAAGGGGAAATTTTGAGTGATCCACTTGGCTAATCTTTTCACCAATTAGTTAATTGTACTAGAGACTTTAATCTAAGACTTAGGAAATTTAGCTAATTAGGTTAATTGGCTTAGAATAATCTTCTTAAGTCAAGAAAGCTTTAGTCAAGAGGAAACGGAAGCTAAGTTTAGCTCAATCACAAGAGGATAATGATTTCAAAATCAACTACTCTCTAGGGTTTCACATTCTTGAAAAAGGGAAGTCCACACCATTCACCTTAGCTAGCATTTTTAATTGTTAATTAGGTAATTAGGTAGATAAGTTGGTAATCAAACTTCTACTCATTGAGTTACTTATTCCATTAGATAACCTTTTAGTTAAGTCGAAACCATTTCTTGGGAGATGACCTAGGTTAGCTCTATATTACATTAGGATTAATTTAGTTTTATTTTGAAGGTTGAGCGACACAATGCATTAGTGGTCATGGGATTGATTATAAGTACATATGGATAAGATTGAAATGTGATAAAATGAGAAAAGTTTAGCCAAGGATGTGAATTTATTGGAAAACATGTGATTATGCCCAAGTGTGTGTGATGGGTAGTTTATATGCCATACTTATATTTATCCATGATTTTGCGCATGTGAATGGTTAATCAGGTGTTAATTGTCCCATCGAACATGATCAAGGCCTTAAAAACAACCAATGACATGTGGTTTAAAATCATGATGCTGAGTGGAAAAGTTTGACTTGAAATGATCAAATTACACTCAGGTGTCTAATTTTCAAATGAAATATCAAATTTGAATGAAACCAATGTCATTGGTTAGATTTTAAAATAAGTTCATGTGGGCGCGTGAATCATCTCAATCAGACATTAGATGCAAAAATGATGTATGTTTAAAGTACATATCAAAACTACTAAACTGATAGCAGAATCTAATGGATTTACCACAGCACATGTGCTACATGCCATGGCGCATGGCATAGAATCAGAACCCATATCCTTGTATCACATGCCATGGTACATGTGGTACAAACTGTGGCACATGGGCCTGTTTTGTCTAAAATGTGTCATTTTGCTTCCATTTTCTTTGAGGTTTTCATAGGCAGGTTTGTGTTGCTTCCGTTGTGTGCTATTATATAATTTGAGCATTTTAGAAATGGTTTACGAATGTTTAAGTTGGGATACCAAACCTTTTAAAGTATTAAATTTGACTGCTTGAGTGTTAATCCATAATGCTCGAACATATATTATAGGTAGACCCTATATGAGGACTATGCATACAATGATTGATATGGATAAGGGTACCTTGGTTTTAAAATGTAGGCAAGATCAAATCAATTTTAATATCTATGAGGCAATGAAGAGGCCTTTTGAAGATTTGTCCCTACTGGATGTTAATGCCATTGACACTTTGCTTGATGAAGCTATTTTGCACTATGCATTTCCCTCACTTACTCTTAAATCTATACTTTCTACTGCTTATGTCTCTTGCTTTTGCATTGATACTTTTGTGTGCCAAAATTGTTTAGATATTGATGTATGCTTGAAAGATACCTTGTCTCATGAATTATTAAATGATGATAAAATGTCTACTATGCTTGAACTTTATAAGCATGAGAACGGGATTATATCTTGTGATGAAAGTACACACATTAAAGGGGTTAATTTTAAAGAATTTGCTCTACTTGAGCTTGTTGTCTAAGAGATTTCTAAGCTATTGAAAAAAATTTCACACTTGACACCCTTAAGGTCATGCATTCTATTGGAATTTTGGAGGAGACTATGGCAAGTAGTGAGGACTTGAATAAAGAAATGAATATCACTCAAGAAGTTAAGGAGGTTGACTTTCATAAATCCTTCCATTACTTTTTATCATACTCTTGGTGATAGTTTATCTTCCTTGCTTTCTTGTACTTGTGATGTTCACAATTTATGTATGGTTTGTCAAGGAACTTTTTGCTCTCACGTGAATTCATTTTCTTTAGACGAAAACATGCTTGAGGAAGGTTCTTTTATTGCTTTTGTAGGTGTACAAGAGGATATCATTGAGACTTCTCATGGACTTGATGGATTTGTCATTAAGGTGAATGAGATCGTGACTATTCAAGAAGGAAATCAATTAGTTCAACTTGTAGAATTTCAAGATCTTCCTCGCACAAATGAAGATATTCTTGACTCATCAAAAGAGATCATTTCATATGATCTTGCATCGGATAATGAAAGGGAGTTATTTGCTTTGAGCTTTATTAATTCATTTTGTAGTGCCCTCACTGAAATTACCATGGGCTCCACTACAATCATTTCTAATTATTCTAAAATCATTTAATTTAAAAACTTTGAAAACCTTGGGATCCTAAGAAAATATTTCCAAAAATCATTTTACTAATCACTCGGGTTATCAACCCTACACACAAAGTGAAAGCATTTAGCCTAAGAGCATCAAAGATCAAGAAAAACATTTTCAAATCAGAAAAACAAAGTGAAATTTGACACCGCACACCACAGCACATGCCACATGCACTGCAGCATGTGGCATAGAGACCACAGCCATTCATTTTGTGTCATGCACCACAGCATGCGAGTATATGCATCGCGAAGCACACACCTAAAATTGCTGTCATTTCTACAGTATTTGATGTGAATTTTAGACGTGCACCATTTTCATGTCCGATGTCCAAATGGAATGGCTCAAGCGCCCATATGCAGGTTATTTCAAAATCTAACTAATGACACTGGCTTCATTTTAATTTGATATTTCTATCAAAAATTGAACGTACAAGTGCATTTTGATCGTTTTCTGCCAAAAGTTTGTCACTTAAGTGTCTCAATTCGAAACCAAATGTCATTAGCCACATTTTAGGCCTTAACCATGTCTAAACGGACAATACACACCTGATTGACCATACACATGCACAATATATCACACATATACATATTTGGCCTGTAAATCGCCCATACCACACTTTGGGCCAAAATCACATTTTCGTTTCTTAATCTCTTACATGGTGAAATCATCACACATACTCTTCACACATCTCATACCCACACACACATACATTCATCCACTAGCCCATTTAGTCATTTCACCATTCACACATACAAGGACTAAGGAGTTCCTAAAATTAACAAAACATCATATTCACACATTACACACACATGTTCAAGTCCTAAGGAAACTTATACATAGTCTTTACTAACAATTTATAGAGTCATTACACCAATTCTTACAAAAGCTTGGGTGAGAGATGTTAACTCAGCCTATGTCCTTTCCCTTTGATCCACTAATGTCAGAACCTGAAAAATGTAAATAACTACGGGTGAGATAAACATCTGAATAACCAAAATAGTTCATTAAATATCTATTACCACAAATAACCATGCCAAAGTAAAAAAACTAAAATAATATCAATTATATATCAACATATGAAGTAATTTCATCCTTTTAAGGATTTCCACACGATTATATACTAGCATGATCATCTAGCCACTGAACCTCTAATGCTCCCCGACACGAAACCATAGGCTTTCCTAAATCAGCCACTTGTTGACTTGAGCACACTTTTGGTGGTAGAAATACTCAGCCAAAGGTAATCTAACCCACCTACAGACTATGGTTTCCCTCTCCACACACTTATGATAGAGGCATCGTTGACTCCTAACCATACCCTAACGGGCAATAAGGAGTTGCTAGATTGCTTGAATGTCCTATAGTAACAGTCCCATAATATGTTGTACCAGATTACCCATAGTAACAGCCCATATAATGCTGCACCCGATGTCCCATAGTGCCAGCCCGACCATGTGGATTTTTCACTCACGTCTCCACATACACACATCTCCATATCTCCTGGGTGAACTCCTACCCCTTATGATCATGCTCTTTTCACAATTTTCACTGCTTATCTTCACATATAATTTCATAATGTATATATATCAATTGAAATTGAAAACCATTTAGATTTCATTTTGTAAACCCATGTTCATGCTAAAACCATTTTCAATATCAAATCATACACAAAACTCATAAACAACAATTTTCTCATTTTGTATTTATTTCTACATAGTTATAATAGTTAATAAACACGATAAATTATATGGTTACCTCAATCCTTCTATACGATAGAAAGGTTTACCCATGTAACTTATAACATTTGAGAAAATTAACCGTGATTAGTCAACCCAATTATTTTGATTAGTGAGTTAATGAGGTATATAGTTAGGGGGGCTTAACTTGGTGTAATTGTGGTAATTTCAGCTATAGAAGTGGGTCCAGATTGATGGCGGGTTACCCAAGTAAGAAAAGAGGAAGAAAGAATAAAGATTTATTCTCTGTGCCACATGCCGCAGCGCGTGGTCAGTCTACCACGGCGCATAGAGGCAGATTTAAACACAATGAACTCCTTTGTGCCATGCGCCATGGTAGAGGGTAGTGTGCGCCATGGTGCATGGCAAAAAGTCTGATATATGATATTTATATCAGTGCGAGAAAAATAGAAAAGAGGAAGGGGAAACTAAATAGCATGATTTTAGCTTTACTAGGGTTTGTTGTTAGAGCATATTGGTGATAAATTAAAGCTCCTAAACACCCAAGGTAAGTAATCTAAGCCTTCTTCCTTTCTCTTCCTCATTTATGATGATTTATGGTAAGGTTTGAGTTGGAAGATGGATTTTCGGTCTATAAGATTATGGGTCTAATTTCATTAGTTAAAATAATTGTAATGGGAGTTATTTAAGGCATGAGAACACTACATTGATGGTTTTATCAAGTGTTTGTTGGGTAGAGTATTAAATATTCAAAAATTGACATAAATATAGTTGTTAGAAGTATTGGTAGACCATTAATGGTGGTTTAATGACTCAAATGATAATGAGGGTCAATAGAACCTAATAAACCCATTAGGTATGAATGGGTAGAGATTTATGGGATTGGTAGAATAAAGGAAAGGTGGAATCAATGTTGAGAATTCCTAAAGAGTGGGATTGTGATGATATTCTTGCTTATGATTGCAGTGCGAATCATTTGGCACCATTCGAGTTTGTTAAAGCTTTGGAAGCTAATATTGTGAGGGGTAAACCTTTGACCTCTCAAAGGTTTGAAGTAACTGGAGGAAACTTAATCTTTATAATTGAATATTAATTGTGTTTGTAAAATGTGATTTATGATTTAAATTTATGATGCATATTGGCAATGTGTTTACTTGAAAATGGTTTAGAAAGAAAAACCTCAATTTTGCCACCCTTTGTGAATTGTGAACTTGATTTTAGTTTGTTATTGTGGGTGGAGAATTGTGATGAGAAATGTGTTGAGTTTGTGTAGTATTTGAGTATATGAGTTTATGTGCCATGAATTGATTATTTAAAATGCATATTAAGTAAAATGTGCATAACATGATCATTGGCAGGAGTTTGGTTAGGGGGAGGAGTAGATTTGTTTAAATCCACATGATATTGGCAGTGACTATATGAATCAGGAACTTTCCTTGGCACCGACTATTAGAATCAAGAGGTAGCCCTTATCCTATGATTGATTCGGGACTGTCCTACTTGTTTTACAAGGGACTTGAACCTAACTAGTCTCTACTAGTTTATGAGGAGGCTAGATTAAGGGTACGACCCCCCATGGTTGTTAGTATTAGGGGAAATCGGATTACATAAGTGAGTGAGTTTACCCTAGCCCAGTAGCTCCTCACAAGTGGTGGGCTGGGTTAGTTCGTGAAGGATATAGTTGCGTGATAGCCACCAATTTCATGTCGGAGGTAATAGAAAGGTATAAGGGTGGCATATGATCATGCATATATGACCAGCCACATGGTTGTTAGTTTTGTGGTTTGGCATTTGTTGGGGATGCATAATTATTATTATTGTGTCCCCGTGTTGTGCTTTGTGAAATATCATGATATTGTGTGTTGTGGGTCCAGTCATATAATTGTTAGTTTTGTGAACTGTGGCTAAGTGTTTGTATATGATATCTGTGTATTTGCCTAATTGCATCTTTTTACAATTGATACGCAACTGTATAGGTTAGGTGAAACTTGATTACTGAGTAGTTGTACTCACCCCTCAATTCTAACTAATTTCAGGACCTAGCTTATCGGATCCGAGTTGGGGAAAACATATAGATTCCTAGGATTGTGGAGTAATCTTCTATATGCCTCCTTTTAGTTGTTCCATGTGTATTTATGAATGTAATTGCCAACTAAGATCATATGCTAATGTTTTTATACTACTTGCATTATTTTGTGCAACTGGTATATTTTGTGCCCTGGGTTAGTGAGTTTTGGTTGTAAACCTATGGATAGGGCCAAAATACTTGTGTAAGTTGAAACGTATGTATTTTGAAAGAATTGTAATGAAATTGATGAATTTGTGAAACTTTTTCTCCCTTTTTGTGTCTTGAGAAAATTAGGGTGGAGTGGTGATTTTGTTATAAAAATGTTTCTGATTGTGTGTGGTGCATTACATGGGTCTATTAGAGTCTATTTAGTGTGGTCGAATGGTCGGTGTGAGCTATTTGGCACGTGTAGTTAGGTTGGGACACTTATTTGAGAGATTTTGTGAAAAAATGGTCAAAATGAGTTTTGGTGTCTAACGTTTTATAGAAAATAAGTTTGAGTGTAAAACCAATGCCATTAGCTAGAGGTAGGAGAAAGCTCCATGTAGACACTGAAACCAATGCCACATGTTCGAAGTTTGCTTCCTATGCTATCAAATGATAACACTGATGTTATCAAATTCATGCAATGTGCCGCGGTGCACATGTCGTGAGCCGTGGTACACATGTCATTTTCTGCATAAAATCTTTTTTGAGATTTGAAATGTTGAATTTAGGTTATTTTTCAAAAAGGATTTAAAAAATTCTCTTTTTCTAAAATTTTATAATTTGGTAATCCTTTGAGAGTTAATCCCTTAATTGCCATGATTTAGAGTTAAATGTGGATTAGTAAGGGAGACCTTACAGTTTGGTATCAGTTTCTCTGGTTATAAGAACTAGACTATGGGTTTGTGAATTAAATATGAGCCTGCTTGTGAATGGTTCATTTGCATAAAGAAAGTTAGCAATTAACATTATACAATATTGTTTTTCCCTTTGAGCTAGTCCCAATTATTTTCCTTTAGTGGGATAACTTCTATCCTTAGGAGGGGAGAATAGTGCAAACAAGAAATACGATCGACAACATTTTGGTAAATGTATCAAGACAAGTGTGGGAAGTCTTGGTACAAAAGGAAAATATTGTCCTTAGCGAGCATGTTGAGATGGGACAAGGCTTGGGTCAAGTTGGAGAGCAACCGAGATCTACAACAGGTAATTAGAACATATTGCTTGAGCTGAGAAGCATGATGGAAAGAATTGAGTATAGAATAGAAAAACATGATGAAATTTTAAAGAAGAGACTGGAAGAGTCAAGCAAGACCATAGAAAGAGTTAGCAGTCATGGTGAAGTAAGACTAGAGAGGGAAGTAATTGACTATAGAGAGGAGGATTATGATGAAGAAAGTAGACCAAAGAGGCTTAAATCAGTAAGGCCTAGAGGAAAAGAGTAAGAGAGCTCTATGAATAAGGTGATAATTAAGAATAATTATTTGTTACCCTGAATCGATGACTTGTGGGATCAGCTGGCTGGAGCAGCGGTATTCTCTAAGATTGACTTGAGATCCAGCTATCACTAGTTGAGAGTGAAAATAGACAATGTGCTAAAGATTGCTTTCAAAATTAGATATGGGCACTATGAGTTTCTTGTTATGTCCTTCAGACTAACAAATGCACCCACAATCTTTATGGATTACATGAACTAAATCTTTAGGCCCTACTTAGACAAGTTTGTAGTAGTCTTTATAGATGACATTCTAATCTATTTAGTGAATGAGGAAGAATATGCTAAGCACTTAAGGATTGTGTTGCAAATCATGAAAGAGAAGAAGCTTTATGCAAAGTTGAGCAAATGTGAATTCTGGTTGCATGAGGTGAAGTTTCTTGGTCATGTGGTGTCAGCTAGTGGTATTACAGTTGATCCTTACATAGTGGATGTGATATTACAATAGGAAAGACCAACTTCTGTAACAGAGATTCAAAGTTTCTTAGGTCTAGTAAGATACTATAGAAGATTTATTCAGGGATTTTCCTAGATTGCTTCTGCTTTGACTAAATTGACTAAGAAAGATCAATCTTTCATATGGAGTGACAAGTGTGAAGAGGCTTTCCAAGAGTTGAAGCAGAGATTGATGACTGCACCTGTGTTGACTATCCCAGATCCGAAATAGCCATTTGTGGTGTATGCTGATGCTTCACTTAAGGGTCTTGGATGTGTCCTAATGCAAGATGACAAAGTTGTGGCATATGCTTCGAGACAATTAAGACCTCACAAGGAGAACTATCCTACCCATGATCTTGAGTTTGCAGCAATAGCGTTTGTGCTTAAGATATGGAGAGATTACTTATATGGTGCGCAGTTTGAGGTGTACAGTGACCATAAAAGTCTCAAGTATCTAGTTGACCAAAGAGAGTTGAATATGAGACAGCAGAGATGGATGGAGTTCTTAAAGGACCACAATTTTGAGTTGAAGTACCATCTTGGCATGGCTTATATAGTAGCTGACACGTTGAGCCATAAGACACTACATATAGCATTCTTGATGATGCAAAAGCATAAAATGCTAGAGGATTTCTCTAACGAGCACAAGAATGTTCCTGATTTCATGTCACAAAACTTGAATGTCACGGTAATTACAAGTGAGTTCTAGAAAGAGTTGAGAAAAGTGCAGTTAGAAGATGAGTACTTGTTAGAAATCTGGGAAGACATTAAAGAGAACCAAACGATGGCTTTGGCATCAGTGATGATGGTTTTGTGTTGTATCACTACCGTATGTGTGTTCTTGATGATAAGGAGATTAGAGAGACCATTTTGTTAGAAGCTTATAGGAGTAAGTTAACAACCACCCTGGTGCCACTAAGATGTACCAAGATATGAAGAAACGGTGGTGGTGGCATGAAATGAAGTGAGATGTGATTGAGTTCGTCTCTAGGTGTTTAATATGTCAAAAAGTCAAGATAGAACACCAGAAACCACCCGGGTTATTACAACCTTTAGAAATCCTAATGTGGAAATGGGACAGTGTGTCTATTGACTTCATAATGGGATTGCCACGTACTCAGGCAAGTCATGATGCTATATGGGTGATCATGGATAGATTGACTAAGTCGGCTCATTTTCTAGCCATTAAAGCAAACTATACCTTAGAGAGATTTGCTGAGGTTTATGTCTAAGAGATATTTTAGATAGGGATGCATAGTAGAAGATTAAAATTTTAAAGTCTCTATCCTAATATGGACTGAACGAACTCATTTAAGTCAAGGTGGATAGAAGAATTACCTTTTAATTTCTTGAACTTGGCGCATGTTCTCCTCAAGTGTTTGGATCTCAGGAGCTGACAATTTAGATCTACTCCTACTATACCGGTATCTACATGAATAGCTCTCTAACTCAAATAGTGTGGCTAGCACTCCCAACGTTTGTTCTTCTTTAAACATTATTTTTCCTTTCTATAGGGTGTTTCGTGGCTCTCAAAGTATTTTTGCCGTCAAAACTTTTCTAACTTTCTCTTCCTTCATAAAGGACATCCCTATCTATATATAGTATATAGATAAGGGTTTTTGTCTTCCACTTAAAAGGCCCACGAAAATATAATTAAATTTATCTCATAAATTTAATCCATGATATCACATCTAATTCAAATTTATCTTATAAATTCAAATTATAAAATTGACATGATATTCTCTCATATCGTGTTAGTTATTAAATTTAATCTATCATATAAACTTAAATTTAAAACTAACATAATATAATATGATATGATATAATATAATATAATATAGTATAATATATATCACATATACATATTATATTATATATATATACATATATATTTTGAAAAAATATATATTATATTATATATATTTACTTTTATATATCATATACATATATCATATATATATATATATATATCTGATATATATATACATATATGGATATATATATATTGAATATATATATAATTATATTTTAAATTTTATATTTCATATAAATATATATATAAATATTTATCAAATAAATATTCAAATATATATATATAACTCATTCACCCTATATTACATTTATTAAATCTAGACATATTCCAGATTTCATGAACTTGGACATTATAGCTTGAGTTGGAATGTTCTTGTGTGCGACCTTGTAGGCCCATATGAAATTGGCAGTAGGCTAATTATGCTATTAGCCTACAAGTCACAAGTGGCCTCTAGCAAGACATTTCAACTACCCAATTCACATGGGGATCAATGATCCAATCTAACCTATCATGCAACCGTCTCACATCCCTTTTGTCATGCGATATTTCAATCAAGTATAAGACATGAAATTGTCATTCTCCTTTACTTGACCATTACTTTCTTAATCTTTGAGTGGACTAACAGTAGCAATGGAAAAACCCTTTCCATTTTAGTATGCCTATATATTTTCTCAGTCTTACTCATCGAGGAACCCAGTAATATCTCTCACTTAATGTGAGGGACAAATTCCATTTTGACCACTTATATTCCTCTGCATGAATATCACTAAACTCAACATAGCCTTTATGATCACCCAGTCAAAGGTGACTTTTGACTAGGTTAAAGTTCAGTTATCATCATGTAGGAATCCATGATGATCTCAAGTCAAAGGGCTTAGTGATATAGTTACATATGAGATAAGCTTATGACTTATACTATTTAGTTTTCTCATAGTAGGTCAGTCCAGCACCTTGTACTCTTTCAAGTGCCTATGACTTTGATTTGTATCTCTATAATTCATATAAGTCATACTAGTCTTGTTTCATCTATGATTCCTCATGGATGATTGACTAGGGACATTTAGAACAATCATTATAGTTTGTCCAGGATACAGTTATCATATTGAACATGCAATTATTATGATAACAAAATAGAAATTCATTACATAACAATGTGCATAGTACAATAATTGGCCCTAGGGCACAATTTCCAACAATATAGTATGATTGCATGAGGTACCGAAGGAAATTATGTCAAATCGTGATTTAAGGTTCACGTCGAACTTCTAGAGAGCTTTACACTAGGCTATGGCTACTAAGTTGAAGTTTAGTATGGCCTATCACCCCCAGATCGATGGTCACACTAAGAGGATGATTTAAACTCCTGAGGATATGTTGCGGGTGTGTGCTATTGAGTTTAGTAGGAGTTGGGATAAATACTTACCACTCATAGAGTTTGCCTATAACAACATCTTTCATGCAAGTATTAAATGGCTCCATAAAAAGCTTTGTATGGTCAGAAGTGTCGATCACCTCTTTATTGGATCGAGTTAAGTGAGAGGAGTATTTTAGGTTTGGATTTGGTAGATCAAACCACAAAAAAGATATAGGTAATTCAACAGAAGTTGTTGACTACCTAGAGTCAGTAAAAGAGTTATGCAAATGAGAGAAGGAGACCGCTGGAGTTTATGGTCAATAACCATGTATTTTTGGAGGTATCGCCTATGATTGGTATTAAGAGGTCTATCTAAGTAAAGAAGTTGACTCCCAGATATATTGGTCTGTTTAAGATTCTAAAGAGAATTGGGCCTTAAGCGTACTAGATTGCATTACCTCCACATTTATTGAGTGTACATGACGTGTTTCACGTCTCACAACTCAAGAAGTACTAACCCGATCCGTCTCAAATTATTGAATCAAAAGGAATGGAGCTATGAGAGAATTTGACTTATCGAACTGAGCCAAAAAGAATAGTTGATGTGAAAGATAAGTAGATAAGGAACAAAACTATCTGCCTAGTGAAAGTAATATGGAAGGGAATGACTCTTGAAAATGCCACATAGGAAACGAAGGAGAAAATGAGATAATAGTATCCCCATCTTTTCTAGTAAGGTAAGATTTACTTGATTTATTGAATTTTAGGGACAAAATTCTTAAAAAGAGGAGAGAGTTGTAACATCCGAGAAAATTAACCGTGATTAGCCAACCCAATTATTTTAATTAGTGAGTTAATGAGGTATGTGGCTAGAGGCTTAACTTGATGTAGGTGTGGTGATTTCAGCCCTAGAAGTGGGTTCGGATCAATAGCGAGCCACTCGAGCAAGAAAAGAGGAAGAAAGAGTGATGATTTGTTCTCTATGCCACATGTCGCAGTGTATGGTCAGTTCGTTACGGCACACAAAGACAGATTTGAATGCAACGGGCTCCTCTATGTCATGCACCACAGTAAAGGGTAGCATGCACTACAGCGCACAGCCAAAAATCTAATATATCATATTCGTATTAGCGGGAGAAAAATAGAAAAGAGGAAGGAGAAAGTGAATAGCATGGCTTTGGCTCTACTAGGGTTTATTCTTGGAGCATATTGGTGATAGATTGAAGCTCCTAAACACTTAAGGTAAGTAATTTAAGCCTTTTTCTTTCTTTTTCTCCCACATTTATGATGACTTATAGTAGGATTTGAGTTGGGAGATGGATTTTCGGTCTATAGGATTATGGGTCCGATCCTAGTGTTAAAATAAGTATAATGGGATTTATTTAAGGCATGGGAACACTACATTGATGGTTTCATCAAGAGTTTGTTAGGTAGAGTATTAAATATTCAAAAATTGACATAAATATAGTTGTTGGAAGTCTTGGTGGACCATTAATGGTAGTTTAATGACTTATAAGTGATAATGAGGGTCAATGGAACCTAATGAACCCATTAGGTATGAATGGGTAGAGATTTATGGGATTGGTAGAATAGAGGAAAGGTGGAATCAACATTGATAATTCCTTAAGAGTGGGATTGTGATGATATTCTTGCTTATGATTGTAGTGTGAATCATTTGGCACCATTTGAGTTTGTTGAAGCTTTGGAAGTTGATATTGTAAGGGATAAGCCTTTGACCTCTTAAAGGTTTGAGGTAACCAGGGAAACTTAATCTTTATAGTTGAATGTTAATTGTGTTTGTGAAATGTGATTTATGATTTAAATTTATGATGTATATTGGCCATGTGTTTACTTGCAAAATGGTTTAGAAAGAAAAACCTCAATTTTGCCACCCTTTGTGAATTATGAACTTGATTTTAGTTTGTTATTGTGGGTGGAGAATTGTGATGAGAAATGTGTTGAGTTTATTGAGTATATGAGTCTTTATGCCATGAATTAATTTTTTGAAACACATATTAAGTTAAATGTTCATAGCACGATCATTGGCGGGAGTTCACCCAGGGAGAGGAGTAGATTGGTTTAAATCTATATGCTATTGGTAGTAACTATTGGAATCGAGAACTTACCTTAGCACCGACTGTTGGAATCCAGAGGTAGCCCTTATCCCATAGTTGATTCGAGACTATCCCACTTATTCTATAAGGGACTTGAACCTAACTAGTCTCCACTAGTTCAGGAGGAGGCTAGATTAAGGGTACGACACCCCATGGTTGCTAGTATTGGGGGAAACCAGATTACATAAGTGAGTGAGTTTACCCTGGCCCAGTAGCTCTTCACAAGTAGTGGGCTAGGTTAGTTTGTGAAGGATGTAGCCATGTGATAGCCACCGGTTTCGTGTTGGAGGTAACAAGATGGTATAAGGGTGGCATATGATCATGCATATAAGACCAGCCATATGGTCATTAGTTTTATGGTTCAGCGCATGTTAGGGACGCATGGTTGTTGTTATTGTGACCTCGTGTTATGCTTTGTGAAATATCATGATATTGTGTGTTGTGGGTCTAGTCACATAGTTGTTAGTTTTATGAACCATGGCCAAGCGTTTATATGTGATATCTGTGTATTTGCCTAATTGCATCTTTTTACAATTGATATGCAACTATATAGGTTAAGTGAAACTTGGTTACTGAGTGGTTGTACTTACCCCTCAATTCTCAATAATTTCAGGACCTAACTTATTGGATCTGAGTAGGGGAAAACATACAGAGGTATAGGATTATGAAGTAATCCTCTATATGCCTCCTTTTAGTTGTTCCATGTATATTTGTTAATGTAATTGCCAACTAGGATCATATGCTAATGTTTTTATACTACTTGCACTATTTTGTGCAATTGGTATATTTTGTACCATGAGTTAGTGAGTTTTGGTTGTAAACTTGTATATAAGGCCAAAATACTTGTGCAAGTATAAACGTATATATTTTGAAAGAATTGTAATGAAATTGATGAATTTGTGCGACTTTCACTCCCCCTTTGTGTTTTAAGAAAATCGGGTGGAGTGGTGATTTTATAACAAATGTGTTTTTGATTGTGTGTGGTGCATTGCATGGGTCTATTAGAGACTATTGAGTGTGGTGAGATGGTCGGTGTGAGCTATTTGGCACATGTGGTTTAGTTGGGTCACCCATTTAAGAAATTTTGTGAAAAAGTGGTCAAAATGAGTTTTGGTGTCCAACTTTTTATAGAAAATAAGTTTGAGTGTGAAACTGGTGCTATTAGCTAGAATTAGGAGAAAGCTCTGTATATACACCGAAACCACCTCAATTGAACGTCCGACGAAGTTTTGACATGCGTTAGAATTTTGCTCCTTGTGCTGTCAAATGACAGCACTAATATGTCAAATTCGTGCAATGCACCACGGCGCACAGCATAGAGAAGACAAGCCGTGGCACACATGTCGTGACCCACGGCGTATGTGTCATTTTTTACACAAAATCTATTTTTGAGTTTTAAAACTCATTGTTTTGGATCCCAATTGATTTCCAAGCTTTCGTATTACTTTTAAAACTCTGTTTTGAGCTTATTAAATATTGCTTGAGATTTGAAATGTTGAATTTAGGTTATTTTTCAAAAAGGATTTGAGAAATTCTCTTTTTATGAAATTTTACAATTTGGCAATCCTTTGAGGGTTAATTCCTTGATTGTCATGATTTGGAGTTAAACATGGATTAGTAAGGGAGACCTTACATAACTTCCTTACTTGAATCTCTTTTCACTTATCTACTCGTCACACATTAGAATTTACATAAAATTGGCATTCAAAATCAATTTCACTATTGACAAAAAAAATGCCAATTATCAAAATTACGCACCTAATAACTAGCATTTCCACAATTCACACTCGATTACATGCATTACCACTGATTACCTCTTATTACAAACTTTAACCTTTTCTAGCCAAATTTCTCTCACTACTCTCTCTCTAGATTGGGGCAAATCTTGCCCATGACTTCAAAGCTTTATTGTTCCAACTCAAACTAATCACAAAGTACTAGTTTAGTTCTGAAAAACCTTTCTATTACTATAGGGTAAAAAAATCAATTCCTTAAAACTCCCAAATTTAATTTCTCACTCGTTAAAACTAATAAAATAGGGTAGAATTAGAGGTTAAGGCGGTACAAGACTTACTTGATAAGTAACTGGTTGGAAATATCATCCTTGCTCCCAAAATTACTTGCCCTACCAGATACCCTACTCTTTTCCACGCTAGAACCTTTCTCTCACATTATTCCCTTCTGTTTTATAAGCTGGACACGTCCCTATTAATCAAAGTTCTGCACCATGTACTGAGGCGCATTTATCCCCCATCGTGGCTCCTGGCACATTGAGGAAAATCCTTACTATGCTCATACACTCTGCTTTGGGATTTTGTTCTTTCGCTCATATCTGTTCATATAATGCCCCAAAGAGTCAATACCACACTTCACTACCCAGAACTCTAATCCCACATTAAATCATTAATTAATTCCTAGTCAGTCATTAAGGCAGGATTAGCAATTCAGGATGTTACACATTTCATTTTATTAATAGTGCATTTATTCATTCATAACTTGATTTAAATCCATGGATTGAGTTGTTTGATTTTCCTATTATGCAAGGTTATTGTTTTGTTGCTTATCTTTTAGGACCATTGCTAATTGAGCCTAAGCCTTTGGATGGCTTCAAAGGATAACTTTCCAATCAATTCTTACAAAAGGATCTTAATTTCATAATTAAAGATTCTTCCACCTATTTTGAGCTACCATGATAAGGTCTTATGTAACCTTTCCTAATATCCACTTAATATTAGGAAGGTTTAACTTTAATTACCACACTAAAAACATCAAACAATAATCAAATACTTTATTTGAAAAGCTTAGGCCAAAGATTTCTTTTGCAAAATTATCAAAATCATAACATATTCAAACAATACGCAGCATAAACAAAATATATGCATCCAGGAAGGCCTGATGATCTAGAGCGTAGAGCTTAACTCTACCATAATGGACCTAGGATATGGAATGATCTATGAGGTTACCCTAAACTAGGGTTGGGGGTCATAGTCCTACTCTATATAAGGCTAAAAAGTCTTGATGATCCAGAGCATAAAGTTTAACTTTGCCATGATGGACCTAGGAGACCACCCACATGCGAAGAGGATTACCTGGTCTGAGCAGTGGTATGGTGGGCCCTATTCTTTATGACTGGAAGTCATAGTCTGACGTAAAGATTACTCTACTAGGTGGAACCAGAAATGCATTGCATGAGCATAACGAGATCGATGAGATTGAATTCCTGTATATGCATATAATATTGCTTTAACTGATACACATGCTACTTTATCGCTTGTTTATGATTTTGCTTACTAACTAATAATTGGGGTTGCCTCCGAGTTACTGGGACATATGTCTCACTCTGTTACTTTTAAACACAAGTGAAGAGAGCGCTACAAAGCTGGGAAAAGAAGCGAGGAAAGAGCAATTTCCCTTAGTAGTGGCATGACTACCATTAGTGTAAATAATTGTATAATATGTATAGAGTTAAGTTGCCAACTACGATGCATAAGTGTATGTGGATTTGAGAGAGTGAATTATGTTGTGAAAACTTGCTTGTATATATGCTTATGATGTTGCATTATGCCGAGGGTTCCCTAATAGAAGGTACATGGGGAGGCCTAAATGCGAAACAAGTAAGTGTTCGTTATTGTGTAACTTGTTCCCCTTATGTATATATGTGTTAATCGTGAATTGATTGTGAATTATGTAAAATGTGAGAACTTGACACAAATGGTGAGGCGAAGCCCTATTTGGAAGAGTTGAATGTAACCTCCTCCTATATCCTCCAGATACGGGAGAAGATTAACAAGATTACCCTTTAAACACACAATCAATAATAAAAGAAATTTAGTTCAAAAAGCTTCAATCGAAGACTTGTTTCACAGAATCATCAAAAACCATCATACATCAGAGAATACGCAGTAGAAATAACCTATATACATTCACCTCCATCATTGCATGCTTTAAAACTAAAAAAAAATCAGGTTGGAAATAGGGCCATATGTCGTGGCGTGCAATACGTGTGCCATGGCATGTGGCACAGAGCCACACATTTAATGTTTTTGTGTCATGCACCGCGGCATGTGTCACCATGTGCTATGGCATGCCTATCTAAATTTATGTTGCCATTTTGACAACAAAATGATAAACTTCCAACATACACCGTTTTCACATACAATGTCCGATTAGAGTAATTCAAGCGCCCACACGTAGCTTAACTCATAAGCTAACTAATGAGATAGGTTTAGACACAATATAATGGTCTAATCAAAATTTGGGCACCCAAGTGTAAAAAGTTACTTTTTTTGAAAAAATTATGCACCCAAGCACTCAAATTGATCCCTTTCTCTCATTAAACCACACAAGGCTTTGAATCAAATTCAAAAGGACCTAGTGCACTTGATTGATCACAATTTATCACAATCATACACATATATTGAAATTGGACCCTTCTATGGCCAATTTCCACAATTTCTACTTGCACAATTTGCCATTACTTAGCATAATGTAACCTTTCCTATATATCCACTTAATATAAGAGAAGATTACAATGTTACCACATCACTCACAATAATCAGTAAATAAATGTTTTGTTTGAAAAAGCTTGGGCCTAAGACTTATTTTACAAATCCATCTAAAATCACAATACAATCAAAGGAAAATACAGTGGAAGCAATATGCATATTAGTCTAACACGTAGTGCACATAACCCCAATTCTATTGCATGCTTTTTCATCACAAAATGAAGCTCAGATTTGGTCTATGCACCGCGGTGTGCAGTACGTGTGCTACAGCATGTGGCATAAAGCCACACACTTAAATTTTCTGTGTTGTGCACCACAGCATATGTCATTATGCATCACGGTGTGCCTTTTTGATTTTCTGCTATCATTTTGATAGTAAAATGATGAACTTTCAACGTGTGCTGTTTTCACATACGACTTCCAATTGGAATGATTCAAGCACCAACACGAAGCTTAGCTTGTATGCTAACTAATGAGATAGGTTCGGACACGATCTAACAATTTGATCAAAATTTGGACACTCAGGTGCAAAAAGTTACTTTTTCTTAAAAATTTATGCACCCAAGCGCTCAAATCAATCCTTTTCACTTATTAGACCATATTAGGCCTTGAACTAAGTCTAAAAGGATCCAATATACCTGATTGACAATAATATATCTCAATCATATTCATATATTGAAATTTGATCCTTCGACGGCTAATTTCCATAATTCACTAATTTTACACACTTTGCCATTTCTTGACATAACTTAGCTCACTTGGCTATTTTTCAACACATTCATATATATTCATGCTCATAATATAATCTTAGCTTCCAAATTACTCATTTCATTATAATTTGTCCCTTGCCTTAAGATTCACCAACACACATTCATTTATTCTCAAATCATGGCCTTTTGTTTCAATCAACACATATACACATAATCAGGCAAGATTTCATAAAATCCCTATTCAAATCATGCTTGAAACTTTATGGCAACTCATTTACACACATATATACAATCTTAATTCAGTTCATTACACAAACTCAGAGTACACGACTTCACAACTCAAGTCTGTCCAGACTCTCTTCACTTGCCCTGATCACTTCCAGGTCTTGTAAACATGTAACCTTGGGGGTGAGATAAAAATCTTAATAACAAAATAACTTACTCCTATTGACTATCACATACAACAATATGGAAGTAAACATAGTATATCATTAAAACCTCATAAAATAGCATTTATATCACGAATCTCATTTTATTCTCAACTATTCATCAATCACATAGGATACCATGTCATCTCAAAGCATATCTCATAATATCACATAGCATACTAATATGATCACTACCAACTGAACCTCCAAATCACCCCGACACAAAGCCATAGGTTCACTTTAGACCAATGTACACTATCATTAGCCTTAAACTCACCTGCAGTGGTAGAATCACTCGGCCAATGATATTCTAACACACAATACAGACTATGGTTTCTCCCAATACACATAATGGGGCGTCATTGACTCCAACACCTTATCACAAAGACACTAAGGAGTCTTTCATCTCTAACACTATATCTCAATAGGTACCAAGAAGATTCTCCAACACCGCACCTTACAAGGTACTAAGGAGAATTGTTTCCAATACCGCACCCTATCCAGTACTAAAGAAACCTTGCCATATGGTCTTTATCATCTCCTACACTCGGGTGAACTTTCACCCCTATGATCATACTTTCTTGAACCATTTAAGGTTCCTATTTACCATTTCACACTTTCTTACACATAATATATACATACAATACTTTACATTACAAAACACACATTTTAATGCTTTATTTCAGCTAAAAGCCATTTCACACAACAATCACTCAATGCTATAAAACATGCTCAATTTACAACAGTTTCATGCACTACATAGCATACTAACATATAGTTACAATAAACAATCAACCAAAGGAAGTTATTTAGTTACCTTAACCCTTCTGTCACTAGAAAGGTTACTCGTGGATTTTAACTATCACATAAGCTTATCTCAAGCTTTCTTCTTCTACTCACACATCCAATATGCCAATCTGAACACATTTGGCACATTTTAGTCATTTGATCCATTTTGATCAAAAACTCATTTTTACTACTTAGGGCTATATTCATCCATAAACTCTTTTCCATTTATCCATTATAGATCCATGACTACCTAATTACTACTTTACATCACCTCAACCGGTCTTATTTTACTCAAATCAAATTTTTGCCCTAACTTTCTCTCTCTAAGGGCTAAAATTGAGCATATGGGTTCAAATCTCTACCATTCAACTTTAAACCAATCATAAAGCTCTCATTTAACTTCTGAGAACCTTTTTATTGCTATTGGGCAAGAATCAAACCCCTCAAATTCCACCGATTCAATTTCCCTATAACTCATTTTTAGAGAAATTTGTATAGAATGGAAGGTAAGAGTTATATGTAGCTTACCTGACAAGCTATCGATCTTAATCACCTTCCACCAATTCAAAATGGCTTGACTTAGCTTTTCAACCCTTCACCTCTCCTCTCATGTATTTTTTAGATTTTTACTTTTGAAAATCACCTAATTTCATGACTTAAGAAGTGCTTTTCTGGTCCATGCACAATGGCACATGCAACACAAGCCGCGGCGTATGGCACAGTGAGATTTATTCTCACCACGCACACTTGCTTTGACTCAAAATGCACTCCTCTCACCTATATCTATTCATACAATATAAAAACAAGTCAAAATACCAATTAATCATCCAAATCTCTAATCTCACATTAACTTCCATTTCACTCTCGATTAACCTCTAAACTTAGAATTAAGAAATTTATGATGTTACATATATCACCCATAAATGGATAGGCAGACAGAACAGACCATACAAACCCTAGAAGATATGTTGAGAGCCTGTATATTGAAGTTGAAAGGTAGCTGGGATAGTCATCTCCCTTTAGCTGAGTTTGCTTACAACAACAGTTACCACTCCAGTATTCAAATGGCATCATATAAGGCATTGTATGAAAGAAAGTGCAAGTCGCCTCTTTGTCTGACAAAGTTGAGTGAAAGGAGTATGTTGGGACCCAATGTTGTGGATCAGATGACTCAAAAAATTGAGTTCATTAGGCACAAGTTTTTGACGACTCAAAGTAGGTAAAAGAGTTACATAGATAGGTATAGAAGGCTGTTAAAGTTCTTAGTAGGAGACCATGTGTTTTTAAAGGTTACACTAATGACGGGAATTAAGAGGTCGATAAGAGCTAAGAAGTTGACTCCTCAATTCATTGGTTCTTTTGAGATTTTAGAGAAAATTAGACTAGTTTCCTATAGAATTGCCTTGCCAACACAGTTGTCTGGTGTGCATGATGTGTTCCACGTATCACAGCTCAAAAAGTACTAACCTGATCCTTTACATGTGATAGAACCAAAGTAGATTGAACTCTAAGAGAATTTGACATATAAAGCTGAGCCAGAGCGAATTGTAGATATAAAAGAGAAATAATTAAGGAACAATACCATATGATTGGTTAAGATTTTCTGGTGAGGCATGGCTCCAAGTGATACTACATAGGAGACAGAGGATAGAATGAGGCAATAGTATCCTTACCTATTTCCCTAGGTATGTATTTATATGTTTTAAGAATTTTAGGGGTAAAATTCTTAAAAAGAGGGGAGAACTGTAACATCCTGAATTTTTTAATCTTATGATTAGTGGTTAATTGAGGGTAAAGAAATTGAATCAAGGAGTTTTAATGGGCTAAAAGGTTTTAAAAGACCTTTTGGGTACGAAACTAAAGTTTTGTGACTGGTCTAGGGTTTGATATTTGAACCTTAAGGATATATGCTCAAATTGGCCTATGTAGTTTAGTTAAAAAGGGGAAAAGTTGTTGATTAAATGAGAAGGAGAGGTTTTTTTGGTCATTTAGGTAGTCTAAGGGTAAATGACTATAAAGAATGAATTATGTGAACTTAAAAGGTATTAATTAAGTTACATGATGTATAAAAGAATTTGGCTTAGCCAAATTAATGCCCTATGTTGAGTGCTAGAAACTAATTAAGGGATGTTCCTTGTGTAGATTAAGAGTCCAAGGGATTCCTAGGATAATCTACATTTTTTGAGTGTAAAAGTACAAAATAGTAACCCTTAGTAATAAGAGTAAAAGGCCCTTTTATCTATTAGTTTGTAAAATAATTTACAAGTATTTTATGTAAATTATATGCATTACACTTTATGAAATGATGTTGTAGCAAAACTTGTGAAAGAATGATACATGTATGTGTAAGTGGTGATTGAAATGTATGCAAAGAGTCATGTTCATTTACATCCATGAGTGTACCCTAAACTAGAGTAAGGATTCATAGCCTTACTCTGTGTAAGGCTAAGAAGTCTTGAAGGTCTTAAGTGTAGAGCTTGCTCTGCCAGGAAAGACCTAGGAATATATCCACAAGTATACCCTAGACTAGCGTAAGGGATCATGGCCCTACTTTGTGTAAGGCTAGGAAGTCTTAACAATCCAAGCATTGAGTGTGCTCTGATAGAGGGCATTTAGGAGACTACCCATATCTGTGATACCTGGTCTAAGACATGGTTTGGTGGGCTTTGTTTTATGTAAGGCTGGAAGTCTTAGTTCGAGCATTGAGCTTGCTATGCTAGTAGGAACCAAGAGTGCATAAGCATAGTGGATGATGTAAATGACCTAAGAAGGCGGTGAATTGGGCTAATTACAAATTTAAATGAACATTACAAAAATAATTATAATAATGTAGGAACGATATCACCAATCGTAAGAGATAGGAAAGCTAAGCTTGACATGGATGATTTATCCTAGTTCGACTCCTACCACTTGAGTCTAAGTCTAGTCCCCAGAAACCTCTTGAGATTTCCAACTATATTATCAAGATTAATCCAGGCTCTTGGTTACCTCATTACATTAACAAACTTTTTAATAATTCTAAATCTCTCCCCCTTACAAAGGTAATAATAATTCTTCTTAAGCTCCCCGAGCTTAACTTCCCCTGTTTTGAAGATGAAAAATAAGGATAAATAGAGTAAGTTTAAAAATGAACTACTATTATTATAGACTCTCCTTAAGAGTAAATATGTGAACAATGAGTCTATTTATAGTTGAGAATCATAAATGATCCGTTAGACTCATAAATCTTCCCATTGAAGTTTGCTTACCTACTATCTTCCTCTTTCCTTCAAGTTTTCTTAGATATCCAAGCTTGTTTGACTTTCTCTAGCAGGTAAGGTAATGGAATAATGCTTTTTGGCAGAGACTCCCCTTTACGCAATGTAATAACTAAAAACATTAAATGCTTCTAACAAAAGTAGGTGAGGCTTATAAACTGATGTAGCAGAGAGCATAAGTGTTATGAACCAAGAAAAGATGAACAAAATGAATAAGTTCAAGGCAATAATTATGTTTAAATATCATTTAGTAAGGTTTTTAAGAGAATACAATTGATTGCAGATGAAAAGAAAAGAAAAGGAAAGTATTTTGAAGGTATTAAAAAATAGTCATGAAAAATAAAGCACAAAAGTGCAAGGTAGTACTGGTGTTACTAATGCTAGCACTAGTACTAGAGAGGTGAAAAAGCTTTTACAAGGAAGTTTAGCAAAGGTGTTGCTCTAATAGTACTGATGTTGGACATCTTCATAAATGATGAAGATTTTTAATAATATTGAAAGAATAAAGAACATTTCGCAAGAACCAACTTAGCATGGGTGTTAGAGAAAATAACACTGGAGATAGATATTCAACACTGAGTTCTTGTGAGAGAAGTAAAGAACCAGTACCAATACTATGTTACTAGCACAAGTGTTAAAGGAGTTATACACAATTTAGCACCAGTACTACTTGATAGCATAAGTGTTAACTCATATTAGAGATAAAGAACCAAGACACAGGAGAGGAGAGGTACAATACCAATGTTATATAAAAAATACTAGTGCTAATAAGACTAAACAGACGATAGAATACCAATTTGAACAAACACAAAAGATAACACCAGTATTGAAAACTTGTAGTACTAATGTTAGTTAGAACATGAGACAAGAATGAAGCAAAGAGATGAAGGAACATAATAGGTAGTACCGGTGCTAAAGACACTTAGCCAAAACAAGTTCCAGAACAAGATTTTTAATAGAGGGTGTAGCTAGAAATCTCCAGCATAAGAATTATAGGTAAGTCAAATACTTAACTAAGGTAGACTTACTTTGAAAGAAAGAGATTCTGCCACACGGATAAGCTAATACTTAAGTCAATTTTTGTTCAATGTTTAGCCAATTAATTTTTAATTAAGATTAGATAACCTGTAAAGCACAATCTTCTCTTTATTTTATAATAATCAAAATTGGGGTTCAATAGATGATTGAGTATGGCATCGTGTATTTGTTTATCTATATTGTTTTATTAAAAATGATGCTACTTTATCTCTTGTTCATGATTTTGGTTACTAATCAATATTTAGGGTTTATCCAAGTTACTAAGACATATGTCTCACTTCGTTACCTTTTGTGCACAGGTGAAGAAAGCTTTAGAAAGCTAGGAAAGGAAGCGAGGAAAGAGTAGCTTCAATTGGTAGTGGTATGACTACCTTTGTATGTAATGAATGTAAATTGGTATTTGGGAAGTTATGGCTTGCCAACTAGGTTGCATATATGTGTGATTGAATCGCTCTAATCGAACATCAAATGTGAAAATGCTGCGCGGCAAAAGTTTGTATTAGAAATTTGCAATGATAGTAGAATCTAATACATATGCCCTGGCATTGGTGTCTAAGTCACGACACATGACACAAAACCAAGACTCATTGCTCTATGCCATATGCTGCGACGCATGTGGTGTAAGCTGTGGCACATGGCTTGTTTTTGAGAAAAGTGATTGTTTAATATTCTAGTCAAATGGGTGTGAGTCTATGCTTTCTTTAGCCCTTTTTATTGAATATATTTTCTAAGAAGTCAGTATCTCACATTTTAAAAACAAATTGAGGGCTTATTTATAACTTTCTTATTGTATTGTAATTGTATGTTAAGGTGTGGATGAGTAAGTAAAACTCAAGGTGAAAAATAGGACTTTACAAAATAAAAATCCTAATTATAATCTATGTGGAATGCCAAGAATTAAATTTATAAAATACATTTCATAAATTTAAATTTTACATTAAACGAAAGCTTAGTCCATAACTCCTCTACTTCCCATCAGAATAAACCCATCAATCATTAGCAGGAGAATCAACTTCAATTATAGTATCTGACACCAAAATAATTTTCCCATGAAGAATGTCCCAATTATAGTTAATGGAAATAATGAAAAGTACATCAATAAGTCTTTTGTAAACATAGTGAAATAATCAATTATACTATGAACATTGTTATTTGATGAATTTCTTTTTTACTATCATATTAATTGTATCTTCTCTATGATAACTGTATCCTTAGATAAATCATAGATAAAACAAGAGTACTATGACTTTCATTAATTATAGAGATATAAATCAAAATTGTATACACTTAAAAGGGTTCGAGATGCTAGATCGACCCGCTATGAGGAAGTTGCATGATACAAATCATAAGCTTATCTCATATATAACCATATCACTAGCCCTTTGACCTAAGATCATCATGGATTACTACATGATGACTACTAAACTTTGACCTACTTAAAAGTCACCTTTAACTGGATGATCATAAAGGATATAATTAAGTTTAGTGATATTTATACAGAGGAATATAAGTGGTTAAGATGAAATTTGTCCTGCACATTAATTGAGAGATATTACTAGGTCCCTCAATGAGTAAAACTAAGAAAATGTATGGCTATACTACAATGGAAAGGGTTTTTCAATTGCTATAGTTAGTCTATTCAGAGATCGAAAAAGTAATGGTCAGATAAAGGAGAATGACAATTCCATGTCTCACACTTGACCCAAATATCACATGACAAAAGGGATTTAATACGGTTATATGATAAATTACATTAGATCATCAATTCCCATATAAATTGAGTAGTTACAATGTCTTGCTAGAGATCACTTGTGACTTATATGCTAGCAGCATAATTAGTCCACTGCCAACTTTATATGGGCCTACAGTATCACAGACAAGAACAGCCTAACTCAAGTTATAATGTCCAAATTCATTGAATTTGGAATGTGTCTAGATTCAATGAATTTAATGTTTTATCTAGGGTGAACAAAATTTATATATATATATATATATTCATATTTAAATATTTATTTGATAAATATATATATTTTTATATGAAATATAAAATTTAAAATATAATTATATATACATATTTTCAAAATATATATATTTGTGTAAGTGTGTGTGTCTGATATATATATATATATGTATATGATATATAATAGTCAATATATAAATATTATAATATATATTTTCAATATATATATATATATATATTCATGTGTGTGTGTCTATAATATGCATATGTGATTTATATTATATTATATTATTTTTTGTTAGTTTTAAATTTAATTTTAAATGACAAATTAAATTTAACAACTAACATGATATAAGAGAATATGATATCAGTTTTATAAAGATAAATTTAAATAAGATATGATAGCGTAAATATAATTTATAAGATAAATTAAGTTTTATTTTCACTGGCTCAAAATATAATTTTTAAAATAATTGTGATTATCTTCAAAAATTCAATAGGAAGACATAAAACCTATCTATATATAGTATAGAGAAGGGGATGTGCCAAAAGAGTAAGCAAAAGCTGAGAAAGTCTCTTGATAGCAAAAACCACTAAGAACCATGAAAATTTCCTAAAAAACAAAAGGACGTCTAAATTAATAGACGGATGGACATCAGATACAGAGAGTGCTAGCATGCTATTCGTCTTAGGAAGCTATTCACGTGGATATTAATAAAGGGAGCAGATCTACATTGTCAACTCCTAAGATCCAAATTTTTAAAGAGAATGCAAGTGAAGTTATGAATAAAAGGTAACTCTTCTATCTACTTTGACTTAAATGAGTCTGATCGATCTGCGATCGTGATTGGGATTTAAATTTTATTCTTTCAACATGCCTCCCAATCCAACAAAGCACATACCTCATATATATATATATATCGACAGTTATGTAAATGAAAAAAAACCATGAATGCATGAATTCAATTACAATCTATTACAAATTCAAATTCCATTTTAAACATCAACATATGTTTAAACACTTTGGGAACTATTTAGCTCATTATAAAATCTAAATATGGTAAAAGTATTAGTTTTCTTTGAAAGATCAAATTTTAAGAAAACTTAAGTTTCAAATTTCACTCTTTAATAGGACTTGATCAGAATGATTAACAAGTATGGACACACAATTCATGAGAGCAAATGACCAAGCATAGACACATATTCCATAAGGGCAAATAACCAAGCACGACTTAAAGTCACGAATTGATCAAGCATGGCTAGAAGCCGTGGAACAGGTGCAAGCACAAGGTCTATGAAAACAATGTAAGTACAATGTTCACAAATTAATTTCCCTCCATTCTATGTGTCTTGGCCCTCATATGAGGCTAGCGCCTCCTATAAACACTTTGTTAGCTAGGTATACTATAGCATACTAAGGGCTAATAGGTCTATTGTTAGCAACTAGCATTCTAATTTAGTCCCACATCTCAAATCAAGCATGTATGGTTCTAAAATCAATATACTATCCCTTTTCAAAACTACTCATCAAACTTAATATAAATGAATGCATCAGTATATAAATCCCATTCATGAATCATAATAATTAATCCTTCCTTATATATAAATCAAACATTATCAAATATAGCAACTGCTTTCAAATATTCATTTGAAAAATTATAGTTCCAACTCTTTCCATAAAATATATTATGATGAAGACATTTTTAAGTACAATAGCCAGTGATAAAAATGAAAATCATAAATCATTAAAGAAGAATTAATAAAAATTCCCTATCATTTGTCTTGGGCAATTTTATAAAATTTATATAAATAAAAAAGGTAGCCAATAAATAGGTTTAATCAATATTAAAAAATGGATTTTCTACCAAATTATTGGGATGCTATTCACATACCTATGACATTCGCAAACATATAACCTACTTCTAATTGGCCACTTTTGTAAGATTGTTCGAACCTTAATCCCTAATAAAGCAAAGAGGAATGAAAAGGAGGAGTCAAAGCTCCCATCACCAGAATGAAGCACCGAAGTAGGGGAGAGAACTTGCAAACTGAACAGCAACAGGTAGCAGTGGATGGACTACAACGTGAAGCATGAAGAACAAAAGCTTTGTGCACACGCACAAATACCCACACGAAGACATCGATGGAAGTCAAGAAGGAGAAGAGGGACTCAACTTAAAACAGGAAAGAGAAAAAAATTTGAAGCATTGTGTAGCACCACCAAATTTCTAAAAGTGATTTCAAATTTTTGAGGGCATCCAAAAAAACTCCCACTCACTACTCATGCCAATAATAGAGAGGAGAATTAATGGTGGAGATATTTTTTTAAGTTTACTCCTCTCTCTTAGATGATGGATGACAGTAAAGGGAATGAATGGAAATAATAGAAAATAGGATGGTTTTATGTTTTTTTCTTAAAGAGGGTTTAATAATTTTCCAAAAGATGATGCAAAAATAATTATAATAATAATAAAAAAATCCCTCCTATTGTACTATAAAGATTCAAAATGGAGACTAAAGGTAAGAGTTTTCACTGACCCACTAATATGTCTTAATAGGTCAATGTCAATTTTAAAAAATACATTCAAAATGCTTTATCATAAATATTAATTTTTGTAAAATTTTTGGATTATTACATTATTATTTTATTTATTTTTTATTATCTTTTTATTGTTGTCCCCTTTTCCACCACAATTATTGAATTACTTGATCAATTAAATGTTTATTGTATTTTTTAAAATCCTTAAATTTTTTAGTCATTACAAAACTAGAATCACAATACATTGCAAGCTGATAATTATATTTAGAATTTAAATGTTTCATTTGTAATTAAAATTTTTATATTTTTAAATGTTTGAATCAATATTTATAATTGAATTTTCAAAAAAAATTATCGAAAACCTAACTATCATATATTATTTGTTTTGGAACTTTAATGTCATACTGCCATTAGCTTTTGAGTTTTAGTGCACAACATGTGCTTGATTGTAGTGCATGGTTTCTTAGCTTTTCAATTTTTCCCATCTCAATGATTTGAACATGTTGATCTCAAGAATTAATGTATTACTACTCATAAAATTAAAAAGTAAATTGACCCCTAAATTATATATTCAAAAACATCTAGAGCGCTAAACTAATTTTTGATATAATGTTCCTTTTTAACTTTTAAAAGTAATGCAATCTATCCCCTACTATTAATAAAAGTTAACTTTAACTGTTCATTGACTAGAAAATGACATGAAAGGACCTTTTTTGTCAACCAGGACATGAAAGGACCTTAAAACAATAAAAAAGGACCAATAAATTTTTCTTGATCTTTTTCTATAACTTTTTGGCTCATTGTCTATGATTTTTGAGTCATTTATTATAATTTTTTATGTTTTTTTTGTAATTTTTAATCCTTTTCTATAATATTAAAGTTTAGAAATTTTGCTACATTACATATTTTCACTTTGTATCTGACTTGGGATGACAGTTGTATTTAGATTACTATTTCAAAATTACGTGCTAATAGATAGGCCTAAGACCTTAAGATGATGCTTGTGTTTGAACTATGATCATGATGATGACATTTAATGATTATTTAAGAATTGAATTTAAAATTTGGGATATTCCATGTTGATTAGGTGTTGTTTTAGAATTGCATCTCTAGAAAATTTTTAATTACCATGGTAATTATTATTTATTTTGAAAATTATATTATATTTATTTTATCACATTTCAAGTTTTTCTCCTATGGTAAAAGTTTTTATTGGTTTTAGAATTTTAAATTATGTAGTAGATGTTGTTTAAAGGTTATTAGAAATTTATGTTACATTACGGCCCTTCATCCTCAAAGCACCAAATCTGCATCATACGCCCTTCTATTAAACTGAGATTAGGGGTGTTCACGGGACGGGACGGGACCGGGACACCCCCGTCCCGTGTCCCGTCCCCAAAAAAAGATCGGGACGAAATTTTGGTCCCGTGTCCCATCCCGTCCTGAAAGTCGTCCCGTCCCGTTAAGAGTCGGGACGGGACCGGGACAAGATCGGGACGTCCCGCCGTCCCGATAAATGGAATAACATCGAAAAAAGATCTGAATAATAACGTTCATTAAAATTTTAAATCATATAATTTATTAAGTTTAAAATCAAAATAACACAAACACATAAATAACAATAATTTAAAATCAACTATTGAATTATATTAATCATAACTACATATTATAATGACAAATACAAGTGATTTTTATGCTATAAGATTAGCAACAGGCAAGTCAAACACAACATCAAATCATTATTCTTCTATTTTAGTGAAGGTGTACTAAGCTAATTACTCTTCTAAAAATAAGCAAGAAATATGTTATAAATAAAAGTTATTAAATAGATAGATATAAGAATAAATTATATTAATATAATTAATATATTATAAAGAAAGATATCGCCATATTTACTCCATACCATTAAAATTATCAATATAAAAAACTTTAGTTTTAAATAAGAATTGCAAGTATTAAAATTATAATTGATATAATTAATATAAGTATAAATTATATTAATATAATTAATATAAGTATAAATTATATTAATATAATTAATATATTTAAAATAAAAAATAATATATATAATATTCGGGACGGGACGGGACGTCCCGATGGTAATCCCGTGTCCCGTCCCGTCCCGAA
Organism: Prosopis cineraria; assembly: GCF_029017545.1. Taxonomy (NCBI): domain Eukaryota; kingdom Viridiplantae; phylum Streptophyta; class Magnoliopsida; order Fabales; family Fabaceae; genus Prosopis; species Prosopis cineraria. Next base: position 21,507,043 of record NW_026555332.1, on the reverse strand, counting down.
CCCCTTTTCTGTCCCGTCCCGTAAAGTCCCGTCCCGATTATTTTCGGGCCGAGACCAGACCCGTCCCGATATGATCGGGATGATACCGGGCCAATCGGGACGGGTCTAGGCTGAACACCCCTAACTGAGATGAATAGGTGCCCTTTCCATCACTATATCATTTGGAAGTCTAATTGGTATCTTTTACTGTGAGGATAAGTTTTTAGTTAGATAAGTTATTCAGTTGTAACCATGTGTATACATGTGTCAGCTCTAGTTAGTTATGTAATGGATTATATGGTTCTACCTTATATTATATAAAGCATTGTACAAATTCACAAGATGAATAAGATAAAATCATTTCACTCAAAAATCTGTTCTTCAATTCTTAGATGGTATCAGAGCATACTGATCCAATGGAGGCTTCTAGCATTGCTATGAATGGTTTCTCTATGAATTCTATCAAATATACTCCACAAACTTTCTCTAATCCCAACTTTTGTCAAGCTCGATGATAGAACACATTTGTTACCCACTTTTATTTGTTAATTAGGACCCTTTTATTAATGATTTATCACCTTCAAGTGCACACATTGCATTAGATTTGGAATTTTGCCTAAGTTTCTAGGTTCAGTGCACTAGGGCATTTTGGTCCAAAAAAATAAACTTTTGAGAAAATGTACAAGAAAAATTGAAAAAGTGTATTTTATTTCCAGTTGATGAGTGGTGAGATTATATTTTTAAAATTCATTTTAGTTTGGGAGTAATTAAATAAAAAAGTCAACACTTTCTTAGGTGTCTTAGTTTATCCTAGTTTTTGGTTTGGCTTTGTGTGGAAATTTTATATAATTTTGTGCAGCCTAAAACTTGATTAATTTAATAAATTCTCCCTTCTAATTATAAATTTAATTCTGGACATAAATTAAATTTTATTATATCATATGCTCTTTAATTGAATTATGTGATTTATGTGACATAGGTGGCATGTGACTTGTGCATCAATTAGGCAATTGAGGTCAACACTCCTTGAGGTCAATGGCTGATGGTTTGCACATGAATTATGATTATTTTGAGGGATTAAATCAGCTTAAATGATATGGATGACACATGGGAAGTTAGGCACACATTGAAATCATCTACAAACCAATAGGAAGTTGCCACCTTGCAAGTGTGACAAGGCTCCCATTTACATTTTAATTTCTTTTTCCTTTTTTTAATTAAGCTTCAGCTGATGGGAAACACTAAAGAGCACACCATTTTAAGCCCCAAATGAGATCCAACACTCATCTCATTCATCTTCCACATTCTCTCTCTCTTGTTCATAGTGTTCTTCATTTTCTCTCTTTTGTTCTTCATTTTCCAGCACCCTAACCTCCATTTTCAGCCACCAAACCTCCACAAAATTCATAACATTCTTCTCCTCTCTTCATTTTCGTTCCATCCCTTCCATTTTCACAAGGATTGAAGCTCATTTCCATCATTCAAGAGCTATAGAGTTTAGCCTTCACGAGCAATCACTAGGGTTCTTGAAGATGAAGATTGGCTAAGTTTCTTTGTGGAATCCTAGAGAGATAAAGATGGAGGATGAGTCTTGAGCTTCAAATTGGCTAAATTCTTTTGTTTCCTATCCTCTTCTCTTTTTACTAGATGGTTAGATTCCTTAATCTAGGGTTTAATCATCTTAGCTTATAAATTCTAATTTGAATTTGATGTTGATATAAAGAGAGAGGATTGTTTCATTTAATTTCTTCCTTGGACAACCATGACTGAATTTTGCCACTCTTTGTTTGGCACATAATCTTGTATTTTTCAATTAGTGAATTTCTTGTGTTAATATTGCATAATCTTGTGGTGTTAATGCTTGTGTTGTTGAGTAGCTTGACATAATTTTGTGGTTGCTCAATTTATGTGTTTGACCATGGCTGTTGAGAAAGGATTTTGAGTGAATCACTTGGCTAATGTCTTCACCAATTGGTTAATTGAACTAGGGACTTTAATCTAAGACTTAGGGAGGTTAGCTAATTAGGTTAATTGGCTTTGGATAATTTTCTTAAGTCATGACAGCTTTAGTCAAGAGGAAAGGGAAGCTAAACTTAGCCTAATCATGAGAAGATGATGAATCCAAAATCAACTAATCTCTAGGGTTCCATTAGTGTGAAAAGGGAAGTTCATTTCACTCACTTTCACTAGCATTTTAATTACTTGCACATTAGGTAATTAGTTTAGATAATTAGCTAGGTAACTAAATTTCTACAAACTTTGGTTGATTTATTTCACTAGATAACTTTCAATTAGACTTAAAACCATTTCTTGGGAGATGACCTAGGGTTGGCCCTATATTGTAGCTTTAGTGTAATTTTGAGGATAAGCGACTAATTTCCTATCACTCGACAAAGGTAACTTTTTCATTTGGAAGCAGCAAGCTCTTTCCACGATCAAAGGTTATAAGCTGCAAAAGTTTCTCATCAGTAAGCGTGCAATTCTGTCAATGTTTTTTACCAAAGCAGATGAGGCTTTTGGTAATCTCAATGAAGAGTTTCTCAATTGGGAACAACAAGACCAATTGATCATAGCCTGATTCCTGTCATCTATGACAGAATGTATCTAAGCCAGAATGGTTGGCTATGAATACAGCTTTTAAATCTAGGAGAATCTTGCTCAATTCTTTACATCTCAAACTCGTGCTAAAGCTAACCAACTCCATATCAACTCAAGAATCTCAAGAAAGGAGACACTTTAATCTTTGACTATCTTCTTCAAGTCAAGAAGATTGTTGATTCGCTAGTTGCTATTAGTGATCCTCTCACCACTGATTAGCATATTGATGTTATTTTTGATGGACTTTCAGTTGAATATGATCTATTTATTGTTGGTGTTTTGTCTCGAATTGATCTATACACTATCTCTAAAATAAAAGCTCTTCTTATGGCTCAGTCTGATCGTATTGAGTATCACAAAATGCTTCATAAGGCTCCTCCTCCTCAAGCTCATGTTGCTCAAGCATCATCTTCTCGTGATTGTTGCCTACGACACAATAATTCTTCTCAGAATCAAAATTCTCATGGGGGCTATGTGTCACATAGTTGAGGATGGCAGGGTCATGGTCATACTTCTGATGATTGACCTCAATGCCAAGTTTGTGGTAAATATGGTCACATGGCTTGAGAATGTTATAATCATTTCAATGAGGATTTTGTCAATCCTTCCAGTATACACTCTTCTCAGTCACAGTATCCTAAAGCCCAAACTCCTAAGCTAACATATACTTCAGTTCTTGAGTTTCAATAGGATGATGGCTGGTATGCTGATTCAGGTGCAACAAATCATGTTACAATAAATGGTGATAATCTCACTACTAAGTGTAAATATGATGGTCCTAATCAACTGGAATAGATGATGGTAATAGTTTTCCTATTAGGGGTCACTCTTATTTTCTTTCATCGTCTTCCAAGCGTCTTATTCTCAAGAATATTTTACATGTGCCTTGTGTTACTAAAAATCTTATTAGCATTTATCATTTTGCCAATGATAATGATGCTTATTTTGAGTCTTATGCTGATCGATGTGTTGTTAAAGATGTAACATCCAATTCTATTCTTTTACAGGGGAAGCCTAGAGTGGGCATGTATTGTTTTGACCTATTGACCTTTGAACAACCAATTTCTCATCTTGTTCACCCTCAATCTTTGTCTACTTCTATTTTGTCCTCTATTTCTCTTGCCAATGTTACTCTATGGCATCATAGATTAGGCTATGCTTAACTTCCAATTGTACACAAAATACTCAATGATTGTAATGTTTGTTTGAATAATAATAACAATTCTCAGTCTCTTTCTTCTTGCACCTCTTGTTGTCTTGGAAAATCTCATAAACTTCCTTTCTCTGATTCTACCTCTTCCTATACTAAACCCTTACAACTTATTTTTTCTGATATTTGGGGTCCTTCTCCTAACCCCTCCTCCAATGGTTTTCATTACTACATACATTTTATTGATGTTTTTTCTTGATCTACATGGTTATATCCTTTACAAACAAAAGGTCAAGCTGTATCTATTTTTTATGAATTTAAAGTAATGGCTGAACTTCAACTTGGCACTAAACTTAAAGCTCTACAAACTAATGGTGGGCTTGAATATAAGGCTCTTGATTCTTATCTTCACTAAAATGGGATCATTCATCAATATAGTTGTCAATACACCCATGAATAAAATGGTACCATTGAATGTAAGCATTATCATCTCACTGAAATGGGTCTTAACTTATTAGCTCATGCTCAAATGCCTATGACTTATTAGGATGAGGCATTTATGATAGCTTGCTATCAATTGACTACTGATACCATCTCTTTGTGGAAAGTCCCCATTAGAGGTTCTGTTTCTTATCAAACCTGACTATCTCTTTCTTCAACCATTTAGTTGTGCTTGTTTTCCTCATCTATGCTCTTATAACACTAACAAGCTTGACCTTTGTTCTTCTCTTTGTCTATTTCTTGGTTATAGCCCATCTCATAAAGGGTATTGCTATCTTTGTTCCTCTGGTAAAATTTTTGTCTCCCGTTATGTTGTTTTTAATGAGTCTATTTTTCCTTATAGCTCACATTTTGCTCTTTCTTCCATTTCTTCCTCTCCCTCTCCACCATCTCCTTCTTCTCCTCTACCTTCCATTCCTATTATTCATTCTTCTTGTCCACTTCCTCCCACTTCTGTACTTGTCATATGCCCATCTCTTAGCAACTCCTTTAGAGAATCATGCATATCAATTGAATTTTCATGCTCATGTGAATGCAAATCATCATGCTTTTCTAAACTAGACAGAATTAAAACCATGTTATTGCAATTCACACAAGTAAAATTAGGGGTGCATGCACAAGTAGAACAAGGCAAGGAATCATCATTATCAACAATCATTTGAGGATTAGATGCATATCCAAGATTAGCAAGAGGAGGTGTGACAAGAGGAACATGAGGAGAACTTGATTTTTCTTAAGGAGGTTGAATCACATCTTGGAGAACTTTCCCACTATTTTGAGTTTGAAAGATGCTATTATTGTTCCCAAGTTGTTGAACAGCCATATCTATACTTTGTTGCTTTGTTCCAATATTCTCTAACCTCTTGATCAACATATCTAACTTAGAATCACCATTAGAAATATAAGAATCTATCTTTTGGCTAAAGTTGCTCATAATGTTCTCAAACTTCTCAAGGTAAGAGTGCATTTGGTTATCACCCCCACTATCTTGAATAGAAAAGGGTTGGATATCCTATAGGTTGCCTCCATTACTAAAAATAAGGTGTTGTATCCAACTTGGATTATAGTTGCTCCCATAATTATCCTCAAATAAATTTCTGCCCCATTAATTGTTTTTGAGGTTGTAGGGCCTTTGTTGTTGATAAACAGCCCCAACATCATGGTTTCTATAGGCATGCATGCAAGTAGAAGTGGTATGCATGGTAGAGTTGCAAATCCCATAATTAGAAGCCTCAAAAGCCTTGGACATGAAGGAGCCTTGAGGATGAGATGGGTTAGCAATGGACCTCTATAGAAAATCAAGTTGAGTGTAAATGTCCTCAAGTTGAGCATTAGGCCTATCAAAATTATTATCATGAAAGTACCTAGCCATGTTATCCAAAAATCAATGAATTATCAATCAAGGTGTTTAAAGAAGAAGAATATGCCCTTGCAAGTTCTAGAAGACTTATACAACTTAGAACACCCAAGAAATGATACTGGAATGAAGAAAAACTAAGAAAACGAAATTAAGCAAAAATCTGAAAAACTAGCAGAAATGAAACATACTGGAACAATATTTTTGTGGAATTTTTTCAAAAGTCAAAATGAAAAAATTAGAAAAAAATAAAAAAATGAAGCTAAAACACTGAATTAAAGGTAGGAAATTTTTTAAACAAAATGTCCAAATAGGGAAAGAGTTATGCTCATCCAAAGTTAGCCCTGTCTGCCTGGAGTGTCATTGGGAGTCACTGGTGGACCTTCAGTCCTTTTTCAGTGAACAACTCTCTAGTCCTGAATCAGATTGAGCTGAAATTTTTACCTGAAACTTTCAACACACAGAAGGTTATACAACCAAAATTTCAAGCAAAAATTCGTAGTCAATGCTTCCCAGGATTTTTCTGAATTAGGGTCTGCAGCACTGGAAATTCCAGTGAACTCTATTTCAGTCGAGCAAAAATTCAACAAACTTAATGGCCGAATTATCAATTGTTTTCAATAGAAAAACTGTTTCTAAGATAACCAAGAACACAATGAAACAAGAATCAGCTCAAAATGATGTGTGTAACGAAAATTATACCTGTCCAAAATTCATGCAAAAATTCTAGGCAGAGCAAATTTCTCACAGCTTGCTAGCACTTGAGCTTACTTTGTAGGTTTGCACCAACACGTCCAGAATCAGTATTGTGGTGACTAAATCCAATAGCAACTTGACCAATAAGATGACCAAATGCTCAAATAACAAGTGTTAGCCACTACAAGCACTAACTCCAGAATTTACAAAAATGAAACGCAAATTAAAAATGGCAATTGAAATAACAATTTGTATGGCTAGTTGCTCCCCGACAACGGCACCAATTGATGAACCCCTTAGTCGCCTTGGGTTATTAAATTTTTACTAGAATGTAGGAGTGAATATTTTAGGTCATTTCCCTAGAGAGCAAAGCATTTAAAGTATTGTTTCAATTGCAACTAGTTAGAAAGGTTCAAGTAGTCAAAACTGAATCTAAGTGCAAGAATTAATGTTTATGAATTTTCTGTTTAGAATGTGATTAAGTGAATGATGATTATGGTGAGCCCAAGTCAGATTTCCTAACATTAATCATTGATTTTTAGAATTATAACATCATAAACCTTCTTGATTAACCTAAAATGAGACACTTAGAAACCTCTAAGTGTGGTGCACCATTAGACTCAATGGACACTAATGAATCTAGGTCAAGTAAATTTAGAAATTAATACTATGTTCAGCCTTGTTCTACACAAGTTTCCGACTAAAACTAGTGGAAGAAAAACACCTTAACTCAAATTCATATAACTAATATGGATCTAACTCAAGTCTACACAAGAACTTGAACAAGAATCAACAAGAACTTATGAAATAACCGTAGAACATCAAGGTAAATCATAAATTCTAGAACTGAAAGTAACATAAAAATCTAAATTCAACATTCATATTCTCATCAAATCTGAATTAGAATCACAAAATCTTCAACCACAACAGAGGTCCAAAATTTGAATTCCTCAATTAATCAAGACAAGAACATGAAATCAAGAAAATAAATAACAATTACAAATCTAGAAATCTCATAATGTCAAGTTATCTTTCTTGGAGCTCTAAATGATCAGCCTCTCATGCTCTTCCTCTTCACTTGAATCAGACCTTGAAAAGCATCCATGAATGTGTGAAGATGAAGATCAGATCTGGAATTGGTGTGTGCTGGACGAAATTATGGAATTGAAGGAACGGAATGAAATTAGTGCTGGATCAAAGAGAATCAATGGATGAAAAGAGGAGATGAAGAAATGTGAATATGGAGAAGAGAAAAGAAGGAAACAAATCTAGACAGAGATGAATAATGATCTGGACGCTGGAATCAAGGCTGAGATATTGAAGAACAGATCTGGACTTAATGGAGCAATGATGAACATGTGAAGCTTGATGAAGGAAAATGAGAGCAATGGATTTAGAAAAATGGAGCAAAAATATGGATGAAAATTGAGAGAAAAATGAGTGAAAATTTGGCTAAAGAGAGAGAGCAAAATGTGAAGAATATGACTCTAATGTGAAATTTAGGCTTATGTATGTGTGAATAATGTGAATGGGTGATAATTTCAAAGTAGTCCAGATCTGAATGTGGCTAATTATGAGCTGGAAAATGAATTAAAAATTGGGCAAATAATTCTGGAAAATGCAAGGAAAAGTGGCGCACAAAAATATGATTAAAGTGTCAAAAGTGTGACTTCATTAAGCTTCATCCAGCTGCCACGTGAATTCTACATGGATTCATATATGAAGTCACGCATAAATGCTCTTTGTTAATCCTCATGATGATGTCACCCATCAAATGCCTTCTTTGAATCAGTATTGAATCATGCAACAAATGCTTCCTTTTTTCCCTTGATGATGTCAGCTATTACTCTCTTGTGGATCAGATTTAATTCATGCATATCATGCTTTTCCTTGCCTAATCATTCATTTAACTCCCTTAATTAAATCTAAAAAATAGGTGCCAATTCAGCCCCCTCAGCTCTGGAGTTAAAATGCCAAATAAACTCTCTCTTGCTCTTGAATTCTCTAATGAAGTTGACTTAGTCTTGCTCTTTGATTCCAAATTTGCTTCTTGAAGAATCTGAAAATAAAAAGATACAAAACTAAATAAATTTTAAAAAGGGAATTAAAAAGGATAGAAAAGAGAAATTATGCCCAAAATCTCAATTAAGATCTAAAAGTTTCAAAACAATCATCAAATAGCATTATTAGGGTTCATAGAGTCAATATAGAAAAGATAGGTCAAAATCAATAATTAAACCTTAATATGCACAATTTGATGCCAAAAACTAAGTGTTTGCTATGTAAAATATGAGATAGATCACTGCACCATCGCAACCATCTGGACATCCCATGGTTACTATGTAACCTCGTCCTATATCCTCCAGATACAGGAAAAGATTAACAGAATTACCCTTTAAACACACAATTAGTAATAAAAGAAATTTAGTTCAAAAAGCTTTGGCTAAAGACTTATTTTGTAAAACTATCAAAAATCATACCATATCAAAGAATATTCAACGGAAGAAATCATATATTTATCTAATACGTAGTGGACGTAACTCATAAGCATCCTCATCTCAATTGCATGCATTTTCATCACAAAATCAAGTTGGGAATTAGTTCGTGCATCGCGGCATGCAGTACGTGCACCATGGCACGTGGCATAAAGCCACACACTCAGCCTGTTCTGTGTCATGCACTATGGCGCGCCTATCTGAATTTCTACTGTCATTTTGACAGCAAAAATGATGAACTTTTAGCGTGCGTCGTTTTTGCATGCGACATTCGATCGGAGTAATTCATGCACCCACACGAAGCTTAATTTATAAGCTAACTAATGAGATAGGTTTGGATCTAATCTAACAGTCCGATCAAAATGTGAACACTTGGGTGTAAAAAGTCACTTTTTCTAAAAAAATTTACACACCTAAGCACTCAAATCGATCCCTTTCCCTCATTAGACTAAACAAGGCCTTGAATCAAGTCCAAAATAACCTAATACACTTGATTGATCACAATTCATCACAATCATACATATATATCAAATTTGACCTCTCAACAGTCAATTTTCACATTTTCTAACTTTGCACAATTTGCCATTACTTGGCACAAATTGGCCCACTTGGCCATTTACTCAACATAATCACGTACATTCACATCCTTAACACATATATTACTCAATCTTAGCCCCAAATTACTCATTTCATCATAATTTCACACTTAGGTTAAGATTCACCCAAAAACATAGTATTCTCACTCACATACATTTAAATCTTTAACCCCTTAATTCAATGCACCATATATGCACACAATCGATACAAGATTACACAAATTACTACTTTAAGCATGCATGTAACCCTATGGCAACTCATATACACATATATACACAAGTTTTTTAGTTCAATTCATTACACAACTCTGAGTTCACATGGCTTTCAACAACTCAAGCCAACCCAAACTCTCTTCCCTTACCCTGATTACTGCCTGGTCTTATAAATATGTAACCACGAGGTTGAGATAAAAATTTCAATAACAAAATAACTCACTCCTATTGACTATTACATGTAACTATATGGAAGAAAAGCATAATATACCATTTAAAATCTCATTAACATAGGATATATGTCACATATTCCATTCTCAATTTACAACCACATATATCTACACCACTTTTCACCACTTTCTCACATAGCATACTATAGTATGATCACTACTATCTGAACCTCCAAATCACCCTGACATGAAACGATAGGCTCGTCTGAAACCAATGTACACTCTTATTGGCCTTGAACTCACATGTAGTGGTAGAATCACCTAGCCAAATATGTTCTATTTCACTTATGGACTATGGTTTTCCCTAATACACACAATGGGGTGTCATTGACTCCAACACCATATCACACAGACATTAAGGAGTCTCAAATCTCCAACACCACACCTCAATAGGCACTAAAAAGATCTTCACCAATACTGCACCATATAAGGCACTAAGGAGATATATCTCCAACACTGCACCTCATCGGGCACTAAGGAGAATTTGTCATATGGACTTATCACCACTTCTCCACCCGGGTAAACTCCCACCCCTATGATCATGCTTTCCATACCATTCAAGGTCCCTCATTACTATGTTACATGTTTTCTCACACATAACATATATATATATATATATATATTAACATATCATTTGAAATCACATTTTTCTAATGCTTTCATTCAATCAAAAGCTCTTTCATACAACATTCACACAATGTTATAAGACATGCTTAATCCAAAAAAAGTTCATGCACTATATGGTATACTAACACACAGTTACAATAAACAGTCAAACAAAGAAAGTTATTCAATTACCTCAACCCTTTTGTCCCTAGAAAGGTTACACATGGATTTTAACAACTACTATAGCTTATCTTAAGCTTCCTTTCTCTACTCACACATCTAATAGGCCAATCTGAATACATTTGGCACACTTTAGTCATTTGGTCTATTTTGACCAAAACTTATATTTACTACCTAGGGCTATATTCATCTGTAAACTCTTTTCCATTTATCTATTCTAGGTCCATTACTACTCAATTACTACTTTACATTATCTCAACCAATCTTATTTTACTTAAACATAATTTCTGCCCTAATCTCTCCCTCTCTAAGGGTCAAATTGAGCCTACGAGTTCAAAGCTCTACAGTTCAGCTTTAAACTAGTCGCAAAACTCTAATTTAACTTCCAAAAAAATTTTTATTACCATTGGGCAAGGATCAAACCCCTTAAATTGCATCAATTCAATTTCCTTATAACTCATTTTTAGAGAAATTTGTGTAGAATGGAAGGTAAGATTTATACATAGCTTACCTAATAAGTTATCAATTACAAGCACCTTCCATGGCTCTAAAATAGCTTGCCCTAGCACACCCTTCACTTTCTCTCCTCTCCTTTCGTGTGTTTTAAATTTCACTCCTCTAAAATTTCTAAAATTTCACAACTTAAGAAGTGATTTTCTAGTCCACACGCCGTAACGCATGCAGCATAAGCTGCGGTGCGTGGCACGATGAGATTTATTCTTACCATGCGCACTTGCTTCGACCCAAAACACACTCCTTCCACTTGTATCTGCTCATACAACACACCAATAAGTGAAATCATCAAGTAATCATCTGAATCTCTAATCTCACACAAATTACCACTTTACCCTCGATTTACAACTAATCACGGGATTAAGAAATTCAAGATGTTACATACTAGGTCTAAGGTAGATATTTTTAAACTCAAGGCTCTTGTTACTTCTCATGAACCTTAAATAGTTCGAGCTACTCTTGCAAACTATCACTGAAAGCAAGCCATGCATGATGAGTATGATGTTTTGATTCATAATAGTACTTGGGAGCTTGTCTCTTTACCCATTGGTCGTTATCCTATCGGCTATAAGTGGGTCTTCTATAACAAATATAATTCTAATGGTTCTTTAGCTAAACGCAAAGCATGACTTGTCATAAAAGGATTTCATCAACATAAAGGGTGTGATTATGCTGAGACTTTTAATTCAGTTGTAAAACCTATAACCATTTGGGTTGTACTTACTTATGCTTTAGCCTGATTATGGCCTATTCATCAACTCGATGTGAATAATGCATTTTGAATGGTCAACTTCACAAGGAGGTTTACATGTCTCAGCCACCTGGCTTTAAGAATGCTGATTGCTCACTTGTCTATCGATTACGTAAGGCACTCTATGGTCTTAAACAGGCACCATATGCTTGGTTTAAGAAACTCACTACAACTCTTCATCATTTTGGTTTCAAGTCTACTCGATGTGACTCTTCTCTATTTATTTAGACTTCCTTTAGTGAGACCACTTGGGTCCTTATGTATGTTGATGATATCTTAATTACAGGTAGTAGCAGATCCTCTATTACTTCTCCCATTTCTACTCTTAATAAAGAATTTTCTCATAAGGATCTTAGCTAGGTGAATTGTTTTCTTAGTATTTAGGTGACTTGACCCTCTACAGATGTTATTCATCTTGCTCAGTCTAAATATGCTTATGATCTTCTCTGTAAAGCTAATATGCATGAAGCCAAGGCTATAAAAACTCCTATGGTAGCTAGTCTTAAGCTTTCTCAATAGGGCATTGATCTATTTAAGGATCCTCGTCTCTATCGCTCTATTGTGGGTGCTCTTCAATATTTGGCTATTACTCGCCCTGACTTGTCCTATGCTGTAAATAAAGCTTGTTAGTTTATAGCTCGACTATTATTATCACATTAGGTTGCTGTCAAAAGAATTTTTCATTATCTCAGAGGCACTATTGATTATGGTTTCTATCTTACTAGAGATTCTACTCTTTCTTTAATAGCATACAGTGATGCTGACTGGGGGTGTGATCTTGATGACCATTGTTCTACTTCTGGTGGTTGTATTTTTCTTGGTAGCAATCATATTGCTTAGTTTCCTAAGAAATAGCATGTTGTCTCTCATTCATCCAATGAAATGAAATACCATAGTATGGCGCATGTTGTTGCTGAACTTGCTTGGGTTCAATTTCTTCTTCATGAATTGAAGGTCCTTGCTGTTCATCCTCCACTGGTTCTTTGTGACAACCAAAGTGTTGTACGTCTCATAGTTAACCCTATTCTTCATGCTCGAACCGAGCATGTCAAACTTGACATTCACTTTGTTAGAGACAAGGCTCAACGCGAAGAGAATTCTGTTGCTCATATTCCTATATGTGACCAAGTTGCCGATGTTTTTTACAAAACCTTTGGGTGCATATTTGTTTCATCAATTTCAAGACAAACTAAGTGTTATTCCTATACAACCCTTAGTTTGAGGGGGCATATTAGGATAAGTAATTAGTTAGATAAGTTATTTAGTTGTAACCATGTGTATACACGTGTTAGCTCTAGTTAGTTATGTAACAGATTGTATGGTTATGCCTTGTATTATATAAAGCCTTATACAAATTCACAAGATGAAAAAGATAAAATCATTTCACTCAAAAATCTGTTCTTCAGTTCTTGGAATTACATATGATTCAAGAGAAACAAAATCCATTTATGTTCACTGCTATTCTGGACTACGTTGTATAATAGACTCCCTTTGAGCACACTACTTTCAGTCCAAATCCATGGGGATACAAAAAAAAAATAGAGAGAGAACAGAAAAGAAAAAAGAAAAAAGCACGCCACATTTGTATCAATTTAGCAGATGGCACAGCCACTATTAGGATACTCTTCCACAGTCCAACATAATAGGGTGGTGGATGGTAAACTTGACTGTAACTCACAGGAGCTGGCACAATTACTTTAGCTATATTCTCTATCTTCTCTTCTGCTTTCTTCTCAGACTCTTTAGCTACTCCCACTGACGCTATCTCTATATGACACAACTTCCTAAGCTTTCCCACCATATTAACTAGGTCGATATCTGCTATGACGGTTAATTTCTTGTCCTTCATGCCTACGTTCACTGACTCAACCCCTGTAAGACAAAACCAAATAGTCAATTTTTCCCCTTAGTTTACTGAGGAGTATGCAATTATCTAATCTAAACTCAATTGAAGTTGGGTTTTAAAACACTTCCAGCATAATTTTTATTGCTCTAAGTACTTAATTAAACACAAGATTATATTAGCTTAATCTAGTTAGTTTTTGAACTCCGCCTATGTTTATAGCCGGTCCCAAGCCCGGGTAAAGGAGGAGGGTTGTGTTAGGCCATCAACAGCCAATGTAAAAATTTGTTGAATCTATCATGAACATGGACAATAGACGTTATAATGTTAATGCTAGGTCGTTGCCCGTAAGTAACGCGCTGCATGGCTCGAGTACAGTGATAAGTGAGTTAGAGCCGCTGCATCGGCGCCCGGATGTAGTGTTAAATGAGCAAGGGCTACCGCGTTACTCTGGACGCACGCGGCTAAAGAAGTTAGTCCATAAGAGCAAAATTAGATTTGGTACTTGGAATGTTGGGACATTAAATTGTAAATCTGTAGAGGTTGTAGGGGTTATGATTCAAAGGAAAATCAATATCCTTTGCTTGCAAGAAACAAAATGGCGTGGAGAAGGAGCTAAAGATATTCAAGGTTTCAAACTTTGGTATACAGGAAAAGTAAGTGCACGCAATGGAGTAGGCATCATTATAGATAAGGAGTGGAAGAAGAACGTTGTAGAAGTTAGCAGAATTGGAGACAGAATTATTTCTTTAAAAATGATAATTGGACGTGAGACTGTTAATATTGTTAGCGCTTATGCGCCGCAAGTCGGGACAGAAGCCAGTCTTAAGGAATTATTTTGGGAGGATCTGGAGGGGTTGATTCGACACATACCATAGAGTGAAAAGATTTTTATTGGAGGAGACTTTAATGGGCATGTCGGGAGGGAAGCTGGTCAGTATGCGAGGATGCATGGTGGTTTTGGTTTTGGAGAGCTAAACACTGAAGGGCAAACTCTTCTTGATTTCTCATTGGCGTATGATTTTAAGATTGCCAACACTTGTTTCAAGAAGAGAGATGAGCATCTCATCACTTACAAAAGTGGAGCCTCAAGGTCGCAGATTGATTTTCTTTTGGTTAGGAACACAGATAGAAAACTTTATAAAAATTGTAAGGTGATCCCTGGAGATGCTGTAACGACACAACATAGGGTCCTAGTCCTTGATGTGTGTATTATGAGTAAAATCCAAAAACGTCGACAAGTAGTAACACCAAAGATTAGGTGGTGGCAATTAAAAGGTGAGAAGCAAGATATTTTCAAGCAAAATCTTTTGGATAAAGGAATTTGCGATTCTCAGGGAAGTGCTAACATCATATGGGAGGATATGGCTAAAAAGATACGGGAGGTTGCAAAAGTAGTTTTGGGAGAATCGAAAGGTTCTGTTCCGAGAGATAAGGAGTCTTGGTGGTGGAATAATAGTGTACAGGACAAAATCAAGTATAAGAAGAACTGTTTTAAAGCCATACATTTGTGTAACAATGAGGAAAATTGGGAGAGGTACCGTATGGCTAAGAAGGAAACTAAGAGAGCTGTGGGTGAAGCTCGTTCCGAAGCTTTTGAAGAATTTTATAAGAACCTTGAGACGAAGGAAGGAGAGCAAAATATTTATAAGATTGCCAAGAGTAGGGAAAGAAAATCAAGAGATCTAGAACAGGTAAGGTGTATTAAGGATGAAGAGGGAAGAATTTTAGTTACAGATGATGAAATTAAAAATAGATGGGAGACTTATTTTTCTAAACTTTTCAATGATGGAGAGGATTCATCTAGTAACTTGGAGGATTTAGTAACTGGTGAAGGAGAACAAAATTTGTCATTCTATCGAAAAATACGTGATAAGGAGGTAAAGGAAGCTCTTAAGAAAATGGCAAATGGTAGAGCTAACGGACCTGATTGTATATCTATCGAAGCGTGGAAATGTTTAGGTGAAGAAGGGGTGAGATGTTTAACTAAGTTATTTAATGTGATTTTACGGTCCAAGAAAATGCCTGATGAGTGGAGGAGAAGTACATTAATTCCTATTTATAAAAATAAAGGAGATATTCAGAATTGTACTAACTATAGAGGGATTAAACTCATGAGCCACACAATGAAATTGTGGGAGAAAGTAATTGAGCACAGGTTGAGATTGGAGACAAGTATTTCTGAGAATCAATTTGGTTTTATGCCAGGTAGATCAACTACAGAGGCAATTTATCTACTAAGGGGATTAATGGAAAAGTATCGTTGTAAAGATAAAGATCTACACATGGTTTTTATTGATTTGGAAAAAGCTTATGACCGTATACCAAGAGAAGTGCTTTGGAAAGCGTTGGAAAAAAAGGGAGTACGGATTGCTTATATTAAAGCCATACAAGATATGTATGAGGGGGTAAAAACTAGTATAAGAACGCCTAGTGGTCAAACAAAGGATTTTCCTATAAAGATTGGACTACATCAGGGATCATCTCTGAGTCCTTATTTGTTCAACTTGATTTTAAATGTTTTGACGGAACATATTCAAGAGGAAATCCCGAAATGTATGCTCTTCGCGGATGATATAGTTCTTATAGCAGAGACAAGAGAAGAGGTTAATTGCAAACTTGAGTTATGGAGGAGGACATTAGAGTCGAAAGGTTTTCGTCTGAGTAGAAGTAAGACGGAATATTTATATTGTAAATTTGGTAAAGGACTATTCAAAATAATTTGGAAGTAAAATTGGGAGATCAAATTATACCTCAAGTGGAAAAGTTTAGATATTTGGGAGCCATTATTCAAAATGATGGCGAAATCAGTGGAGATATTTCACATAGAATTCAAGCTGGGTGGTTTAATTGGAAAAAGGCTAAAGGAGTTATTTGTGACCGTAAGGTGCCTAATAAACTTAAAGGAAAGTTTTATCGTACTGCTATCAGACCGGCAATGTTATATAGTAGTGAATGCTGGGCTCTAACGGGACAGCAAGAGCATAAAGTTGGAGTAGCAGAGATGAGAATGTTACGATGGATGTGCGGAGATACACGTAAAGATAAAATTCGAAATGAGCACATACGTGAAAAAGTGAGGGTGGCACCTATTGAGGAAAAAATGGTAGAAAATCGGTTGAGATGGTTTGGGCATGTACAAAGAAGACCAAGGGAGGCACCAGTGAGAAGAGTGGAACATATAACTTTGAGTCCGATTAAGAGAGGTAGAGGAAGGCCTAAGAGAACACTCTTGGAAGTTGTTGAACGTGATCTCTTAATTAATAATATTTCTAAAAGCTTAATAAATGATAGAGCACAATGGCGTCTTGCAATCCATGTAGCCGACCCCACCTAGTGGGATAAAGGCTTGTTGTTGTTGTTGTTGTAATCTAGTTAGTTTTTGATGTTGTTATATGACCTGGGTTTCACCCTATTTCTTGGTCGAAACTTCATGAGAGTTTGATTTGATTGAATGTATATATACCTGAAATGCCTGAGGTTGTTTTCATGGCCTTTTGCTTGATTCTTTCATCATGTAGGTCCACCTTCAATACTATTTTGTGCCAGGAAATAAATTATCAAGTGACTAGCTATCAGATGTTAAGGAAATCAAATTTTCATTCAGGCTTGGAAGTTTGAAAGGGCTGGATCCTGTAGTTCATACCTTCATTCGTGTACTGTAATGTTGGAAGTTAATTTGTTTCAGAGTCGTGAAAGGCAGAAGGAGGAAGGTAGGTTGTGAAGAGAAGGGGAGATTAGAAGATATATGGTTCAGTAATGTAGTGAAGTGAAGATATATAACAGAAATTTATAGATGTCTTAGAGACTCCAGGTCAACCCAAGTCATCGAGTCTTATCTTGTCTATCTTGAATAGTAATTAACTAGTTATTGATTATTGACTCCGAACCGGTAAAAGGTACAAGGAACTTGACACGAAAGTGAGATCTTGGACTTTTTTTTATTTATTTACATAAGAATGAATATGGTAATACTACTAAGTTTATTACTAGGAATTTTTCATCTTTATCTAGTAAGTTACTCTTCTCATTTTTTCAAGGCAAAATTTCAGAATAAACATTTGCACCAAAAAGTGAAAACTTTTTTAAAATTTGAATTAAAATGTATCCAAAATTTGTCATGTATAATGTTATTTTATTATTAAAATGTACACTGTTAAATTGACAAGCAAAAATGTAAACTGTTAAAATTACATAGTCTAAATTTTTTTATTTTTTTCATGCATGGTTAAAATAATTATATTTAGTATTGTTAATTTTGTATTAGAAAATATAAATTAATTAAAAATTTAAAAATTTATTGTTATATTTTTAAAAATTAAATCTGATTAGCAGCCTACAGCAATCACAACGAAAATTCTAGGGGGAGGGAGGGGTGTAAGAAGGGGGAGAAACACTCAGAACTCGTGAAAACCCACTCAAATCTGCATCTAAGACTCTTGGATGGTTATGCAAAATAAATTTAAACAAATGATTGAGGAATTAAATGTGTCCCAAGTCAACTCCAGTGGAAATGATAGCTACTCATTTCATTTAAAAAAAGATTTTTGTAAAGTTATCTCTTTATTTATAAATTGTCTCATATTTTCTTAATTGCAGGACAAAATTATTATGAGCAAGATTTAGAGGGGCACTTTTGTTTGAAATTATTATGAACAAGAGTAGTTTTGTTCAAGAATTTTTCAATTCCAAGACTAGTTTCTTAATATCTGGGGGAGGTGAGTTTAAGTAATTCCATCTAAATGAGTTTGTTTAAACCCAAATGAGACTCAATACCTTATACTAAACACAATAAATTGGACCTTTTTCAATATCAATCCCAAACCCAAGTCCTCAATACTATGTACCAAACATGGCATATAATGGTTTGGCTTACCAGGCTTATTAAATTACACTTCTTTAAAATCATTCATAATTAATGTTGATCTTATTAATTAAATTTACATTTTATAATGCTCAAAATTCAAAAAATTGGTAAAGAATCCAACCAAGTCAAAAAGAAATCCACGAAAAGGATCCACGTCAACACGTGGCTTACAAATTATGAATGACCAAATTGATGTATTTTGATTATTGACTTATTCGTCATAAAAAAGCATTTTCCACTCAGAGCAACCAAAAAAAAAATGAGGTCATTATATTGAATAATTATTGTTTACTTTGTTTGCTTTAATGGTTATGGACCTGATCATCAAAACCTTTGTCTTTTTAGAGAGTGTGCGATAAAAAGTAATGACCTTAGCAGTTCTTTTTTTCCCCCCGCTTAACAAGAGAAAAAGGAAATTATATATATATATATATATATATTCTTTCTCACCTGTTAGACGACGCTTCTTGTAAAACTTTGGTCATCATCTCAGAGAAAGGTGCCGAAAAAAACGCGAGGTAAATAGACGATTATGATGATTAATTATAGGAAAATGAAAATTAAGTCTCAAAAGGAGTAATTAAATTTAGTTAGATCCCAAGTAATTGTAAAAGGCCAATAAAGTCTCATGCTTTTTTTCACAAATCAAAGTTATGATAGAAATGATTAAAATGCCCCTATGATTAAATATAACATATACACTCATCAACTCCAACATTTTCCTCTTGATATGTCTCTTTCTCTCCATTAATGAGAGCTACATGTAAGTGGTAAAGCTGCACGTTGAAAAATACTCATTCTTAAAATAGAGTTGCGCTTGAAAAAGGTAGAGTTGTCTTAATTATTGACTCAAGTAAGCTCTTATTCTCCGCCTACGTGAGTTTGTTTGGCTGGTGCGTTTAGATATGGTTTTTTTTTCAAATCTCTACATCTGAACAAAAAGGTCGACTCCATTAAAGTTTGATTTCTTGCAAAATGACACTCATAAGGAAAAAGATGGAACGCTTTTTTGCAGCTGAACATGAAAGATTTTTTTTTTCACATTTCTAAAGATTTGGCATGAAGATTTGACATTTTGCAACTAAAAGTGTAAGAATTTATCATCGAGTGTCCATATTTTAATATGAAACATTATCACTATCTCACTGATGCAAAAATCACTTATGTCAAAAGTAACTTATTTCTGAGTGATATATTATTACATTGTATTTTGCTTATTATAGGTTGATCTTATTGGGTATGATGGAAAGTAGTTGTTTAAAGAAATTTTTTTTTTATTTTCATTTTGATGGAGATATTGTAAAAGATATCCATGAGACAATGCATTATGATGGGGTGAGTTGTAATAGAAGAATGATCAAAGAAGGAATGTCTCGTGAAAGACTTGTTAGATTGATTTCATCATGCTTGAATTGTGATTTAAATGGAATAGAGTTGAAGTACATAGTAAAGTTTGATTGTAATTCTCTTTTAGACCTTAAAGATAAGCAAGGGATAAATCAATTAATGAAGTTGAATGATAATTTTACTCATGTGTACATCATTGGGAAGATACAGCAAAGTACAAAGGCAATAAGAGATTCAATTGATGGGTAAATTTTTTTAATAGTTGCATGATTAATATTATGCTAATATGAATATGAATGGTAATAATAAACATGATTTGAATGGAAATGCAGAGCAAGATGTTCAACTAGGAATTCATATGCTACACAAGATCTTGAAGTTATACCATATGCAATACAAAGTATCCCAACACTAATGCTTGAGCTAAATGTAACAAAATGAAAGGATTTGCTAGTAGGACCTGGCAAATTTTTGTGAGTACTGATGATTGTGGACAAGCAATCTATAAGTATAGTATACACACAGGTTTGAATATAAATTCGTGAAGAACAACACAAATAAAATAATTGCAATTTGCAAGGCAAAAGGATGTCAATAAAAAATAACAGCATATTCATTAAGGAAGTCAATGCCCTTGCTTCATGTAACAACTTTCAAGAATGAGCACTTACATTCTGCCCAAGAAAACCTTGAAGTTTTTTATAGTACAAGGTGCACACTGACTTTGTCTATAATTGATGACGTAGTAAGGTTTAATGTGAAAAAAAGGCCTAATGAAATCAAAGCTAACATATATAGAGACTATGGCATAAGTCTAACTTATTGTCAAGCCTTAAGAGTGCAAGAGAGGGCATTGGTGGAAATAAATGGGCTTCCTAACTAATCATATATGCTTGTTCCTTAGTTGTGTAATATTCTAATGGAGACAGACACTGACACTGTAGCAAAATGGGTGGCTTTTGAGAACAATAGATTTGAATGATTATGTATTACATATGGTTATTCCATCAAAGGATTCTTGCTTGGGGCTAGGCCTATTTTATATGTGGATGGATGTTTTCTCAGTGGTCCTTATTAGGCCACCTTACTGGAAGCTTCAACATATGATGCCAATAATGAGTTGTTTCCATTAGCTTTTGCAATAGTTGGAGTGAAACTCATGATGATTGGACCTAGTTTCTACAAAATATTAAAGATATCATTGGTTCACTACAAGTAACTATTTTTTCTGATAGAAATAATGCTATTATTGGTGCTGTTAAAGCCATATTTGGTGGCAATGGGCATGCATTTTGCTATCAACATGTTAAGGAGAATTTTAGCTCTAAGTTTAACAAAGTTTGCAGGGGAATGGGAAGGAATAACAAGGAAGAGGAATTAAAGTTGCTTAATCACTTTGCTTATGCAAGGCATGAGCATGAATTTGTATATCCATAGAAAATTTAAAGATGTTCTCTCCACAATTAGCAAGAGGGTTGAAAATCAAGATGATGTTGATCGATGGACACTGTCATTGTTCCCATTTTGAAGATGGGATAAGATAACAATCAACTTGGCTGAATCATTCAGTGCATGGATTCTTGAGGAAAGGAGGCATAATATATGTATTCTTATAAACGAGCATAGAGACAAGTTGAGCAAGAAATTTTTTGCAAGTAAGGCAGCCATGAGTAAGTGAAAAAGCATAGTTAGTCTAAATGTTAAAGCAAAGTTGAAGGAAAATTTTTTAAGGGTAGAAGTTATGATAGTTCAGTTATATGGCTCACATATTGCATTGGTTCAGACACCATGTGGAGATGTATGTGTGAATCTGATACTAAGGGAATGTATAAGCAAAGTTTGGCAAATGTCTATCATTCCTTGCCCATATGCTTGTGCAGCCATTAAAAAAGTATATGGTAATGTGTATAACTATGTCGAGGAATGTTATCTTCGTAGCTCACAAAAGAAAATATACAGTGGCACTATGCATCCTGTTGAGACCCATGACATGCCAAAAACCAAATGCATTGATAGTGTTTGAGCTCATGAACCAAACCTTTTTGCTGCCTCCTAGAACATCTCGACCAGCAGGTAGACCTTGTCGTGTGAGGATTGAGTCTTAATATCAACAAAAGAAGGTTTATCATTGTTCTCGTTGCCATAACGCAGGTCATACGTGGAAGAGGTGTAGAAATCCAAATTCAAGTTGATGTTATTGTAAATGGTTTACTTCATGAACTTGGATTAGGGTGACATACATGTATGGATAGTTTTAAGGGTTTTTTTTTTGCATATAGCAACCCCTCTTTTGTAAATCTAAGTTCATGTTTCTATAACATAAGATTAGATCAACTTGAATTTGGTTGACATATATAGGCTTATGTAGTTATATATTGGTAGTATTAGGAGATCTTTTTTAGTACATAGCAACCCCATGTTTGTAAATTCAAGTTCATGCTTTTGTGTATGTGGACAACTAATATGTGCAGATACATTAGATGAATTAATACATGTTTCTTATATGTACAGTTCATATCTTTTGTGATCACTAAAAGTGTGTCGTCTTAAAAATTTGAACAGAGGTTACAAATTATTCATAAGGTAGTTGCAAAATTTAGTATGTTAGTTGCAAAATACTGGAGCCATGTCCAAAATTAATTCAGTAGCTTTGCAAGTTCAAGAATTCAATAGTTCTTCCACCCAAAATTTTGAGAAGGAGTTGCAAATTATTCCTAAGGAAGTTTCAAAATCTAGTGTCTCAGTTGCAAATTACTGAAGCATTGTCCTAAAAGAATAACTTTTTTAAGAATTTAATAGTTATTCCATCCAAAATTTAGAGAAGGAGTTATAAATTATTCCCAGAAAAGTTGCAAAATTTGGTGTCTTAGGTGCAAATTACTGGAGTCATGTGCTAAAAGACTTAACTTTTTTAAGAATTTAATAGTTCTTCGATCCAAAATTTCAAGTATGAGTTGCAAATTATTCCTAACAAAGTTGCAAAATTTAGTGTCTCAGTTGCAAATTACTGGAACCATATCCTAAAAGATTTAACTTTTTTAAGAATTTAATAGTTCTTCAATCCAAAATTTTGTGTATGAGTTGCAAATTATTCCTAAGGAAGTTGCAAAATTTGGTATCTCAGTTGCAAATTACTGAAGCCATATGCCCTAAAAGATTTAACTTTTTTAAGAATTTAATAGTTCTTCGATCTAAAAATTTAAGTATGAGTTGCAAATTAATCCTAAGGAAGTTGTAAAATTTGGTATCTTAGTTGCAAATTACTTAAGCCATATCCTAAATGATTTAACTTTTTAAGAATTTAATAGTTCTTCAATCTAAAATTTTGAGTATGAGATGCAAATTATTCTTGAGGAAGTTACAAAATTTAGTGTCACAGTTACAAATTACTAAAACATTGTCCTAAAAGAATAAATTTTGTAAGAATTTAATAGTTCTTCCATCCAAAATTTTGAGTATGAGTTGCAAATTATTGCTAAGGAAGTTACAAAATTTAGTGTCTCAGTTGCAAATTGCTGAAATATTGTCTTAAAAGAATAACTTTTATAAAAACTTAATTGTTCTTCAATCCAAAATTTCGAGTATGAGTTATAAATTATTCCTAAGAAAGTTGCAAAATTTGGTGTCTCAGTTGTAAATTGCTAAAATGTTGTTCTAAAAGAATAACTTTTGTAAGAACTTAATTGTTCTTCAATCCAAAATTTTGAGTATGAGTTGCAAATTATTCCTAAGGAAGTTACAAAATTTGGTGTCTCAGTTGCTAATTATTGGAATGTTGTCCTAAAAGAATAACTTTTGTAAGAATTTAATAGTTCTTTCACCCCAAATTTTGAGTATAAGCTGTAAATTATTCTTAAAAAAGTTGCAAAATTTGGTGTCTCAGTTGCAAATTATTGAAACGTTGTCCTAAAAGAATAACTTTTGTAAGAATCTACTAGTTCTTCCATCCAAAATTTTGAGTATGAGTTGCAAATTATTCTGAGGAAGTTGTAAAATTTAGTATTTCAATTGCAAATTATTAGAGCCATGTCCTAAAAGATTTAACTTTTTTAAGAATTTAATAGTTCTTTGATCCAAAATTTTGAGCATGAGTTGCAAATTATTCCTGAGGAAGTTGCAAAATTTGGTGTCTCAGTTGCAAATTACTGGAGCCATATCCTAAAAGATTTAACTTTTTTAAGAATTTAATAGTTCTTCAATCCAAAATTTTGAGTATGAGTTGCAAATTATTGGCAAGTAAGTTGCAAAATTTGGTGTCTCAGTTGCAAATTACTAAAACATTGTCCTAAAAGAATAACTTTTGTAAAAATTTAATAGTTCTTCCATCCAAAATTTTGAGTATGAGTTGCAAATTATTGCTAAGGAAGTTGCAAAATTTGGTGTCTCAATTGCAAATTGTTAAAATGTTGTCCTAAAAGAATAATTTTTGTAAGAATTTGATTGTTCTTCGATCCAAAATTTTGAGTATGAGTTGCAAATTATTCCTAAGAAAGTTGTAAAATTTGGTGTCTCAGTTGTAAATTATTGAAATGTTGTCCTAAAAGAATAACTTTTGTAAGAATTTAATAGTTCTTCCATCCAAAATTTTGAGTATGGGTATTAAATTATTACTAAGGAAATTGCAAAATTTGGTGTCTCAGTTGCAAAATTATTGGAACGTTGTCCTAAAAGAATAACTTTTGTAAGAATTTAATAGTTCTTCCATCCAAAATTTCGAGTATGAGCTATAAATTATTCCTCAAGAAGTTATAAAATTTAGTGTCTCAGTTGCAAATTACTGAAACATTGTCCTAAAAGAATAACTTTTGTAAGATTTAAATAATTCTTCCATCCAAAATTTTGAGTATGAGTTGTAAATTATTGCTATGGAAGTTGCAAAATTTGGTGTTTCAATTGCACATTACTAAAACGTTGTCCTAAAAAAATAACTTTTGTAAGAATTTAATAGTTCTTTGATCCAAAATTTCAAGTATGAGTTGCAAATTATTGGCAAGGAAGTTGCAAAATTTGGTGTCTTAGTTGCAAATTACTGGAGCGTTGTCCTAGAACAATAACTTTCTTAAGAATTCAATAGTTATCCCACCTAAAATTTTGACAAGCAGTCGCAACATTGGCTATATATAATTGATTTGATTGCTTGTTTAGCTTGATTGATAGTCATAAACAGTGTTTTATATCACTTCACTTGTCCTAAAAGAATAATGAAATTAGAAAATTTCATGATTCATTTATTACATTGAATTGGATTACCATATAATTAAACTAATATAAGTAGCAGCTTAGCTGTATCAATTGGCAGGAAATACACGTTATTTTAATTTATTGAAAACAATGAGTATTAATTAGTATTTGCTATATAAATCCAAATGAAGGAGTTAGTAATCTTGTTCACACAAAATCATAATTTAGTTAGCTAAAATGCATGCATGTGACCAAGTTCTAATCAAATAACATGTTTTGGATACAAAATTAATCAAGCATATCCTACAAAGGCCAGCTCAATTCTATAGCCAAAAATCCTATTCTTATAAGCCCTACAATTTGCTAGTAAAAATATTCTTATAAGCCCTAAAATTTAGTTACAGCTTAAAATTCAATTGAGCATGTCCTCACTTGTACAAACTACATAGTCCACCTTCAGCTAAGAGACTCAAGGAAAAAAATTGAAGAAGAAGCAATTTCTATAAAATTGGAATGCTGAACGTTGGTGAGGAGCAAGCTCTTCAGCGAGGCAAATGCATCACACCCATAAAAAATTAATGACCAAAACAGGTCACAGATTAAAAATTCATCTAGACTTCTTTCCTGCCCTCTTTGGTCAATTAGCTGCTAAGACAGAGGTAAAAACTTTATTTCTCACTTCATTTCTCATGTGATATATCAGCCACCATACCACATCCACCCTAAACTATCTCAGTTGTTCCTAAAAAAAACATAAAGAAATTTTAAGTTTGACATTGATAATTGGAAAAAAAAATTAGAAAGATTGTGGATCACATATACATACATTTGAAAAGTTCTCCATGGTCAATCTTCCTTTTCTTCTTCTACCATTCCATTCTACACAATACTTTATCACATATACCCCATAATCATCTCTACAAATATGAGCAATTCAGGTAAGGCAAAATATCTACTTGAAATGAATACATAAAAAAGTAGTTGTTTCCATAGTTACTTACATGTTACTCTGTTTAGGAAGTTCTTCAAATATCATCTCCATCTGAAAATCCTCTCCATATTTCTCTGGGTCACATGCTTGTAACAACTCAATTATGCAAGTTCTCTACAAATAGTTCCCAATGTTAACCGTTCTCGTCTAAAAATTGAAGTAACCTAAAGTAGTTATGCAAAAGCACTAACAAAGCATACCATAAATCCAGCCATCATCTTCTTCTCTTTAAATAACTTACTAGCCAATGAATCAAGGATAAAAAATCTTTTATTCTTCAAATCAGCACAATAACAAAACCAATGATTAAACACAAGCATGGGCAAAAAGATGTAATTACAGTTTTCAAGGTTATTTCCAAGTTTATCAGGCAAAAGCATCTTTGCATCCTCAAAAACAAAGCATCTTAACTTTTTATCCCTTAGGCTGGCCATAAATTATAAATCAAATATGTACCTTTGCACCTTTCCTTCATGAAGTTTCTCACCAACCATCACTTTTGCAACCATACTCATGACCTACTGTAACATCCTGAATTTCTTAATCCTAAGTTTAGAGATTAATTGAGGGAGAAGTAGAAGATAGTGTGGGATTAGAGATTCGGATGATTAATTAGTATTTTAACTTGTTTGTATATTGTGTGAGCAGATACTGGAAAGAGGAGTGCATTTCAAGTCAAAGCAAGTGTGCGTGGAGAGAATAAATCTCACTGTGCCATGCACTACGGCTTGTGCCGCATGCGCTACGGCACATAGACCAGAAATTGCCTTCATAAGTCGCGAAATTTCAAAAATTTTAGAGGAGTAAAATTGAGAAACACACGAAATAGAGAGAGGAGAAGGGCTGAGAAGCTAAGTCAAGCCATTTTGGAGTGGTGGAAGGTGGTTAGGATCAACTAGTCAGGTAAGCTACATATAACTCTTGCCTTTCTTTCTACACAAATTTCTCCAAAAATGAGTTATAGGAAAATTGAATCGGTGAAATTTGAGAGGTTTGATTTTTACCCAATAGTAATAAAAAGATTATCAAAAGTTAAATTAAAGCTATGTGACTAGTTTAGAGCTAAATTGTAGAGCTTTGAACCTATAGGCTCAATTTTAGCCCTTAGAGAGAGAAAGTTAAGGCAAAAATCTAATTTGAGTGAAATAAGATCGGTTGAGGTAATGTAAAGTAGTAACCAGGTAGTCATGGGCTTAAAATAGATAAATGAAAATTAATTTATGAATGAATATAGCCTTAAGTAGTAAAAATTAGTTTTTGGTCAAAATGGACTAAATGACTAAAATGTGCCAAATGTGTTCAAATTAGCATATTAGACATACGAGTAGAGAAAGGAAGCCACGGGTAAAATTGAGCATGTTTGAGAAGATAACTTTCTTTGTTTGACTATTTATTGCAACCGTATGTTAGTATACTATGTAGTGCATGAAATGATTTTAAATTGAGCATGTTTTATAGCATTGAGTGATTGTTGTGTGAAATGGCTTTTGGTTGAAATAAAGCATGAAAATTTTTTATTTCAAATGTAAAGTATAATCTGTATGTGTTATGTGTAAGAAAGTGTGAAATGGTAAATGGGAACCTTAAATGGTTTGGGAAAGCATGATCATAGAGGTGGGAGTTCACTCGAGTATAAGAGATGATAAAGACCATATGACAAGGTTTTCTTAGTACCTGTTAGGGTGCAGTGTTGGAAACAATTCTCTATAGTACCTTAAAAGGTGCAGTGTTAGAGAAGATCTCTTTAGTGTCTATTAGGGTACGGTGTTACAGATGAGAGATTCCTTAGTGTCCTTGCGATATAGTGTTGGAGTCAATAATTCCCCATCGTGTGTATTGGGGGAAACCATAGTCCGTATTGTGAGTTAGAACATCTTTGGCTGGGTGATTCTACCACTGTAGGTGAGCTCAAGACTAATATGAGTGTACATTGGTCTAACATGAGTAGTTTTGTGTTGGAGTGATTTGGAGGTTCGGTTGGTAGAGATTATGCTAGCATGTTATGTGATATTATGAAATATGTTAAGATAATATGGAATCCTTTGTGATTGAGGAAAAGTTAAGAAAGGAAATAGATATATGATATAAATATTATTTTATGAGGTTTTAATGATATACTATTTTTATTTCCATATTGTTGCGTGTGATGGTCAATAGAAGTGAGTTATTCTATTACTAAGATTTTTATCTCACCCTCGTGGTTACATGTTTACAGGATCGAGAAGTGATCAAGGCAAGGAAAGAGAGTCTGGACCAGCTTGAGTTGTGAAGCCGTGCACTCTGAGTTTGTATAATGAACTAAACTAAGATTGTATATATAAGTGTATATGAGTTGCTATAGGATTGCATGCATGAATTAAATTGAGATTTTATGAAATCTAGCCCGATTGTGTATGTACATGTTGAAATGAATCAAGGGGCTATGATTGAGTATGTTTATGTTGAAATGCTTGGTTGTGTTAATGAATCTTAAGCCAAAGGATAAATTATGATGAAATAAATAATTTAGAGGATAAGATTATATTGTGAATATGAATATGTTTGAATGTGTTGAAAAATAGCCAACTGGGCTAAGTTATGCTAAGAAATAGCAAAGTGTGTAAAGTTAGTGAATTATAGAAATTGGCCGTCAAAGGGTCAAATTTTGATCTATGAGTATGATTGTGACTAATTATGCTCAATCAGGTGTATTAGATCCTTTTGAATTTGGTTTAAGGCCTAGTATGATCTAATGAGAGAAAGGGATCGATTTGATCACTTGGATGCGCAAAATTTTTTAAAAAAAGGACTTTTTGCACCCAAGTGTTCAAATTTTGATTAGATAGTTAGATCGTATCCAAACCTATCTCATTAGTTAGTATACGAGTTAAGCTTCGTATGAGCACTTGAATTACTTCAATTGGATGTCGTATGTGAAAATGACACACGCCAGAAGTTCATCATTTTTGCTGTCAAAATGGCAGCAGAAAATCGAATAGGCTCGCCTCTAGGCATGGTGACACATGCCGTAATGCACGGCATAGAAAGGGTGAACGTGTGGCTTTGTGCCACACGCCACGGTACATGGACTGCACGTCGTGGTGTACGAACCTTTTCTCAATTTTATTTGTGATGAAATGCATGCCATTGGGATGGAAATGCTGGTGGGTTATATCCATTACGTATTAGAAGAGTGTATGATCTACTTCCGCTATATATTTCTCTTATTGTATTGTAAATTAATTGATTTTGCAAAATAAGTCTTCGGCTGAAGCTTTTGAAATGAAATTTAATTATTATAATTGATGTGAGGTAGTAATAACACCATAATCTTCTCGTATATTGAGTAGATATAAAGAAGGTTACACCTACAAAGACCATATCCAATACTCAATGTACTATCCAATTAAACAACTAATTAATTAAAACTTTGAGACATACTATTGTACTTATCCATTTTTTGGGACCAAGACTTTGGCATTCTGCCCTAGTTAGGTAATAATCGTACATCTCAACCACATACCTACCAAAAAAAGTGTTATTGCATTAAACATAATGCACCATAACTATCAAAAAATAATATCACAGTACTTACTCTTCACCCTCTACTTTATTAGTTGGCCTAGTGCGATATTGATATATTTGTTGTTCCTTAGTAAGTCTCCCTTGTATTGGTTCTTTTAGAAAAGGTGACCAATTTACCTCAACCCTTTTCCTTTCAAACCTTTAAATTATCAAGCTTTCATCTATTCTCCTCCTCTTCTTGCCATCTTGTCTTTCTTCACTTTCTTGAACAGGAAAAAGTTCTGTAGTTTCTTTCTTACTATCGGAGCCTTCTTCTTCATCTTCTTCAGATCCAGCTCTAGCTTTATCTCTATGTCCACTATCATCCTCATCTTCATCCCCATCTCTATTGTCATGTGCATCTTCAGCTTCATCTATACCAGAGGTCTCCATCTTCATCATCATCTTTAGCTTCGTCTTCATCTCCACATTCCTCTTCCTCCACTTCTTCTTTGCTTGGTTCATCAACCTCACGATAGCTTTCCTATTAGATATTTGAAGCTGGTCAAAACTTTGTTGCAACTTTAGCACTTTACTTGCAAAGGTATTTGCATATTGTAAAAAGTCTTCATATATTTCCCTCACACCCTAACCAAGTTTCAATACCAAGTTTATTAAGCAAATAAAAACCAGTACATATACAAATAAATTATAGACATATATATACCGAGTGAGTTATCGGTGTAAGTAGAGGTAAAACTTTAGATACTTCATTAGTTTGACCACCATAAATAATGCCATGGATGCTTTCTTTTTCCAACATGATCCGTTTTTGCACTATATCTTGGTTCCACAAATGCATCACGAGCCTTCCACCATTTACTGACAGTGTTAGGCCCAATGGAAAATGATGCATGTAAAATATCTGCACTAGAAAGATAATTATAATCTAACTAATAATAAATAAATTGAAACAAAATATAGAATGAATAGAAATAGTCTATACCAGTAAGAAAAATAAGCTGTCTTCTAAGTCAAAATTTCTCTAACAACCTCCAACAACACAAAAGATGACCAATCATATTCTTGAACATTTTTTCTTGCTACTCAAAGTTTTAATACTCCTCATACTAATAGTTGTACTTATTGTGGGATAGAGAAATGCTCCAAGAGTGAATAACAAAAACACCATCTCAAAATTTTTTTCAGCCTTGCCGAATATTATCATACTCTTCAACTCAGTGAAGAGTTTATCAAGATAATTCTTCTTTAATGCTTCAGATGCTTCGTTGTCATTGTTTAAAGAGACAGCTTTCCCACCATAAGGCACACCTAAGATAGTGTGCACATCCTTCCCATTAACACTTAATTTCTTCCTTCTAATTCCAAGTGTTGAGGTTGGTGTGTCAAAAGCAGTAATTACTTGTTCACATAACTCCCTCGGTAGTTTATTGAATTTAAAATGCAAGAGAGATTGGAACCACATTTTCTTGACCTTGGCACATACCTCTTATATTTGGATATGTATTCCACAACTTCCTTGAACTAGCCAGGAGAGCAATGCATATTAAATGGAACCTACATACTAAGAGGGATAATATAACACCATACAATGTATGACAATCATATTCAAAAATGACTCATTAATTCAAAATAAATATAAGTGAGTGATACCATTATTGTTGAATAAGATGTTGATTCTTTTCCTCGTCTATCTATTAAAGCCATGTTTCTGTATCTTTCTTGTTCGGCATTTGATAATTTTTGCCAACTTTCTCTCATTGAATCATTGGCTTCTATAAGACCACTAAATTTTCCTTCACTTTTTTTAGAAACTCTTTCTTAAAGTTGTCATATCCAGACTTCTTTTTTGTTATAGCTTTCTTATTGTCTATAATTTCTTGGTGTCTCAATTGCAAATTACTTTTTTTTGGTCTGCAACAAAAGCAAATGAAACAAATTCAGCCACATGTTATGCCCAAAAACACACCACTACATATACACTATTATGGAATAGTGAACATGCAGGGTGGCAGCTTTTATTGGATTAATTAAAACTTTGGAAAATATGAAAAAGGAGAAACGAGATAGCATAAATTGCAAGTAGTTTATCACACTTGATGCTACAACCAGAGTTAGATGCATGCTCAATTTTAATAGGCTAATGATAGTCATTTTTGAAAACATCAGGCCACTGTGATTACAGATAAGCTAAACCTAAAGAACATGTATACACAATGATTACAATCCCAAGCCATATCATTACAAATATCATCCCTATACAAATGCTAGGAATCCTCTAAAACACACACACAAAGACATAATAGACACACACATAGAGACATAATAACCATGTTGGGTATCATTGTTCCGTTCATACAATTAATTACATTACCTAGTCATTGATGTGTGTGGGTGGGGGTTGCCATAAGATATGTTAGTAGTTGATATGAGGGGAAGAATTGTTGGATGAACAATGTATTTCAACAATTTTCAAGTTTCATTATGCTAGGTGTAATATAGTTATATATGGCTAATAATGGTTTATAAATAGTATTGAAAGAAGTATCTAGTTAGCAAGCCAGATGACAACCTAAATATGATAGGCTTCAGTGAAAATAAAAAGATAGGGATTTCAATTGCTCTATATTATTAAACGTTAGAGTGTTAGTTTCTCCATCATGAAACTTTAGGGACAAAAAATAACAATATTCTTTAACTCAAAGTCAATATAAAGTAAACAATTAACTTCAATGTTTATTAGTCAAGGGCAACATTCACGTTGATTTTAATACTTGAAAGGTGACATTACTCCAATAAATAGTTTATGATACTTAGTTCTTCTAACAAAATAGCTCATGGAAGAAAATACAATTTAATTCTAATGTTAACAAATCAAATTAAAACTTAATCTAAAGTTAAAGAATTGAAAGCTCAAAATAGTACTAGATATTGAAAAAATTATGTTGAGAAAGGTACTTTTAAGTTCTAATTGATGGCAGTGTTTTACCCTACTTTGCACGTAGATAAATGATTTCATTAGAAAAGTAGTGCAGAGAAATACATAAAGTACAAGAATTGCTGGTTTATCTAAAGGAGATTAAGTCCAGGCCTTTCATTGATGGCTTGATCGGATGTACTTTACCTTTGTGTATACATACATATAACAATTAAGAAGACTATTCTATTAGAGAAGGAGAGTGGAGAAATAAAAAGGCAGGATACAAGACATTACTAGTTTATTCAGAGATCAACTCTAGGTTCTTCACTTATATGAATACATACCATAATAATTAAGAGCCCAAACTCCCACATCCCATGTGAGAGAAGGACAGATGTGATCAAGAAGGAGACAAAGGGGCTCTAATAAAATATCCCTATCACTAAGAAGCCTTCAAAGTAGAAGTTTCAAGTGCACTTAGTACCATGTATAGACTAAAATATAAATTACAGAACTATGCAAAGAAGGTAGCAGCAAAGACCTGGAAAAGCCTTAATAAAGGAATATTCTCTACCCACAAGCTCTCCTAAAATTTGATACAAATAACCTTGGTCAAAGGAATAATAATACATTACTATATATATTGATCTATAACATGGAAAAGCATCTAATGCAGAATAAAATCGAGAAATAATCTAAGAAAATTTCACCATTAGTAATAGTAATAGGTTCTCCAACTATCTTTCTAATCAAACTACAGATAAGATAAACACATAAAATTCTGTTGTAAGATAATACTTGAAAGGTGACATTACTCCAATAAATAGTTTATGACATAATTGGTGTATATATTGTGATATATACTTTTAAGTTTCTACTTAAAAGTAATTATTTTTTCAAAATGGTATACTATGTAAATTCTTATTAATCCAGGTATGCAATTGTCCATGACATGACAGCAGCTGGCCTTGGATTAAACAAGTTTTGCTATGTTAGGCTTATAGTTGCATACAAGAACAAGATACCTGTGACAGATGATTTTGCCATAAAAGTAACGTGAATTTTTTCTTTTTCTGCCATGTATTGATGTTCAAGTTCCTCAAAAATTCTTCAACTTATAATTAAAAATGCTTGGAAAAGGTGATTGAGTTTGTGGAGTGATCAAAGATGTGGTCTTCAGTTGAAAGTGATAGTGTCAATAATGAGAATGTTATGTTATTTCAGATGAGGAGTTGTACAACTTGCCAACAGCATAATATGTTCATAGACGTGGTGAATTTTTGGGTAGACAATTAACTGCATTTCATGCTTCTACTAATCTAAAAAATGTTGAGGTAAAAGTCATGGTGTGTTTTTTTATTTTTATCTGACTTGTCTAATATATAGTTTTCGCTCTATCTTCTATCTCTCACTGTTTTAGTTTTATATGTGACATAAGTTAATTAAATCCAAAAATGACAGAACTAAAGTCCCGCCAACCAAATCAAATATCCCTAAGCTCAATTCCAATATAGAAAAGATAGAAACCAAGAAAATATTTACTCTAAACATAAATGAGTATATATCACACAACCAATTTGGAAATAAAATGAGCAGAAGCATAGGGCAAGGAAGAGATGAATAGAAATCAGTAATTCAATCAAATACGAGCATATTAAGATTCTCAGAAAGTGCTAATACATAGGATGGACATGAATCTTTATGAGAGTAAATGGCCATTTCGAATGCAAAGAAGACAAGTCCCTATTAGTCTTTCTTTTGCTATGACAATAAATAAAAGTCAAGGACAATCTTTACAACATGTTGGATTATACTTGCCTAAACCTGTCTTCACGCACGGTCAATTATATGTTGCACTTTCTAGAGTTAGGAGTATGGAGGGATTGAAGATTCTCATACATGACAACCACAATTTGCCAAAGAATAGAATTGCAAATGTCATGTATAGGGAGATTTTTAATGATTTACTTCCATCAAGGAGATAGCCTTTTGTGATGTGATTGTAGATTAAGGTGTCTTATTGTTATGCAAAACCTTCTAATCCTTAATATTGCTATCATTTCATGTTTGTTCATGTTATATGTTGGTCATACACTGATATCCATAAGGTGAATCTTTTTATTTATTATGATTAATTTATTCTGATCTATTTTCTTCAATTTATAGAATAAAGTGTTAGTACGTTAGTTACCGTAGATATGTAACTTAATTGATAGCAATTGTATTAAATTCTTTTATAATCAATATTAATGCTTCCTGTGCATCGCACGAGAGTAAGTGCTAATTTCATAAGATATTGATTAAAAATCATGCAATGGATGCACCGACTAAGGTTTCCATTGGCTAATAAGCACAGCTCACTTGTAAAAAAAACTTTTCAACTAGAAAAAAGAAAAAAAAAAAGCAATCATAATTCTATACAATACCAAGAATCACGCCAAGACACGAACAAAACATAAAAATTCATCATCATCCATAGACCTATTTAGATCACAAACCACATTCAATTGAGAGGACAAGTAAAAAAGGAACATCAATATCCGGAAATGGGAGAGATAACAAGCAATCGAATCGCATCCAAGTCATAAAATTCCAATGCGGATGAGGTAAAACTAGACACTTAACCTTGAATGAAAAAGCCTGACAAGATGCGATAACGAACACAAGACGTGAAAGAGATAATGAACTTGAGCTCTACTTAGGCAGGGAAGGGACAAATAGCTTTCCTTTACTTGATTGCAAGTAATCGCTTAGGGTAGAGAAGAGAACGATCATTGGTGTCACTAATGGTGAGGCAAGGAAGAGACGACAGACAACTTTTCTCTGCTCGTTTGCAAGTAATCACTAAGGTAGAGTAGAGAATGAGCAACTTCAAAATTTCACCAGTCAAAAAATAGTATTTCAGTCATTTCCCATGATATTAAAATATCACTTAAGGACCTAGAGATTTAACTGGTATTTCAAAATATTTTGAGATTTACTTTAAATAAAATTAATCTTTTGAGATTTAATTATTATTTTTTCATTAATTATTGTTTGCTTTGTTTACATTAATGGTTTTGGCTTTTTAAAAAATGTACATCAAAAGGTAGACGTGACCTTTCCACGAAGGCTTCTTCTTCCTTCCGGGCTTGATCTTCGTCGTTTCTCATATTATAACTTTGATGAGGCTACGCCCTAACAATCTGCCACGTGCCAAGATTGGTCGAGTACGTCATTGTGGGCCCAACACTCTCCTCCGTGTCTATTCCCTAGCCATCAGTTGAAGGTTTGACGCGAATACAACCTTTGTCTTTTGGCCAAAAAAAAGAATACAACCTTTCTCTTTAATTCGTCAATCTAATTTTTTTAATATATATATATATATATATATAGGAACACACATATATGAGATTTAATTTATAATTTTATATTTAATGAGATTGTTATGAAATAAAAATTATGAAAAATATGATAATATTCTGGGTGTAATTTTTAACATTTTTTATTACTAATATTTAATAAATTAATTATTCATTTCATTCTTTTATCTTGTATGCATTATATCTTTTTCATATATAGAAATTTTATACATTTTATCTGATATTACTTGATGGTAAAAAAAAAAAAACAATATTACTTATTAGCTTTCTCGCCAGGTGCAATGCCAACGTGCATGTAGTGTGATGTCACCATATTGTGATGCACCGGATTTAAATTCAATTACTGTAGTTAATTCATTAGTGTTTGTATTATCTAAATTATTAAAATTTATATTAATAATTTTAAATTCATACTTTATTTAAGTTAAATGAATAAGTGAGTTTATTTTAACTGATATGAATTTTAATAGTTTAAATAATATAAATATTTAATGCCTCCAGTCAAATTTCTTTTGTCATTTAACTTGGCAACCGGCCGGCAACGACTGGGTGACATGAAACCATTTCCTTTTATAAAATTATACCAGTAAAATACAATAACTCCTCCTATTTTTTTTTCTTCTTTGATGATAAGTCAAATTATATTAATATAGTAAAACGATGACAAACAAAAGAGCTTTTAGTACAAAAAAATCTAAAAGCCCATGTAATAACGGAGTCTAAATGCAACACTATTATAACAAACGGAAGAAAACCCACATGGAACCAGACTGACACAGAAAAGAAGAGAGACAAATAGTAACACTTGATCCTTCTTAAAATATGTACGAGCATGCAGATATGAAGAGTTAGAGCTCGCAGTTTTTAAATAAGTAACCAATCCAAAGATTGGTCCATTGCAACTTTTCGAATGCATAGCGAAAAGAGTTGTGGCTGATTTCATATTAACCTAGAAATCAACAGAGTAACAAATATCCCGTAGGATTTGAATTTGAAAACCCAAAGCCATAAAAGCTTTGGTTTTTGAGAAATCTTATAAGAATGCACTGCAATAAAAACAAGTAAGGAACCAAGAGACAACGAACAAACAGATACTGAACAAAGAGACTAAAAAACTGAAACAAGAACGAAGACCCAAAAAACAGAACAAGGTAGATAAAAATATTCCAAAAAGCTGCAGCACCTGCCATTGGACCTCCACGATGCTGCATTCCATGAAGGTCCCCCTCAGAATCATCCTTAAAGACGAGGTTTTTCGGCAAAAACCTCGTCAAACCCAGAATTCAGTCCCAACTATGTTTCACAATTGCAAAACAGTGTATTTCCGCTTTCAACAATGACAATAAAACAGAGCCTCAGAAGCTTTAGTAGCAGCAATTAACAAAACTAAGATCAGCAAAGGACGAGTTGTTTGGCAGCACAAAAGTTGGAGAACCTGCATGATGATGTCTGAACCATGTGAGATGAGAGGGAGGAAGCAGATTGTGACAGTCCTCTGTTGGAGAAAATACGTGGCAACTAGTGGAGCTGATAGAATTTTCAGATGTTATTATATTGACGTGATCAGATTTTAAGAAGGACACCTTGTGCTTTCCAGAAAATGACTGCTGTTGCAGGTAATCCGGGTAACTATGATCAAAGGATTGAATAAGAGAATTATTAATGATCAATCTAAAGGCCATCATATTCATGGCCGTCAGCAAAAGCAAGGACTCCTTGTCGTTTTAAAGGCTGGGAAATATCATGGAGAACCCGTAACTTGATTCCAAAAGAGTTGTTGAAGCTACATTCATCATAAGACAAAAGGGTACCTATAGATTCTCCAATTATTGATGCAAACGAAGTAGTGTAGAATTGAATAGGTAGACCGTATATATGAGTCCGAATTGGAACCATGTTGAAAGAAACATCCTGAAGTCGTAAAAAAGGTTCCCACTTCTTCAAAATGACCAAATAAACATTGAAAATCCAAGACCCACCATTTAGCATGAAATTCAAGTACAAGTGTTGCTGAAAAAAAGAAAACGATTCTCGCGAGACTGAATGACTTGAACATCATCTCTCAGTTGCCAAAACCGTGAGACGTAAGCTTGAAACTTTGAAGGATGAAATCTTCTATTATCATGAACTTTAGCAAACAAATAATGATTTTCGCACCATTCTTGATCAAGTAAGATGGTATTCTTCAGTACAGCCATGAAGAAACTGACTAGGTAGAACGAAATCCTGAAAATGAACAGGAGGAGTCAATGGAGAAGGATTGAATAAAAATAGCAAAGAAAATGACAAGTCAGATGGTGGTAAGCTGGGAGAGAGGAGAGCGGTGAACAGAGATGAGCGCTGGACAAAGCAAATGTTCCTCCAATTTTGTTAAAATTATATAAAAAAATGTAAGACTAAATTTAATTTTTAAATTGTTATCATTAATTTTTGTTTAAAAGTACTCTTATTGAATGAATTATTTTATATTTATTTTAAGATAAAACACCCTATTAAATAGGAGTAAATATAAAAAGATATGGTTAATTTAAAGACAAGTAACTACTTTATTGAGAGGTAAGATTCGGTTAAAAATATCTTACATTTTTTAAAGTAAGAAGTAGATCTCTTGTATTTTTTAAAACTTATATTTTAATCTAATTTTTAATGCAATTAGGAATGTTAATTTCTATTTGTAATTATGTTGAAAGACTTATAATCTAATAATTTATTTCCCCCAGTTTAAAAAAATTTAAATAATTAATTATGATAATATTTAAATAAAAATATTATGTTAAATGTTGAATATTTTGTTTTGATAATAACAAAACTCAAATAAAATTTGTTTGTGCAAATTATAAATTATCTATGATAAAATCAATCAGAGAGAGCATAGGTTCTATATCAAGAGTGGATTAGCTTTTATGACTTTAATATCTATATTTATCTTAAATCAAATGTTAAAAACCTTGAATTCAAAGAGCTGACAATTGCATACATGGTGAAAAGTCAAAAGCTTTTGAGAGATAAATCTTAGGCTCTGACATACACATTGTTGAATTTTAAATTTAGAAAACTTCTTTGTGCAATGCATAATCTACATCTATTCCTTACATTGGTCAAGCCCTACTCACCAGTGTTTCAGTAAATGTCATAGATTGTTCTTTGAGTGATGTGTCTCAAACTCACCAGCGAGACAAAGTGTTCCCACAGAAATTTTAGAATTATAGAATAACCTTTGGATGCTCAAAGACGCGAGTACTAGCATGGTGCGCTCAAGTTTTAGAGCTCAAAAGACAAAGGATCCCTTGTGATACTTAAATTCATAATGACCTAGTTTGTGCCAATGCTAGATTTTGAACTCTAAAGACGAATTTGGTTCGGAGCACTCTTAACACGTGTCGGCCAATGGTTACCGATACAAGTTTTTAGGGTGTCAATGTTAACCAAAGTTTTGGATGTCTAATCCTTGTGAGAAACATGCTCTTTGCCACACGCGTGTTCAGTACAATTCTGGATTGCATTTGTACAACAAACCCCCTTCGAGCACACCACTTTCAATCCAAAACAATGAGGAGGCAAAATTTTAAAAAAAAAAAAAACACAGAGAGAGAGAGAGAACGGAAAAGAAAAAAAATAAAAAACTACGCCACATTTCCATTAATTTAGCAGATGACACAGCCACTAGGATACTCTTCCACAGTTCCAACAGAATAGGGTGGTGGATAGTAAACATGGCTGTAACTCAGAGGGGCTGGCACCATTGCGGCTTTAGCTATATTCTCTATCTTTTCTTCTGTTTTCTTCTCAGACTCTTTGGCTGCTCCCACTGACACTATCTCTGTACGACACAACTTCCTTAGCTTTCTCACAACATTAACTGGGTCGATGTCTCCAATGACAGTTAATTTCTTGTCCTTCATGTCTACATTCACTGACTCAACCCCTGTAAAACAAAACCAAAACAGTCAATTTTTCCCCATAGTTTTCGGAGAGGCATACAATTATCTAATCTAAACTTGAGTGAAGTTGGGTTTTAAAACACCTCCAGCGTTTTTTTTTAACTTAGAAGACTTAATTAAACACAAGATCATATTTGCTTAATCTAGTTAGTTTTTGATGCTATTAAGTGATCTGGGTTTCGCTCTGTTTCTTGATTTGAACTTCACGAGAGTTTGGTTTGATTGAATACCTGAAATGCCTGAGGTCGTTTTCATGGCCTTTTGCTTGATTCTTTCATCGTGAAAGTCCACCTTCAACACTATTTTCTGCAAGGAGATAAATCATCAAGCAGCTATCAGATGTAAAGGGAATCAAATATTCATTCAAGCTTGGAAATTTGAAAGACCAGGGTTTCTTACCTTCATTTGCGTTTTACTGTTATGTTGGAACTTGGAAGTTAAATAGTTAAGGTACGTTGTAAAGAGGAGAGATTAGATGGTTCAGTACTGTGGTGAAGTGAAGGTGGATGACACAAATTTATAGAAGTTCGGGAAACTCCGAGTCCGTATGACCGTGTTGACCAAAGTCAAGTCAAGTCTTTAGCAGCAATTATGGACTTCGCCTGACTAGCGAAAGGACTTAGAAATTGAGAGCTCTTATCCTTTTTGAGAATGAATTGTGTAGTTTGAAAAATCTAAAATTTTAGAAATAAAATATACACTATTACTGTATTTGAATATACATAAATTTAAATTTAAATCAAATTTATTATTTAAGTAATTAAAAATATATAAATTTAGATTTAATTTAAATTTAAATTCAAATTTAAGTTCTATATCAATCTCTTTAGAATTTAAAATCTTTTCTAAACCCTTATTATCTTAAATCCTAATTCAATCTTTTTTATAACTTGACTCAAATTTAAATTCCCAACTTAAATCCACCCATCCAAACATAACCTAAAGTTTCTAAATTAAAATATTTTTAAAATATATTTAAGGTAATATTAATTTTTTCTTAAAATATAGTATGTTAAATGTATACATTTTTTAAATAATTTAATTAGTCAATGTCAAGAAAATTTCATTTATTATTATTTATATATAATTATATTGTTTTTATTTGTAAGTTATGTAGTCCCTCTGTTAAAAAATATAAGGCATTTTTAAATGAATCTCACCTCCTAATAAAGTGATTACCTACTTTTAAAGTAATCCTATCTTTTTATATTTACCTTTATTAAACACCCTATAATAAATATAAAGTGATCAATAGGGGCACTTTTGAAAAAAAAAAAGATAATGATTATACCTCAAAAGACTAAAAATGCATTATATTTTTAAACATTTAACTTCTCAAAAAATGTCTCATATTTTTAAACAGAGGGAGTGTATAATTATAGTTCATTATTTGATGTAGAATAACCAAGTTTTGCTTTGGCAGAAAAAAAACCCTAAGTTTTGTTGAATTTTTAGTATAGATTTAAAAAAATGAAAAATTAATATAAATATAAAATTCAGGTTGTGTCAATTTTTTTTTTTGGAGTAAAAAGCCAAATTACATTAATGGGGAATTTGTGAAGATGGAGAATGCAAAGTAGTATCCATTTATTGCATTGACAGTTCATAATCTCAAAAAAAAAAAAAAAACCACCAAGACAAGGATAAAAAATGGTGCAAAAAATATTAAAAAATAGGGGGAATCACATTAAGAGCCTTAAAAAGGCATATTATTCCACTTTAAGCCTAAAAAATTTTAATATTACATTGCAAGCACAAGGGCCCTTGTTGCAATTTTTCTTGAAACCAAAAGTATAATTTTGCCTTTATAATTTGAAAACACAACCTATGTGATAATTTACAACACAATGTTTATTATGTACAACACATTGTTCATATATTATCAACTGAAAGTCCATGCGTGTCCAATTTATCAATAAGCTTAGTACAATGTACAAGTTATGCAAACAACGTACAACACAACATCAATAGGCGACAATGTATAACACAATGTTCACTATGAACAGCACAATGTCGACTATGAACAACACAATGTTCATATATTTTTAACTGAAACTTCATGCATGTTCAGTTGATCAATAGGCTAGGCTTAACAAAATATATATTAGGTAGACAATGTACAACACAATATCCACTATGCACAAACACAATATTTATATATTATCAACTGAAAGTCCACGTGTGTCCAGTTGATCAGCAGGCTAGGCATAACAAAATATGTGTTAGGCAAACCATATACAATACAATATTCATTATACACAACACAATGTTCATATATTCTCAATTGAAAGTCTATACGTGTCTGGTTGATCAGTAGGTTAGGCTTAATAAAATATACAATTTAGGAAAATAATGTACAACACAATATTCACTATAATCTATATACAACACAATATTCATATATTCTTAACTGTAAGTCCATGTGTGTCTAGTTTAGGCTTAATACAATATATAAGTTATGCAAACAATGTACAACATAATATTTATTATACACAACACAATATTCATATATTCTCAACTGAAAGTTCATGTGTGTTCAATTTATCAGTTGGCTAGGATTAACAAAAAGTTTCTCAGGTTTATGAACAACAAAAAGTTTGTATATAACATGATAAGGTCAATTTATTAACAACACAATGTCCATCTATTTCACATGATTTGTGTGATTAAGCTAAACAGTTGAAAAAGTTTCTCAAGCTTATGAACAAAAGAAAGTCCGTATATAACACAAAAATATCCATTTGTTAACAATACAATGTCTATATGTTTCATATGGTTTGTGTGATTAAGCTGAACATTTGAAATAGTTTCTTAAGTTTATGAACAATAGAAAGTCCATATATTATAACATCCTGAGTTTTAATTTCCTAATTAATTAAACCTAATTAGGGTAATTAAGTAAGTTGAAGTGGTGTGTGGTCAAACAGGTCTAATAATCATAATTGATGGTATTTCAGCCCTAATTATGGGTTCGATATCGAGGCGGTCAACCCGAGCATTGAAAGGAGAAGAAAAGGAAGAGTTGAAGTTCTGTGTCACATGTCGCGGAGTGCAGATCGTCCGCCGCAGTGCACAAACATTTCTGAGCAAAGGAAGGACCTCTCTATGCCATGCGTCGAGGCACATTGTGCATCCGCCGCGGCATATGGCCATTTTTTGCAATTTATCAGACACAAAATGAGACAGAATTAGAGAGAAAGAAAAGAGGAGAAACAGATAGGTGCGCCAATGCTCTACCAGGGTTTACTTGGGAACAATTTTGAGAGTATTTTGAAGCCTATAAATACCCAAGGTAAGTATCAACTCATTAATCTCCCCATTTCTTCCACATTTATGAGTTTATGGTTAGGGTTTGATAGTGGAAGTAGAATTTCAATCCATATAGGTTACAGGTCTGAATTTGTTGACTCAAATGGAGTTAATGGGGGTAGATTGGAGTATCTAAACTAGGTATAATCAGTTTTGGTGTCTTAAGTTGTTGGGCACCATTAATCTCTAAAAAATCTCATTTATTATGGGTGGTTAGAAGTTTG
The DNA here is from genome assembly GCF_029017545.1 of Prosopis cineraria. Taxonomy (NCBI): domain Eukaryota; kingdom Viridiplantae; phylum Streptophyta; class Magnoliopsida; order Fabales; family Fabaceae; genus Prosopis; species Prosopis cineraria. Next base: position 21,463,689 of record NW_026555332.1, on the reverse strand, counting down.
TAATGCCATTAATGGAGATTTAATGGCTCATTAATGCTATTGGGGGCTAAAAGTAATTATTAACCTCAATGGATAGGCTCCAACTCTTGTAAAGTGAATGTTGGGCAATTTGGGAGTAGAGATTGAGGGGTCAAATATTGAGTTTATTGTGTTGATGGAATTTAACTTTATTGATTGTAGTTTTGGCTCTTGATCACCTATTTGATTAGAATTTCAAGCTTGGAAGCTAGTTAATTGAGGGGTAGACCTTTGACCTCTCAAAGGTTTGAGGTAACTGGGAGAAAATTCTATCTCGGGCAGTTGTATGTTAATTGATGGTTAATTGATTATTGGATGTGAATTGTGAATGTTACATGCATGGGATTGATTAATAAAGTAAAAAAAAAACTATATATTAGTTTCATTGAGTACATGAAAAAGCTATTTTTGGCTTGAAAATACAAAATGCAAAGTCAAGAGGATTTTACTATGAAAATGCTTATACTTTTGAAAAATGAATATGATAATGTGTAGAGGTATTTATGTGTTAGTGATGGAATGAATTTGAGAAAATGATGAGAATACACATTTGGGTAGCATAAGGTCATGAGCCCAACATGGTTGTTGTAATAGTGGATAAATGAAAGTGAAAAAGTAAACACAAGTGAGTATTGATTATGGCATGATCAGTGGCGGAAGTTCGTCTAGGAATTTAGGAGTAGAGAAAAATCCATATGATATTTTGGCTGCCCTCCAGTACATGGGGGTATAGCCTTGTCCCACTGTTTGTCGAGAGACTATTCCATAGTTTGTCGATGGACTAGAATCTAGCTATCTCCACCGGTTCAATGAGGAGAATAGCCTAAGGTATGAGACACCCCAGGGATTTGAGAATGGGGGAAGCCATAGTCAGAGAGTGAGTCCTGTGATCTTTCGCTGGGTTACACCTCATGATTGGTGAGCTTGGGTAGTCCAGTCACAGAAATGGAGCCCTAATCAGTGTTATAGCCCACGGTTTCGGTTTGAGAAAATAAGAAGGATATAAGGTTGGTTGATCATTGTCTAAGTAAATATATGACGTGTCACACATATTAAGTGGTGGCAAGTCGCATGAGCATGGGTCATGTCACATATCTGAGAATATGGTGACAATGCACCTAGTTATGAGAGTTAAAGATGTCATTTAATGATAAACGACAAGATATGATTTATGCTAGCATGTTTTACATACTTGATTTCCTTGTGCATGTATTTGGTTTTTAATTGACATATAACTACATAGGGTAGGTTCAACCTTGGTTACTGAGTGGCTAGACTCACCCCTTTCCTTTAACATTTTTCAGGCTCTAGCTCTGGTGTTAAGAGGGAGAAGACTAAAGAGGCAGGGAATTAGCATATTCCTACTGTATGCCTCTAGTTTAGATTTAATTGTGTAATGGTATATGATTTGCTAATTCTAAGATGCATATCACCACACTTGCACTATTTTGATTATTGGAAATGATAGAATTATATTTTGGGCCCTTAGCCTTTGTGTATGTTGATATATATATATATATATATGTTTATAAGGCTAAAATACTAGTGCAAGTGTAGAAATGAAGATTTGAGTATGTTTTGAATGATTTGAGGGAATGACAAATTACCTCCCCTTTTGTTTTTGGTAAAATGGAGTTGAGGAGTGAATTTTTGTTATATTGATGTTTCGATGTCTATGACATGTTGTACTAGTAGTCTTAAATCTATTAGACATGGTCCAAGTGTTAGAAAAAGTTTTTTGCACTTGTTGAGGGTTTTAGACACCCATTTTGTGTAAAAGTGTTGAAAAGTGGTTAAAATGTGTTTAGGTGTCTAACTTCCTAGTGTGACTTGTTTTGAAAGTAAAACCTATGCCATTAGCTAGTTCATGTAATGAGCTTTCTGTAGACACCTAGATCACATTATTCGGATGTCAGATAAAGAATCCGGGCGAGTCGGAAGTTCTCCGATTCTGCTGTCAAATGACAGCAGAATCAGTAGAAATTTCGTGCAACACGCCGCAGCGCATGGCACCTAAGCCATAGTGCATGACATAGAGAGCAACATGCCACAGCGCAGCGTGCCCGAGCCGCGACGTATTACTCTGTATCACAGCGCATGTTTTGTTTTTCAACCATTTTTGACTTCTTTCACTCCTATGAGGTATCCCATGCTTTTGAAACTTATTTTTGCTCTATTATGAAAGATTTTGATTGATTTTAAATCATTTATATTTAGAAAACTTGGGATCCATTACTTTTGGATTAAACCTTGGTAATCACTCTTTGAGCTAATGCTCTGATTACCATGTATTTCATTTATTAATTGTGTTTAATGGAGTGAGAACATTTCATATATAACATTAAAGTATCCATTTGTTAACAATATAAAGTCCATCTATTTCACATGATTTGTGTGATTAAGCTGAATATTGAAAAAGTTTCTCAAGTTTGTGAATAATAGAAAGTTCGTATATAATATAAAAATATCCATTTATTAATAATATAATGTCCGTCCATTTCACATGGTTCGTGTTGTTAAGTTGAACATTTACAAAAGTTTCTCAGGTTTATGAACAAAAGAAAGTTTGTATATAACATGACAAGGTCTATTGATTAATAATATAACATCTATATATTTCATATGGTCCGTCTAGTTAAGTTGAAAGTATTCGAATAACATGACAAGGTCCACGTATTAACAACACAAGGTCCTTTTATATAGCACATATGAATATCTATACAAGGTCCTTATATATTAATAATATGTTTTCATTGAATTTTCAAGAACAAATACATCATATCTAGATAATTCACAACTGAATATCTAATATTAATAAGATAATATTCATGTTTTCACAACACATAATCCAATCTTTTGACTATCAAAAGATCAAAAGTTGAAGTTTTAGGAAATGCTACTTACATAGTGAGATGTAGAAGCTATCCTCCCTATAATTTAATTCACTGAGAATTATAATTAACTAATTCACAACAAAACATCCATAATTAACATCAAAAGGTCTATATATTTATAACATAAGGTCTATCTATATAATACACACAAACATCTGCACAAGTTAATTGCAAAGTTTGTACAACATAAATTCCATAAATAATATCTACACCAGAACATGTATGTTTGCTGCAGAAAAATCTATATAAAAAACAACAAAAAGTCTATAAATAACAACTTGTTTTCATTAAATCAACAACTATGTCCTACTTGAAATTTGCGAGATGAAATTTACAGGTCACCCATTTGAAATTTACAACAAAAGGTCCATAAATAACAATTAAAATCCATTCATTAACAACAGAATGTCCATTTAGATACACAGTCCTTGGTCAATGAAATATTTTACAACAAAATAAAAGGAAGGGAAAGAAGCATGGTCCAGGAAGTGCAAGAAGATGACGATATGATGTTCTTCAGAGAATCTAGTGTGATTGACATATTGCATTAATTGCATACATTTTAGGATGATATTCTTGCATTATTGCATTCTTGGAGGGTTAATTCTTGTATAATTAGGAATTTTTAGGCCTTTAGTATTAATTAGGATTTATTCATAGCCTAAGGGTATTTTGGTCATTTTGATAATTTTTGGGCATTTTTAGGACATTAGCTTAGTTTATGTCTTTTGTCTTTATAAGATCAATGAAATAAATTTGAGATTCAAACTCATTTTAGGTTACAAAGAGACATCAAAAGACATAAGTTATAGGATGTTCCAAGACAAACATTAATACTAGGTTATCATGTTTTATAACCTAGGAGCTTAGAAATGACATTGTTTCTTGCAATTGACTTTAGTTTTGATTTAAAATTTTGTATACATGCATTGATCACTCGTGTGTATAAGTGCAGATGCAAATATGGACTTGGATGAAGATTAAATGGCCATATTGGATTACATGATAAACTACAAAGCAAGATGAATCTAGAGTGACATATGTGCAAGAGTTAATTTAAAAAGCTTCTAATGACTCTAACCATTGAGGATTTCAACCAAGCAACCTGTAACCCTCCTTTATATCCTCCAGATGTAGGAGAAGATTAACAAAATCACCATGCCACACACACCAATTAGTACTCAAAGAATTTATTTGAAAAGATTTGGCCAAAAACTTGTTTGCAAAATTATCAAACCCATAATGCATTAGAGCAATACGCAGTGGAAATAAGTCATAAACATCCATCTCAATTATTGCATGCATTTAATGAAAGGTCTCCCTTATTAATCCACGTTGTCGCACCCGAAAATGCGACGCGAACAGCGCGAGAGCGGAGGTTCTGGCCTTCAGAAGGAAGACCGAAGAAATGGGATCGCCACTAAGATTTTGAGGAAAATCTTGGGAAACCATTTAAACGGTGGATAAGGATGGTCTGTGAATTCAGAAGAAAGGTTCGAGAGTCGGTTGAGTGTAGGGAAGGTGTTAGGCACCCCACAACAGCCGTTCGTGAGAACGATTACCTAAAGTTTGTTGTGCGATATTAATATGGTTTTAAGATTATTTTAATTATCCCTTTTATATTCATGTGTTTGATATAAAAATGATAACAATTAAGTGAGAATTATTTATTTATTTACAGGAAGGACTTGACTCAGAATATGACTCTGAGGCCTACGTACCCTGTGATAGGGATCAAAGTCCACATAGTTCGAGCTTATAAATTGTTGGTGAAAATATTTTTGAAGAGAAATTAATTAAAAATAATTTATCATTTTGCAAATAAAACAATTTTTAAAATTTTGATATGTGTGTTTTAAATTGCAAAAAGTGATTTAATTTCAATCATTTTCTCAATTTTTGAATTTTTTTTGAAATAAAGAAAAGAGTTTTAAAATTATTTTTCATGTTTTATTATTTTCTTAAAAAATTTAACCACTATACCTGCAGAGCCATATTAGCTCATACGATAATATAGTTATTCTAAATATCTGCGGAGATTTCAAAATCTCTCATGATAAAAGAGTGAAATAATGTAAATATTTTAAGTATATTTTTAACATGTAATTATACAATTTACATTTTTAAACATAAAAATCTTAATCACTATACCTGTGAAGTTTTATTGACTTTCACGATAAGATGATTATTCTAGAAATCTATAGATATTCAAAAATCTCATATGACTAAAAGATTTAATAAATTAATTTAATTAATTAATTTTATTAAAAACATTTATAATTTTATTTACAAAAATCATTTATTTATTTACTGTATACAAAGCGATAATCACATCATCTGCGAGGATTTATTATCCCACACGATGATGTACTTAATTTAAATCTCAACGAAAATTCTTGAAATCTCTCATTAGATTTAAATATTTTATTGATTTAAATTATATATAAAAAAGAGTTAATTTTAATAATGGGCCTTCAAAACCCATATTATTATATACAAAGTTAATCCTCATACTTGCGAAATCTTATTAATTTTCACGATATAGGATCATTTTAAATGCCTATGGAGATTCTTAAAATCTCATGCAATAAATAGATAATCAAGATATTTGCATTTGCAATCGATACATATTATTATGGTTGGCTAAATAATTCATGCAATAAAGGCAATGGAAAGAAGAGAGAAATAAACTATTTTGACATTCCACTCCCTCTTTTGACTTAAGAATGTATTCTTTAAGTTTTTTTTTTAAAATAGGCTTAATGCTCATATAAAGCCTTTTGAAAGGAAATAATGAGAGTCATGATTATAACATCTAACAATTAGAATGAACATGATTCATATGTCATCACCATTATCAATCACCCAATTTTATTTCCTGTGAAAATCAAAAATCAAGTTGATATCTTAAAATTATTTGTGAATAAACAATGGTCCCATATTAGACATATGCATGCTCTTAATTTTTTCCAAAATAATATGATCATTTGAATGAATGAAGCATGTATATGAAATTTGAAAGAACTATAAAATTTTAAATAAGAAAGAGTCAAATCAAAGCCATGACTAAGTTGTGTGTGTGAAAAAAAAAATGACTATAAAGAATAGAACCAAAATTATACCTCACATTGTACATCAATCCCATTCTTCTTGTACTCGTTATAGCTGCCAGTGAAAACGAATCCATCATATGAGTCAAGATCACCATCTTCCTCAGTATTCCTTCCTCACATACTCGGTACTGCATGCTTTTCCCTTCACCCTTTCTCTCTTTCTTCTTTTCTTGCTTCTCCTCTTAGCCTTTCCATCTTGCTCGTTCTCTCTCTTTTTTTTTCAGACTCCTCTCTCTCAGTCTTTTCTCTCCTTCCTCGGTCTCACTATCACATAAAATACCCATACTTGACGCTTATTTTTCCCAATACTTGATGGTTTTTAACCGTCAAGTAAGGGTGCGACATATATTAAAGAAATAATACTTGACGGTTAAAAACCGTCAAGTATTAATCTTATACTTGATGGTTATTTGAAAACAACCGTCAAGTATATGAAGTAAATATGCACTTCCCAGCATAAATACTTGACGCTTGTTTCCTTATAACCGTCAAGTATTTACAAATACTTGACGCTTGTTTTGAAACAAGCATCAACTATATTGATACTTGACGGTTATTTTGAAATAACCGTCAAGTATTAATGACATAATTTTTTTTATATGGTAGCTGCTTTTAAAGCAGTCCCCTGCATAAAGATACAGATAAAGATAAAAAACAGCCAGCCAGCAACGAAAATAATGCAATATAATGAATGTTTGTAATGGTATCTCCTATCTAATTAACATAAAAATTTCTATACATTTAACCTTAAAATCTAAACTTATTTGCAAACTAATGTTTTAAAATTAAGTGGCCTATCCCATAAAAATTGGCCTAAAAATGTGTATATAAATGTAACTAACTATTGTACCGGCCTAACTACTATTGCTACCCACATATTGAAAACACATTGGGCCACCTCTTCAAGGACCTCTTCTACATGTGCAGTCGTATAACAAACGCAATAGATGTCCTCGAAGTACTATAAGTAAATAGTTACAACAATTTCAAGTTAATAGGTAGCTAATTAAAATTGTTTAAAATTTATAATTGAAGTGTAATTAAATTTTATATATATACCTTGTTAGATAATGTGGTAGGGGCATGAGTGATAATGTCCTTCTGAACTTCATCAAGCAATAACCACAGTCATTGCTCTGATTTGGCTGGAATGGACACTATAAAAAAACACATATCAATGAAATTGCACAATATAATGAGACAATTTCTTGATTAAAAACTTGACCAATTAAATGAATACCTTAACAGTGACCCATTTCTCTGAAGATTCGAATGCCCTCATCTTAGGGGACACAGTCATGTCGGTCGCAGTGCGATACAACACCACAGCTTTAAGAAGGAATTATGGAATGAATGTGAGAAATATATATGAATGAAAACTAAAATTAAAAAGAAATAACAAGTAAAAAAATCTAACTTACTCATTAAAAAGTACCACCATATCTTCCCTGTTGCTTGGCTCTCCATTAAGGGGATCGAGATACCATATTTTTGGAGCAACAGGATTAACCACAATAAGCATCCAGTGTCCCCTAACAAAAAACAGCACATGTTACCAAACAAATAAATATAAAAAAATATTTACTCGTAACAAATATTAACAACTCACCCTTGGCAGTAAGGAGCGAGAAATAAAGTATCCTTCGCATTTAACAACTCACATGTCCCCTTTCTCAAAATTGATCTGAAAGCATTCTTGCTTGATTTTCAAGGGCTTCCTTTGTAATATTATTGTGGGGAGAGATATCATGAGGATTAACCAGCTTGATCTTTGACTCGAGGCTACCAGGAACCATGAATGAGGTATAAAGGTGACTTGGGTGAAAAAATATACAAGTTAATATGCTTGCATACTCACACACATAAATAATTCAAGAAATTAACTAATAAATGTTGAAAAATTACCTCATGTAGAAAGTCATCAAACTAGTGCTCGCCATATCGTGCTTGAGGATTTCATTCAAAATTTCATCCTGAACGACTTCAAATGATGCTCTACCAAATAACCCATTGTCAAAATTAATGATATCCCCTATCGGCTTTTGACGAATCATCCTCGTAGCCGAAGCATAGGTCTCAAGAGAGTCACGGAATTTGTTTTCTACAACAGGCATAGGCACTGCATGTTGTAAAACCGTGACTGACTCTTTAATATGGCCCGACACCTTATCCTTCAATTTGCTTTTCCCCCTTGGCTATACAATGAAAAAGTTAGACACATATATATATATATATTAAAGATTTTAAATAATTATATAAATCATATATACCTTTTTCTTTGGTGGCAAGGGGTCCTTTGGCGGCTTTGGGTCCTTTGTCGGCTTTGGTGTACCAACCATAACAAGGTGGTTGGGCCATGCAATGAAGCTCCCCAACGCATCTCCTACCGTCTGCATCTCATCGGTAGGATAAGGTAATGGATACTTGGGGTCGATTGCAACAAGCAAGGAAACCCTAATGCAATCAGGCGGGAGGGGAAGGTTATGGATTGTGTCCCCGGCAATGTTATACACGCGTCCTGTTGCAACTACTTTGCGTGACGGATTGTCTGCTAAACAGTTGCAGTCATTCTCGCCCTAAATAAATGAAGAATGTTAGTTGTTTAGATAAAAAATTAGTTGAGCAAATTTAAAAGAGAAAATGCATTACCTCGGGTATTTTGTCTGAAGGGACTGTACAGCTATCTTTTCCGCTGGGGCTAACGTCACCCAAAAGCCTCCCAGGGATCTGGCCCTTCAATAGCATGTCAATTAACTTTGCTTGGGCTTCTAGCTGTTTCTTCATAACAGCTTGCTCTTCTCTCAACTCTTGGACCTCGAATGAAGAAGCCGATGTTCGCTTCTTAATCTTGCCAAAGTATTGCTTCTTTGTGACACCGAAGCCAACACCCCTAACACGACCAGGGTGGTCAGGGGTCCCCAATGCTCTAGCTAAGATATCCTCATGCTCAGGAAGCTTACCCTGTGATACTTCTTGAGAGAGGGAATCCTGTGAAAAGTAGAGCTAATTAGTATGTCTTTTAATAATCATTTATTAATTGATAGATAAGAATAATACTTACAATTTTTTCAGCAACCTCTTTCACACGAGGGTTGTCAATCACTCCATCTTTATTTGTTCGTGCCAATGCCCAAAGTCTTTGGCAGGATATAGTAACATCCAATCCCTCGGCCTCAACTTCTTTCTGCTCTAAGCCTGCATACCCTAACCTCCCTGCTCTGTAAGGGTATTCATTCTTGGCCACTCTCTTCTTATTTTGGGTGCTCAGTTCCTTTAATCAATAACAAAAATATCCTGTTAGTACACATAGATATATTCAATAAAAGGCACTAAAATTTAAATTTTAGAAACATAAATACCTTAAATTCCTTCTCGCGCCGAGAGACAATAAAAGCATCCCAATCTTCTTGCTTTACTAAAGGCTGTAATAGGGGAGGAACTTGGGCTACAAATTCAGCATCAGGGTCTTTCAAATATTTTTGTGTAATAAAATGTCTGAAAGACCGTAATGCCCTCCCAGCCTTTTGAAGGACAAAATCCTTCTTGCTCTCGTCTATTTCAAATCCTGACTGTAAAATAAAATAAATATGTTAGGTGCATCAATTTATAATATTATAATAGAATATAACTTAGTCAAATGCAACTTACAGATACAGTCTCCCAAACAATGTCCTTTGTGGCTTGATCAACTTTGCGCCAAGATTTCTGCGTGATAGGTACAGTTGTCTTTGCCACAACCCCAATATAACTTATAAACTTTACAGATTTGATGGCTTGGCCTTTCTTGTTCCACTGCACTGATATTTTTTCCCTACTGCTCATGTTTTTGTGACTTCTTCCATTATTGTTAGGCCTCGCTAGATATTGTAATATTCCTGTTCCAATTTTTTTTGTGACAACGGAGCATCAGTAGAAGTTGTAGCGGGATCTGATGGAGGGATTTTAGTGGACTCAGAATCTGAAGCCATTTACCTGTAACACAATAAAATTCCAAAATTAATCAACCATGATTAATTCAAAAAATTAATCAACCATGATTAATTCAAATATAATCGACTATATTAATTCAAACATGAAACAAAAATGGCATAATTAATTCAAAGGTTACATGTTCAAGTTGCTCTTTTTCGTTTCCTTGACTTGGGTTTTTTACTTCCCCCTCCTTGAAATATTTTCTTCTTATGCTGAAATAATTTACCCCTCTTTGAAATCCAAATGCCTTCATTGTAATCATTTCTCATGTATAGAGCTTCATTAACAGTGTCGTTACTTTGATTTGATGTCCTTTCGAATGGGTCATCTTCAATTGCTACATTTTCATTTATTTTTTCATGTAACATAAGAATAGACCACCCCTTATTAGCAGGGTCAGGGACATAAAATACTTGTTTGGCTTGTTGCGTTAAAATAAAAGGCACATCCTTATACCCTTCCTTGTTTAAATTGATTATACAAAGCTAAATTAGTATGTAATCAAATTTTGATCAAGCCATTTTTTTGATCAATCCACTTGCACCCAAAGACTGAAACTCGAATGGATATGTAATCTAAATCCCATATATGCTCAATTACACCAAAGTATGACATGTTTGCATAGATAGGATTTTTATCCTTAGTGTTGGAAATATGCATGGAATGAGCTACAAGAGTTACACCACTATTTTGCATTGTGCTCCTATCATCTTGCTCCCTTGTATAAAATGTGTATCCGTTGACAAGGTAAGTAGTGTAAGAAATGGCCTGTCTGCTTAGACCGTTAGCTAACCATCTCAATTTGTTAGAAACTGAATTGGAATCAACATTTAACTTTTGAAGAATGTGCTCCTTAAACCATCTTGTAAAAGTTTTGTTGTGTTCCCTAGCATACCAAATTTTTGATTTATTGAGATTGTCCCTCCTAAGTTCAGCCATATGCTTGTCTACATACTCTTCAACCTCTTCAGTGTTGTGCAACACATATAAGTGGGCTTGCTCCCACTGTACACTTGACATAGTAATGACTTTATTTCCCATGATCCCTTCTCCACTTATTCTACCCATATGTCGAGACTTTGGAAGCCCAACATAGCTAATATGACTCAGGTACTCAGTACAAAAGTCAACAGCCTCTTCACAAATATACTGTTCAACAATACAACCCTCCGGTCGACTTCAATTTTTCACATAGCCTTTCAAAATCTTCATATAGCGCTCAATAGGATACATTCATCTTAAATAAGCAGGCCCGCACATTTGAACCTCCCTAACTAAGTGAACAGTTAGGTGGATCATAATATCAAAGAATGCCGGTGGAAAATACATCTCAAGCTCACACAGTGTTAATACAATTTGAGCTTGCAACCTTGGCAACTTATGTGGGTTAATCACTTTACTGCAAAGACTTAAAAAACAAACATAACTTAGTGATCGTCCCTCATACTTTAAGGGGTAAAATTGCACGTATAGCAACTGGAATGAAATCCTCCATTAAAACATGGCAATCGTGAGACTTTAAACCCTTCAACTTCAAATTTTTCATTAATACAATATTTTTTATATTTGAAGAGTAACCCTCAGGAACTTTAACTACATTAAGGAACTCACAAAATGCAGTTTTCTCTTTCTTAGATAGCGTATAAGCTGCCGGAGGGAGAAAGGTACGGTTCCCCTTATTTTGGGGTGCTAATTCTTCTCTTATTCCTAAAGAGACCATGTCCAACCTTGCTTTTATGCCATCTTTTGTTTTTCCTAACACTTAGAGTAAAGTCCCAATAAGACTCTCACAAACATTTTTTTCAATATGCATGACATCAAGAAAATGCCGAACATCCAAGGTGGTCCAATAAGGGAGTTCAAAGAAAATAGATCTCTTCTTCCATCAGGTTGTCCCAAGGTGCCTTGCAAATGGTTTGCCAAATTCAATATCCAAATCCTTAATCTTCTCAAACAACTCATCACCAGTTAACGGCAAAGGTGTCTTACCTTCTTCTGGATTTCCATTGAACGCTTTTCTCAACCGCCGATAATGATGTTCTTGGTTTAAAAACCTATGGTGGCCGAGGTAAACATTCTTCATCCCATGTTGAAGCCTTATAGAATGTGTTCCCTCTTCACAAATAGGGCATCCAAGTTGCCCTTTAATGCTATACCCTGACAGATTGCCATAAGCAGGAAAGTCATTGATTATATCGAAGAGCATAGCTCTTAAATTAAATCTTTCTTCTCTATACCCATCATATACCTCTATACCTGACTCCCACATGATCTTCAAGTCATCAATTAGAGGAGCCAAATATATGTCTATGTCATTCCCAGGTTGCTTGGGTCCTGCAATTAGCATGGACAACATCATATACTTACGCTTCATGCAAAGCCATGGAGGAAGGTTATAAATCACCAAAATGACTGGCCAAGTGCTGTGGCTACTACTTTGAATCCCATGAGGATTCATCCCATCGGTAGACAATGTAAGGCGTAGATTCCTACTCTCTTCCCCAAATTCAGGGTACTCATAGTCAATCTTTCTCCATTGTGGAGAATCAGCAGGATGACGAAGCATGCCATCTTTTATCCTTTCATCCGCATGCCATGTTAAGTTTTTTGCAATTTCTGCACTGCTATACATGCATCTAAATCTAGGCACGATTGGAAAATACCATAGTGCCTTCACTGGACTTGATCCGTTCTTCTTGCAGCGTGAGGCATTACACTTCGGACACTCGGTTAACGACGCATATTCATTCTGAAATAAAAGGCATTCATTAGGGCACGAGTGTATCTTTTCATAACTCATGCCAATTGATTGCAATACTTGTTTTGCGTCATATGTTCGACAAGGAAGCTCATTTTCCTTAGGAAGTAATTCTACTTTCAAATACCCAAGCAACTTAGTAAAGCTTGCATCACTCCATCCGCGTTTTGCCTTCATGTTGTACAATTTTTAACACTGTTGATAACTTTGATGCACTACAACCAGCATACAACGGTGTCTCCGCATCACTTTTCAACTTCTCAAACATTTCTAGATAATCCTCGAGGTCCTCTTCAACTGCTTTGGCCATCTGTTCAAGACAATCTTCCTCAAGTGTGCATGTGTCAAAATCATTAGGAGATGATGCACAGCTTTCACTATGCTTCTGGCTGCAACCAATATCATCTCTTGTCTCTCCATGCATTGTCCAACACTTATAACTTTGATCCATCCCATTAATCACGAGGTGTTCTTTACAAGTATCTGGACTAACCCGCTTCACAAGACCACACTTTAAACATGGGCAAACAATCCTAGTAGGATCCTCTGCATGCTTAACTGCAAGCTTAACAAAATTTGCCACCCCATCCCAATATTCCTTAGATAGACGATTGACAGACATCCATTCCTTATCCATAATTCCTAGAAAGATTAAGAGGGAAATATGATTAGTGACTTTGACTACTCCTAGATAGTGAGAGAATTAGATACAAAGATCAATTAGTCAATAAGTCACTAACCACATGTTTGCACATTCCCTCTTTAATCTTATTTAAAACTAATAATTATATTTTAATGCTAGCCATTGAAATAATTTCGACAGCATAACAACTTAAAAAAGAGAGTTTCCCAGGCCTTATCCCCTCTTCCTATTAATCTAAATGACAACAACAACAACATCCACAACAACAAACACATAAAGTTATTTTCAAGAATAATTTAAAAAAAATTGATAATATATATAACGGCTTAAAATGAGTATTACCAGGTCTTTATGCCTTTAAAAAAATCAAGTTATCCATAATGAGACTATATATGATCCAACAACAATAATAACAACATTAATAAGAAACTCAATTTTAATTAAAATTATATTAAACCACATCAAACACTATATAAATATCAATTTAAAATATCAAAAATATTAAAAACAAGGTAATTAGGTGGTATACTATTTTCATATCCTTAATGAATCTACTCATATCAACAAAAAAATTGGATGATCCCTTAATTCAATAATTAAGTACCCAAAAACTCAAAACTTCAAACACTTATTGAGAAGAACAACAATGCAGATCAAAATAAATAACACAAAAATTATTTATTATGTATGAAAATCAAAATCAACAACCCATACATTCAAAATGAAGATTAATGATTGGGAAAGCAAGAACCTACCTCAACAAGAAGAGGGAACACTGACTGTGCAGAAAAACAGAGACGAGAGTCTGATGCAGAGTGATAGAGATCGAGAATCCCAACGAACGAGTGCCCACGAGACTTATGGAGGTCGAGAATCAAAAACCCCTCAAGAATCGAGACCGAAAACGTGTTTTTTGGCAGTTAGAGTGATGAAAAATGAGTTTCGGTGGCTCTGGGTTTGTTTCTGAAGACGAAGGATTTGCAGAAATGGAGAGCGAAAAAGAAATCTGGAGGGAATTTATTATGTATTACATATTTGACGTTTGTTTTAAAACAACCGTCAAGTATATGGCAGACAAACTTGACGGTTATTTTAAAACAAGCGTCAAGTATGTGAAAAAATTTAATTTTTTTTCTACTATTAATTTGACTTTTGTTTATTGAAGACCGACGTGTAAATTTTTACTTTATATGACGGTTATTTATAAAAAAACATCAAATATATATAAGTATTTACTTAAATATTTGACGCTTGTTTCGTAGAAACCGTCAAGTATTCTCCACTTTTTTATTTGTCATTTTTTTTAAATAAACGTCAATTATAGGGTGTCAATTATACATCTTTCTGTAGTAGTGGATCTCTTCTCTCTTCTAGTGCTCTCTTTTTTATCACTGTCCAACTGCTCTTCCTCGATCTCTTTCTCTCTATTCAGGTACTGCACTGTCATGTTTTCCTCTCCATTTTCGTGCTTTTTTTTTTCCTTTTGTTTTTTCTTCAGTTTTGAGTCTAAGTCTCTCCTTCTTCGATCTTTTTCTACGTCTGCTGTCTTTTGCTTCTCCTTCATTGGTCTTTTCTCTCTTCTCTTCCAATTTTCCTCTCTCTTTTTCGTCTAGTTTTAGTGCTCTATTTTTGTTTTCAGTTTCTCGCTCCCATCTCTTTCTTCATCTCAGTTTTTTTTCTCTCAGTCCTACTCGTCAATTACTCTGCCTGCACGAGTCCTACTCGTCCATGCAAGCTTCCTCAGGTTTCTGCTCTCATTCTCGTGCTCTTTTTTTCTATTTTTTTTGCATTTTGTTTCTCTCCCTCTATACTCTATTTTCTTCCAGTTTCTCCTTCATCCCCCGTCTTCCTCCAGTTTTCCTCCTCTTTTAAAGCAGAAACAAGGAAGCTTGCATGTGAGGAAAGGGTTTACGTGCTTTCTCGCTCTGCTCTGCTGTGTGCATGCGTCTGAATTTTCTTCTGCATTTTTGCTCTGATCCTTGTCTGCTCTGTCTCGCATGTATGTGTTCTCTGTGTCTGTTCGATCTCGCGCGTGTGTGTGTTCTCTGTGTCTGTGTACTGTCTACTGTGCTTCACCAAGTATTTCCCTCCCTTTTAAGCTGTGATTTTTATCCAGTCTATTTTTTTTTCTTTTAATTAATAATTTTTATTAATACACACACACACACACACACACAGATATATATATATATATATATATATGAAAATAAGATTTAAAGAGAGAAAAATTAACTCTCAAAAATTGACTTTCAATATTTTAAATGATTGGGATAATTTGGGAGAGATTTTGAAAAATTTAAACAAGATTTTTTTATTTTGTTAAAATATAATCCTAAAAAGGATTAAATTTTTTTTATATTTTTATATTTTTTTCGTTATTTATTATTATTTTTAAAAAATGCCTGGATAAAATATGGTGTTCACACACATATAACTCCAAAAATATGGTAATCAAGGGATAAACCCTCAAAAGATTACCAGAGTTATAAAAATTCATAAAAGAGAATATTTCTCAAACTATTTACAATAGAATCCCATTCATATTACAATTCTCAAAACAATACTCTTAGAGTATTCAATCAAAGTTTAAAAACCGTGTGGAAGCTTGGAAATCAAATAGGATCCAAAACCATGAATTTTAAAACTCAAAAACAAATTTTGTGTAGAAATGACACGTGCGCCGCAGCTCACAACATTTGCACCGTGACTTGTCTTCTCTGTGCCATGTGTTGCGGCGCATTGTACGAATTTGACAACATCAGTGTTGTTATTTGATAGCACAGGGATCGAACTTCCAACACATCCCAAATCTCTATCCGACGTCCAATTGAGGTGGTTTCAGTGTCTACATGGAGCTTTCTCCTAGCTCTAGCTAATGGCATCAGTTTTATACTCAAACTCATTTTCTATAAAAAGGCTAACACTAAAGTCTATTTTGACCACTTTTTCAAAAAATTTCTTAAATGGAATGTCCCAACTCAACTACACATGCTAAAAGCTCACACCGACCATTTGACCACATCCAATAGACTCTTATGGACTCGTGCAATGCACCACACCAATCAAAAACACTTATATCATAAAATCACCACTCGATTCCGATTTTCACAAAACATAAAGGGGGAGCAAAAGTTGCACAAATTCAATAATTTCATTCCAAATATTTCAAAATATATATGTTTAGACTTGCATAAGTATTTTAGCCTTAATCACGAGTTTACAATCAAAACTTACTAACCCAAAGCACAAAATACACAAGTTATATATAAAAGCATGCAAGTAGTGCATAAATCATGTCAAATAATCCTAGTCGGCAATTACATGAACAAATACACATGAAAACAACAAAAAGAGGCATACTCTATAATCCTAGGCCTATGTGTGTTTTCCCCGACTCGAATCCGATGAGCTCGTTCCTGAAAATATTGAGAATTGAGGGGTGAGTACAACCACTCAATAACCAAGTTTCACCTAACCTATATAGTTACATATCAATTGTAAATAAATAAAATTAGGCAAATACATAGATATCACATATAAACACTTGGCCACGGTTCACAAAATTAACAACCATATGACCAGGCCCACAATACACAATATTATGATACCTCACAAAGCATAACACGGGGTTGCAAAAATAATAACCATATGCCCCTAACGCATGTCGGACCATAAAACTAATAATCATGTGGCCGGACTTATATACATAATTATATGCCAACTTTTTATCCTCCTGTTACCTCCGACACGAAGCTAGTGGCTTTTACGTGGCTACATCCTTCATAGACTAACCCAGCATTTCACTTGTGAGGAGCTACTAGGCCAGGGTGAACTCACTCACTTATGTAACCTAGTTTCCTCCAAAACTGACAACCATGAGGTGTTGTACCCCTAATCTAGCCTCCTCATGAACCAGTAGAGACTAGTTAGGTTCGAGTCCCTCACAGAACTTGTGAGACAGTCTTGAATTAACCATGGGACAAGGGCTACCTTCCAATTCCAATGGTCAATGCCAAGGCAAGTTCTTGATTCCAACGATCACTACCAGTACCACATAGATTTAAACCAATTTACTCCTCTCCCTAAGCGAACTCCCACCAATGATCATGCCATACACATTTCTCACATTATATGCATTTCAAACAATCAATTCATGGCACATAAACTCATGTACTCAAATACTCCATAAAATTAACACATTTCTCATCACAATTCTCCACCCACAATGACAAACCAAAATCAAGTTCACAATTTACAAAGGGTGGCATAATCGAGGTTTTTCCTTCCAAAACCATTTTACAAGTAAACATATCACTAATATGCATCATAAATTTAAATCATATATCACATTTCATAAACACAATTAACATTCAACTATAAAGATTAAGTTTCCCCCAGTTACCTCAAAACTTTAAGAGATCAAAGGTTTACCCCTCACAATATCAACTTCTAAAGCTTCTCCCAAGCTTGAATGGTGCCAAATGATTCACACTACAATCATACGCAATCAATGCCATCATTATCTCATTTTTGTTGTTCTACCAACCTAAATCTTCACATACTCCACTTAATCAACCAACAACTCACTATTCATTCATACCCAATAGGCTCATTAGGTTCCATTAATGCACATTATTATTAATAATACTTCAAACAATCATTAATGCACATAAACCTCTCCCAACTACCGCATTTATGTCAATTTTTGGATATTAAATACTCCCATGGACCAACCACTTCTAAAATCATCAATGTGGTATTCTAATACCTTAATGAAATCGGACTTATACCTTTATGGACCGAATTTCAACCTTTCAACTCAAACCTATCATAAATAATCATAAATGAGGGAGAGAAAAGAAGAAGAAATTACCTACCTTGGATGTTTGGGAGCTTCAAAACATCAACAATGGAAGCCAATGTGCGTGCCCTAGTAGAGCTCCACTGTTCTCTTCCTCTTTTCTCTTCTATTTTCTCGCACAGACGCGAACTGATTTATCAAAAATTTTGCCCATGTGCCACGGTGCACGCTGCCCTCCGCCATAGCACATGGCACAAAAGAGCCCGTTGCTTTCCAATTTGTCTCTGTGTGCCGTGACAAATTGACCACATGCCACGACATATGACACAGACAACAAATCTTCACTTTTTCTTCCTCTTTCCTTGCCCGAGTAGCCTGCCATCAATCCGGACCTACTTCTAGAGTTGAAATCACCATAATTACACCAAGTTAAGCCCCTCTGGCCACACACCTCATTAACTCATTAATCAAAATAATTAGATTGACTAATCACTATTAATTTTCCTAGATGTTACATTTAAAATCACAATATCAAGTTGAAAATTAAGCCATGCACCGTGGCATGTAGTATGTGCACCACAGTATGTGGCACAGAGCCACAAGCCTAACTTTTGTACCATACGCTGTGGCGCACTAATCTGAAATTTTTGCTATCATTTTGATAACAAAATGATGAATTTCATGCATGCGCCATTTCCACATACGATGTTCGATTGGAGTGATTCAAGCACCCACACAAAGCTTATCTCATAAACTAGCTAATGAGATATGTTTGGACACGATCTAACAGTCTGATTGAAACTTGGACACTTGGGTGTAAAAAAGTCACTTTTTATAAAAATTTCACATACCCAAGTGCTCAAATCGATCCCTTTCTCTCATTAGACCACACAAAGCCTTGAACTAAGTCCAAAAGGACCTACTACACTTGATTAACCATAATATATCACATACACACACATATACTAAAATTTGATCCTTCAATGACCAATTTTCACATTTCATAAATTTTTCACAATTTGCCAACACTTGGCACAACATAGCCCACTTGGCTCTTTTCTCATCACAGTCACATTTATCTACATTCATAACACAATCACTACTCAATCTTAGCCCCAAATTACGCATTTCATCATAATTTCACACATGAGCTTAAGATTGACAAAACTTCAACTCAAAACATGCATGCAATCCTATGGCAACCTATTTACACACTATATACAAGAATTCCAGTTCATTGCACAAACTCTGGGATCACATGGCTTTAACAATTCTAAGTCGGTCCTAGCTCTTTTTCCTTGCCCTGATTACTACTTTGTTCTGTAAAAATGTAACTACGGAGGTGAGATAAAAATCTCAATAACAGAATAACTCACTCCTATTGACTATAACATGCAACTATATGAAAGTAAAGCAATAATATACTCTTAATCATAACATAATCAAATGTTTTATTTCAGATATCCCTTGTATCAATCATTTCATCACTTTCATACTTGTTTCACCAATTGTCTCTACTTTTTCACTAATATCGCATAAAACCACATATAGCATCACATAGCATGATCACTACCGACCAAACCTCCAAATCACCTCGACACGAAACCATGGGCTCTCCTTAGACCAATGTACACTCTCATTGGCCCTGATCTCACCTTTAGTGGTAGAATCATTTGACTAAAGGTGTTCTATCTCACTTTTGGACTATGATTTCCCCCAATACATACAATGGGGTGTCGTTAACTCCAACACCATATCATGCAGACACCAAGGAGTCCGAAATCTCCAACACCGCACCTCAATAGGCACTAAGGAGATCTTCTCCAATACCACACCTCAAAAGGTACTAAGGAGGTATAATTCTCCAACACCACACCTCATCGAGCACTAAAGACACTCCACACTCGAGTAAACTCTCACCCCTATGATCATGCTTTCCAAACCATATAGGTTCCCAATCACCACTTTACATATTTTCTCATACATAACATATATATTTTGATATACCATATGAAATCACATAATTCAATACTTTTAATCAATTAAAAGCCATTTCATGCAACATTCACAAAATGGCATAAATCATGCTTAGTTGAAAATCATTTCATGCACTGAATAGCCTACTCACACATAGTTACAACAAATAGTTAAATAAAGGAATTTATGCGGTTACCTCAACTCTTTTGTCACTAGAAAGGTTACCCATGAATTTCAACCACCACTCTAGCTTATCACAAGCTTCTTTTCTTAACTCACACATATGTCAATCTAAACGTATTTGGCATAATTTAGTCATTTATTCCAATTTGACCAAAAACACATATTTACTACTTATGGCTATATTTAGCCATATATTCTTTTTCATTTATCCATTCTAAGTCCATTACTTTTTAATTACTACTTTACATCACCTCAATCGGTCTCATTTTAACCAAACATGATTTCCACCCTAAAAACCTCTTGATTTAGGGCCAAATTGAGCCTACGGGTTCAAAGCTCTATTGTTCAGCTCCAAATCAGTCGCAAAGCTCTAATGTAACTCCTGAAAACCTTTTTATTACTATTGGGAAAGAATCAAACCCTTAAAATTTCATCCATTCAATTTCTCTATAACTTATATTCAAAGAAATTTGGGTAGAATGGAAGGTAAGAGTTATACATAGCTTACTCACTAAGTTATTGATCAGGAGCACCTTCCAATGACTTGAAATGGCTTGCCCTAGCACATCAACCCTTTTCCTCTTCTCCTCTCATGTGTTTCTAATTTATCTCTTTTGAAAATACCCAAATTTCACAATTTAAGGGGTCATTTTCTGGTCCATGCATCGCGACACATGCAGCACAAGCCATGGCGCGTGGCATAGTGAGAAAAACTCTCATCACGTGCACTTGTTTTGACTTGAAACGTGATCCTCTCATCCATAGCTGCTCATTTAACATCCTAAAAAGTTAAATCATCACATAACCATCTAAATCTCTAATTCCACACTAATTACCACTTTACCCCTATTTAACGGTTAATCACAAGATTAAGAAATTCAAGATGTTACATAGCCATTAATCACCCTTTGATCATCTTTTTAGAAGTGTTTAGTAAGTTCTAATCAAGTATGGAGCATCCATTTATTCAAAAAAAAAAGTATGGAGCATCCTATAGGAGCTACATGTGCATGTAAGTTAACCTAGCTTGAATGGTAGCCACATTCATTCTTGAACCTCCTAACTAAGTTTGTTAAGTAGTTTTAGATATTTTATGGCTTTGATCACCTAAAACCCATCTCATTCTACTCATTTTACACCATCACAAGCTAAATAGAGGGGTTTGGGTCGTGCACACATCTACTCACCTTATTTTACACATTACAATTCACACCTATTCTCTCTCACTTTTCTAAAATTTCCAGCATCACTTTATCTGAATTTTCTCTCATTTTCCTCCACTTTCCCATACTTTCTTAGCCACAATCCTTCATCTCAAGAAAGTATTGAAGCCATGGAAGTCATCTCAAGGAGGATTTAAGCTTGGATTCAAGGAGAATTTACCATGAGAGGCTAGATTCTTAAAGCTTTTAAAGAAAAATGAAGCCACATCTTGAGTTCTCCTAAACCTTTTCTCTTGCTTTCAATTTCTTTGAATTCTTCTCTTCTCCTTCTTTAGTTATATAATTCATGCTCTTAATGATTGATTCTAGGTCTTAAATTAATCATTATGGCTGAAATTCATGTTCCGAAGAGGAGAGGATGTGCATTTGATTCTTGAACTAGTTGTACACTCTAAGTGTTTGTGTTTGTGTCTCAAGATTTTGATGAATGAATATATATTTTCATTTCAATCTCTTATTGTTTGGACATGCATTATCTATTGTTTAGGTCTTAAACTCTAGTTAATATCATAATCTTGATTAGTTTAAGGTATTAAACATGATCAAAGCAAGAGCTAGGACTAGTTTCAAGGATTGAATAACAAATTGGTGTATCTACTTGGGTGGTTTGTGCATTGGATTTTAAGTGGTTACTAAGTTCTAATCACTATCACCTAGTCTTAATGATCATTAAGACACCTTCACATACAAATTAAAAAAGGCAATTGAATCTAAAATAAGGTGAGGAAGAATAAGGATGAAAGTGGTGAATTCTAGTCTTAGAAAGCCACTTTGATACTTGGTTGATTCCTACACATTTTCTTCACATTAAAATTAAACATAAACATCTAAATTCTCTTTTAAAGTCTTTAATTCAATTCTGGAATTTCAATTTCTCATGTTCATTGGATTAATTTGGTTACAGAATGCTTGCTTTTTTAGGATAGAATGATCTAAGGTGCTCACACTACTACACCTTAGTTTCTTTGAGAATCTTAACACAACTTAGAGCTTTTCAGTGATGATATTACAGAAGTATGATTACAATCAAATGCATTATATTGGTGGAAATTCTAATAGTGTAGAATAAGACATGATCCACTCTTATGCGATGGCTTGCAGAGGCGGCGAGTTTGCCATCTGCTACCCACAGTGATAGCTACCCATGATTCATGGTTGTATTAGTGAAAGAATGCAGGATATCATATTTGCCCTCCCATCCATTGCCATAAGCACCATCTTTACTAGGTAATCATTTAGAAAACAACAAGGAATTGGTATGGAAAAGGAAGGGAAATAAGGAAGTTTGAGGAAGAAGAGAGGGAAGAAAATATGAAGTTGAGATTGAAGCAACAAGGGCAAAATTATATTTTGGGTCTTAATAAAAATTGCAAAAAGGGCCTCAAGGCTTGCAATGCAATATTAGACTTTTTTAGGCCCCAAGTGTAATAATATATGTTTTCAAGGCCCTTAGTGTGATTCCTCCTAAAAAATAAAAGTTGAGGGAAAAAAAATCTGAACACTGTTCATTCATATATTTCTGTTAATATTTTGCGATATATTTTTGTTAAAATTATGAAAGAAAATATACGTCTAAGTGCACTGCGACTTTTCTTAGCAATAAATACTTAGAAAACTGATACTATGAGAAATATTGAAGTTTTATATTTATTGCAATCAATCATTAAAAATTCTGAATTGAATTTTAACAATATCAATTCAATTTAGTGTCAAATAATATAATGACCTCTTTTTATTTTTTATTTTTAAAATTATAGTTTTATTTTATTTTTAAAGCGCACACTTTATTTTAATCTTTAGTTTTGTAATTCTTTTTACAGTATTTTTACTGTTTCGTCTACAGGACCTCATAAATTTTTTTAATCTTACATCATATAATCGCATTGTAAAGTACCTATGAATCTGACAACAACAAATATGTGGAGTCTAGAATCATCTACCTCCTATTCTTTTCTCCCAAATTAATTAGAGGATTAATTTACTTGATAAGAATCATTCTCCTCCTTTTTTTTTAAATCAATTAGAGGATTAAATATTCTGTACATCGTGCGGGGTTTACAATCAAATTTTTAATGTGATTGAAAATATTCTATTAAATATTATAAAATACTTAATTTTATTAATTAAAATAATATTAATTTTTTTTTATTTTTTCTAATAATCTAATTGCTTACCCTCTTTTCAAAGTTAAAAAATATTAAATAATTATGGATCCCGATATTAAAATAAAATTTTTAAAATATTATATTAAATTTAATAAAGTTTGAAGTAAAGTAAGCATCAATCATATTGCCCGATTTATTCTTCATTATATTAAATCCTAATTCATTAACTTTTTTTTTTTACATACATGTTAGATATATTATTTTAGCCAATTTATGTATTTAAACTTTACAAAATTACTGAGTAATTAAGTGACTTTGCATAATTGAAAAATTAAAATATTCAACAACTTATTTAAAAATATATGAATTAAAATTATTTATCAGTAACATGAATGTTTTTAAATTTAGGTTAAAGAGAGGTGTTATCATTCAAACCATATGATTTAACGATTAATTAACTGATAGGTGAATGAAAATGTAATATTAAAAATACAGGGACAGTTTGTATTATATAGTTTTTTTGAAAGAAAAGTTTGTATTATATAGTTTTTTTGATGAGTTTCGTTCATCATAAATGAAAACGGCACCTCATGCGCTCTATGCGTGTTAAAAGAGTTATAGTCCTCAATCAAAATATTATGGGTTCTAAATTGTTTTTACCACAATTATATTTTAACAAGTTTATAATTGAAGATTAGGGGTTCATTTGTTTAAGATTAAAAAATAAATAATTTTTGTGTATTTTAAAAATTTTATAAAAATAGATTTTTTTTGTAGATTTTAAAAAAAGTGATATTATTTTATGTTTGGTTACAAGAATAAAAATGCTTATTGGTTACTCCCTCCATTAAAAAATATAAGGTAGAGAGATTAGATGTTAGAAAATGTAAGACATTTTTAAGTTTTTAAGGCATAATTATTGTCTTTTTATTTTTTTTAAAAAGTGTCCCTATTGAATAAATTACTTTATATTTATTTTAACGTATTTATAAGGGTAAATAAAAAATATAAGATTAGTTTAAAAATAAGTAACTACATTATTAAGGGTGAGATTTGATTAAAAATGTCTTATATTTTTTAATGGAGGAAGTATTTATTTTTAAATTTTATAATATCTTTTTTTAATTTTTGTTTTATAAAAATAATTTATTAATTATTATATTATTTTAAAAGTTTATAATATCTTTGTGTATTCTGCTTCTTTAAAATATTCTCTTTTATCTATTGCATTATATTATTTTTCAAGTAGTTTCTTAAAATAATCAAAAATATTTTTTTTTATTCTGATTATTTTCAAAAATTTAAATAAATATAAAAAAACTTACAAAATAAATTTTTTTCTAAAAAATATATAATTTTTTTTATAAAACAAGTTAAAACAAACTGGCCCTAAATCCTAAACCAGCAATGAAAATTTAGGTGCCCCATCTTTAAAAAAAAAACTTCTTTATTAAAAATATTTTTGGAAAGAGCTGGCCTCTAATTGAGCTAAACTATATATACTTAAATTTAAAGAATTTTGTGAAGAAAATTCCTTTCAAATTTTTCCATTAATTTTTTCCCCCTTTCCTTCCTCCGGTTTGCCCCGCTTTCATGTTTCATTTGATTTTTATTATGTTGCATCACATCTTAATGTGATGATAATATTTGCAATTTTTAAATTTATGAAATCATTGGATAAAAATAATTTTAAAAGTAAAACAATTAAAATTGGATAAAATAATTATTATTAAAAATATGGTAGAATAATATGTTTTGTTGTATATAAATATTTTCTTAAAAATAATAAAATTATTATTGTTCATGTGAAATTGACATTTTTCTCATACTCAACCAAATATAAGAAGAGAAAAAATTACTTTTCTTTAATTTCTTTCTTCTCTCTCTATTTTCTATTGCTTTCAATTTTTTTTCCTTAGCCAAGAATGTGGATAGAAAATTTATTCTATTCGCATATTTTTTGAAAAGAAAATTATTAAACATATAATATAATATAATATAATATTTTATTTTATTTTATATATGTAATTCAATATTTGAAAAGTATGTAAGAAAGTTTGAATATTGAAGATGAAAACATTGTAATGACAAAAATTAACGAGACATAATTTGAAAAGTTAACTGTCAAATATGCGAGAAGTTGTAAGACAGAAGGAAAGTAGAAAATTTGACTTCGGACAATTTTTTATATTTAAATTTATATTTTGATATTTGATCCTTTTAAATAATTACTATTTTAAATACCAAAATAATGCAACTTTTTTTTAATTATTAATTTAATACCTTAAGTTTAATTATTACCAATTTAATTTTTTAAGTTTATTTTGACTTTACTTTGGTCCTTATTAACCAAAAAAAAGATAACACTATTAGAAAGTGCTGATATGCACTCTTTTGTTAAAAAATATAAGGTATTTGTAACTGAGTTTCATCTCATAATAAAGTAGTTATCTACTTTCAAACTAATTATATCTTTTCATATTTATCTTTATTAAACACCCTATAATAATATAAAGTCACTATTAATTGGGACATTTTTGAAAAAAAAAGTAATAATTACACTTCAATAGACTAAAAATGTCTTACATTTTTTAATATTCAACTTCTCAAAAAATGCCTTATATTTTTTAAAGAAGGGAGTATAATAAAATATTGATGACAATTTTCACCCAAAAAAAATTGATGACAACTATATATATTAATGAAAATAAATATAATTATTTATTTAAGAAAAAAATACTTGAAAATTTTAAAAAATAAGAGAATAAAATATATTTTAAGGAATTATATTGATAAAAATTCATTAATTTGATAGTTAATTTGTTCGCATTTAACTATATATATATATATATATGTTAAATCATTAACATATTTCGTACATTAAATTTTTTGGGAGTCAATCTGTATTTTAAAATACTTAAAAAACTCATATGGTAATCTAAAAAAATATAAACAATTTAGTTGATTAAAAATTAAACTTAAAAGATTAAATTAATAACGGAAGTAAATTAGAGGGACTAAGACTTTTGTTATTTCAAAAATATCTTTTTATAATCGCAAAACCCCCTCGATTTCTTCTTTTTGAAAAACTAAAAAGAGCAAAACGCAATCCTGGGTCTGAAAAGGTACGCGAAACAGACGGCTAGTGTGATTAGGCAAGGCGAAGCGTGTATGGTACAGATTGACTTAGTCGTCCCTTTATATTTTGAAAGGTTCTTGAAGCTTCTGATTTTCGTACTTTCACCAGTAAGGATGCAACCCAGAACGAAGAAGATGCCTCCCTGAGAAGTTGCCTCTCCTTTTTCCAAAAAGCCAAAATCATTAAACAGCAAACCAGCAAAATAAATACCATAACCCCCCCGTTCACTGACTATTTGTCTAGTTCATTCTACCAAAAAAAAAGTCAGTGTACATAATAAACATTTTCATATTATTTTTATTTTATTTTATTTTATTTTCTATTTTTTATTGTGAATGTTATATTTTTTTTATTATACACAATTTTATTCAAGACACATAATAAACATTTTCATATTGTTTTTATTTTATTTTATTTTCTATTTTTTATTGTGAATGTGCATATTTTTTTTATTATATACAATTTTATTCAAGACATTGTTTAATATAAAATATAGATATTTCAATTTAAATTTTGATTCGTTGCATTATAAATAAGAGATTAATCCTTTCTATTAAATTTATGTGTCAAATGATTTCATTTCATTTCATATATCAAACAACATGACGTGGTAACATTCTGCAACGCGTGTTATGACAAAAGCAGAAAAGAAGAAATTTTCGTTTCCTTTTATAACTCCTTCCTGAAGGAACAAGTTATAATTGCTGATGATGATACATGCTCCACGACTTGTGTTGGGCCGACTTTGCGTAATGCGCCCAGGCCTCCCTTGGGTAAAAAAAAAAAAAATGAAGGTCACTGTGCTTGATATTTAAAATTCATGATGTCAAAAGTTGAAAAAATTTCATTAAAACCCCGGATCAAGTTTATTTTCAGTCAACTTCTAAAATTTTGAAACATTAGTTTAGTTTTTATAGATCACATTTGGATTAAATTAAAATTAAATTTTTGAAAAAAATAACACAAATCTACCTAATCTTGTAGAATAAAAACAACTAATGTAGGAAAAAATAAATAACTAATATATAAAAATTAACAATTGATGTAGGAAAAATTTACAACTCTCATTAACATTGTAATATCACTATAAATATAAATAAGTAAAGCTAAGCCTATGAATAACTAATGTAGGAAAACAAAACAATTGATTTGTAGAAAATGAACAACTAACGTAAAGAAAATTTGCAATTCTTATTAGATTACCCATGATAACAGCCCGTATAATGCTACACCGGATGTCCCATGGTGCCAGCTCGCATATGGATTTTACACTCACATATCTCCACACACACATCCCCACATATCCTGGGTGAACTCCTACCCCTTATGATCATGCTCTTTCACAATTTTCACTACTTAACCACATTTCCACAATATATAAACTTCCATATCATATATGTATTTATATCCATTGAAATCAATGACTTTTTAAATTCCATTTCACAAACCAATGTTCATGTTAAAACCATTTCAATAACAATCCTACATAAAACTCATAAACTTGCAATTTATCATTTAATATTCACTTTTATGTAGTTATAATAGTTAATAAACATAATAAATTATATGGTTATCTTAACCCTCCTATTTACTAGAAAGGGTTACTCGTGTTCTAAACAAACCTATTCAGGCTCCTTTCTTATAATTTGTGCATCATGCACCAAATTTTACACAAAATTGACATCCTAAAGTCAATTTTTACTATTGAGAAAAGTGCCAATTATCACATTTAATTGCCTAATCACTATCAAATTCACATTTCATATCGATTATGCATATTACTACTGTTTACCCTTCATTTTAATCTTTAACATTTTCTAGCAACTTTCTCTCACTATCTCTCTCTAGATTAGGGCAATTCTTGCTTACAGCTTCAAAACTTTATTGTTTCAACTCAAACTAGTCACAAAGTACTAGTTTAGTTTTAAAGAACCTTTCTATTACTATAGGGTAAGAAATCAACTCCTTAAAACTCCCGAATTTAATTTCTCACTAGTTAAAACTTAGAGAAAACAGGGTAGAATTGGAGGTTAAGACAGTACATGACTTACTCGATAAGTAACAGGTTGAAAACACCATCCTTACTCTTGATTATGCTTGCCTTAGCAGATCTCCCTCTTTTCTCCACATTTAAACCACTCTGTCTAGTTCTCCCTTCTATCTTTCATGAGTTGGACACATCCCACTTATCAGAGTCTGCACCATGCACCGCGGCACATCCATCCCCCATTACGGCGCGTGGTACAGTGAGGGAAATCCTCACTATGCTCACATGTTTGCTTCAGGATTCCACTCTTTCACTCGTATATGTTTATATAACATCCCAATGGGTCAAATTAACACTTCACTTCTCAGAACCCTAATCCTACATTAAATCACTAATTCATTCTTAATTAATCATTAATGTTGGATTAAAAATTTAAGATGTTACAAGTGGCAAACAAGAGAAAATTTAATGTCACAAGAATCTTCTCTTTACAAAGGAACTCAATTCAAACTAGAATTGCAAAGCCATGATAATTAACTCTTCAACTAAGGTATCTAATTATCAAGTTAAAATTAAAGAGAAGAACCATGAATTTAAAAAAAGCTTAGCCATGTAGAGTGCAACATCCTAAATTTTGAATCTAGGAACTAATAAGTAACTAGGGGTAAATTAGTAACTTAGTGGATTAATTGAACAATAAGGAATTTTGATGGTAAAAGGATGTTTTATCGTGTCGGAATATAGAGTGATTCAGATTGAGTGGGAGAATGGTGGTCCAGTGCAAAACCTATAACTATAGTAAGAAGTTTCTCACTGTGCCATGCATTGCAATGCATAGCACATAAAATAGATAAGTATGTGCGTGGTCAGTTCATGAAAATAGAGAGGAGAAGGGGGAAAAGAATGAAAGGAGAGGAGGAAGAGCTCTTCTCTACTAGGGCAAGTGATCTTGGAGCATTGGGAGGTAGTTTCGGCTAGTTGCTTATCGAGTAAGTTTCATACCGCCCTTAGCTCTTATTCCACCCTAATTTCTCTTAGTTTGGAGTATAAAGAAATTGAATCAGGATTTTTAAGGAGTTAATTTCTTATCCTTTTGTAATAAAAAGGTTCTCAAAAGTTAAACTAAGGTTTGCAACTAGTTTGGTGATTTTTTATTTAGCTATGAGGTTATAGGTTCAATTTAACCTAAATTGTGAAGTTTAGAAGGGTGATAGTGTGTGTGTGGTTGTAGAGAAACTAATAGAAGTGGTGAAAGGCTTGCGAGAAATGAGTAAGACCTAAGAGGATTAAGTGGAAGTGATTAGGTAGTTAATTGTAATTAATTGTGATAATTAGCATTTATGATTAAATTAGTAATCAGACAATAAATTCTCAATTTTCATTTAAGTCAAGCAAAGCAAGATTTGAATTTGATTTCACAAATTAAAAAATTAAAATTATATGAATTTGCAAAAATAAAAGTTCCAACAACCACAAATAATCAGGGAAACTTAAGGTGGCTAATCCTTTCTTCAATTCATAAAGCATGTAATTGCTCAAAAAAATTCACTTAATATTTGTTTGCTAATCTAGAGTTAATGGAAATAATTATCTTCCAATTAATTACATCCTTCTCTTGAATTAATATGTAATTTCTAAGACAAATACTCAAGAGGCAAAAAGGCATAAACTTACTCTAATGTCATTATATAGGTCTAATAAGTATATTCTAATCCTATTGGCAAATTACAATAAATTCTAATCCCACATTACTCAATCTAATGGTTTAATTCAGATTTTTATCTTCCAAGGCAAAACCTAAACCCCCAAATTCACACTCAATGGTGGCCAATTATTAAGTAAACAAATAGGCACAAGATTAAGTAAACAAAACTAATCTTAAGCTCAAATAAATGGTTCAAACATGCTCTAATCCAAGAATCAGTTTATAGTTACCCTAGATTAAGAGAAAATTAGCCATATATGGCTCTAATGATAGCAAAATTCAACAATATATACAGTAAAGTAAGAGAAGAAGTGGAAGAAAAGCTTAATTAGAGCAATCTTGAGTGAAATTCTTGACTTTCCACTAAACTCAGGCTTCTCCAATCTCCTTTGGATCTTTTTGCTCTTCTTAAACATTCTGCAGCTGCTGGAGGTGAAGAATGGTAAAAGAATGAGGTCCTCTAACCCTAAAAATTCACTGAAGATCAAAATTGTGCATTTTACTAAAATCATGCTTTGTTGTAGCGAAACGCAGTTTGGCTACAGTGAACATTGTAACATCCTGAATTTTGATTCCTGCATTAATATTGATTAGGAATTGAATTAGTGACTTAATGTGGGGTTAGGATTCTAGATGGTGAAATTTTATTTTGACTCATTAAGGTGTTATATGAATAGATATGAGTGTAAGAATGAAACCTTGAAGTAGAGTGTGTGAGCATAGTGAGGATTACCATCACTGTGCCACATGCCGAGGCGGAGGATGGATGTGTTGCGACACATGGTATAGAATTTTGATTAATTGGGACATGGAACAACTTATGAAACAGAAGGAAGAAAAAGGAAAAGAGGGTCAGGCATGGAGAAAGAGGCCAAGCTTTGCTTGGGAAAGCAATTTCGAGAGAAAGAATGATGTTTCTGACTTGCTACTTATCGGGTTAGTCTCATCCTGCCTTAACCTTCAATAGTTTTAATTATTGAGAAATTGAATTTGAAAGTCTTAAGGAGATGATTTCTTACCTTATATTAATAGAAAGGTCCTCTAGGACTAAACTAGTACTTTATAACTGGTTTGTGTCAGAACAATAAAGCTTTTAAGCGATAAGCTCAATTTAACCTAATTTAGAGAGAGAGAGTAGTGAGATAAATTTGATTGTAAGAGTGTTAAAGCTTGTATCGAGTGGTAATCAGTTATAGTACTTGTGAACGAGTATGAATAGTGGAAATGATAGTGATTAGGTGTTAAATTACTGTAATTGGCACTTTTAGTCAATAGAATGATTGACTTTGGTTGCCAATTTGGTGTAGATTCTTGAGCACTACAAGTTGGATAGCGAGAGGAACTTGAATAGGATTGTGGAACACAGGTAACCTTTCTATTAAATAGAATGATTGAGATAACCATATAGTTTATTGTGTTGATTAGCTATTATAACTGTGTAGAAGTAAATGTGAAATTATGAATTTATGGTTTTATGGGTTTTTACGCATGATTTAGCATTATAAATAGCTTTAGCATGAAATTGAATTTGTGAAATGAAAGTTGATGATTTCTAGCTTTGTTTGATATATATATATATATATATATGGTGTAAATTATAGAAAAGCAGTGAACTATATGTGTAAAGCATGATCATAGGGGGTGGGAGTTCACCTAGGATATGTATAGATGTGTATGTGAAGATGTGAGTGAATAAATCCATATGGTTGGGCAAGCACTATAGGACATCCGATGCAGCATTATAATGGGACTATTACCATGGGACATCCAGGCAGTTTGGTAACTCCCTAGTGCCCGTTAAGGTGTGGTTAGGAGTCAACAATGCCTCTATCACAAATGTGTGACATGAGGGAAACCATAGTCCATAAGTGGGATAGATTACCTTTAGCTAGATGTTTCTACAATTGAAAGTGAGCTCGGGTCAATATGTAATTGATCCAATAGAGCCTATGGTTTCATGTTGGGGAGCTTTAGAGGATCGGTGGATAGATGATCATGCTAGCATGTGAAAGTGTGTGAAAAATGAGTTTTATGAGAAAGTTATGATTTAAGCTATGTTATGATAAATATATATGCTATACTTTGCTTTTATTACTTTGGCATGGTTATTTGTGTTAATAGACATTCAATGAGCTATATTGATTATTGAGATTTTGATCTCACCCATGGTTATTTATATTTTTTAGGTTTTGGTGGTAGTGGTGCGAAAGGGAAGGAACTAGGCTGAGAATAGAGATTTCTTAATAAAGCTTTGTAAGAATCGGTGTAATGAAGTTATACACAAGTAGTGGTAAATGTGTATATAAGTTGCTATAGAAAACATGTGCATTTTACTATGAGTTTTTGTGGTGTTGATGCTTTGTTTTCCCTAACCCTGTGTATATGAGCGTATATGATGAAAAGAGAATGTGGGCTAGTGGATGAATGATAATATTTATGGAAATGATGAATATGGGATATGATGAATGTTTGATGTGTATGAGAAGGATTTGGCCTTGTATGAGATTTAGAATGAAAAAGTGAATTTGCCTAAGTTATGTGTAATGGGCAGTTTACAGGTCAATTGTGTATATGCATGTTATATTGTGTATATAAATGATCAATCAAGTGTGTATTGTCTATTTGGATTTGGTAAAGGCCCTAAAAGTGGCTAATAACTTGTGGTTTTGATTGGTGATGCTCAAGTGGTGAATTTTGACTTAAAACGATCAAAATGCACTTGAGTGTTCAATTTTTGAATGAAATATTAGATTAAAATGAAACCAATATCATTAGTTAGATTTTGAAACAAGCTTCACATGGGTGCTTGAATCACCCCAATCGGATATCGGATGCGAAAACGGCGTACTTCCGAAGTTCATATCAAAATCTAAAATTTGATAGTAGATTTTTGATATATGTGCCATGGCGCATGTGTCATTGAAGGACACGATGTTGTTGCACACAGCATAAAGAGTGACGTTGGGGTCTCTGTGTCACATGTCATGGTGCATGGCCCACTTTTTATATGAATAATGAGGTTTTGAGTTGCTTTTTCGTGTGCTTATGCTTGGTACTTTCGCCGTGCAATGTTTTATAGCTCAATATATATTATTAAATGATTTTAGAAATTTTTTTATATTGGGATCCCAAAGTTTGAAAGTTAATTATTTTGATTAGTAATTAGCCTAGAAGGTTGTATAGTAATTTCGTTGAGGGCATTACAAACATGGCTTGTGCATATTTTCTTTTCATATTTATTTCCTTGGACTTGAGCTTCAAAATTTTCATTTTGGGTCCATAAATTAGGCCTCCCTATATGTATAAGACCCAGAATTAATGTTAGAATTAGTTTACTAACTTTTAACACATTTCCATGTCCATTTTCACATTATTATCTACTTAATCATATTTTTGCTAATAAATTCAAGCAAATAACTTCTAATTGCATTAAAAACACAAATAAATTTAGTAAAATATTGAAAGTCATCACCTAATCACCTTCTAATTTACCCTTAATTAGCAATTAGTTTTAAAATTAGGAAATCAAGATGTTATAAGGGGTATGGGCTCTGGCTCTGTGCCATACGCCGTGGCTTATGACACATGCACCATAGCGCATACATTAGTTTCTATTGTTAAAATAGTAGTTCTGATACAAATTTCAGACGTGTATCATTTTCGCATCTAATGTCTAATTGGGTAAAACAAGCATCCACACATAGCCAATTTCAAAATCTAACTAATGACACTAGTTTCATTCAAATCTGATATTCCATTTAAAAATTGGACACCCACTCAGGTGTGATTTGACTGTTTTAAATCAAAATCTCTTACCCAAGCATCACAACTCCAAACTATGTGTCATTGATCACTTCTAAGGCATTGACTATGTCTATTAGGATATTTAACACCTGTTTGACTATTTATATTAACAATATCTCATGTATACACAACTTTAGCCAATAAATTGCCCATTTCACACATATTGGGCAAAACCACCTATTTTCTTTCAAATTCACATTGATGGCCAAGTTTACAAATTCCATCATATTTCAAATTTATCCCCATATATTCATAGTAATTCTGTAGCCCATATTATCACAATTACTCTAAACATACATGTACAAATGACTGGGTTAGGATGCAAACCATACATATAATTGTATGCACAAACCCATACATATCTATATATTCCTATGGCAACTTATATATACAAACATAATCTATATCGCATATATTCATTACACTAATCCCTTAATGGGCTTTTAAAGAGCAATCTCTAATTTTGGCTCGTATGTTTTCCTTTTGCACTACTAGTGTTAGAACCTATAAAAATATAAATAAACATGGGTGATATAATAATCTTAGTAACTAAAATAGTTCATTAAATGTTCATTAATACAAATAACCATATATTAGTAAATAAAACCAAAGTAGTAATAGTTATATTATTAAATGTATGTATAACTTTTCTTTTATTGGAAACTTTCATAAAATCGCAACTATTAGCATGATTATTTATCCACCAAACCTTTGAAACTTCCTGACTGAAGGCATAGACTCTAATGGATCAATCATTTATTGACCTGAGCACACTTTCAGTGGTAGAAACATTTAGGCAAAGGTATTCTATCCCACTTTTAGACTATGGTTTTCTTTTTCACACACATATGTGATAGGGGTGTCGTTGACTCCTAACCGTACCCTTATGAGAATTAGGGAGTTGCCAAATTTCTTGGATGACTTATGGTAACAGTCTTAATAAAATGTTGCACTTGATGTCCTATGGTGCTAGCTCGATATAATTTGTTGCACTAGATGTTTTATGGTGCTAGCCCGACTATATGAATTTTTTGCACACACATCTCCACACCCATACCCACATACACACAGGGTGAACTCTCATCCACTATGATCATATTTCTATCACACATATATCACCACTTTTACACTTATTACAATACACACATACAAACACACACACACACATACATACATACATACATACATATATATATAAATAAATTTCATACAAAATCTCTTAATAACCCAATAAACATTTTAAAACACTTTTAATGCCAAAACCATGCACATTGTAAAGCATCACATTTAGAAATCTCACAAGCATCAAAATCATAATTTATAGATTTACTTCTATGCAGTTATACTATTTAATAAGTATAACAAACTATATAGTTATCTTAACTCTTCTGTTCTCAAGAAAGGTTACTTGTGGTACAACTTGCTTATTCAATTTCCTTTGCTCAAGAATGCACTACCTACAACAATCTACACAAAATTGGCACTTAGAGTCAATTGTCACATTGACTAAAAGTACCAATTATAATAATTAAATACTGAAACATTGATAGCTATCCAACCTAGGTCTATTTTCTCTTTTCTAATCCCATGTGTCATCTCTTGTGACCTTATTATACTTATTTCTAAATTTTCACTCCTTTCCTCTTTCTAAAATTGGCTAATTAAAGCCTACAGCTTCAAAGGTTTATCACTAACTGCCAAACCAATTGGAAAGTCTTAGTTTAACTCCAAGGAATCTCTCTATTACTATTAGGTAAGAAATTAACCACTTAAAACTTTCAAATTCAATTCTCCAATGGTTTAAACTAAGAGAAATTAGTGTAGAATCAGAGGTACCCAGTAAGCAACAAGTCAAAAATGTCTCCCGAGGCTCCACAATTCTTGGTCCTAGCAGAGCTTCACTTTCTTCTCTCCCTTTTCTTGTGTCTCAACTCCCCTTCCTCTAAAAACCATGAGTTGACAACGTCTTTATCTATCCAATTTTTGTGCCATGTGCCACGATGCGTGGCCTAGTGACGAAAAATTCTCACCATACTCATATGCTTCACTTTAAAACATAATCCTTCAGATTGAATCTATGATTTCCTAACAGGTCAAAACTATAACCTTCCCTTATATTCGTCAGATATAGGAAAGGATTAACTCAATCACCACAACAATAAAACTAAACAATAATCAAATACTTTGTTTGAAAAGTTTGGGCCCAAGACTTGTTTTACAAAATCATCAAAGTCATAATACATTTGAGCAATACATAGCGTAAACAAGTCATACGCATTTATATGAATCATTGCATGCCATAAAAACAAAGAAACAAAGTTAGTTGATGAGCCATGCACTACGGCGGGCAACACATGGGTTGCGACATAAAACTCCATGTGCTGTGGCATACATACCAATTTCTATAGCTGTCATTTGTCAACTCAAATGATGAACTTACAGCATGCATCATTTTTACATACAACGTTTGATCGGAGTGATTCAAGAGTCCACATCAAGCTTAACTCATAAGCTAACTAATGAGATGATTTAGACATGATCTAAGAGTTCGATTAAAATTTGGACACCCCGGGTGCAAAAAGTTACTTTTTTAAAGAAATTCATACACCCAAGATCCCTTAATCTAATTAGACCATTTTAGGCCTTGATTCAAGTCTAAAAGAACCTATTACACTTGATTGACCATAATATATCACATGCATACATACACACATATCAAAATTTGGCCGTTCAACAACTCATTTCCATAAAACATAAACTTTTCACAACTTAGCTCAAAAACTTTTCTTTGGCCATTTTCACTACAATATCATAGCAGAATCAAACCTTTACACATTTACAACATATTTATAACTAAATCTTAGCCCCTATTAATCATTTTACCACATATCAATAAATATAGGCTAAGATTTACAAAATCACCACAAATCTCTATAATTCCAATAATTCACTACTTAAAATATGTATGCAATCCTTATGGAAACTTATATACATAATATTCACAACAAATTAGTTCATGACACAAACTCAGAGGTCTCACAACCATGGCACTACTAGGTCGGTTTAGACTTTTTTCCCTTGCTCAGCTCACTACTCTGTCCTGTAAAAATGTAACTAAGGGTTGAGATAATAATCTCAGTAACAGAATAACTCTATAGGATTGACTATCACATGTAACTATATAAAAGTATAACATAATATAAAGTTAAACATAGCATATATCATATATTCACTTCAAATTGCATCTATATAAATCATTTCACCTCTTTTACCATTTATTCACCACTTTTCTAACACATAACATGATCACTACAACCCAAACCTCTAAATCAACCCGACTTGAAACCATAGGCTCACCTTTGACCAATATACACTCTCATAGACTTTGAGCTCACCTTCAGTGGTAGAATCACTTAGCCAAAGGTGTTTTATCTCACTTTTGGACTATGATTTCCCCTAATACACATAATAGGGTGTCATTAACTCCAACACTGCATCATATCGATACTAAATAGTCTAAATCTCCAACAAAGCACCTTAAAAGTATTGAAAATTGTGCCTTAGGGCCAATCATTGTACTATGCACATTATTATTTAATGAATTTCTCTTTTGTTATCATATCAATTGCATGTTCAATATGATAACTATATCCTTGGACAAACTATAGTGATTGTCCTAAATGCCCCTGGTCGGTCATCTACGAGGGATCATAGATGAAACAAGACTAGTATGACTTTGATTAATTATAGAGATACAAATCAAAGTCATAGGCATTTGAAAGAGTACAAGGTGCTGGACTAACCCGCTATGAGAAAGCTGCATGGTACAAGTCATAAGCTCATCTCATATGTAATTATATTACTAAGTCCTTTGACCTGAGGTCATCATGGATTCCTACATGATGACCCCTGAACTTTGACCTAATCAAAAATCACCTTTGACCGAGTTATCATAAAGGCTATGATTGAGTTTAGTAATATTCATGCAGAGGAATATAAGTGATCAAGATGGAATTTGTCCTTCACATTAAGTGAGAGATATTACTGGGCCCCTTGATGAGTAAGACTAAGAAAATATATGGCCATACTACAATAAAAAGGGTTTTTCCATTGCTATAGTTAGTCCACTCAGAGATCGAGAAAGTAATTTTTAGGTAAAAGAGAATGACAATTCCATATCTCATACTTGACTGAAATATTGCGTGACAAAAGGGATGTGATACGGTTCCATGATAGGTTACATCAGATCATCGATCCCCATGTGAATTGGGTAGTTGTAATGTCTTGCTAGAGGCCACTTGTGACTTGTGGGCTAATAGCATAATTAACATACTGCCAATTTCATATGGGCCTACAAGGTTGCACACAATAAAGTATAGAGCATTATTCGCTGCTAGCCAATCCATGTCAAAAATTACATCTATTCTTCTTATAAGAATACAAATCAAATCAATCTTGGAAATTCTACCCTCAAATTAAATCTCTACTACTTGACATGCCCTACTAGTGATACTAGACGATTTAGAAGGTGTCATTACTCTAATGAGCATGCATAATTCTTGTAAAGATAGATATAACCAATCCACACACTCCTCATACACAAAGGAATGTGTGGCACTAGAATTGAATAGTGCCTCTACTTGGTATCTACATATAGAAATCATACCTTGAATAAGATTAGGAGATGCTCTGGCCTCTTCCTGTGTGATTGCAAACACTTGGTCAAGAATCGTGAAATGCTGCTCAGTCCCCTCAACTCTACCCTCTGGATATTGCCTTGCTAAATGACTCGATTTGCCACACTTGAAGCAAGCACAACATCTTCTTGGATGAGATTGGTCGCAGATGTTGTACTGAGGTAACCTTTCAGTACTCAGGGTCGGTGCTAGAACATTTGACGCTTGCCTCAAAGATTATGGAGGTCCAATTCTCACACCCCTACTTCTTTGAACTAATCCCCTCTACATTGACTGAGACTAGGATCCTACTGAAACCCTTTATTCTGGATGAACTAGAATTGCTAGCACTATATCCAGGCTTCTTTGAGATTCTACCTATCGGGCCCAAAGGGGACGAAAACCTCCCCATACTATCTTGCCTCCTCTTTGCCTCTGCTTCTTTGCCCCGTCTAGTTGCTACTCTCAACTTGTGACACATGTCTTTGTATGTTGTCACATCAAATAGGGCAATCTGTTGGGGGTAATCAGGTCTCATCTTCTCTAGCAGTTGCTTTGCCTTTTACTTGGTGTCATTGTTATGCCAGAGGTAGGTAGAATACACCAAAAAATCATTAAACCTCTAGATAAACTCTTCCTCATCCAAGTCTCCCTACCTAAAAGCATCAAACTCCTCTTCCTTTTTAGTTCTAAATGAAACTGGGAAATACTAGTCAAAAAATATCTTCTTAAACTCATCCCAATTCAGACGAATACCATCAATCGACCTAATAAACTCCTACCACTTAATGGTAGCCCCAACTAACTACACTGATGCTGAGACAACTTTTTACTTAAGGGTACAAACCACAACCTCAAAGATTATTTCTAGTTACTCAATCCACAATTTTGCTTCACCCTCTTTCATGCTACCATCAAACGTAGGCAGGTTGAATTAAATAAAAGTTTTCCAAGCACGATCGATTGATGGATCAGTGCTAGGAACTTCTCACCTTCTACCTGAACCTTGAGATGGTCTAGGTCTACTCTGTGCTTCCTCTTGCACCGGAATACCTGAGCCTTAACTATCTCCTCTTATTCTCTACCTCTCAAGATCGTATCATGATCCTAAATCATCTGCCTTATGTCTACTATCATATCTCTCAGTTCTTCTAGCAAGTCATCCCTTCTATCTCTCTGCAGCTGAATTGGTTGAACTTCAAGCTTCTAGTCCTCTACTACCTGTCTAGAAAAAGCACTTCTAGCACGAGTACCTCTCCTCATGACATATAATATTTTCTCCCCTCCGAAAAGCAAAAATAAAAAGGACAAGTGAGCAAAAGGGAAAGAGTTGTGTAATAAACAAGAATAAGTTGTCATCTTGTGTTCTATTGCATATTGCAGAGTTCTATTTCACGCATATGACTTGTTTTTGGTGCGTATTGCTTAAATGTATTATGACTTTGATGATTTTGCAAAATAAGTCTTAGGCAAAACTTTCCTTTTGCCATTTTGACTATAATATCACAACAAAATCACACCTTTACACATTCACAACATATTTATAACTAAATCTTAGCCCCTGTTAATCATTTCACAATATATCAACATACATAGTCTAAGATTTAAAAAACCATCACAAATTCTACAATTGCACTAATTCACTACTCAAAATGTGTATGCAATCCCTATGGCAACTTATATACACAATATTCATAAGAAGTTAGTTCATTATATAAAGTCAGAGGTCTCACAACCATGACACCACTAG
This sequence comes from Prosopis cineraria, assembly GCF_029017545.1. Taxonomy (NCBI): domain Eukaryota; kingdom Viridiplantae; phylum Streptophyta; class Magnoliopsida; order Fabales; family Fabaceae; genus Prosopis; species Prosopis cineraria. The sequence goes on along the minus strand of NW_026555332.1, from coordinate 21,422,941 downwards.
GCTAGTCTAGACTCTTTTCCCTTGCCTGGCTTACTGCTCTATCTTGTAAAAATGTAACCACGAGGTGAGATAATAATCTCAGTGATAGAATAACTCTATACTATTGACTATCACATGCAACTATATGAAAGTATAACACAATATATAGTTAAACATAGCATATATTATATATTCACTTCAAATTTCATCTATATAAATCATTTCACCTCTTTTACCATTTTTTCACCACTTTTCACTACTTTTCTAACACATAACATGATTATTACTAACCAAACCTCAAAATCACCCTGACTCAAGACCATAGGCTAGTCTTAGATGAATATACACTTTCATCAACCTTGAGCTCACCTTTAGTGGTAGAATCATTTGACCAAAGGTGTTCTATCTTACTTTTAGACTATAGTTTCCCCTAATACATACAATAGGGTGTCGTTGACTCCAACACCATATCACATTGATACTAAGGAGTCTGAATCTCTAATATTACACCTCAATAGGCACTAAGGAGATAATCTCCAACATTGCACCTCAAAAGGCACTAAGGAGATACAATTCTCTAACATCGCACCTTGTCGGGCACTAAGGAGAATGATGCCATATGTTCTTTTCTTTACACTCTACACGAGTGAACTCCCACCCCTATGATCATGCTTTCCAAAATAATCATAGGTTCCTAATCACCACCATATGCATATATCCATATATATACCTATATAAAACCACATAATTTTACTTGTTGACATAACCAAAGTTCATTTTCATGTCATAACGATGCAATAACATAAAACATGCTTAATGTAAAATAGTTTCATGCAATAAATAGCATACTTACATACAGTTACATTAAATAGTCAAGCAGAGGAAGTTATTCAGTTACCTCAACCTTTCTATCACAAGAAAGTTTACCCATGGTAATCTTTTCCAATCACTACTTGTCTCTATCAAGTTCTTTCTCAACCCTCATGTGAAATAAGCCAAGCTACACACAATTGGCATAACTAATGAATTGGTTTAATTGACCCAGAACACTTAATTGCTTCTAATAGCTATATTTAATCGTCTATTACTTTCTACTTAGCCCATCTAAGCTAATCACTACCCAATTACCACTTTATATCACTTTAAATGATCCCACTTTACTTAAACACGATTTCTACCCCTATTTCCATTGAATTAAGGCCAAAGTTAAGCTTGTGAGTCCAGAGCTCTCTTGTTCAACTCTAAACTAGTCACATAGCTCTAATTTAACTCCTAAGAATATTTTTATTACTATAGGGTAAGAAACATAGCCTTAAAATTTTCCCGATTCAATTTCTCTATAACTCATACTGAGAGAAATTGTAGTAGAATTAGAGGTAAGGGTCATACGAAGCTTACCCAATAAGTTATTGATCAAAGATGCCTTCTAATACCCCATAAATATTTTCCCTAGCTAACCTTGATCTCTTTTCTTCTCCTTCTCTTGTTCTCTCCCTTTTCCTATCTGAATCTCAAGCCAAGTCATGACTTAAGAGCTATGTTTCTAGTCCATATGCTGCAATGCAGTCAGTATTAGCTACGGCTCACGGCATTGTAAGGAAAATCCTTATTGAGTACACACGCTTTGCTTTAGGACCCAGTTCTTTCACCTGTATCTGTTCATTCAACATCCCAATGACACAAATCATTAACAAATTATCCAAATCTTTAATCTTTTGCTAATTACTAATTTACCCCTGAGTAATAACTAATTACAAGATTAGAAAACCAGGATGTTTCAAAAACTATCTCACCATCCAAAACCCTAATCACACATTAATTTACTAATTTAACCTTAATTGGTAATTAATTTTAGAATTAGAAATCTAGGATGCTATAGTTCTCCCATCCTTTTAAGAATTTTGTCATCAAAATTGAAACAACTACACACAAAAATATACCGAAGGAAATAGATGTGGGTATTGTTGCCTTGGCCTTTGTCTCCCAAGTTGCATCATTAAGAGTCATTCCCTTCTAGAACACCTACACCAATTAAATAATCTTGTTTCTCAATTATTTATCCTTTACATCCACTATTCATTTTGGTTTAGCCCTGTGGGTCATTTTTGCATTTGGGTGTCCAATTTTCAAATGAGAAATTGAATTAGGATGGAACTTGTGTTATTAGTTAGATTTTGAAATACGCTTCATGTGGGCACTTGAACCACCCAAATCAGACATCATATATAGAAACGATGCATGCTAGAAGTTCACATCAGTGAACTATCATGATAGCAGAAATACTGTCATATACGTCGTAGTGCATAACGTAAAACTAGAATTAAGGAATCTATACAATATGCCACAACACATATGACATGTTCCGCACTGTGGCATATGGCTCAGTTTGCCTAAAATTACAATGTTATCCCTATGTTTTTTATTATGGTATTTATGCAACTTAAATTCTTATATTGTGCATAAATACGTATATTTGAGTGTATAAACCATGTTTTAAAAGATTACTAAGATCCCTACTTTCTATTGATAATAAATTGCTATATTTTAATAATTATAAATTCGTAGTTTAGAAGCTTGATGACTTCTGATTACTTAAGTTTAGTATGTATGCATGAATAGTAATGTTTAGAGAAGGACATTACAGGTCTGGTATTAGTTTCTTGAGTTTCAAGATTTGGTTATTTTGAATTGTTTACTGCATTAATTCTTTAGATTTTGGCAACTTATATACATTCATTACATAACTCTTTTCCTGTTGTTCACACTAACACTTTCTTCTCCTTACTTTTCTCCTTAGGAGGGGAGAAAATGGTGAGACAGAATTTGATTATCAGTAACTTATTAGGGAATTTTAAACCAATGCTGGAGGAACAATTGGTAGATGAGCAATCAAGAAATAGAGGTAGTGATACTATTTGGAAGAAGTGCGGGATATATTGATTGAGGTATGAAGTAAGGTATTTGAACATGATGTTTTACTTGAAAATTGAGAGCGTGATAAGAGAAAGATGATAGAGAATGAGAGTAGACTAGAATCATTTGAAGATTTTAGAAGAAGGCTATCTTAGTTAGAAGTAGGAATTGGTGGTACTAGATTGTAGATAGAGTATATAGAGATGAGAGGTGGCCATGAAACTAAAGTTAAGAAAGGAAGAGGTGCTTGTGTGACATTTTCGTGTGGATCTCAGATGAGAAGGATTCTACTGGGCTGATATCTAAGAAAAATTGCACTACAGGATCTTAGAATTGAGGGTTGAAGCAGAAGAGTGGTGAAATGAATAGTATTTAGCCTTCACAACCTTTGCTGCATGCTGCAGTTATGTCTGCACTGATTAGAAGTACTGTACATGTGCCATAGTACGCAAGGTATGGTAGATTTCACCTTGAAAAGTATTAGGGGTGTTTTAGATATGGCAAGGTATATGACAAGGCAGTGTTCGAAACAAAGAGTTAAAGCAGCTGAGCAGTTTACTAAAATTGGAGGAGCGAGAAGGCTATTCCAAGGAAAGTTTAGAGCATCTCAAAACTTGATTCAAGGTAAATATTTTTATTTTATGATTAGAGATCAAGTTCTATTCAATTTTAGTGCTATGCATTACTCTATTTTAGTAAATGTGTGAAAGGTTAAATGTTTTTTTTTCCATAAATGATTGTTTGTTGTTAAGACTAATTTAAAGTTTAAGGTTAGTAAGGTGTTTAGAGTATGGAGATTAGATTGAGGGTTGTTCAGTTATAGTTTATGTGTTTTGGATTATTAGGAAGGTTTATATCTTGGAATTTATGTGAATTGGTGGATCACAACCGATGTCATTTTAGACTATGCTAGAAAGATAATTTTATTGCCGATATATGTAAGTTCGGCAATATATCCTAGCTAGACAGTTCTTATTGATTATTCAAGTAAAGAAGCTTGCAATGCAATGCTATTAGGCATGTGTGGTGTTCTTCTTGATACATGGAGTTTTTTCTAGAAGACAATGGTAGGATTAGCCTAATTTGTCATTAGAGTAGTATGGAGGAATAGAGGTGATGCCTCAGATCGAGCTAACTCCTAAGACGCCATGTTGGATAGTAGCATCCTACATTTTAGTTACTAGAGTTGTAATAGTAGATTGAAGAACTCCTAGAGAGAGGGTTTGTTTCCTAATGAAGTATATTCTCTAGGTTAATTTAAGAATAAGGCCCATAGGATTATCAAGGAGTGTCTTTGAGGTATGAGACTTAAGATAAGCTAAGTGTTAGCTTCTAAACTAGATAAATATATAAGTTTTAGATTGATAATGTGCTGTAAAGCCTAATAGGTATTGAGTGATTTGAGATGTGTCACTTTAAGAGCCACTGACTATATTGGGTATGAAGTAAGATAACAAGTAGTGGCTACATATCAACCACCAAAAGTTAAGTAAAATGATGGTGAAAGGAATACTTTATGCTAAAGGATAATAGTATGTAGAATGACTTGTTGGGAGTCTTAGTTTTTCTAGAATATTGGTTAAAGCTCAAAGAAAGGATTTATGCAGATGATATCCTAAAGCTGACTTCTTATACAGGACATAGTCACCGTTAGTTTCTGAAGATATTGTTCAACATGACATGTAAATTAGTGGGTTTCTTGAGATACAAGAATCATAATGTCAGGTTATATTAGATTGATTATTATGTTTATTAAAAATGTTCTAATGGGCTCAAGATAAGGAGCAGTATATAAAGAATCTAAGAGTTGTGATGTAAGAGCTGAGGGAAAATATGCTTTGCATGAAGTTTAGTAAATATAAATTTTAGTAAAGTGAAGTTGATCCCTAAAGGGTACATTGTTGGTAGATGGAATTGTAATGAATCTGTGAGCTAGGAAGTGGTACCGATTAAGTAACTTAATTTATATAACAAATGATTTCAAGGTTTCCTTAGATTGGCTTTGTTTGACTGAGTTGACCTACTTAACTGAGGTGAGAAAAGTCTAAGACATTGGGTAGAGCAAGAAGACTTAAACAAGAAATAGAAGATGTGAGTGGAATTCCTTAGACTTTAATAGTAGACTTAGGTATGGTTCGAGTGAGGTGAGTGTGATTACTAGTGTTTTAAGTTGGAAGATTTTTCATGTGGCTCATTTGATTGTGCAAAAGCACAAGATGTCATAATGTTATTTGCATAGCTGGCAAGATGTACTAGAAAAAGCTCTTTATGGTTGGCACTCGGTTAGGATCACAAACACATATTTGAAAAGAGTTGAGAACAACTCAATTAATGGATGAATGCTTTTGGAAATTCAAGAAGTGTTAGTAAATTAAAAAAAATGCAAAAGAAGAAAAGCAAGAAAGGTTGAAAGAAAAAAGGAATAAAAAAATAAGAGAAAGAAAGAAGTTTCATTATGAAGAAAAGAAAACAAAATATCTGATTTTTGTGGATATGTAAGTAGTTGTGGTGGATTTGTTATATTGTGATAAGATTCTCCTTCACTTTTCATGGTCTTCATCTAAAATGCTTAACATTAATTAGAGTATGTGTTTGTTGCCATTGAATAAGTTCATTTCTTTATCCTTCTTAACAACACTTTAACCCTTAAAAAGTCCTTTTGATTTGTGTGTGCAATGGCATAATTTAGTGGATATTGAGATGAGAAACAAGCTTATGATAGATGGATTGCAATAGGTGGAATTGAGTGTCAAACAACCCTTTAGACACTAGAGCTATGACGTCCTTAATGATATTATCATACAACCTTCTACACTATCAACTAATTAATTTAAAATATTTTTGAAAGTTTTGGGATCTTGATATAAAACATTTATAAAACCATTTCTTAAAATACTCGAGTTGTAAAACATTACACAATGGAAGCACTATGTATAAGCATATCAACATCAGCAATAATACACATTCAAATCAACTAAATTAAGTCAAAACAGGGGTCATACGTTACAACTTGTGTCACATACACTGTGGCATATGGCATAAAGACATCAGTGGCATGCTTTGTGCCATGCACTATGGCATATTATCACATGTTGGCACATGCGCCGTAGTGTACCTACCAAATTTTGCTGTCAAAAGATAATTCCTAGTGCGAACTTTGGACGTGCGTCAATTTCACATTCGATGTTTGATTGGAGTGATTCAAGCACCTAGATGAAACTTGTTTCAAAATCTAACCAATGACACTAGTTTCACTTAAATCTGATATTCTATTCAAAAATTGAACACTCAAATACAATTTGATCGTTTTATGTCAAAATTTGCCACTTTAGGTTCTTGACCACATTCAAATGGATAATGTACACCTGATTGACCAATTATATAAACAATATATCATGCACACATACTTTTGGCCTGTGAACTGCCTATCATACGCATTTGGGCATATTCATATTTTCTCACTTTTAATTACACAAAGGCCAAATTCCATGCATATATCATATACTCCACATGTATACATAGTAAGCTACTAGCCCATGCTATCACATCATTTCATATCCACATTTTATACATATTGAGCTAAAATATCAAAATCATATATACGCACTAAACATTCACCACTACTCACACATCTATGCATCAAAATTGTTCCTATGGCAACTTATACACCTGTTCCACACTTTACACCATCTTACAATAGGCTTTTTAAAAAAGTTTGTATTCAGCCTGTTTCCTTTCCCTTTACACCACTAGTACTAGAATTTGAAAATATAAATAAACATATGTGAGATTAAAATCTCAGTAACCAATATAGTTCATTTAATATCTATTAACATAACTAACCATGTCCAGTAACAAAATCAAAGTAATAACACATATATACATATCGAAAGTAAATATATAGAGTTTCTTCTTTTCAAAATATTTCCACACTCAACACTAGCATGATTAACTATTTGCCTAGCCTCTAAAGCTCCGCAACATAAAACCACAAGCTCTCCTGGATCAGTGGTAGAAACACTCAACTAAAGGTAAGTTAAGGGTATTCTATCTAATTTTTGGACTATGGTTTCCCTCATGTCACACATTTGTGATAAAGGCATTGCTGATTACTAACTGCATTCTAACAGGTACTTGAGAGTTGCTAGACTGCCCGAATGTCCCATAGTAACAGTCCTAATATAATGCTATACTGGATTACCCATTGTACTAGCCTATAAAAGGCTGCACCGGATGTCCCATAGTGCCAGCTCGACCATATGAATTTGTTTTTCTTATATCTCCACACATATCGTAAGTGAACTCCCCCTATGAAAATGCTTTTCCACATGCATTTCACTGCTTTTAAACATTTACACACTTTGCACACATAAATGCGTGCGCACGCACACACATGTTCTTTTCATTCAGAAATAGTAGTTATACAATAATTTTATTAAATTTACTTTTCATACTAAAATCATTTGCCAAACCATGCACAAAAGCTTACCAAATAACAATTCCATAATATATGTTTACTATTACACAATTATAATTGCTGATAAACATAACAAACTATATGGTTACCTCAATCCTTTTGTTTAGTAGAAAGGGTTACCCGTGTTCCACAACTCTATTCGAGTTTCTTTTGCTATTCAACTTGTCACATGCAAGAATCTACACCAAATTGGCAAGCCAAGGTCAATTTCACCATTGACAAAAAGGTACCAATTATAGCAATTTAGCGCTTAATCGCTACCATTTCCCTTATTCATGTTCTTTCATGCATACTATGACCAACTACCACTCGTTACAAATACTATCCTACTCACTATCAGATTTCTCCCATTACTCTCTCTAATTTAGGTTAACTTGAGCCCATAGCTTCTAAGTTTTATCATTCCAACTTAAACCAGTCACAAAGTATTAGTTTAGTTTTAGAGAACCTTTCTATTATTATAGAGTAAGAAATCATCTCCTTATAACTTTCGAATTCAATTTCTCAGCAGTTTTAAACTAAGAGAAAATAGGGTAGAGTCAAAGGTTAAGGTAGTATGAAACTTACTTGATAAGTAATAAGTCATAAATGTCATCCTTGCTCCCAAAACTCGTTGCCCTAATAGACCTCCTCTTCCTCTCCATGCCTCATCCCTCTTTCTCTAATTTCCCTTCTGTTTTGCACAAGTTGAATGTCCTGATTTACCAAGTTTTTGTGCCATATGCCACGGTGTATATAGTTTCAATCATGGTGCATGGCACAGTAGGGAATTCCTTATTACACTCACATGCTCTACTTCGCGATGCCATTCTTCCACTTATATTTGTTCATATAACATCCTAAAAAGTCAAAATATCATTCCACCACCCAGAATCCTAATCTCACATTAAATTACTAATTCATTTCTTAATTAGCATTACTGTAAGAATAAAAAATTTAGGATATTACAAGAGCATAGAGTGCAAACACTTGACTGGTAAGGGTCAACCTATTGGATTTGTCTTTGATTAATTAATTGCCTTGCTGTTGTTATTTTGCTAAGAAGGAAATATTTTTAATTAAATTGAGTTCTTAAAAGTTTGAATTGTATTTGACCTTGAAACATTTACAATTTCTTTTATTCTTTTTGTATAGTGATTTCCTTTTGCTTGAGGACAAGAAAACATTCAAGTGTGGTAGTTTAATGGCTTCCAATATTTTATTAGATTTATTGGTGTTTTTAATGCAATCAGAAGTCACTTCTTTGAATTTATTAGTAAAAAAAGATATGATTAAATGGATGATTATATATGAGAATGGATATGAAAATCTGATTAGAAGTTAGTGAGCATGGGTTTTATTCATGTAGGTAATCACAATATATGGGCTTAAAGGTGAAAATTTTGAAGCTCAAGTATAAGAAGATAAATATGAAAAGAAATTTTGTAACCCTCCCTTATATCTGCCAGATATAGGAGAAGATTAACTAAATCACCATACTTAAATCACTGCCCAGTAATCATATATTGGTTTGAAAACCTTGGCCCAAGACTTGTTTTGCAAAATCATTGAAATCATAATACATTCAAGCAATGTGTATTGGAAATAACCCATATGCATTCATAACCATCAAAGCATGCATCAAAAACTATACAATCAGGTAAGAATATAGGCCATATGCCACATCGTGCAATACATACATCGAGGCATGTGGCATAGAACCACATGCCCAAGCTTTCTTTGTGCCATGTGCTGCAGTGCACATGTTCGATTTTTATGCTGTCATTTAACAGCAAAAATAATACTTTTAGTGTGTGCCGTTTTCATATACAACATCTGATTAGAGTAATTTAAGCACCCACACAAAGCTTATATCATAAGCTAACTAATGAGGTAGATTTGGATATGATCTAATGGTCCGATCAAAATTTTGGACACCTAGGTGTAAAAAGTCACTTTTTCAAAGAATTTTGCACACCTAATTGCATAAGTCGATCCTATTATCTCATTAAACCATACAATGCCTTAAACTAAGTCCAAAATGATCTAACACACTTGGTTGACTACAATATAAACCATTCATACACATATATCACAATTTTGCCACTCAATAGCCCATTTCCATCTTTCTCAACTTTTCACAATTTGTCACAATTTGGCCTACTTGGCTTTTCTCACCACAATTCCACCACAAATGCACTACTTTATGCATTCACATCATATTCACTACTCAATCTTAGCCTTAATTACTTATTTCATCACATAACTCCATACATAGGCTAAGATTCACCAAAATTCACTACAATTTCAATATTTCACAACTCAAAACATGCTTGGAACTCTATGGCAACTCATATACACAATTCATACTAAATTAGTTCATTACACAAACTCAGAGCTTCCACATGACCATGGCACTACTATACCAGTCCAAACTCTTTTCCCTTGCCCTGATTACTACTCTGTCCTATAAAAATGTAATCACAGAGTGAGATAAAAATCTCAACGACAAAATAACTTACTACCAGCAACTATCACATGCAACTATATAAAAGCATAGCATAATATAGCGTTAAACATAACATATATACATGTTTCATTCTAAATCACCACAACGTATGTCAATTCACTCTTTTCCCACTTATTTTTTACTTTTCACCACTTTTCCACATATAGCATAATCACTACTAACCGAACCTCTAAATCCCTTTGACTCGAAACCATAACCTCGCCTTAGACCAATATACAATCTTATTAGCCTTGATCCCACCTTTAGTAGTAGGATCATCTGGCCAAAGGTGTACTATTGTACTTCTGGAATAAGGTCTCCCCCAATACACACAATGGGGTGTCGTTGACTCCAACATCGTATCACACAGACATAAGGAGTCTCGATCTCCAACACCACACCTTAATAGGTACTAAAGAGATAATTTCCAACATCGCACCTTAAAAAGCATTAAGGAGATACCATTCTCCAACACTACACCCCGTCAGGCACTAAGGAGAGTATGCCATATGGTCTTATCACCACACTCCACATGGGTGAACTTCCACCCCTATAATCATGCTTTTTGAACTAATCATAGGTTTCCAATCATCACTTTACTCATATATATACATATACACATATCTATATCAAATTACACAATTTCATTACTTTTTTAACCAAAATCCCTTTTTATGCAATAAACATTCAATGCTATAAAACATGTTTAGTTTAAAATAATTTCATGCACTACATAGCATACTCACACATGGTTACAATAAATAGTCAAACAGAAAAAATTATTTAGTTACCTTAACCCTTCTATCACTAGAAAGGTTACCCGTGAATTTCATTTACTACTATAACTCGTCACAAGCTTCCTTTCTCAACTCACGCATAATATGCCAATATACACCCAATTGGCACAATTTAGTCAGTTAGTTCAATTGACAATAAATACTTATTTACTATTTATGGCTACATTTAATTGTCTATTCCTTTTCAATTATCCAATTTAGGTTCATTATCACTTGATTACCACTTAACATCACTTAATATGATCCCATTTCAGCTAAATAAGATTTCCACCCTTATTTTCTTTCAAATTAGGGCCAAATTGAGCTTACAAGCTCAAAGCTCTATCGTTTAGCTCTAAACTAGTCGCAAAGCTCTAATTTAATTCTCAAGAACTTTTTCATTTCTATTGGGTAAGAATCAAACCCTTAAAATTTCGCTAATTTAATTTCTCTATAACTCATATTCAAATAAATTTAGGTAGAATGGAAGGTAAGGATTATACATAACTTACCTGATAAGTTACTAATTAAAAGTGCCTTCCACTGATATGGAATCTCTTACCCTAGCAGACTCTTGCCTATTTTCTTCTCTTTCACGTGTGTTTCTAATTTCTCTTTCTAAAATTCACCCCAATTTCACAACTTAAGGGGTCATTTTCTGGTTCATGCACTGCAGCGCACACAGCCTGTGCTGCAGTGCATGGCACAATGAGAAGAATTCTCACCATGCGCACACACTTTGGCCTAAAACATGATTCTTTCACCCGTATTGCCCATACAACATCCCAATAAGTCAAATTATTGAGTAATGATCCAAATCTCTAATCCTTTACTAGTTACCACTTTACCCTTGATTAACAGCTAATTACAGTATTAAGAAATTCAAGATGTTACAGTTCTCCCTTTCTTTTCATAATTTTGTCCCCAAAATTCATAAAACACACAAGTACATACTTAAGGAAATAAATGAGGATATTATTGCCTCATTCTATCCTTTATCTCCTAAGCAACATCACTAGGAGCCATACCTCGCCAGAAAATTTTAACTAATCGTATGGTCTTGTTTTTCAATTATTTCTCTTTCACATCTATAATCCATTTTGGTTTGGCCTTATAGGTTAAATTCTCCTAGAGCTCAATCTCCTCTAGTTCTATTACATGTGAGGGATCTGGGTGATACTTCCTAAGTTGCGATAGGTGAAACATGTCGTGCACACAAGATAACTATGGTGGCAACACAGCTCTATAGGCAATAGGTCTAATTCTCTCTAGAATCTCAAAAGGACTAATGAATTGAGCAATTAACTTCCTGGCTCAAATCAACCTTTCAATTGTCATTACTGGTGTAACCCTTAGAAACACATGGTCTCCTGTTGTTAGAAAACATTTGTTACCTGCTTTTATTTGTCAATTAGGACCCTTTTATTAATTTTTTATCATCTCAAAGTACACTCATTGCATTAGATTTGGAATTTTGCCTAAGTGTCTAGGTTTAGTGCATTAGGAGTATTTTGGTATAAAAAATGAACTTTTGAGAAAATGTACAAAAGAAATTGATAAAGTACATTTATATCCAATTAATGAGTGGTGAAATTAGAATTTTAAAATTCATTTTAGTTTGAGAGTAATTAAATAAAAAGTTAACACTTTCTTAAGTGTCTTAGTTTGACCTAGTTTTTGAGGTGTCTTTATGTGAAAATTTTTATATAATTTTGTGCAGCCTAAAACTTGGTTATTTTAATTAGTTTTCCCTTATAATTATGAATTCAATTCTATACTTTAATTATATTTTATAGTGTCACATATTATTTAATTGAATTATGTGATTTATATGACATAGGTGGCATGTGACTTGCACATCAATTGGGCAAATGGAGTTAAAAGTCTATAGGGTCAAAGGTTGATGGTTTGGACATGTAAGGGCTTTTATTTGGTGGTTTAGATCAACTAAAATTGTGGATGACACATGGGATTAATTGTACACACATTGGAATCATCTAAAAGCTAATAGGAGGATGCCACCTTGCAAGTATGACAAGGCTTCCATTTTTCATTTATTTTCTTTTCTTATTTTTTAATTGAGCTTCAGCTGATGGGGAAATACTTAGAGCACGTCCCACACCCCCTAAAATGGGATTCATTCACCCATTCACTCATCTTTTACATTTTCTCTCTCTTGTTCATCTTGTTCTTCATTTTTCTCTTCCTTCTCTCTATACATATAGCCACGTCCAGCCACCTTTTCTTCCACTTTTGACCATAAAATCTACTCAATTCTTCCACCATTCTCTTCTCCTCTCATGGCCAACCCTACCCTACCCCTTGAAACTAGAAGGAGATTTGAAGCTTAATTCATCAAGATTCATGGAGAATGTCTCGGCCTCTTGGTGTTCTTAGAGGAGCAAGGAGTTCTTGATGTTTTCTGGCTAGATTGTCTATGGAATCCTAGGGGAGAGTTGATGGAAGAGGAGTTTTGAAGTCTTCACTTGGTTAAGCTCAACTATTTCTTCATCTTGTTTTAATTTTATTAGAATACTATGACTATTGTTGATTGTAGTTTAATTTGACTTTAGTTTCATAGTTGTTTATAACTTGTAATGTTGAAACAAGATTGTTGAGTTGAATTTCATGACCTAGGTGCTGCTAGAATTTTGTCTACTCTAGGAATTTGCATGATAATATGTGATTTCAATGGGTGAATGTCTTGTATTAGCTTAGCATGTAATTGTGTAGTGAATACTTGATGAGTTGCTTGAGTTTTCATAGTTTTGAGCTTAGGTACAACTTTGAGTGGTGGCAATTAGAAATGAATTTTAACTAAACACTTGGTTAATTCTAGAGCTAAGCTAGTGAGGCTACCTAGGGGGCTTGTAATAGCACTTAGGGAATTGAATTAGTGAAGCTAGGATACTTTAGATAGTTGTCTTTATTGGATAGGGAGGCATAGTGAAAGATTAAAATTTTAAAGTCTCTATCCTGATATAGACCAAACAAACTTGTTTAAGTCAAGGTGGATAGAAGAGTTACGTTTTAATTCATTAAACTTGGTGCATGTTCTCTTCAAGAGTTTGGATCTCAAGAGCTAACAATGTAAATATGCTCCCTCTACTGATATTTACATGAATAGTTCTCTAACTCAAACAGCGTGCTAGCGCTCCTAGCGTTCATTCTTTGTTAAACGTTAGTTTTTCTTTTTATAGGGTGTTTCGTGGCTCTCAAAGTTTTTTTGCCATCAGAACTTTTCTAACTCTCTATTCCTTCTTAAAGGATGTCCTTATCTATATATAGTAAATAGATAAAGGTTTTTGTCTTCCACTTAAAAAGCCTACGAAAATATAATTAAATTTATCTCGTAAATTTAATCCATGATATCATATCTAATTTGAATTTATCTTATAAATTCAAACTATAAAATTGACATGATATTCTCTCATATCATGTTGGTTATTAAATTTAATCTATCATATAACATTAAATTTAAAACTAACATAATATATGATATAATATAATATAATATATATCACATATACATATTATATTATATATATATACACAAGAATATATATATATATATACACATATATATATTTTGAAAAAATATATATATATAATTCATTCATCCTATATTACATTCATTGAATCTTAACGTATTCCAGATTCAATGAACTTGGACATTATAGCTCGAGTTGGGCTGTTTTTGTGTGCAACCCTATAGGCTCATATGAAATTGGCAGTAGGCTAATTATGCTATTAGCCCACAAGTTACAAGTGGCCTCTAGCAAGACATTGCAACTACCCAATTTTCATGGGGATCGATGATTCGATGTAACCTATCATGCAACCGTATCACATCCCTTTTGTCATGTGATATTTTGATCAAATATGAGACATGGAATTGTCATTCTCCTTTACCTAACTGTTACTTTCTCGATCTCTGAGTGGACTAACAGTAGCAATGAAAAAACCCTTTTCATTGTAGTATGGCCATATATTTTCTCAATCTTACTCATCGAGGGGCCTAGTAATATCTCTCACTTAATGTGAGGGAAATTTTTTATCTTGACTACTCATATTCCTCTGAATGAATATCACTAAACTCAATCATAGCCTTTATGATCACCCGATCAAAGGTGACTTTTGACTAAGTCAAAGTTTAGTAGTCATCATATAGGAATCTATGATGATCTCAAGTCAAAGGGCTTAGTGATATAGTTACATATGAGATAAGCTTATGACTTGTACCATGCAGCTTTCTCATAGCGAGTCGGTCCAGCACCTTGTACTCTTTTAAGTGCCTATGACTTTGATTTGTATCTTTATGATTAATCAAAGTCATACTAGTCTTGTTTCATCTATGATCCCTTATATATGACCGACCAGGGACATTTAGGACAATCATTATAGTTTGTCCAAAGATATAGTTATCATATTGAACATGCAATTGATATGATAACAAAAGAGAAATTCATTAAATAATAATATGCACAGTACAATGATTGGCCCTAGGACATAATTTCCAACATCCTCCCACTTGCATTAGGTATAATCATTAATTTATGTAATTCCATTATCCTGACACGATGCTCATGCTTTGCCTGTGCAAGAGGCTTTGTAAGAGGATCAACAACATTATCTTCTCCTGCTACTTTACATATTTTTATATCACCTCTATCATTAATCTCTCTAATAAGGTGGAAACCCTTGAGTATATGCTTGGTCTTTTGGTGTGGCCTTGGCTCCTTGCTTTATGCAATTGCACCACTATTGTCACAAAACAAGTTTATTGGATTTGAGATGCTAGGCACCACTCCTAGTTTAGCAATGAACTTCACGATTCAAACGGCTTCCTTAGTTACATCTGATGCTGTTATATATTCAACTTTTATTGCAAAATCAGCTATTGTGCTCTACTTTGAGCTCTTCTAGGTCACTACCCCACCATTTAAGGAGAACACATATCTTGATTGCGATTTAAGGTCATCCTGGTCAGTTTGGAAGCTTGCATCTGTGTAACCTGTTACAACTAGCTCGTCATCCAATTCACCATATACCAAGAATAAATCCTTAGTCCTTCTTAAGTACTTTAGGATATTCTTGACAGTAGTCTAATGATCCTCTCCTAGATCTGGTTGGTATCTGTTGGTTATACTTAAGGCAAATGAAACATCTAATCGAGTGCACAGTATGGCATACATGATAGGTCCAATTGGTGAGGCATATGGAATCTTACTCATGTGATCTCGCTAATTTTGTGTTCTAGGACACTAGTCTTTGCTGAGATGAATGCCATGAGACATGGGGATGAAACCCTTCTTTGAATCCTGTATACTGAACCAATGCAGTATCTTGTTTATGTATGTGCTTTGACTTAGGCCTATCGGCTTTTTGGATCTATCTCTATAGATCTCAATCCCAAGGATGTAAGTGGCTTCTCCTAAGTCCTTCATAGAGAAAGATTTTCCTAACCAAGATTTGACATTTTGCAAATATCATCTACATATAGCACTAGAAAAATAATTGTTCTACCATTGACCCTTTTATAAACACAAGGTTCATCAATGTTTTGAATGAATCCAAAATCTTTGATTACTTCATCAAAATCTTGATTCCAGCTCTGAGATGCTTGCTTCAATCTATAAATGAATCTTTAAAGCTTGCACACCTTTCCAGAGTCCTCTGGACCCATAAAACCTTCAGGTTGTGTCATGTACACTTCCTCAAGTAGACGTCCATTAAGGAATGCTATTTTAACATCGATATGCCATATTTCATAGTAATAATATGCTATAATGGCAAGGAGGATTCTGATTGATTTGGCCATTACAACTGTTGAAAAGGTTTCATCATAGTCTATACCATGAGTTTGGGTGAATCCTTTTGCAACTAATCATGCCTTGAAGACATTTACTTTGCCATCCATATCAGTTTTCTCCTTAAAAACCCACTTGCACCCAATGGTTTTTATTCCTTCAGGTAGATCGATTAAGGTCCATACCTTATTATCATACATGAATTTCATTTTAGACTTCATGGCATTTAGCCATTTCATCGAATTTGATCCCACTATGGCTTCTTGGTAGGTGGTTGGTTCATTATGTTCAATGAGCAACACATCATGACATTCATTAATCAGAAATCCATATCTTTCAGGATGATGCCGTGTCCTATTAGACCTTCGTGGGCCTTGTATTATTTAATAGGCTCATTTACTTCTTGTGAGTCTTCTTGGTTTTCCATTTGTGACTCTGTACTATTTTGTGGTTCTCAAATTTCTTCAAGATGTATCTTACTCCTATTGCTTCTTTTTGAGATAAATTCTTTTTCTAGAAAGATACCATTTTGAATTACAAATACTTTGTTATCGGTAGGATTGTAGACATAGTATCCCTTTATTTCTTTAGGATACCCCACAAAAAGGCACTTTGTGGATTTGGATGTTAACTTATCTGAGGCTTGTTTCTTAACATAAACCTCACTTCCCTAAATCTTGAGAAAAGACAAAGTAGGTTTCTTCCCAGTCCATATCTCATATAGTGTCTTCTCAATTACCTTAGATGAAATATGATTCAGTATGAATGTAGCTGTTTCTAGTACATGGCCCTAAAAGGATTGTGGAAGATCTACTTAACTCATCATGGATCAAACCATATCTAATAGTGTCTGATTTCTCTGCTCAGAAACACCATTCCATTGTGGTGTTGTTGGAGGAGTTAATTGTGAGACTATCCTACAACTCTTAAGATGATCAATGAATTCTTGGCTTAAATATTCACCTCCTCAATCAGATTGAAGAGTTTTAATAGTCTTACCAAGTTGGTTTTGTACTTCATTTTGGAATATTTTGAACATTTCAAAAGATTTGAACTTGTGTTTCATTAGGTAGATATATCCATAGCTATTGTAGTCATCAATAAAGGTGATGAAGTATAGATAACCCCCTCTGGCAGTTGTACTCATTGGTCCACATACATCTATATGTATGAGTCTCAATAAGTCAATAGACAGATTATGCCCAGGAAAAGGTGCTTTTGTCATCTTTCCTAATAAACAAGATTCACAAGTGTCATAAGATTCAAAATCAAACAAGTTGAGAAGTTCATCTTGATAGAGCTTAGAAATGCATTTCTCATTTATATGGTTGAGACGACAATGCCATAGGTAGGTTAGCTTTAAATCATTCGATTGATCCTTTTGTAGTTACGTTATAGATGTTTTCATTGCTAGGATGTTCCACATTTAAAAGATAATGACCAAAATGCAAATCACCATTAGCATACAAATGTCATTTTGATAAATAGAACATTTACCATTCCCAGTAATAGAAGTAAAACCTTCCATATATCTAAATAAGAAAGAGAAATAATGTTGCTACTTAAAGCAGGAACATAATAGCAATTGTTCAAAACTAACAAAAGCCCACTAGGCAAAAGTAATTTATAAGTGCCTATAGCTAAAGTAGAAACTCTTGCTCTGTTTCCAACTTGTAGGTCTACTTTGCCCTTCATCAACTTTCTACTATTTTTGAGACCCTACACATTTGTACAAATGTGAGAACCACATGCAGTATCTAATACCCATACAGAAGAAGTAGAAAGTTGAATGTCTATAACATAAATACCTGAAGAAGTAGCCCCGCTATCCTTCTTATTTTTTAGATCTTTCAGGTAGAGCTTGTAGTTCCTCTTCTAATGATCTAGTTCATTGCAAAAGAAGCAAACTCCTTCCTTTGGAGGCTTTACCTTCTTGGCTGGAGGCTTAGTTTTGTTTGACTCTTTGGTCTTACCATCTGAGCCTTTACCCTTTCCCTTGCCCTTTCCTTTGCCTTTCTTTTTCATATCCTTTCCTTTCTGAACCATTAAAACAGTGCTAGGCTTTTTCATACCCTTACCATCATATGATCCGGCATGTTCAATCCCATCTAATTCCTTGAGATCTAAAACCATTTTGATAATCTCAATTAAGTCAGACAATAATGAATCTTTATGAGTAGTACCATTACTCATGCTTGTCTCACCAAGATAACACAAATGTATCCACTTTGGTAGATCCTACATTTGAGTGATCTAGATTTTGACAAGTATTTATTAATTGATGGCATTATGACTTAAGATTTTGATTAGAGGGTTTGATTTATTAATTCAATAATCATGTAAAGTGAAAGAAATTGTATCTCATACAAATCATGCATATTATGATATAATCAAAAGCATAATTAAACATCACACAATATGGCGCACCTAACCTATGTCCATCCCAAGCCAATGAGAGAACCTCTATAATAAGATAAATTATATCAAAAAACCTCATTTATACATATAAGGGGATTGAGATGGGAAGAGAATGTACATTTAGAGTTTATAAAGAGAGGCACAACATGCAGGTCGTATTCAAAAGTTACAACCCTTGTAAAACTAGAGCCATATGTGTCACCATACCCAAACAACCTCAAGGTAAAGAAAACACAACAAATAAACAATTCATATATAATAAAAGGCTAAAAATTGTGAATTAATTTGTGTACTGTAGAGTTAGCCATGGTGGTCCTACTAGCTGATTAGCAGGTGGGGTTATGGGGCAGTGCCCCTTGCGGGTACAAGGGGGGCAGTGCCCCCCAGAGCTTTCGAAAAGCTTATGCTCTTTAAATGAGTTACTACCTTAGACCCTTTGGATTTATTAATCATAATGATGATTCAACATAAACTATATGAGAATGTGAATGAATAATAATGACATCAAGAACACACATCATATGGATGAAGATTAGTCATATTGCAAACACACATCATATAGCTAAATATTAATCATATTAATTTATTTAAATTTATATAAATTCAAATATATAAAATGAGTTTATATATATATATATAATATGTTTGGAAAACATCACATGAAAAACATATATGGATTTTGAAAATATCACATATAAATTTTGAAAATCTCAAAGCAACGTTTATCCAAAAAAGTTCAACATATGAAGATTTTAAGAACGTAATCAACCAGAACCCAACTTAAACAAAAATTTAACCTAGTTCTGATGCCATTTTGGATAGGGAGGCACACTGAAAGAGTAAAATTTTAAAGTCCCTATGCTGATATGGACCAAACGAACTCGTTTAAGTCAAGGTGGATAGAAGAGTTACCTTTTAATTCTTCAAACTTGGTGTATGTTCTCTTCAAGAGTTTGGATCTCAAAAGCTGACAACGTAGATCTGCTCCCACTACCGGTATCCACATAAACAGTTCTCTAAATTGAACAGCGTGCTAGCGCTACCAGTGTCCGTTCTTTGTTGAACATTAGTTTTCCTTTCTATAGGGTGTTTTGTGGCTTTCAAAGTGTTTTTGCTGTCAGAACTTTTTTAACTCTCTCTTCTTTCATAATGGAAGTCTCTATCTATATATAATATATAGATAAGGATTTTCGTCTTTCACTTAAAAAGCCTATAAAAATATAATTAAATTTATCTCATAAATTAAATTCATGATATCATATCTAATTTGAATTTATCTTGTAAATTTAAATTATAAAACTGACATGATATTCTCTCATATCATGTTAGTTATTAAATTTAATTTATCATATAAAATTAAATTTAAAACTAACATGATATATAATATAATAAGATAATATATATCACATATACATATTATATTATATATATACGAATATATATATACATATATATTTCAATATATATATATATATATATTATATTATGTATATTTAATTTTATATATCATATACATATATCATATATATTTAATATATATGTACACATATGAATATATATATTTTGAATTTTATATTTCATATAAATATATATATATATATATATTTATCAAATAAATATTTAAATATATATATACCATTATCCCAATCCCCTAAAAGATAAGTAAAATAAGTAATTGAGTCATCTACTCAAACTCCTAATTTAGTATTCCAATCTCATAGTCTAAATAGATCTGGTCCAATAATTCCCTTTTACTGAAATAGTAAAGGAAGCCCAAATAGTGACTAGAACACCTCAAAATAGTTCATCTACTTCTACCTCTTCTAAAAGAAGAAATCCAAGCTCAGTAACTTCACCATCTTTTAAAATTGTAGACCAGTATAACTACTTTAAACTACTGATTGTAACATCTCAAAAATTTTAAGACTCGGATTTATTTTAAAAATAAAATAAAATATCTATAATGAAATTAAAATTTTGAATAATTTGATAGAGGTTCAAAGTTTGAATTTTTTCAGTAAAAGTTTGGTTTTATTTGATTTTTAACTATGGGAAAATTACCAAAGTTGACCTGGCCTTTTATGCTATAATAAAAAATGTTGGGCCCTTTCTTATAATTTTTTTCAAAGTGTTAGATCAGTATTTTAAAGAGCAAATTGGACGCAGAAACAGAAATGAAAATGTAAAAAAGAAAGGAAACGCACAAGAGAGAGAGAGAGAGAGGGGAAGAAGAGAGGAGAAAGAAAGGCAGTTGGGCTTGGATCTAGGAGGCTTTACGACTGTTGCGAGTTCGGCTACACAATAGGTAAACTCCCTACTTCAATCTTCTTCCTTTCCTCTTGATTTTTTTCAATTTTTGAAAGAGGTAAATTCTAGATTTTGATCTTAAGGGCTTTATTCTTGTAAGCTTTGATTTCTTTGGGTCCTTGGGAGGTTGTTTTGAGTTTTTATATGGTGCTCTAATGTTTTGAGTGGATAATCAAATGAAAAGAGGTGTTTTAGGCACAAATTAAATCCTGAGAGATTGGGTTTTGCTCCTTAATGGTTTAAGCCTATTGATTTAGTTATAATTTTGCTATTTGAGCCCAATAAGATTTAAATTAAAGTTTGGTTTTCATTATAAGGGCTCATGGTGAAAGTTGGTGACACTAAGTGTAGGTTTTTAATTGAATAAAAATTATATGAATTGGAAATTAGCCTAGTGATGGCTAATAAATGGTTTTGTGGCTAAGTGATGCTATGTGAATGGTTAGTTTAATATATGAACCATTAGGATGGATTATGACTCATTGATCCAAGTTGTGTGGTATGAGTTATAGTCTTTATTAATGCTATTTGTCATGATAAGTGATATACATCACTTATATGCTGTAGGGATTATTGGTGAAATTTGTTCGGAAGTTAAGAAATAAGCCAAGTCTTATTTTATACAAGAGGAACCCTTTTGGTACTAAAGGGTTGAGGTAACAGGGGAATTTATATTTCTTATTACTTTGTTTAGATATTTTTGAATAAATATTACTAGCTATCATGCATTACATATTTTAAAAGATTAAATGTGCTTTATAAGGGGTTATGGGGTACTACTTTGATTATAGTGCAAATATGTTTTCTAATTGTTAACAACAATATTTTTATGGAAATGAGATTTGTTTGCATGTATTGTAATCATGAAGAATAGAAATTGCGCTTAAGGAAGTGTAACTAAGTTAGGTACCTTAGATAGGCTAAGGAATCGTTTAAGGGAGATTTATAAATGTTATACTACCTTAGAGTGTTGAAGTGGTCAATACTCGGGAAAGGTAGACACGAGTAAAAGGCATGATCTCAGTAGGAGTTCACCAATGAGAAGGTGTGGACTTTTGATATTCTAAGGCACATTACCAGTACTCAGTATTGCCTTATGTATTGTGGGCTCAGTGCACTAAAGTGGTTAGTGTATTGAGTGTTCAACACCTCTCAG
Organism: Prosopis cineraria; assembly: GCF_029017545.1. Classification (NCBI taxonomy): domain Eukaryota; kingdom Viridiplantae; phylum Streptophyta; class Magnoliopsida; order Fabales; family Fabaceae; genus Prosopis; species Prosopis cineraria. Next base: position 21,400,617 of record NW_026555332.1, on the reverse strand, counting down.
TGGGGGAGGGAATCCGACATATGAAGTGTGAAGTTAAGTACCTAGGCCAAAGTAGCCCTCACATGGAGAGTAAGTCAGGCTAGCTCTAGGAGGGAGTTAGCTTCGACTACTCAAGATTCACATCGAAGGGGCATAGGCAATTTTATGAATTAGATCATGCCTTAGATTATGTTTTATCTCTGTGGAGGTACAAGTGGATATAAGGTTTATCTGCGAGTTAAAGAGTGCCAGGGGGCATTTTGTTGGTCATGAAAGGCCATACCAGCCTATGTCATGCATTCATGCATTTTAAATGGCTAAATTATACACTATGTTGAATTTATTATTCGTGTTGATTATGACTTACTTTGTAATAGTCAATGTAGATTTCTCTTTTACTGAGACTGTGGTTGTCTCACCCTTTTCTTTTCAATATTTTCAAGTCCAGGCAAAGGAACCAGTGGAGGACGGGGAAAGGAGCAGAGCTAGGGGTTGTTTGTGGATTGTAAAAAACTGCAACCCCTTTCTTTTGAGTAAATCTATTGTAATGTATTTAGGATTAGGGTGCCAGTAGGATGTGATTATATATGTGTGTGTGTGTGTGTGTGAGTATGTGTGGATTGTATGGCTTGGATGTGAATTTTTATTTGCTGGTAGACTTGTGGTGGCTAGAAAACTTGGTTATGGTGTGTGGTTTTGATGGATTTATTTAGTAGACCAATTTTCCACTACAAGCAAATATTTATTTTGGTATATATATGATTCCACAAGCAAATGTAAAGTGGCTGCATTGCAAATGGTGTACTATGGGCAAACATATAATTTGGATAGAGAGAGCGGGTGTGTTGGCCTTACGGAGATCTCTGAGCCAAGTGAAAATATTTAGCGTGTATATTTATATATGTATATGATATTTAGAATGGTTTTTGGCCACTCTTGTTTGATTTGTGAATTTTGAAGATTTAGGGTCCATTTTAGGAAATGGCACCCGGATAGTTAAATTTTGATATAAAGGGTTTTAAATGTTCTATCAAGTGTTTTTAGTCCTATTTGATGTATCCAAAGTGCTCCCATAGGTTTGTGACCATTAGGATGAGATTTGGACAATTTTGAAAATGGTTTTTACTAAAAAACTGCACTTTTGCATCCAAGTGTTTAAATCTCAATCTGACTGTTGGATTTCTCTAAAATTTGGGTCATAAGTAAAACCTTTTATAAAATTTGTGTGGGATTTGGAATCACGTCAATCGGACACCGAACGGAGAAACAGCTCACTCCGGAATTTGGTCTGGAGGAGCTGTCATGACAGCAATAGTGATGATGTTGCAACATACATGAAATTCAATTCGTCTGTTGGATCTTTTCAAAATTTAGTATGCTAATAGTACTCTTTAAAAGTGACATGTGGGCTTTAGAATTGCTTGAATCGGAGCTCGGATGATGAAATGGTGCACTCTAGAAGTTAGTTCGGAGGTGCTGTCATGACAGCTAAAAAGCTATCATGACAGCAAAAATGACCAAACTTATAACATGTCTAATTTGTAATCTGACCGTTGGATCTTTTTGAAATTTGGTTCACTTATAGTACCCTTTGAATGTAATGTGTGAGCTTTAAAATTACTTCGATCGGGAACTGGATGATAGAATGGCATCTCCCGGAAGTTGGCCCGAGAGGTTTGTCATGACAGCAATTTAATGCTGTCATGACAGCATCTTTTTACGCCGCTTTTGCCTAGTTTGCTTCCGTGGCTATAGATAAAACCTATAATTTTTTTTAAAAAATATTTTAAATGTTTATTTTGCAATCATGTATCTATCTAGTGATGTAAATGATTTATTTTCTAAGTCAGTTTTAGGATCAACTCCTTAACCATACTTAGTTTATTTGAATTGTGTGATTTTTGGATAATACTCAGGGCAAGTGTTAGACTGATCAATAAGACCAATCATTTTGCCCTTCCTAACACCAATAACATTAAATATGTTTTCCATTATTCCTTTAATAAGGTCATTGTATATCCAAATACTAACCGTGAACTTGTAAAAAGCCTCTTCAGTTATGGCCTTATCCATTCAATATATCCTTCTAATGACATGTCTGAAATATCAAAACTTCCAGAGTCCATCAAAGATATTGCCAAACACTATTTTGGAATTATAACTCAATATCGGGTTTTTATCCGGTGTTACTCAACAATAGCAGAAATAACTCCTGACAAATTTTATCCTCCAATTAATCTAAGTTTGAAACAACAAGAAGACCATTTGAGTATGACCAAGAAGAAAAAGAAGACATTATGAATGATAAAGACCTCAAATATAAAATTTTCACTATCAGAGCACAAGAAGTACATATTATTTTTTAAGAACTCAATAGGACAACTACTGTAGAAGAAGAACAGTGGGCATACTTCACTGACCCAACAACATGTATTTTCTCAGTAGGAAGAAATAGCAAAAATTCAAGAAGCTTCAATAATTGGTATGAAAGACTAAGAAATAATTTAATGGATAATGATGAAGGAACAAAAAGAAAAATATGTCAAGTATTATTAGAATATGCAATCCACAAATGCAAGTATTGTGAAGAAATAAAACAGGCTGACAAGGACTATGAAGACCCTTCTATCAACATGAATATTCTGGATTAGCTTACCGACAAGTAAAAAATGGCTTTTTGACTTTGTTATCCACCACTTTTTGTCTTGTCAACTTATATATATACGAATATATATACACATATATATTTCAAATATATATATATATTATGTATATTTAATTTTATATATCATATACATATATCATATATATATTTATATATATATATATATATACACATATGAATATATATATATATATATAATTATATTTTGAATTTTATATGTTATATAAATATATATATATAATTCATTCACCTTATATTACATTCATTGAATCTCGACATATTTCAGATTCAATGAATTTAGACATTATAGTTCGAGTTGGGCTGTTCTTGTGTGCGACCCTATAGGCCCATATGAAATTGATAGTAGGCTAATTACACTATTAGCCCACAAGTCATAAGTGGCTTCTAGCAAGACATTACAATTACCCAATTCACATGGGGATCGATGATTCGATGTAACCTATCATGCAACCATATCACATCCCTTTTGTCACGTGATATTTTGGTTAAGTATGAGACATGGAATTATCATTCTCCTTTACCTGACCGTTACTTTCTCGATCTCTGAGTGGACTAATAGTAGCAATGAAAAAACCCTTTCCATTATAGTATAGCCATACATTTTCTCAGTCTTACTCATCGAAGGGCCTAATAATATCTCTTACTTAATGTGAGGGAAAAATTCTATCTTGACCACTCATATTCCTCTACATGAATATCACTAAACTTAATTAAAGCCTTTATGACCACCCAGTCAAAGGTGACTTTTGACTAGGTCAAAGTTCAGTGGTCATCATATAGGAATACATGATGATCTCAGGTCAAAGGGCTTAGTGATATAGTTATACATGAGATAAGCTTATGACTTGTACCATACAGCTTTCTCATAATAAGTCATGTAACATCCTGAATTTCTTAATCTTAAGTTTAGAAGTTAATCGAGGGTGAAGTGGAAATTAGTGTGGGATTAGAAATTCAAGTGATTAATTAGTATTTTGACTTGTTTGTGTGTTGTATGAATATATATGGGTGATAGGAGTGCGTTTCTAGTCGAAGGAAGTGTGCGTGGTGAGAATAAATCTCACTGTGCCATGCATCACGGCTTGTACTGCATGCGCCGCAGTGCATGGACCAGAATTTACCTTAATAAGTCGTGAAATTTTAGAAATTTTAGAGGAGAGAAATTGAGAAACACAAGAGATAGAGAGAGGAGAAGGGTTGAGAAGCTAAGACAAGTTATTGTGAAGTGGTGGAAGGTGATTCGGATCGATAACTTGCCAAGAAAGCTATGTATAACTCTTACCTTCCATTCTACACAAATTTCTTTGAACATGAGTTATAGGGAAATTGAATCGGTGGAAATTAAGGGGTTTAATTCTTTTCCAATAGTAATAAAAAGGTTCTCGAAAGTTAAATTAGATCTTTGAACTTGTAGGCTCAATTTTAGCCTTTAAAGAGAGATAGTTAGGGCAAAAATCTAATTTGAGTGAAATAAGATCGGTTGAGGTGATGCAAAGTAGTAATTGAGAATTCATGGACTTAGAATAGATAAATGAAAAAGAGTTTATGGATGAATATAACCCTAAGTAGTAAAAATGAGTTTTTGGTCAAAATGGACCAAATGACTAAAATGTGCCAAATGTGTTCAGATTGGCATATTAAGCATGTGAGTAGAGGAAAGAAGCTTGAGAAAAGCTTGTATGATAGTTGAAATTCACGGGTAACCTTTCTAGTGACAGAAGGGTTGAGGTAACCGAATAACTTCCTTTGTTTGACTATTTATTGTAACTGTATGTTAGTATGCTATGTAATGCATGAAATGGTTTCGAACTAAGCATGTTTTATAGCATTGAGTGATTGATGTAGGTGAAAATACTTTTAGTTTAAATGAGCATTGAAATATGTGTTTTGAAATGAAAAATTATTATTTGTATATAATGTGCAAGAAAATATGATATGGTAAATAGGAACCTTAAATGGTTCGGGAAAACATGATCATAAGTGTGGGAGTTCACCCGAGTGTAAGAGATGATAAAGACTATATGGTAAGGTTTCCTTAGTACCCTATTAGGGTACGGTGTTGAAAATAATTCTCCTTAGTGTCTTGAAAGGTGCAGTGTTAGAGAAGATCTCCTTAGTACTTATTGAGGTACAGTATTGTAGATGAGAGACTCCTTAGTATCTTTGCGATGTGGTGTTAGAGTCAATGACACCCCATTGTGTATATTAGGGGAAAACCATACTCCGTATTGTGCATTAGAACATTTTTGGCCGGGTGATTGTACTATTGTAGGTGAGCTCAAGACTAATGAAAGTGTACATTAGTTTGAGATGAGCCTATGGTTTTGTGTCCGGGTGATTTGGAGGTTCAATTGGTAGAAATCATGCTAGTTTATGGTGGGATATGATGAAATATCTTGAGATAACATGGAATCATTTATGATATGTTGAAAAGTTAAAAATGAATTGAGATATGTGATATAAATGCTATTTTTTGAGGTTTTAATGATATACTATGTTTACTTTCATATTGTTGCATGTGATAGTCAATAGGAGTTATTCTGTTACTGAGATTTTTATCTCACCCCTATGATTACATATTTATAGGATCGGAAAGTGATTAGGGCAAGGGAAGAGAGTCTTGAGTCGGCTTGAGTTGTGAAGCTATGTACTTTGAGGTTATGTAATGAACTAAATTGAGATTGTATATATAAGTGTATATGAGTTGCCATAGGGTTGTATGCATGAATTGAATTGAGATTTTATGAAGTGTAGCTCGATTGATTGTATATGTGTTGAAATGAAACAAAAAAGGGCTATAACTTGGAGAATATGTGTGAAATGGTGGTTTGTGTTAGTAAATCTTAAGCCAAAGGACAAATTATGATGAATTAAGTAATTTGGGGCTAAGATTGTATTATGAATATGATTGTATATGTATGAGTTGAGAAATAACCAAGTAGGTTATGTTATGCCAAGAAATGGCATAATATGTGAAATTAGTAAGTTGTGAAAATTAGCCGTAGATGGGTCAATTTTTGATATATGAGTATGATTGTGATTAATTAAGGTCAATCAGGTGTATTAGATCCTTTTGGACTTGATTCAAGGCCTAGTGTGGTCTAATAAGAGAAAGGGATCGAATTGAGCGCTTGGTGTGCAAAATTTTCAGAAAAAGTAACTTTTTACACCTTGGTATCCAAATATTAATCGGACCATTAGATCATGTCTAGACCTATCTCATTAGTTACTATACGAGCTAAGCTTTGTATGGGCACTTGAATCACTCTAATCAGAGGTCGTATGAAAAATTGGCGCACGCCTGAAGTTCATCATTTTTGCTATCAAAATAACAGTAGAAATTCGGACAGGCGCGCCGCGACGCATGGTGACACATGCCGCGGTGCACGACATAGAGAGGGTGAGAGTATGGCTCTATACCACATGTCATGGCACACAGATTGAGATAGGAATTTCAGTTTTTATTTTGTTGAAATGCATGCAATTGAGATAGGAATGCTGGTGGGTTATGTCTACTATATAATTGAGGTGTGCATGATTTACTTCCACTATTTTTCTTTAATTGTGTTGTGAACTAATCAATTTTATAAAATAAGTCTTCGGCTGAAGCTTTTGAAATGAAATTTGATTGTTTTGTTTGATGCAAGGTGGTGGTAACACCGTAGCCTTCTCTTATATTGAGTGGATACAGGAGGTGGTTACAAGTCAGTCTAGCACTTTGTACTCTTTCAAGTGCCTATGACTTTAATTTGTATCTCTATAATTAATCAAAGTTATACTAGTCTTGTTTCATCTATGATTCCTCATAGATGATCGACCGGGGATATTTAGGACAATCAATATAGTTTGTCTAAGGATACAGTTATCATATTGAACATGTAATTGATATGATAACAAAAAAAAATCATTAAATAACAATGTGCATAGTATAATGATTGGCCCTAAGGCACAATTTCCAACAGTCTTAAGTAAATTCATTTTTCAGCCAAGGAAGAAGAGTTGAATGAGCTGCCATAATTAATTAAAGGCTAGGAATATTTCATTAACAACACCCTAGGGTCCCTACTTAAATAGGGAAGCCACTTTATTCACAATTAGGATTACTTTTCTAGTTTAATTCACTAGATAATTAGGTTAGCAATTAGTTAGTCAACTTCAAGCTTTAGGTGATTTATTTCACTAGATAACTTTTAAATTGAACTTAAAACTATTCCTTGGGAGATGACCTAGGGTTGGCCCTATATTACATTAGGGTTAGTTTTAGTTTAATTTTGAAGGCAAGTGACAATCCCTATCACCTGTCAAGAACTCTAACGACCTTCAACTCCTATCCTCGAAACTCTTCTGCCTACTCTGACCCGTCAATAACTTTTTCCTTATCAACTTAATCTTTTGTGTTGTCTAATCTACAGTGTTTGATCCTAACATACTCCTCTCACTCAATTCTGTCCAACAAAGAGGCAATCTACACTTCTCTTATACAATGCCACATACGATGCCATCTGAATATTGGAGTGGTAACTATTGTTGTAAGCAAATTTAGCCAAAGGAAGATGGCTATCCCAGCTATCCTTCAACTCTAGAACACAAGCTCTTAACATATCCTCCAAGGTCTATTAGTCCGTTCTGACTACCTATCCGTCTGTGGATGATACACTGTAATGAATCTCAACTCAGTACCCATAGCTTACAATAAAGCTCCCCAAAACTTAGATGTAAACCTTAGATCTCTATTTGACGCAATACTCTTCGGCACACCATGCAGCCTCAACTTCTTGAACATAGATCTCTGCTAACTTTTCTAGAGAATCATTGATTTAAATAGCAAGAAAATGAGCTGATTTCGTGAGTCTATCGACTACAACCCAAATAGCATCATGCCCTGACTGAGTTCTTGGCAACCCAACTATGAAATCCATGGATATACTATCCCATTTCTACTTAGGGATATCTAATGGTTGCAACATTCCTATTGGTCTTTGATGCTCTATTTTAACCTTCTAAAAAGTCAAACACTAAGTCACAAACTCAATTTATCTCTCTTCATAATGTCTCATATGCTGGTACATCTTTGTAGCTCTCGCATGAATTGTGTACTAACTACAATGAGCTTCACTTAAGATGACTTCTCAGATTGGCATCGTCAAGCACACAAATCTTGTCTTGGTAGACTATAAGCCCATCGTCATTGAAACTGACAACAATAGCTTGATTCGCTTCAATTTCTTCTTTGATTCCCAAAAGACACTCATCTTCTAGTTGTGTCATTCTCAATTCCTTCTAGAATTCATTACTAAGCTCCATAGAATAAGCACCAACCAACACTTTCAGTGGCATATCCTGCTATGATTCAATAAAAGACTCCACCAATCCATACTCTTGAACTATTAGACTTGCCACATGCAATGTCTTTTGACTTAATAGGTCATCAACCACATTAGCTTTACCCGAATGGTATTTTAGCTCGAAGTTATAATCCTTAAGGAGTTTCATCCATCTCCTCTGCCTCATATTTAACTCTTTCTGATCTACTAGTACTTTAAACTCTTATGGTCACTAAACACAGTGAATACTACATGTAACCTCCTCTTATAACTACTCAATATAAGAGAAGATTACAGTGTTACCACTGCCTCACATCAATTACAATAATCAAATTTCATTTCAAAAGCTTCGACTGAAGACTTATTTTGTAAAATCAATCAATTCACAATACAATCAAAGAAATACACAACAGAAGTAGATCATACACTCCTCTAATACGTAATGGACATAACCCACCAGCATTCCTATCCTAATGGCATGCATTACATCGCAAAATAAAACTGAAGTTTGGTTCATGCACCGCAGCATATGGCACAAGCTACACACTCACCCTTTCTATGCCGTGTACTGCGACATGTGTCACCATGCATTACAGCACGCTTGTCTGAATTTCTACTGTCATGTTGATAGCAAAAATGATAAACTTCCAGCATGCGCCGTTTTCACATACAATATCCGATTGGAGCAATTCAAGTGGCCACACGAAGCTTAGTTTGTATACTAACTAATGAAATAGGTTTGGACATGATCTAATAGTCCAATTAAAATTTAGACACCTGGGTTAAAAAGTCACTTTTTCTAAAAATTTTGCACACCCAAGCACTCAAATATGCCAATCTAAACACATTTGGCACCTTTTAGTCATTTGGTTTATTTTGACCAAAAGCTCATTTTTACTACTTAGGACTATATTCATCTGTAAACTCTTTTTCATTTATCCATTCTAAGTCCATGACTGCCCAATTATTACTTTACATCACCTCAACCGGTCTTATTTTGCTTAAATCAGATTTTTGCCCTAAAGGCTAAAATTAAGCCCACGGGTTCAAAGTTCTACCATTCAGCTCTAAACCAATCACAAAGATCTAATTTAACTTCTGAGAACCTTTTTATTACTATTGGACAAGAATCAAACCCCTCAAATTCCACCGATTTAATTTCCCTCTAACTCATTTTTAGAGAAATTTGTGTAGAATGGAAGGTAAGAGTTATACGTAGCTTATTTGGCAAGTTACTAATCTGAATTACCTTCTATCGCTCCAAAATAACTTGACTTAGCTCCTCAGCCCTTCTCTTCTCTCTATCTCGTGTGTTTCTTAATTTTAGTCCTCTAAAATTTCTATATTTTTGCAAATTATGAAGGCAATTTCTGATCCATGGGCCACCGCGCATGCAGCACAAGCTATGGCACGTGGCACAGTGAGATTTATTCTTGTCACGCACACTTGTTTCAATCTAAAACGTACTTCTATCATCCATATCTATTCATACAACACACAAATAAGTCAAAATACTAATTAATCATCCGAATCTCTAATCCCACACTAACTTCCACTTCACCCTTAATTAACCTCTAAACTTAGGATTAAGAAATTTAAGATCTTACAATTCTCCCCTCCTTTTAAGAAATTTTCCCTTAAAATTCATAAAAGATATAAATATATACCTAAGGAAACAGGTAAGGGTAATGCTACCTCATTCTATCCTCTATCTCCCAGGTAGCATTACTAAGAGCCATGTCTCGCCAGAAAACCTTAACTAATTATATGGTCTTGTTCCTCAATTGCTTCTCTTTCACATCTATGATTCGCTTTGGCTTAGCTTTATAGGTTGGATTCTACTAGAGTTCAATCTCCTCAGGCTCTATCATGTGTGAAGGATCAGGTTTATATTTCTTAATCTACGACATGTTTCACATCTCATGCACATTTGATAACTGTGGTGGCAAAGCAATCCTGTAGGAAACTGGTCCAATTTTCTACAGAATCTCAAAAGGACCAAGGAATCTATAAGTCAATTTCTTGGCTCTTATTAATCTCCTGATTCCTATAACTAGTGTAGCCATTAGAAACATATGGTCTCCTATCAGGAACTCTAGCAACCTTTTATGCCTATCCGCATAACTCTTTTGCCTACTATGAGCCGTTAATAACTTTTGCTTGACCAACTCAATCTTTTAAGTTTTCTGATCCATAATATCTGGTCCTAACATACTCCTTTCGCTCAACTCCGTCTAGTAAATAGGCGATCTGCATTTTCTCCCATACAATGCCTCATACGGTGCCATTTATATACTGGAGTGGTAGCTGTTATTATAAGCTAACTCAGCTAAAGGGAGATGGCTATCCTAGCTACCTTTCAACTCCAAAAGACAAGCTCTTAATATATCCTCTAAGGTTTGTATAGTCCGTTCTATCTACCCATCTGTTTGTGGATGATACACCATACTAAATCTCAACTCAGTACCTATGACATGCTGTAAAGTTCCCCAAAATTTAAAAGTAAATCTTGGATCTCTATTAGAAATTATATTCTTTAGCACACCATGTAACCTTACCACTTCTCAAATGTAAATCTCTGCCAACTTTTTCAGAGAATTACTAATTCAAATCGCTAAGAAATAAGCCGATTTAGTAAGTCTATCGACTATGACCTAAATGGCATTATGTCCAGATTGAGTTCTTGGTAACCTAGTTATAAAATCTATAGAAATGCTCTCCCATTTCCACTTAGGAATATCCAATGGTTGCAACATTCCTGGTAGTCATTGGTGCTCTATCTTAACCTTTTGACAGGCCAAACACCGAGTCACAAACTCCGTTACATCTTCCTTCATACTAGGCCACCACCAATACCGCTTCACATCCCGGTACATTTTTGTAGTTCTTGGATGGATTGTGTACTTACTACAGTAAGCTTCATTCAAGATAACTCTTCTCAGATCTACATCGTCAGGCATACAAATCCTATCCTAGTAAACCATAAAACCATCATCACTGAATCTAAAACTCTAACCCTCAAGAGACTCTCATCTTCTAATTGTGTCATTCTCAATTCCTTCTAGAAATCATTGCTAATCTTAGTGGAATAGGCACCAACTAATGCCTTCAATGGTGCATCCTATTGCAACTCCACAAACAACTCCATCAATCTGTATTCCTTAACCATAAGACTTACTACATGCAAAATCTTCCAGCTCAAAGCGTCAACAACCATATTAGCTTTACCTGGATGGTATTTCAATTTAAAGTTATAATCCTCAAGAAGCTTCATCCATCTTCTCTATCTCATATTCAATTCCTTTTAATCCACCAGGTATTTTAAACTCTTATGGTCACTAAACATAGTGACCACTGCACCATTTAGGTAATGGCGCCAAATCTTTAGAGCAAATACCACTGCTGCAAGCTCTAAATCATGCACAGGATAGTTCTCCTCATGTGGTCTCAATTGTCGTGAAGCATAGGCTACAACTCGACTATCTTGCATCAAGACACAAGCAAGACCTTTCAAAGACGCATCCGTGTATACCTCATAAGTAACCTTAGATTAGGGATAATTAACACTAGTGTCATGGTTAATTTCTCTTTTAGCTTTTAAAATGCCACTTCACACCGGTCGTCTCATGTATAAGGCTGATCTTTTTAAGTTAGTTTAGTCAAAGAAGAAGCTATCTAGGAAAATTCTTAGATAAATCATCGATAATTCCAAGCTAATCCTAGAAAACTACATATCTCTGTGACTGAACTAGGACATTCCCATTTCAACGCTGCATCAACCTTATGTGAATCCACTAAAATTCCATCCGCAGACACGACGTGTCCTAAAAATCTCACTTCTCTTAACCAAAACTCACACTTACTGAGCTTGCCATACAACTTTTTGTCTTTAAAATCTGCAGTACCGTTCTCAAATGCCTCGTATGTTGCTCCTCATTCTTAGAATAGATCAAGATGTTGTCGATAAAGACCACTACAAACTGATCCAAGTATAGCCTAAAGATTCAGTTTATATAATCCATGAACACTACTGGCGCATTGATCAAACAAATGGCATAACTAAGAATTCATAATAGCCATGTTGAGTTTTGAAACCTATCTTGGGTACATCCACTGCATTAGCTCTTAACTGATAATACCCTAACCTCAAGTCAATCTTAGAAAACAGTAAGGCACCAACCAATTGATCTAAAAGATCATCTATCCTTAGTAGATGATACTTGTTCTTCATAGTTACCTCATTTAATTGCCAGTAATCAATGCACAATCGCAAATTGCCATCCTTCTTTCCCACAAACAATACCGATGATCCTTAGGGTGATACACTCGGTCTGTTAAATTCCTTCTGTAGCAAATCTTCAATCTGCTTCTTTAGCTCAGCTAATTCCGATGGTGACATTCTATAAGGGGCCTTTGATATTGGTTCGGTTCTAGGAATTAAATCAATTGAGAACTGAGCTTCCCTTTCAAGAGGTAGTCCAGTCATCTCTTCTGAAAATATCTTTGGAAACTCACTTACTACCCCAATCTTCTCAATCTGGCTGCCAAGAATACCACATAGGCATCACAACCTTGCTAGATCAACTTCTCAGCACTTACTACCGATAAAAACTTAGGTTGCTTTGAGAATTCCACAACTACACACAACACTAGTAGTGAAACTACCCTTTTGGCACAATCAAGCATAGCATTGTTTACTACTAACCAATCCATGCTAATTATCACATCTATTCCTCTTATAGGAATACAAATCATATCAATCTTGGAAACTCTATTCTCAAATTGAATCTCCACATTCTGACAAGCTTGACTTGTAATACTAGATGATCCAGAAGGTATCATCACTTTAATAAGCACAGGAAATTCTTGTAAAGACAATTTCAATCTATCCACACATTCCTTAGACATAAAAGAATGGGTGGCATTTAAATCAAACAATGCCTCTACTTTGTGACCATTGACAGAAATCATACCTCTGATCAAGTTCAGAGACGCTTTGGCCTCTTCTTGTGTAACTACAAATACTCGACCAGGAACTATCGATCTCTGCTCAGTCCCCTCAACTCTACCTTCTGGGCATTGCCTCATGATGAACCCTTTAGTCGCCTTAAGTTATCAAATTTTACTAGAATATAGAATTGAGTATTCTAGGTCATTTCCCTAGAGAGCAAAGCATACAAATCATTGTTCAAATGCCACAAATTAATCTGAATTTTCAAGTGAATAAACTAACTCTATAATGCAACAATAAATGTTTGTAAAATTCTGTTTTAGTTGGAATGAAATGAATGATGATTATGGTGAGCCCAAGTCAGATTTCCTAACATTAATCATTGATTTCCAGAATTATAACATCATAAACCTTCTTGATTAACTTGAAATGAGACACTTAGAAACCTCTAAGTGTGGTGCACCATTAGACTCAATGGACACGAATGAATCTAGGTCAAGTGAACTTAGAAATTAACACTATATTCAGCCTTGTTCTACACAAGTTTCAGACCAAAACTAGTGGAAGAAAAACACCTTAAGTCAAATTCATATAACCAATATGGATCTAACTCAAGTCTATACAAGAACTTGAACAAGAATCAGCAAGAACTTATGAAATAACCCTAGAACATTAAGGTAAATCATAAATTCCAGAACTGAAAATAGCATGAAAATCTAAATTCAACATTCATATTCTCATCAAATCTGAATTAGAATCACAAAATCTTCAACCAAAACAGGTTCAAAATTCAAAATCCTCAAAGAATCAAGACAAGAACATGAAATCAAGAAAATGAACAACAATTACAAATCTGGAAATCTCATAATGTCAAGTCATCTTTCTTGGAGCTCTAAATGATCAGCCTCTCATGCTCTTCCTCTTCACTTGAATCAGACCTTGAGCTTGAGAAGCTTTTATGGATGAATGAAGATGAAGAAGTTGCAATCTGGAAATCTGGACAAGAGATGGACGAAAATGCAAGCTGGAATGGAGAAGAAAGTGGACAAAAATCTGAATAGAGAAGGAATGATGATCTGGACCAAGTGTTGATGATGGAAGATGAAGAAATGAAATCTGAAAAACGGATGAACAGTGCTGGACGAAAATGAATGAAGAAGAAGAAGAGAGAAATCTGGAAAAATCTGACAAGTGAAGGTGAATAATGAATATGAAAAATGAAAAATGAAGGATTAAGTATGTGTGGAAAATGTGAGTGGTGATAAAACCAAAGTGGATGGTGATAAAAACAAGGAAAGTCTAGATCTGAAATGAGCTGGAAAAATGGATGAAAATAAGCTAAAATGGGAATAAAAATGAGGTGGAAAATGTGGCAAGGGACATGTGAGCATGTGTGGGAAATGTTACTCCTCCTTAGGCTCCCAATCAGCTGCCACATGTCATCCCATTAGATCTGATCATGTCACACCTCCCATGCCTCTTCTTCACTTGATGATGTGTCCCTCAATGCTTCCCATGCTCCTTTGATTTTTTATTTAATTAATTCTCCCCAATTAAATCTGAATAATTGTGCTACATCATCCCTCAAATAATTCTGGAATTTGCGCCCAACAGCCCCTAAATTCTTCATCTTTATTTATTTGCTATCTCTTGAATTTCTCCAAGCATGTGGACTAGCTTTTGATCCTTGATTCCAAAATTGCCCTCACAAAATCTGAAAATAAAAACACAAGACTAAATAAATTCTAAACAAAAAGAAATAAAAAGGAAAAGAAGAGAATTAATGCCCAAGATCTCAAATTAGGATATGAAAGTGTCAAAACAATCATCAAATAGCACTACTAGGGTTCATAAAGTCAATCTAGAAATGACAACTCAAAACTGGGAATTAAACCCTATTATGCACAATTTGATGCCAAAAACCAAGTGTTTTAACATGTAAAATATGAGATAGATCACCTCACTATATGACTCAACTTACCACACTTGTAGCAAGCCCAACATCTTCCCAGATGAGATCTACCGCATATGTTACACTAGGACATCCTTCCAATACTTAAAGTCTGAGCTGGAACATTTGACACTTGCCTCAAAGACTGTGGAGGCCCAATTGTCACACCTCCACCCCTTTGCATTGACCCTTTATGCACAGGTCAAGATTGCGATCCTCGACTGAAACCTCTTCTTCCAGAAGAACTAGAACTGCTTGCACTGAACCTAGGCCTCTTTCAGATTCCACTAGTCGGACCCAAATGAGATGAAAACATCCCCATACTATCTCACCTCCTTTCAACATCTGCCTCTCTACCACGCCTAGTTGCTACCCTCAGCTTATGGCACATCTCCTCATACATTGTCACATCAAGTAGTACTATCTGCTGTTGGTGCTCAGGTCTCATCTTTTCAAGTAATCTCTCTGGTTTCCACTTTGAGTCATTACTATGCTAGAGATATGTGGAATAAGCCGACAAGTCATTAAATCTTCTTATAAATTCATCCTCATCTAGGTCTCCCTACCTAAAAACATGAAATTCCTCTTCCTTCTAGGTTTTGAATGAGACCGGCAAGTGTTGATCAAAGAATATTCTCTTGAACTCATCCCAGCTCAACCAAATACCACTAGTTGGTTTCATAGATTTCCACCACCTCTTAGCAGCACTAACCAACTGCACCGTGGCCAAGATAACTTTCTGCTTTAAAGTACAGATTAGCACCTCAAAGATGGTTTCCATTCGTTTTATCCACAATTCTGCTTCACCTTCTCTCATACTTTCGTCAAATGTCAGCAGGTTGAATTGAATAAACATCTTCCAAGTACGATCAATAGATGGATCAATGCTAGGAATCTCTAGTCTACTACCCGAATTTTGAGACGATCTAGGTCTACTATGTGCTTCTTGTACTGGGATATTCTGAGCTTCAACTCTCTCTTTTTGCTCTCTACCCCTTAGGATTGTGTCATGATCCCTAACAGTTTGTCTTATGTCAACAACCATATCCATGAGCTCTTCTAGTAGCTCATCATGTCTATCCTTTTGCGGCTGAGCCGGTTGAACTTCCAGCTCTCGCTCCTCCTCTATAACCCGTCTAGATACTACGGTTCTCACATGAGTGCCTCTCATATTGTACTAATTTCTCCCTACCTAAGGATGAAAATACGAAACACAAAGGACATCAGGGAAAGAGTTGTATAATGAACAAAATAAGTTGCCATATTTCTAAATGAAAGCATCAATAGCAATCAGGTCTTAAAAATTGAGAAACTGATACCAAAATGTAACCTCTTCTTATAACCACTCAATATAAGAGAGAAGATTACAGTGTTACCACTATCTCACAGTAATTACAATAATCAAATTTCATTTCAAAAGCTTTGGTCGAAGACTTATTTTGTAAAATCAATCAACTCACAATACAATCAGAGAAATACACGGCGGAAGTAGATCATACACTCCTCTAATACGTAATGGACATAACCCACTAGCATTCCTATCCTAATGGCATGCATTACATCGCAAAATAAAACTAAAGTTTAGTTCATGTGTTGCGACGTGCAGTCCTTGCGCCACGGCATGTGGCATAGAGCTACACGCTTACCCTTTCTGTGCTGTGTGCAGTGGCATATGTCACCATGTGCCACAGCGCGCCTGTCCGAATTTCTGCTATTACTTTGACAGCAAAAATAATGAACTTTTGGTGTGCGCTTTTTTCACATACGACATCCGATTGGAATGATTCAAGCACCCACACAAAGCTTAGTTTGTCTACTAACTAATGAGATAGGTTTGGATAAAATCTAATAGTCCAATCAAAATATGGACACCTGGGTGCAAAAAGTTACTTTTTCTAAAAATTTTGGCCACCCAAGCGCTCAAATCAATCCCTTTCTCTCATTAGACCACACTAGGCCTTGAACCAAGTCTAAAAGGATCTAATACACCTAATTGACCTCAATTAATCACAATCATACTCATATATCGAAATTTGACCCCTCTACGACCAATTTCCACAATTCACAAACTTCACATACTTTGCCATTTCTTGGCTTAACTTAGCCCACTTGGCTATTTCTTAACCCATACATATGCAATCATATTTACAATACAATCTTAACCCTTAAATTACTCATTTCATAATAACTTGTCCCTTGGCTTAAGATTCACTAACACAAAATTGTTTCAACACAATATACTTAAATCATAGCTCATTTATTTCAAACAACACATACAAATAATCAGGCTTGATTTCACAAAATCTCAATTCAATACATGCATACAATCCTATGACAACTCACATACATATATATATACAATCTCAGTTTAGTCTATTACACAAACTCAAAGTGCACGGCTTCATAACTCAAGCCAGTCCAGACTCTTTTCCCTTGCCTTGATCACTTCCCAGTCCTGTAAACATGCTCAGTAACATAATAACCCACTCCTATTGACTATCACATGCAATAATATGGAAGTAAACATAATATATTATTAAAACCTCATAAAATAGCATTTATATCACATAGCTCATTTCCTTTCTCAACTTTTCCTCAATCATAAATTTCATGTTATCTCCACATATTTCTTCATATCACTTAACATACTAGCATGATCTCTACCAATCGAACCTCCAAATCACCCTGACACGAAACCATAGGCTCATCTTAAACCAATGTACACTCTCATTAGTCTTAAGCTCACCTACAGTGGTGGAATTACCTAGTCAAAGATGTTCTAACACACAATATAGACTATGGTTTCCCCTAATACACACGATAGGGTGTCGTTGACTCCAACACCGTATCACAAAGATACTAAGGAGTCTTTCATCTCCAATACCATACCTCAATATGTATTAAAGAGATCTTCTCCAACATCATACCTTTCAAGGCACTAAGGAGAATTATTTCCAACACCGCACCCTACTGGGTATTAAGAAAACCTTGCTATATGGTCTTTATCATCTCCTACATTTGGGTGAATTCCCACCCCTATGATCATGCTTTCATGAACCATTTAAGGTTTCCATTTATCATTTAACACTTTCTTACACATAATATATACATATAATACTTTTCATTACAAAACACACATTTCCATGCTCATTTCAACCAAAAGCCATTTCACACAACAATCACTCAATGCTATAAAACATGTTCAATTTAAATCATTTCATGCACTACTTAGCATACTAACATACATTTGCAAGCAGCAGTCAAACAAAGAAAGTTATTCAATTACCTCAATCATTCTATCGCTAGAAAGGTTACCCGTGAATTTCTGCTATCACACAAGCTTATCTCAAGCTTCCTTTCTCTACTCACGCATCCAACATGCCATCTAAACACATTTGGCACCTTTTAGTCATTTGATCTATTTTGACCAAAAACTTATTTTTACTACTTATAACTATATTCATCCATAAACTCTTTTCCATTTATTCATTCTAAGTCCATGACTACCCAATTATTACTTAACATCACCTCAACTGGTCTTATTTCATCCAATTAGATTTTTGCCCTAACTTATTCTCTCTAAAGGCTAAAAATTTAGTCCACAGGTTCAAAGCTCTACCGTTCAAATCTAAACTAGTCACAAAGCTATAATTTAACTTTCGAGAACCTTTTTATTACTATTGGGCAAGAATCAAACCCTAAAATTCCATCGATTCAATTTCCCTCTAACTCATTTTTAAAGAAATTTATGTAGAATGGAAGGTAAGAGTTATACATAGCTTACCTGGCAAGTTACCAATCCGAATCACCTTCCATCGCTCCAAAATAACTTGACTTAGCTCCTCAACCCTTTTCTTCTCTTTATCTCGTGTGTTTCTCAATTTCACTCCTCTAAAATTTTTGGATTTTCATGACTTATGAAGGCAATTTCTTGTCCATGTGCTATGGCAGATGCAGCACAAGCCGCGGCGCGTGGCACAGTGAGATTTATTCTTACCATGCACACTTGCTTCGACCCAAAATGCACTCCTATCACCCATCTCTGTTCATACAACACATAAACAAGTCAAAATACCAATTAATAATTCGAATCTCTAATCCCACACTAACTTTCACTTCACCCTCAATTAACCTCTAAACTTAGGATTAAGAAATTCAAG
This sequence comes from Prosopis cineraria, assembly GCF_029017545.1. Taxonomy (NCBI): domain Eukaryota; kingdom Viridiplantae; phylum Streptophyta; class Magnoliopsida; order Fabales; family Fabaceae; genus Prosopis; species Prosopis cineraria. The sequence goes on along the minus strand of NW_026555332.1, from coordinate 21,381,566 downwards.
AAGTTACACTACACCATATAGGTAGTGGTACTAAATCATTAGAGTAAACACCACTACCCCAAGTTCTAAATCATGTGTAGGGTAATTCTCTTCATGTGACCTTAACTACCGAGATGTATACGCCACTACTTGCCTATCTTGCATCAAGGTGCAACTAAGGCTTCTCAACGATGCATCCGTGTACACCTCATAAGGTAACCTCGAATTAAGGATAATTAACACTAGATCTATGGTTATCTTTTACCTTTTAAAATGCCACTTCGCATCGGTCATCCCAAAACTTATGGCTGATCCTTTCATGTCAACTTAGTTAAAGGAGAAACTATTTGGGAAAATCCCTAGATAAATCATCGATAATACCCAACTAATCCCAGAAAACTACATATCTTTGTGATTGAACTAGTGTTGGATAGAGAGGCGCAGTGGAAGATTAAATTTTTGAATCCCTATCCCCATGTGGACCAAACAAACTCATTTAAGTTAAGGTGGATAGAAGAGTTACTTTTTAATTGCGAGCTCTTGACGTGTGTTCTTTTTAAGAGTTTGGATCTCAAGAGCTGACAATGTAAATTTTCTCCCTCTAGTAGTATCCACATGAACAGTTTCCCAACTTGAACACGTACTAGCGCTCTCAATGTCCGTTCATCTTTGAACATCGGTTTCCTTTTCTTTAGGGTGTTTCGTGGCTCTCAAAGTGTTTTGCCATCAGAGCTTTTCTATTTCTCTCTTAATGAACATGCCCCCTCATATACCATATATATAGATTAGGATTTTAGTCATCCTTTAATGAGCCAACGAAAATATTTGATTAAATTTATCTCATAAATAAAATCTATAATATCATATCTAATTTGAATTTATCTTATAAATTCAAATTATAAAACTGACATGATATTTTCTCATATCATGTTAGTTATTAAATTTAATCTATCTCATAAAATTGAATCTAAAACTAACACAATATAATATAATATAATATAATATATATAAATATCTCACATATACATATTGTATTATATATATACACATGAATATATATATACATATATTTCAATATATATATATATTAATTTCATATATCATATACATATACATATATATACATATATATATATATATCACACACACACACACACTTGAATATACATATATTTTGAAAATATATATATATATATATAATTATATTTTGAATTTTATATTTCATATAAATATATAAATATATAGATATTTATCAAATAAATATTCAAATATATATATAATTCATTCACCCTAAATTACATTCATTGAATCTAGATATATTCTAAATTCAATGAACTTAGACATTATAACTCGAGTTGGGCTATTCTTCTGTGCAATCCTGTAGGCCTATATGAAGTTAATAGTAGGCTAATTACACTATTAGCCCACACTACAAGTGGCCTCTTACAAGACATTGCAACTATCCAATTTATATGGGGATCGATGATCTGATACAACCTTTCATATAACCATATCATATCCCTTTTGTCATGTGATATTTCGGTTAAGTGAGGCATGGAATTATCATTCTCCTTTATGTAACCATTACTTTCTCGATCTCTGAGTGGACTAACATAATAGTGGAAAAACTCTTTCCATTGTAGTATGGCCATATATTTTCTCAGTCTTACTCATCGAGGGGCCCAATAATATCTTTCAATTAACATGAGAGATAAATTTCATCTTGACCCCTCATATTCCTCTGCATGAATATCGCTAAACTCAATCATAGCCTTTATGATCACCCAATCAAAAGTGACTTTTGACTAGGTCAAAGTTCAATGGTCATAATAAAGAAATCCATGATGAACTCAAGTCAAAGGGCTTAGAGATATGGTTACATATGGGATAAGCTTATGACTTGTATCATGCCGCTTTCTCATAGTGGGTTGGTCGAGCACCTTGTACTCTTTCAAGTGCCTATAACTTTGATTTATATCTTTATAATTAATTAAAGTTATATTAGTCTTGTCTCATCTACAATCCCTCATAGATGACTGACTAGGGACATTTAGGACAATCATTATAGTTTGTCTAAGGATATAGTTATCATAGTGAATATGCAACTGATATCATAACAAAAGAGAAATTCATAAAATAAAATTATGCAAAGTATAATGATTGGCCTTAAGGTACAATTTCCAATACTAGGACGTTCCCATTTCAAAACTGCATCAACCTTATGCAAATCCACAAAAATCCCATCTACTGATACCACATGTCCTAAAAATTGGACTTCTCTTAACCAAAACTCGTACTTACTAAGCTTGCCAAACAATTTCTTATCTTTTAGAATTTGAAGCACTATTTTCAAATGCTTCACATGTTGCTCTTCATCCTCAAAATAAATTAGGATGTCGTCTATAAATACCACCACAAACTAATCCAAATATGGCCTGAAGATATGGTTCATATAGTTCATGAACACTGCAGGTGCATTGGTCATACCAAATAGCGTAACCAAGAATTCATAGTGTCCATATTGAGTTCTAAAATTTGTCTTAGGTACATCTATTATACTGACTCTCAACTGATGATACCTTGACCTCAAAACTATCTTGAAAAAGACTAAGGCACTAGCCAATTGATCTAAAAGATCATCAATCCTCAACAAAGGATGCTTATTCTTTACAATCATCTTGTTCAACTGCTAATAATCTATACAAAGATGCAAACTACCATACTTCTTTCTCACAAAAAATATTGGTGACCCCTAGGGTGAGATACTTAGTTTGATAAACCCTTTGTCTAGCAAATCTTCAATCTGCTTCTTCAACTCTATCAACTTTGATGGTGACATTCTATACGAGGCCTTTGATATTGATTCAGTTCCAGGAACTAAATCAATTGAGAATTTAACTTTCCTTTAAGGAGGTAATCCTATCACTTTATCTAAAAACACCTTAAGGAACTCACTACCTTAATCTTCTCAATTCTACCATCATAAATTATACTGGAGGCAAAGAATACCATATATGCCTCACAACCTTGCTGGATCAACTTCTCAGCATTAACCACTAACAAGAACTTAGGCTGGTCAGAAGAATCCACTACTGCGGACAACACTAGTAGTGAAACCACTTTTTTGGCATAATCAAGCGTATTATTATTTGCTGCTTGCCAATCCATGCCAATAATCACATCTATTCCCTTCATAGGAATACTAATCAGATCGATCTTGAAAATCCTATCCTTAATTCAAATCTCCACTCCTTGACAAGCTCTACTTGTAATACTAGACGATCCAGAAGGTATCATCACTCTAATAAGCACAAGTAATTCTTGCAAAGATAAACTCAGTCTATCCACATACTCCTCAAACACAAAGGAATGTATAGCACTAAGATCAAACAGTGCCTCTACTTGGTGACCACAAATAGAAATCATTCCTCTGATCAAGTTCAGAGATGCTCTGGCCTTTTCCCGCGTGACTACAAACACTTAGCCAGGAATAGTGGATCTTTGCTCAGTCTCTTCAATTCTACCTTGTGAGCATTGCGTCGCTATGTGACCCGACTTGCCACACTTAGAGCAAGCCCAACACCTTCACAAATGAGATTGGCCACAAATGTTACACTAGGATGACCTTCCAATACTTATAGTTAGAGCTAGAACATTCGACGCTTGCCTTAAAGATTGTAGAGGCCCTATTCTCACACCCCCACTTCTCTATATTGATGCCCTCTGAAACTGTCAAGAATGTGATATTCTGGTAAGCCCTTTCTACTAGTTGATCTGGAGTTACTAGAATTGTAACCAGGCTTCTTCAAAACTCTGCCTGTCGGACCCAAAGGGGATAAGAATTTCCTCACATTATCTCACCTCCTCTTAGCATCCACCTCTCTGCCCCTCCTGGCAGTTACTCTCAACTTATGACACATATCCTTATATGTCATCACATAAACAGGGTAATTTGTTGTTAGTACTCTGTAACCTCCTCTTATATATCCAATTAATATAAGAGAAGACTACGGTTTTACCATTAACTCACGTCATTCACAATAATCAAATTCATTTCAAAAGCTTCGGCCGAAGACTTGTTTTATAAAATCAATTAAATCAAAATATAATCAGAGGAAACACAACGAAAATAAATCATACACCCCTCAAATATATATTAGGTAGAACCCACCAAAATTTCTATCTCAATTACATATATCTCAACACAAATACACTAAAAATTTTGGTCCGTGCGCTGTGGCATGTGGCACAGAGCCACATACTCATCCTGTCTGTGCTGTGCACTGTGGCATGTGCCTCTATGCATCGTGGTGTGCTTGTCCATTTTTCTGCTGTCATTTTGATAGCAAAAATGATGAACTTTTAGCATACGCCAATTTCTCATACAACATTCGATCAGAGTGATTCAAGCGCCCATATAAAGCTTAGCTCGTATATGATAGAACACATTTGTTACCCACTTTTATTTGTCAATTAGGACCATTTTATTAATGATTTATCACCTTCAAGTGCACACATTGCATTAGATTTGGAACTTTGCCTAAGTTTCTAAGATCAGTGCACTAGGGGCATTTTGGTCCAAAAAATGAACTTTTGAGAAAATGTACAAGAAAAATTGACAAAGTGCATTTTATGTCCAGTTGATGAATGGTGAAATTATATTTTTAAAATTCATTTTAGTTTGGGAGTAATTAAATAAAAAAGTCAACACTTTCTTAAGTGTCTTAGTTTGTCCTAGTTTTTGGTTTGCCTTTGTGTGAAAATTTTTATATAATTTTGTGCAGCCTAAAACTTGGTTAATTTAATAAATTCTCCCTTCTAATTATGAATTTAATTCTGGACATGAATTAGATTTTATTATATCATATGCTATTTAATTGAATTATGTGATTTATGTGACATAGGTGGCATGTGACTTGTGCATCAATTGGGCAATTGAGGTCAACACTCCTTGAGGACAATGGCTGATGGTTTGCACGTGAATTATGATTATTTTGAGGGATTAGATCAGCTAAAATGATGTGGATGACACATGGAAAATTAGGCACACATTGGAATCATCTACAAACCAATAGGAAGTTGCCACCTTGCAAGTGTGACAAGGCTCCCATTTACATTTTAATTTCTTTTTCCTTATTTTAATTAAGCTTCAGCTGATGGGAGACACCAAGGAGCATGCCATTTTAAGTCTCAAATGGGATCCAACACATATCTCATTCATCTTCCACATTCTCTCTCTCTTGTTCATAGTGTTCTTCATTTTCTCTCTTTTGTTCTTCATTTTCCAGCACCCTAACCTCCATTTTCAGCCACCAAACCTCCACAAAACTCATACCATTCTTCTCCTCTCTTCATTTTCGTTCCATCCCTTCCATTTTCACAAGGATTGAAGCTCATTTCCATCATTCAAGAGCTATGGAGTTTGGCCTTCACAAGCAATCACTAGGGTTCTTGAAGATGAAGATTGGCTAAGTTTCTTTGTGGAATCCTAGAGAGATGAAGATGGAGGATGAGTCTTGAGCTTCAAATTGGCTAAGTTCTTTTGTTTCCTATCCTCTTCTCTTTTTACTAGATGGTTAGATTCCTTAATCTAGGGTTTAATCATCTTAGCTTATAAATTCTAATTTGAATTTGATGTTGATGTAAAGAGAGAGGATTGTTTCATTTAATTTCTTCCTTGGACAGCCATGACTAAATTTTCCACTCTTTGTTTGGCACATAATCTTGTGTTTTTCAATTAGTGAATTTCTTGTGTTAATATTGCATAATCTTGTGGTGTTAATGCTTGTGTTGTTGAGTAGCTTGACATAATCTTGTGGTGTTAATGCTTGTGTTGTTGAGTAGCTTGACATAATCTTGTGGTTGCTCAATTTATGTGTTTGACCATGGCTGTTGAGAGAGGATTTTGAGTGAATCACTTGGCTAATGTCTTCACCAATTGGTTAATTGAACTAGGACTTTAATCTAAGACCTAGGGAGGTTAGCTAATTAGGTTAATTGGCTTAGGATAATTTTCTTAAGTCATGACAGCTTTAGTCAAGAGGAAAGGGAAGCTAAACTTAGCCTAATCATGAGAAGATAATGAGTCCAAAATCAACTAATCTCTAGGGTTCCATTATTGTAAAAAGGGAAGTTCATTTCACTCACTTTCACTAGCATTTTAATTACTTGCATATTAGGTAATTAGTTTAGATAATTAGCTAGATAACTAAATTCCTACAAACTTTGGTTGATTTATTTCACTAGATAACTTTCAATTAGACTTAAAACCATTCCTTGGGAGATGACCTAGGGTTGGCCCTATATTGCATTAGGGTTAGCTTTAGTGTAATTTTGAGGATAAGCGACTAATTTCCTATCAAAATTTTGGCGCCGTTGCTGGGGAATGGTTTAAGTTTAATTCTAAGGTTGTTTAGTACTTAATTTACATTTTTAGTGTTCCTGAAAAATCTTTTGAAAAATTATAAAAATTTGTTTTTTTTGTGTTTTTTTAGTGTTTTTTGTGTGTTTTGAGTGTTTTTATTCTGTTTTGAAAAAGAAAAAAAAATTAATGCAATTTTCGTTGGTTTGGTGTAGAGCTGAAAATACTCTGTTTCTAGTGTCTCTGTCTGAAATTGAAAAATTAACTGGGAATGAGTCTGAGGGAATTTGAACTTGAAATTTATTTCATTGAAAGCTCTATATCCTAGCTTCACTTTAAAATTGGTTTGGTCAATTTTGGACGTGGGAAGTGTCCTGTGGAAATTTTACAATCTAACAAGGTCCAGGGAGCCATTACAGAGGATTTCCAAAACCCCGTTTCAATTTTGAGTTAGCATATCTTCCTCTTTGTGCGTTCAAATTGATTGATTTCAGTTTCATTTTTCTTATCGCTGTCTTATCTTTGTTTCTTGTGTTTAGGATTTTCTTCAATTTTTCCATTTTCCTATTTGAAAGTTTGTTAGAAGCTCTGAAGGTCTTCTGGACGAAATCCTGTTTCTCCAGACTTGAGGACCAACTTGTGAAAAATTCTGGGAACGATTGGGAAGGATTTTTAATCTAAAAGTTTTATATAATTTTCCTGTATATCTCTTGTGTTTCTCATAAAAGTTTCAGGGGAATTTTTCATGTGGATTTGCTGATAGAAAATTCACAAGTTCACTGTCTCCAGAGAGCCTACTGTGCGAATTCCAGAATTGCCAAAGCTTCTTGATTGAGCATTTCTAACTCTCTTTCTACTTGTTTGGTGTTATTTTTTTTTCATTTTGTTGCTATTGAGTTTAATAAAAAAAATAAAAAAAATTATTTCTCTTGCTTTTGTGTGTTTTGAATTGTTTCATGTTGATTTGCATTTTAGTTTAGTTTGTTCTTTGTTCTTAATTTTCTTGAGCTTGATTAGTGCATGACCCGAAGAAAACATACCTCTTTTGTTGAATTAGATCCAGAAATTGAAAGAACTATTTCTAGATTGAGAAGATCACAACCTATTCTTGATTCTCATTTGGTTTGTAATTCAACAATGGAAGGTATCTTAGGACATGAGCATGTGCATAATGAGGGCCATGGGAATGGGAATGAGAATTTGCATGATGATGGCCATGTTAATAATGAATTTGAAGGCTTGCATAACCCTAGAGAGGAGAGGAGCATTAGGCAATTAACTCAACCTAATTGGCATGATAATCCTTATGGCTTATATGTTCCTCCTACTAATGTTCAATTTGAAATTAAATCCTCCTTGATTAATGCATTGCCTAAATTTCATGGGTTACCGGGAGAGGATTGCCATAGGTTTTTGCATACTCTCCTATTGGTTTGTGATACTATGAAGCCTATGAATGTAAATGTTGATGATGTTCAAGCTAAGGCTTTTGTATTTTCTCTTGAAGGTTTAGCAAAGGAGTGGTATTTCAACTACCCTTCTTATGTGAAAGTGAGCACATGGGCCGAGCTAAGAAGACTCTTCTTAGATAAATTCTTTCCAAATTCCAAGGTCACCAATTTGAGAAAGCAAATCTATGGGGTCCAACAAGGAGAGGATGAGAGTCTCTATGAGTATTGGACTAGATTCCAAGCCTTTTGGCTAAATGCCCACACCATCAAATTTCTAGTGAGAATTTAGTCCAATATTTTATGAGGGCTTGATTCCAAGAGACAAAGTTAACATTGATGCCGCTAGTGGTGGATGCTTGATTGACCTCACTTCCTTAAAGGCTTGGGAACTAATTGACAAGATGGCTTCAAGTGGTGCTCAATACTCTACAAGGGAAAAGAGAAATGTGAATATGGTAGGTTCCTCAGTTCTTAATGATTCATATGTGGACTTGCTAGCTGCCAAGATTGGGAGAATGTTGGCTCCACAAATATCTCAAGTGAGCAATGTAAGTACTTCTCAAGCACTTGTCCCTTATTCTTGTACTTTTTGTGACTCACCTATGCATGTAGAAAGCAATTGTCCTATTAAGTTTGAACAAGTAAATGCTATCTACAATGGAAAACAATCCTATGGTGGGAGGCAAGGGCAAGGAGCTTATTCTAATACTTACAACCCTTCATGGAGAGACCATCCTAATTTCTCCTATTCAAATCCAAATGTGGCTTTACAAGACAATCAACAAAGAGGATCCTATCAAAACACCTTTGGCCGTGACCCTCCACCTCATTTGTCTCAAGGTAGCTCTTCTCAAAGCTACAATCCAAGTGGTAATTCTCTTGCACCTTCTTCTAATTCTTATAGTGATAGGAGGCTTGTTCCAATTGAGAGTTCTTCTAATTCAAACTCTTCTAATGATGTGAATGTGTTACGTAAGCAGTTGATTGAAATGAACTCTTTGTATAAAAACATGTATGATGGCTTAGGGAACAAGGTAGAGAGTATGGGTAACAAGTGTGAGAACATGAACTCTAAAATTGATGCCCTTACTTCTCAAATGAATATGCTTGCTAACCAATTAAGTGCAGCCAATGCTCAAGCCTCTACATTACCATCCAACACCGTTGCTAATCCTAAAGCTAATCTTAATGCTATCACATTGAGGAGTGGCAAGGAGTTGGGAGAAAGAGTACAAGAAGACAAAAGACAAGGGAAGGCCGAGAAGCCCTCTTTAAATTCTTCAATTGATGTTAATGTTTCTAGTTCTTCTTTTGCTCCTAATGATGCATCTTTTTGTAGAGATGATGAGGATGAAAACATTGAGGAGATCATATGTGAGCAACCACCATCTAAGGTGGAAAAGGGGACTATGGCCGAGTTGTTTAGTAAGGAAAAAGAGGGAGAGGCCGAGCAAAGTGAAACAAGAAAGGAGAGTTCAAGGAAGGAAGAAGGAAAGCAAAGTCAAGAGATTATGAAGAAGCTTCCTTTTCCACAAGCACAAGTGGTCCCTAAGCAAGTAAAGGGACAATTTGATCAAGAGGTATATGATTTCTTCCACAAGATTCATGTTAATGTACCCTTGATGGATGTAGTTAAGAACTTTCCTAAGTATGCCAAATTTTTGAAAGATTGTTGTACAAATAAAAGAAAATTTAGGCCTAATGCAAGGGTACAATTACCCTCATCTGTGAGTGCTATCATGAAGCCTCAACTCCCTATAAAATGTGAGGACCCCGGTTCCTTCACAATTCCATGCAAGATTGGCAACACACATTTTTCTCATGCATTGATAGACTTAGGTGCAGCCATTAATGTTATGCCTCTTTCAATTTATCATGCCTTGAGTCTTGATTGCATGCATAAGACACCTATGATATGCCAATTAGCGGATAGAAGTGTTAGAAGACCACATGGAGTAGTAGAAGACTTGTTGGTTTGTGTTAAAGGTCTATTATTTCCTGTGGATTTCTATGTGCTTGATATGTCAAAAGAAGGGAGTGGGGATGATATTTTGATTTTAGGAAGGCCATTTATGAGGACTGCCCGTACATTGATTGACATGGAAAAAGGTAGTTTGATTTTGAAATGTGGAGAGGATCATGTTATTTTTAATATATATGAAGCAATGAAACATCCTTTTGAGGATTATTCTTTGTTAGGTGTAAGTTCCATTGAGTTATTGCTTCATGATGCTTGTGAGTCTCACATGCTTGATTCTTTCTCACATGTTGATGATGATTTGTCTCTTGTTACTACTACATGTATTGATGGATGTAGTTGTCCTATTTGTTTAGAGATTGATGCATGCTTGAATGATGCAACTACTTCTTCTCATGATTTGTTTAAAATATCTCCTATGCTTGATCTTGAAATGCTTGAGAAGGGTATATCTTCTTGTGTTGTAGGTACTAAAGCCATTAAGGCCGAATCTATGAGTTTTTCTCCACTCGAGCTTGATGTTCTTAGGATTCCCAAGCTATTGGAGGAAAATTCTACACTTTCACATGTCGAGGCGTGGCTCAAGTCCAAGCACTTGAGGACAAGTTGCAAGAAAAGGGGGAGGCTGTAAAGAAAGAAGAGGAGAAATCAAAAACAAGTGAGAAGCCTAAAAGACAAGATAGTACCATGGAATATTCCACCAAATTAGACTTGAAGAAGCTCATTCCCTCTTGTGTAGAGCCACCTACCTTGGAGTTGAAGCCTTTACCATCCAATCTCAAGTATGCATATCTCATTGAGAATGAGAAGCTTCCGGTAATAATTTCTAACTCTTTATCTCTTGAGGAAGAAAATGCATTACTTGATGTGTTGAGAAAGAACATACATGCTATTGGTTGGACTTTGGCTGACATTCCTGGTATTGACCCTATTGTGTGCACACATAAAATTTTTCTTGAGGACAATGCTAAGCCCATTAGGCAACCACAAAGGAGACTTAACCCATTGATTTTAGATGTGGTAAAGAAAGAGGTTGTTAAGCTACTTAGTGCTGGGATCATCTATCCTATAGCTGACAGTGAGTGGGTGTCTCCAACCCAAGTTGTACCTAAGAAAGGGGGGATTACTGTGGTAAAAAATGAGAAAGGAGAGCTTGTTCCAACTAGAGTTCAAAATGCTTGGAGAGTGTGCATAGACTATAGGAAGCTCAATAATGTGACTAGGAAGGACCATTTTCCTTTGCCTTTTATTGATCAAATGCTTGAGAGATTGGCTTCCAAGTCCCATTATTGCTTCCTAGATGGGTTTAGTGGGTATTTTCAGATTCCTATAGCTCCTAGTGACCAAGATAAGACTACCTTTACATGCCCCTTTGGTACATTTGCCTATAGGAGGATGCCTTTTGGTCTTTGCAATGCACCTGGTACTTTTCAAAGATGCATGATGTCCATATTTTGTGATTTTATTGAACATTGCATGGAAGTCTTTATGGATGATTTTACTGTGTATGGTGAGTCCTTTGATTCATGCTTGCATTCTTTAGATAAAGTGCTTGGTAGGTGCATTGAAAAGAAGCTTGTGCTTAACTTTGAAAAATGCCATTTCATGGTAGATAAAGGAATTGTTTTAGGCCATTTGATTTCTTCCAATGGCATAGAGGTGGATAAGGCCAAAGTAGATGTGATTGCTTCTTTGCCATATCCTGTTTGTTTGAAAGATTTGAGATCATTTTTGGGACATGCAGGCTTTTATAGGAGATTTATAAAGGGGTTTAGTGAAATTGCTTTGCCTATGTCTAAACTCTTACAAAAAGATGTTGATTTTGTTTTTGATGATGCTTGCAAAAGGAGTTTTGACACTTTGAAAAGCATGCTCATTTCCCTCCCATTCTTAAAGCCCCAAATTGGTCTTTACCTTTTGAGTTGTCATGTGATGCTTCTAATTTTGCTGTGGGAGCTATGCTTGGTCAAAGAGAGGGCAAGTTATCATATGTGATTGCTTATGCATCTAGGACCCTAGATTCAGCTCAGGTTAATTACACCACAACTGAGAAAGAGTTGTTTGCTATTGTTTTTGCACTTGATAAATTTAGATCATATCTTCTTAACTCTAAAGTTGTTGTGTACACTGACCATGCTGCTGTGAGGTACTTGTTTAAGAAGACAGATTCTAAGCCTCGCTTGATTCGATGGGTGATCTTAATGCAAGAATTTGATGTGGAGATAAGGGATAGGAGTGGTTCTACCAATCAAGTAGCGGATCATTTGTCTAGACTACCTCATTTAAAAGCTACTATGGTAAACTCTAACCCTACTATTCCTTGTGATTCATTTCCTGATGAGGCATTGTGTGCCATTTCATCTAAGCCTCCATGGTATGCCTCTTTTGCTAACTATATTGAGTGTAGAGTCTTGCCTCCTTGTGCTTCACGTTTTGCCATTGAAAAATTGAAAAGAGAGTCTAGATTTTACATTTGGGAACCACCTTTGATGTGGAAGATTTGTAGTGATAAAGTGATTAGGAGGTGTGTTGATGATGTTGATGTGCCTTCTGTTCTTGAATTTTGTCACTCTCATGCATGTGGTGGTCATTTTAGCTCAAATAAGACAGCTAGGAAGGTTTTAGATTGTGGATTGTATTGGCCTAGCTTGTTTAAAGACTCTTATGAATTTTGTAAAGCATGCTTGAAATGTCAAAAGGTTAGTAGTTGGGGTAAGAGACATGAAATGCCTCAACAACCCATTTTATTTTGTGAGATTTTTGATGTTTGGGGCATTGACTTCATGGGTCCCTTTCCACCATCCTTTAGTTTTGAGTACATATTACTTGGTGTTGATTATGTTTCAAAGTGGATTGAAGCCATTCCTACTAGAACTTGTGATGCTAAGATTGTTTTGAAGTTTCTCAAATCTAATATTTTTTGTAGGTATGGAGTTCCTAAGGCCTTGGTAAGTGACCAAGGATCCCACTTTTGCAATAAGATGATGAAGGCTCTCTTGGCTAAATATGGAGTGCATCACAAAATCTCTACACCATATCATCCCCAAACTAATGGCCAAGCCGAAGTATCAAATAGAGAAGTCAAGAAAATCCTAACCAAGGTGGTGAACACAAATAGGAAGGATTGGTCTTTACACTTGGAGGATGCTTTGTGGGCTTATCGGACCGCTTATAAGACTCCCATTGGCATGTCTCCTTTTCGATTGGTGTATGGAAAGGCTTGCCACCTCCTGTGGAGATAGAGCATAGGGCCTATTGGGCCATCAAGAAACTAAACTTGGATTTCCATCTTTCGGCTAAGGAGAGATTTCTTCAAATGCAAGAACTTGAGGAGCTTAGGTTGGATGCCTATGAGTCTTCTAGAATCTATAAGGAGAAAACAAGGATCCTTCATGACAAGCTAATCTTGGAAAAAGTTCCAAGAAGGAGATCAAGTCCTCTTGTTCCAAACAAGGTTTATTCATAAGCATGCCAAGTTGAAGTCTAAGTGGGAGGGACCATATCTAGTGACCAAGGTGTTTCCCTATGGGGTTTTGCAACTCTTGAATAAAGCCACGGGTTCCACCTATGCAAATCAATGGTCACCTATGCAGCTCTACAAAGATGCCAAATCACTTCAAAGAGGAGGAGGACTTCTCTCAACATGTTTTTGAACCACCATGATAAGGTTGTATCTCTCTACCTTGAGCTTTTACCTTCCTTTAATTGATATTTAATGATAGGTATAGTTCAAGTGTGGGGGAGATGAACCTAGTAGGAAAATTAGAGTTTATTTGCTTTATTTGACTTCTTTGTTTTGTGTTTTAGTTTGAAAAAAAAAATATCTGCACCACACTTTTGTTATGCATTCATTATTGATCTCACCTTATTTTATCACTCGTCTATAAATACATTGAGGACAATGCATGATTTAAGTGTGGGGGGAG